>NC_073745.1:193307832-193999499 GCF_029784135.1 Toxorhynchites rutilus septentrionalis | reverse complement strand
CCTCATGAGTGCTAAGTAATCCCGCGTGTGTGATGAATAATTTAGTGTTTTGGTGCGCCAAAATGTCATTTTGAGGTAAAAATTTTCGCATCATGAGGTTACTTGGTATGTTATAGTTGCTGAGATCAGTCTCGAACTTCCACAAGAAATTATAATCAGAAAGTTGTCTGATCGCATCCAGAAACATAGCGATACGTGCTTCGCCCAAGTCTGAACTAAGTATATTAGTGCCCAAAGAAAACAAAATAGCTCCCTTCCGACCAGCGCGAATAAATTTTTCAATATCTGCGGGAAGTGGTTTTGAGGGTAAAATTTGTAATCCTCCAACCTGAATCATATTCGTTGGAATAGGCTCGGGGAAGTCTACCGAATGGTGCGAGTTGACAAGCATCAGTATCATTTTCCTATCCAAACTTCCAAGATATGGCGTGTCCTTAAAAGCATTGTTCCTGCGAATCACTTGATCGGTTTTCGGAATGAAAACATAGTTTCGATACCTGTTCAAAAATAACGACATGAGATGAATTCCATAGGCGCTCAACTAATTCAGTTTACTTACAAATAATCTACAGTATATATGAATGAATTTTGCAATCTTTGAAAGAAGTTCATGTCTGTATCGTACGTTAGTGTGTAATAGGGAATGTAAGCTGGATATTTGTGGCCTCCAATCAAATCGACTGTATAAGGTGGGATGTTGAACGCCGTCACTCCAATAAGCGGAGGTTGTCCAAATTTATCGAACAGTCCCATCAAACATGGTCCACAGGTAAAATCATACAGCACTAAATCAAACTTGAAACCGTCTGGGTAATCCAAAATCGTTTGCAGTCCCTTCGATTTTAACACCCCTTCACACATCGATATGGCATACTTATAGAACGTCATCAAACTCTGCACTAAACCCTCCTGAGCCATCGCATACAGATCAATAGCGGTATCTCCTTCGTGGATGGCGGGATAAGTTTCCTCCAGGTGGATGTATGTTAAGTTCGGCTTCTGCGATTTCTCAATATCCGGAGAAACGATTGTCAAATTGTATCCCTTGGCAGCCAATGCTTCCATCAGAACACGATTCCAGATATGATGGCTTGGACTGGGGACACCCATCAGACATAATATGTTTGTTCCGTTTGAAAACGGAACAATTGAAGCTAGCAGCACCGTTACGAAAAATGCTACGAACCGAACCATCACGCGACGAGATTACGAATGAAATTCATATCACTGCCTACGGTTGATTACACAAGAACGCAACCGATGCTCAATAATAGCATCGTTTGTATGTCTTGAATAATAGTGGTTCATAGTTGGACTCATCAAGTGCTGATTTGATCATGATTCAGCAGAATCAAAAGAGCTGATTGGAAATGATTACTTTATTAGGTACATCAAATGTTCTTTATCCATAAAACTATTTCGCAATTCAATAATGATTCATGTTAAAATTTTCCTTTAATTGTAAGACAAAAAAAATAAGTATTTGCTATAATGGCAATAATAAATAAATAATATGATTTTGCTTGATTAAATTCAAAATCATATTGTGACAACGAAACAACAAAAATAATGATGTTTGGAACTGTCACATGTCACATCGAGAAACTATTGACAGCGTTTTGATCCGGACGGTTTGTTTATTCAGTAGAGAAAATTTAAGGTGAAGGTGGAAGCTAGCCACAAATGGCTGCCACAATGGCGCTCATTTCCTTCATCTTCCTCTCTCACCCCTCGCCCGAAAATCAATAATTTTGCGAAACAGTGTGAAGAAAATTATCGTTTTCGCACACTTCCCATCAAGTAATATCAACCAAACTCTAATCGATTACTCGCAAGATATTAAAATTTCATCTGCTGTCGCACTGTATAGTGAAAAACGTCGGAAAACCACTTGCTCGGGTTTTCCGACGTTCTGAAAGTTAAATTTTCATATTTCAATCTTCGGCAATGGTTTTGTTGTATTGGTGAAAGCATCGTTATTTTTTCGACACTGATGCCAGACAACATCATCTAAACAACTATAAAAACCACTCAATAAAATGTTATTCCTAAGTCATAGCGTTTCATGTCAAGAAAATCAATAAAATAAAATTGTGTTGATATCAATACAATTATTATTTTTACGTTTAATGGGTCTATAATGTAAGTTTTAGCAACTTTAACATTTGGTAAGAAAATTGTATGGCAGAGCTCGGAACACTGCCACGGCTGCCTATACTTTCAAAAACAATAAACGGAAAAGTATCACATTCAATCAAAATGCCTCGGCCAACGAAGAAAAGGGTTAAGGCTCTCCAACGTGAATATGTGAAAACAATACGATCAACGAAGGAAAATATTAAGGAATTATCAACATCAAGTTACTATGCGGAAGAACTTATTAATACCAAAAGAGCCCCAATTCGCATGTGTTATAAATTTGCTCATGTTACGCTCGCGTATAATCAGTATTTTACTTCATATGCAAATGCACCTTTTATATATATTTTATATTTGCAATTGTTCATCGGAACATATCGTTCATACATTTTACTTTAGTATTGAATTGTTATCTTTTTTTTCAAATGTATTCAAAGACTCGTGTCAATGAAGCGCCACACAGACTGATAAGTGAATTGATCTATTTACGGGTGCTTTGCTCTTCTCTCACAAACACTATTACCCAATTTTTACACGTGGGTTTACCTATACTACTACAATGGCTAGCTTCCACCTTCACCTTAATCATCATTGAAAGACACATTCAAAAGCAGAGATCGAAATTCTCGCTCGGCTGCGCGATAAATATTCAGTCAATCAATCTAGTTTTCGGTGAACCGTGTATTGTTGAAATTTTCGTCTCTTCCTTTTCACCGAAAATTCTTTTTCAGAGAAAAATAGATGTGGAAAATCTCTATCTCTGAAATTCAACGAGAATGCTTTTTCGTCTCTCATTTGCTACTGAAAATATGGAGCGAAAAATCAAAGCTAACTTTACCAACATTAGTCTGTTAGAGCTAGAGATGGACAAAACAGTTCACTTTGATGAACGGTTCACTCATTAACCGTTCATCTAAGTGAATCAGTTCTTTTTAACCGTTCTTTCGCTCTTTCGTTCAGCCGTATTAGGAACAACATAGAATGTTAGCTGTAACCCAACATCAATAGACAGCTATTAATTAATATCGTTGGATTAGATAGTGTACGTATGGGATTTATATTTTTGAAATTTAGTGGGGAACGATAGGCTGCTTCTTCTTTAAAAGTCGCAAACTGTATGTGAAAATATGTTTGTCGGTCGACAAAAGTTTATATAATAATTTGATGTGCACAAAATATGTGCAATTTTTCATATTCTCTTTTTGGACAACACACAGGTTCCATGAAAGATCATATTTCATAATGTTCATTCAGGGGAAAAAATCAACAGCGATTTTCAATTAATTTTTAACACAAAATTGAGTATACATTAACAAAATAAACCCTGCATTAGATGCATTTTGCTCATCGTGACAATATCGTTTTATTTTCCTTACAAACGTTCTCGTTATATTTGTCCATTCCGTCCAGCGCAAATCAGTTCAGCTGCACTCAAGGCGCCTAGAAGTATATCCTAAGGTGGGCCAACTTGCTAAAAGCACTCTTCAGCCATCTTGGAAGTCTACTGTGTTTTGTTAGTAAACAAAACACAATACGCTAGTTCCGAAGCTCGATCCTGATCAGTCTGTCTCTTTCACGCTTCAAGCGAATAATTCCCCTTCTGCTTTCTTCCGTACTGTTTTCATATACCGCTCCCCTAACCAACTTAGTGACGAAACGGCCTCATCTTAGCATATACTTCTAGGCGCCTTGGCTGAACTAGTTCGTTCGCAAACAGTTCGCCCGCAAACACTTCAACCTCAAACAATACGTTCCGAAACAGTTCACTCTCAATCAGTTCTTTCCCATACACTCGCAAACAGTTCGTTCTGAACCAGTTCGTTCACAGGCAGTTCACTCTCCATCAGTTCACTCTCAAACAGTTCACTCGCAAACCGTTCTTTCGGATTCAGTTCGTTCACAAACCGTTCGCTCGCAATCAGTTCGTGGGGAGAACTACCGTTCTTTGAAAAAGAACGACCGTTCGTTCACTCTTTTCGACGAACTAGTTCGTTCGTACCGTTCGTGAACGGTTTGCCCATCTCTAGTTAGAGCAGCGTAAAACGATCTGCATTTGAACAGCGTCTGAATTGTACAAATATTACTCCATCTCATGTTCACTTCACGATGAAACCCAATATTGCCGCATGTTTTCAGCTGTACTGAAGAAGTGAAAAACCATTATCGGCATCAAGGAGTCATTGAAAACGAAACCATTTTTCGGCAATCATAACTCACCGAAAAATAAAAATCTGCTTTGTGTTTCTCGCGAGAATCGAAGTAAGCGTATAACATTCTCTCGCCTCCTATATTCTCAGCTATTTTTCCCTCTGGGTGAAAATGGATGTTTTTCGTCTCAAATCGGCGAGCATTTCGATCTCTGTTCAAAAGTTATAGACGATGGAACGCGAAAGACAGAAAATAATCTGCACACTCACATTGAGAATCCGACGTGATCAGGAGGAAAAATTGCAAAATTCCTGAAATTTTTCAAAACCGACTGCAAGCTGCCATTACAGCCAGGATGTTGTCAAGTGGTATAAGGAGAACAAGATCGTTTTAATTGAAAAAACTATCAATCAACCAAATTGTCCGGATGTTCGTTCCATCGAGAGATATTGGGCGCTTATCAAAGGATTTCTTCAGCTTGCCTGACAGAACCATCCAAAAACCAGCTCAAATGGAAAAATGGTGGAACAAGATGGCAAACACGGATACCAGCAGTACTACGCAGAAAATGATGGGAGGTATCACACAAAAAGTTCGAAAATTCGTCCAAACAGCTGACGAGTAATTTTCATGTTTTTTGCCACATTAATATTCCTTTCCCATTAAAAAACTAACCTACAAAATGACATCCTTCCTTTTTTGTACGTTATTTCTATGCTGAGAAATGTCCTACTTTATGCGACAAAATTCTAACTGAAACAGACGAAAATATAAGATATGTCATCTGCGATTCCTCTTCTAGAGGCCAATGAACTGCAATGTTTACAGCCTGTTTAATATAAACAACTCAAGTTAAGTTTTCTCTTCTAGTTTCACTCTAGCCTTCAAGCAACTCATGATTTATGCTTCAATTTTCGTTAGCACCTGTTTGAATTCCTATTATTTCAACACATATTTTTTTGCTGTTTTGTGTAACATCTATACTGAATATAAGCTGAATTCAATAGAAATTAGGAGGGTGGTTTACAAAACACAACCACATTGTCAACAATGCACAATAGTCCAGGAGATGTATTTAAGTGGAAATTATCATTTAGAGCTCGGCATTTATTCTCTTGACAAAAACTGTCTTCGACAAAGTTGTTACATATGGTAGAGCGCTCATTTTTATGTTATCAAAAATAGGGTGACCAAAATTGTTGATGAAATAAAAAGTCTAACTTTTTATCTTTATAGATTGATGTAAACATAGTTCGACAATGTTGTAGTCCCAGTTATTTGAGACATCTTTGTAGAACAAAATTTTTTTTCTATCTCTTGAAATAACCGATATAGCTCCTTTTTTCGAAGTTACGTTGGGGTCATCATGAAATAAACTGTTTTTTGCTTTTACAGGGTTTTCCATTTCGGGCTTCCGAAAGTATACAGCCCTGGGCTGACAACCGTTTGACATAGCTGTCAACCAAAGTGTCATATCGTTAGTTGAATGTCTGCCATTTTACAATATGGATCGTTTTAGCATCGCACAACGTGTTAATTTTGTTAAATTATACTATAAAAATGATGAAAAACCGGCAAATGTTTTTCGAGCATTACGGACGGATTTTGGTCGTCATGGACGGCCTACAGAGCACACAATCGCTAATGTAGTGCGTAAATTCGAACAAATTGGATCCGTAGCGGATATTGTGAAACCTGTGCATCATCGTAATGTGCGTTCGACCGAAAATATTGCTGCTGTTGCTGCCAGTGTGGAGGATGACCCGAATGTTTCGATTCCACGGCGTGCTCAGCAATTGGGCTTGTCAAACACATCATTGTGGCGAATTTTGCATTTGGACTTGCACCTACATCCATATAAAGTCCAACTGGTACAAAAATTAGAGCGTGGTGACCATGGAATGCGTCGGGCATACGTCGATTGGGTGAACGAACAACAGCAGCAAAATGCTGAATTTTCGCATCAAATTTTCTTTAGCGATGAGGCACATTTCGAGCTCGGTGGCTATGTGAACACCCAAAATTTCCGTATATGGGGCTCAGAAAATCCACACGTGATTGTTGAGAGGCCATTGCATCCGCCAAAAGTCACTGTTTGGTGCGCATTATGGTCTGGTGGTGTCATCGGGCCGTATTTCTTTGAAAATGAGGACGGCGAGACGGTAACTGTGAATGGTGAGCGCTATGGCCGCATGTTAACCGATTTTTTTTTTGCCACAAATTGAAGATATGGATACGGATGACATGTGGTTTCAGCAGGACGGTGCCACGTGCCACACAACACGACCGAACATAGCCATATTGCGAACGAAATTTGAGGGACGCGTTTTGGTGATGCCAATTGGCCGTCCAGATCATGCGATTTTAACCCGCTAGACTTTTTTTGTGGGGTTATGCGAAAGACCGTGTCTATGCCAACTCTCCGCAAACTCTTGGACATTTGAAAGACAACATTCGTGAAGTTATGACCGAGATACCGCCCCATATGTGCCGAAAAGTCATCGAAAATTATCCCTAGGTGGACATTCGAATGATGTTTTATTTCACACAGAATGGCATAAACCAAACTTTAATTTGAAATAAAAATTTCATCGAAATTCGAATTCTATGTGTGTTTTATTTCAATTTACTTTCGGAATTTAAAGTTGGAAAACCCTGTAATGTATGGTCCCCCTACATAACTTCACACAAAGACAGAATTGAATCTGTACAAAAACAATTTTTATTATTTGCACTTCGTAAACTAGGCTGGTCTTCATACCATCTCCCTCCATATGAGGCACGTTGCATGCTAATCAATATGAAAAGCTTAAAAGAACGTCGGAACTCTGCCATGATTCTATTTATTATTGACATCATATCACAACGAGTGGACTCAGGAGAAATATTAGGAAACCTACATTTTTACGCACCGATTAGGCTCTTGAGAAACCCTAACATTTTCTACATAGATCACCGAAGAACGAATTATGCCAAATATAGTCCTATTAATCGTATGATGAACCTCTGTAACGAACACAGTGAAATAATTGATGTAACCATGTCAAATTCAATGCCATGGAAATGAAGCATACATTTCTGCATAATTCAAGAACTAATCAAGCAAACGGAACCAAATTTGGCATGTAGAGGTTTTGGGGGACAAGAAACATTTCTAAGGTGGTTTAACTCCTTCCACCTTTCTAAAGGGGGGCTGCCATAGAAAAGAAACAAAAATTTATGCATAACTCGAGGACTAATCGAGCGAATGGAACAAAATTTGTCATATGGAGGTTTTACGGAGCAATAAATGTATTTATGGTGGTCCCCTATCTGAAGAGGGGCTCCCATACAAAAGAAACACAAATTTCTGCATAACTCGAGAAATAATCAAGCAAATTAAGCCATATTTGGCATGTGGAGGTTTTAGGGGGGCACGAAACGTTTCTATGGTGGTTCGACACACCATGGGGGCTGCCATACAAATGAAACACAAACTTCTGCATAACTCGAGAACTAATCAAGCAATTGGAATCAAATTTGGGATGTGAGAGTTTTTGGGTACGAGAAACGTTTTTATGATGATATGACACCCCTTCGTCCTCTGGAAAGGAAAGGGGGTCCCATAAAAACAATGCAAATATATCAACCAAACATATTCCAACCAAACATGACAATTGAAAATTTTCGGAAAACTCTGAAGTAAAATGGGAAAACTCAAAAAATTCAATTCGCATGTGTTCTACAATTACATATTGACAAACGTTGTTAGTGCATTTGATATTTGCGGTAACGAAATTGATCTTCGTTCGAAAGTGGAAATTGATTTTAATGTGATAAAACGTCCTCCTATATCGTCTTCTATCTGTATAAATAAACTTGGATCGCCGAATGTGTTGATAAGAGCAAAACTCGAAAAAGGAATTGTCCGATTTCGGGCTATCTTCATTCCATGTAACGGAGAAACATTTTTTTTTTTATCTGTATTATAGTGATTTTCAACTCATTTGGCTGGTTCGTCACTTTTACTTCCATTTTTGGAAGAATGTCGGGAGTGAGAATTGAACTCGTGACCTTCAGCGTGAGAGGCATGGATGTTACCACTACGCCAGATCGCCTCCACAACGGAGAAACATGTTATTTGCAAGTGGATGAAAAATCTTACACGAGAATTGTGTCTGAAAATAATATGATATTATAATGTTGAGTTTTCGTAGAAGTACTGAAATTTTATAGTAAAAAATAATTTTAAAGGGTAGATTAGAAGATCAATCAAAGAACAGTTCTGCGATTGGACCCATGAACGTGCGCTTAGTAAGAAAACGTGGATGTGATAACAAAAAATATATTTTGGGCGTAACGAAGTTTGCCGGGTCAGCTAGTTTAAAATAAAAATATAATTTATCAATAATACATGAGTATCCGTCCTTCCCGACTTCCCCCAACTACGTTGAGATAGCATAGTTCCTCTAGGGACGTTAGTGTCATTGAAGAAGACGATGTAGTGCATGTATGCATGTAATGTTTCAACTATCGCGGTGAACGGAAAATGATATTACCTGCTGTGATGATAACTAAAATTGTCCTAATCAGTAAATTCACTTCGCTTGGAGAAAATCTCTCATAATACGTGCTATTGTTACTTTAGTATACAAATTTTCGAACATAAACTCTGGTTCTCCTTCCCTAATCACTCACATTTGTAATTATCCTCAGAGTAGATAAATTCATCACCAGTCACGAGACCCAAGTCATTCATATTTGAACCTTCGAACACCTAGTAGATTTAAATGCACCTTCGATACACAACCATGTATGCACCGGCGGTTTACCTAGACAACACACGTGCTTCCGTATATCGTGTTGAATTTCAAATTCACACGAGTGGATTGTGTTTAATAGGAGAATCGAAAATGGTAAAAACATAGAGCGTTTAAAATTCGGAACATACAATTATTATTATCTCTTAAAAATTGTCTCTCGTAGCTTCCTGTTTCAATTCAATATGTGCTGGTTTTTCTCAAACTCGCCGCGCTTGGATAAACAACAAAGTATTTTGCCGCGATCGTTACTATCTTTATACTATTTTAACTACCCTGTTGCACGCATTGCGATTCGTGCCTGTTTAGTAAGGCACAAAAATCTATCGTTAGGCTCGTACGCGACTCATTTGTTCCAGAAGCTCGTTATGATCAACGTCGTGATCTTAGTTGTTAGTATATCCCAAGTGCTGATTGTTCCAGCATTTGGGGCCAACATTCTGTGCTTAACTCCGATTCCGAGCTACAGCCATCATATCTGGTAGGTGCCAAAATATACCCCCGAAGGACACAACATTGAGGTTATTGAGTTTTCACCTTCACAGGAATCGAGCATGGATAGAAGCGCTGGCAGCAAAAGGACACAATTTAACGGTTGTCTCTGCCGATGTGGAAAACATCCCAAAGGCGAATATAACTTATATTCACCTGGAGAAGGCCTACTCCTATCTGCACGAAGTGTTGGATCTATCCGAGATGGCAAACAAAAACACCTTCGGAGGTGTTCGTGATTTATATGCGTGGGGAACCGGAATGTGCAAAGGTGTGCTGAATTCGAACGGAATGCACCGTATTATGGATTATCCTGATGATTTTAAGTTTGATCTCGTGATCGCGGACGTCACGCTGGGACCATGCATGTTTGGGCTACTTCATAAGTTTGGAAATCCACCGATTATAGGCGTTACAGCATACAACAACCCTTCGTACACGCCCGATTTTGTTGGCGGCCGCAAGGAACACGGATATGTTCCGTATGTGATGCTTAATTATGACGATGATATGAACTTTTTTCAACGTGTGTACAACTATGCCGTGTACAGCTATGACAACTAGTAAGTAAAGTATGCTTCTCATATTTTTCTGCAGGAAATTTCATTTAAAATTTACTCCATCTGATGGGAGTAGTGATGAAGATTAGAAGAAGGAGTGTTGAAGATCAGGGATGAATTTCTAATCCCAATTGCAACAGTTGATTATATGTTTGGTGTTTGTTAAAATTATTATAATGCTTTCGAAAGTGTTTTTCGTGCTTGATCATTTGTTTCCTTCCTAACCTTTAATTTACTGCCTGTTTCAACGCTTTCTAAATCTCGACGTGCAGCTGAGCTAAACTTGCTCTAGAAAATCATTGCGTTTTAAGCGGCCCTTACATGATCGTAGATAATGGCGTTATTTCATTAAAATTTCCCAAATCATACTAAATAACGGTGAATAACGACCCGAACCGGATTTTCTAATCTCCGCACATCAAAAAATACTGGTAATTGCATTATTAATTGTCGTGTAAGTTTTTTTTTCTATATAATCCACTCTTCAGTTTCAACTATTGAATTTTAATTCATATATGATCACCTGAAATACGTATTCTGTGGTCTGTGTTACAATCACCGATGAAATTTTCCAACAAATTTTTTATCTTTATCAGCACTAAGACGCTTGAAGGACGAATAGAGATTCTCCACGATATCCGAAGTTCGTTTATTGTTTCCCCCATTTCTATTGATTTGATATGACAGAAAGTGGATGCTTGTTTGTGACGGATATAGCAATATGCTTCGGGTGACATTGGCGATCACCAGTTGTTTGAATTTCTACGTTCCCTTACTTTCAATTTATAATGCCATTCTAGATTGCCAAAACGGCAGTGCTTTTAATGAAGCGATCGATATCTCGTAATGTCATAATTAAAAAAATCAAATTTGTGCTCGTTGAAGAAGTTTTGTGTTGTTTCTGTTATAGAGATCTCAAAATTTCTAGTTCATCCGCATCTAACCTTGAACATTCAGAATATTGCGAACAGGTGGAGATTCAAGCGATCGTACGTTTAGTAAGCAGACGTCTGAACGTTTTGGCTAAGAATACTCATTCGGTTGGAAAAGTGATATTTTGCACTAAAAATCTTCTGTTGTTTCAATTCGGTGTAGTTATACATGATCAGAGCTTGGAAATATTGAGCTTGTTAAGCAACATTGAAAATATATTTTTATCAGTGTAACGCGTTTATTTTGCTTGTCGATGCTACTGTCATTCATTCGACGGCAAACAAATTTACAACTGTGTTCATTCATATTCATTCTGTGCTCTCTGAGCTTTCCTCAAAGCTCGAGTCATGAGAATTCATTCACATTTATTCATTGCCATTGAATTGTCAGGAATGTTGTGACTGTTCATTTTCAGTATCCCGATATGTGTGTGATTTTCTCATTGAGTCAGTGCCTTGCTTATTCAGTTATTTTTGAAGTTACTCCGAAAGGGCAACGCAAATCGGTGGCGCAAGCGGAAATGCCAACAATGTTGGCATTTCCGCCAACAATTTCATCCGCTAATCCTATAGCATAGTTTGATCCGTTTGCAAAAGGAAGCTCGAAATATTCCCATTGCGGTCGTGTCTTGGACACCACCATTTTATGTTCGTGTGTTCAGAATTTAAAAAGAATTAAATGTTTGAAATTGGAGTCAAGACGGTATTTTTTACATCGGAATTCTTCTTTTGAAGCATTTCTGACAAGTGGATTTGGAACTGCATATTCACTATGTAAAATGAAAGCAATTTAACTGAGACGGAAACCTTGAATGCATGAACAATTTAATTTATTGTCACTATTATGAGCATTCTGTACTTTCTTATCTTCCTCAACGAATTTCTCCGTTTCGTCAATGTCCGAGAACGATGTTGATAGTGAATGAACTGGTATGTTAATGTCAATGAATGACAAAACTAGGGATATTTTGTTTTGCTCACATTCCGTGAACGCAGAACAGAACGAAAAACAGAATAAAAAAAACTGGATGAATCAACTGTGAGTGGCTTGCTGTGATTGTGAGGTTTGGCGTTGGTTCATTTTCGGTATCCCGAATGCAATGGTATAATGATCGAATGTGGCCGGAAATTCAGCTGAAAAGATTGATGTGATACAGATATTTCCAAGCACTGTACATGATACTCCCGGTAGTTGAAAATGTCTACCAACAGGGTGTTGAAATAGGCACACTTCACAGTTTTCCTTAGTAATAGCGAAAATGTAAACCAGGCGGCTGAAATTGAGAATGATATTAATTGGCTCCGATAGTGTAACAATCAATCTCGCGTGATTTAAATTTGAAATAATTGCTTAGAAGTCAGTTTATATTTCAGTATGCAAAGACTGTATACTCAGTGCTCTCAGAATTGATGTAGACTGTCTTCTTCTTCTTCTTCTTCTTCTTCTTCTTCTTCTTCTTCTTCTTCTTCTTCTTCAAGAATTGTTTCCCTACACAAAAGCTGTAAAAAAAAGGTCGGTGAATGAACAGTGCCGGAAAACGTCTTCAACCGTTTAAGGAAGTCAAGAGTACGCGACGGAAATTTTATTTTGAAATTGGGAAAATTGGAAAAAAATTAAAAGAGGTAAATAGAGGTAGCAAAATAAAACCGATAAAAAGGATACAAATTCCGTTTCACAGGAAACAGAATAATAGAACCATAGAAGAAAAAGGAAAATATGAAGAAGAAAGCTGAAAAAGTTGAAAAGAAGAGCTTAATAGCAGCAGTGGTGCAGCTCCTTTGGAAGGCTGTATTACGCCATTCTGTTTTGTCCATATCCGCTATCGCGCCGAGGAGAACCTGGAAACGCTGAAGTCCTCGACGAAGCTACAGAGGCAGCTGGAAGGCTGAGTTTGGGAGACATTACCAGAACACATAGACAAAGAGAGCAGATACCGCAAGTATAACGTATGAAAAATTGTGACGTCACAAACAGGGTAAATAAGGAGAAAGAGAAAATAGGGACAGGTTAAAAGAAAATCAAGAATAGAAAGAATAAAGAGAGAAGAAATATTGTGTTTAGATAAATCGACATTATCGTGCTCTTATACGACCGCTATCCCTCTGGGCTCTAAAGGAATCGTCAGCCCTCGTCCTCAATCGGGCAAAAGTACGTGGGTTAGCACTACAAGGCTTTTGAGCGAATTTAGCTTGTGGGCTTAGTAGGTGGCACCCATAGGTGCGTGAGATCCGCTGGAAGTGTTAAAATACAAAAATACTCCCGTTCGCTAAAAGAGGAAGCTTTGAAGGTAGCCGGCTTTGGAATAAGCGACCCTGAGAGCGATATCCCCAAATCCTAAGAGTTAAAACTTTTTGAACCACACAAAAAAGTATGACTGTCCGAAACTTCGGATACTTTCAGTTACATATTAACCGACGTTGCGAATGGTGTTCCGATTCGGTAGTGTCTTCCAACATGACGCGCACATCCGGTTTCCTTTGACTTTCTTTCGCCGATAGAACTCACTGTCCCCCGCTAAGGTAATTACGATACGGTCTATCCTGGCTATGACGCAGGCCACTCTCGTCGACATGGTTCTATATGCCCTCGCGGCTCGCATCACCATGAACCGGTACACAATATTAGTCTCCTCTTATTCAGCTGTATTTCTAAAGCAACTATCCAGGCTGGACCCCCGTATCGTAGTATTGATGAGGAAAGACTAACCAGTCAGTGCATTGATCGTCTTCATTACTTTATCGCTTCTAAGTTAGCGAGTGCTCTCCCATTGTGTTTTCCGCCCGTGTCACCGCTTTGCAATCGGTTCTCAAAGTAGCTTCTGAAGATCCTGCACGGATAGTCTGGGATTCTCATTTTATGGAGCGCAGTAGCAATGGTCTCCAAACAGGCACTATCGATCGCGTTCTTAATGTTATCGCTTTCGTTTTTCGAAATTTATTCTAAGTTCGATATAAAGGGGGTTAAGTCTCCATTGAACGAGGATATGGAATCGGCCCGAGCTGCATGATGATGCGATCCGAGTTGACCACCGACCCGCCGTCAGAAGCGGCGGTCTCTCGCAAGCAAACCAGTGTTCCACTGATTGCCCGGTTAGTTTGAAACATAGGTAAGGTCGGCATACTTCCGCCTAGTTGATTTTCGTTTTGAAATATAGCATTAATTGCAAATCAAAACTATTGTATCACGATCCGAGGAAACTTCCACAAGTGTAGGTATTTTGGTTTGAACATTCAGCCATGTTTGGCAATGTTAGGTTAATCTTTCTGTACTCACACGCAAAATTATATCTCGTATACTCACGCACGGGGTCACAGACCGTTCTTGTCTCTGTAATATTGTTATTGTGCACTTTTTAGGGTTTATTGTTATTTATTTAAGGGGGTATTCTAGTGTAGAGTCACAAATTCCAGACGTTTTTTCGAGCAAATCGATATTTATTCATGAAAATTACATATAATCGATACGAGTTTCGGTTTGTTGAAAAGCCCTAAATCTCTAGTTGCTCATACTACCATGAGGCGTTGAAATTATTCATTTTTTTATATTTTTAACGATTTTTTTTAGATAGAAATTACGATCATGGTTTGACCACCTCTGATCATGGTTTGTCCAAAAAATGATCATGGTTTGTCCAGTTTTAGAAATCACAATTTTTTAATGAAAACATTCGAATTCACAATTAGATGTTGCATTTATCATTGCTCAAGTTTACTGTCATCGTATTGATCCATGCATAATTTAGGCTTTCTTCAGAATATTGCCTTTTCTTGGGCATTTTAAAAGTGTTCACCTCAACACACTCAACACAGAGAAACTTTATTTCTGCTATGCGCGAAGGACACAATAAACAAACTGCAGCGCGCCAAGCGGTTGCCGTAGAAATCATGTGGACAAAACAACATTAGTGAATTGGACATCTCATGATTAGAATTGAGATCATCGAAATGCGTTAATTTAATGGTTTAGCTATGTAAATCTGATACAAACGGTGTGCAGGAATAATGTTTACAATATTCGCAAGTGTTATAATCTAGAAAAGGTCTGAATACGTGCCAAATAATCATCTGGTGATGAATTAAAAGTTGGTCCAAATGAGGGGCGCATTGACACCCATAGAAAGTGCATTTAATAATCCTTTAAAACATGTGATTCCTTAAGAATATACTATGAAACTACTGTAAATCATGAAGAAGAATATTTTATTTATATGTTTTAAAACATTCGAATACCTGATTTGACACATGTGCGCTGAATTAGAGCATTCAAAAAAGTGGACAAACCATGATCATACTTTCGACTGGACAAACCAAAATCATTTACCTTATCATTATTTGTTCATCCATTATTTAAACAAAAACTGAACGGAGAGAAAATATTCATAACTAGAATAGTTAAGATCTGATGAAGTGAGATGGTGCAAAAAAATATATGCTTATAAGCATTCCCTTTCGAACGAAAATACCTTCCATTACGATAAGAAACGTTGGCTCTAATACTTTTAAAAATGCCTATAGAATCGTTATAAAATCGTGGCCCTCAACGCGTTAAAAATGTTCGAACAAAAAGGCTAGACTAAAATCATGAATTGTCATGTCTAAAATAGCTTATGGCATTCGGAATGATAAATTCGGATTAGGGTAAATTGGGGTGATTTGGTCATACGGCGTGATTTGGACCACCCTTTTATCTCAAAAAGTACGGCTCAAATTGGGTTTTTTATAATGTCATCTACCAAATATTCTATTGTGTAACCGTATGCTCCTAACGTGAAAAAAATTCAACAGGTAGCATGAACACAACAAGCACAAGGTCAGAAAATATGAGTTTTTCTGTCGTAGTTTTAATTAAACATACTTTTCGCGTATTGTGCAGTAAAGTTCTGTTCGCAAACAGAAGAGGAACAATTTGATGCAGCTAAACTGTAAGTTTAGTAACAATAAACGGAATCAATTCGACTCTTCCGCCCCGGGTGCCAAAGCTTTACGCGACGCCACTGGTCAAAGATATTGATACACTGTATCGCAAGTTTGTAAATCATTAAAATCTATATAAATAAAAATATAAGGCAAAATATGTTGGTAAGCGGAAAACCCGAAGAAGGGTTGGTCTTTATTTTGCTGTATTCGTCTATTCCCGTAGATCAATATAGTGTAGAGAAAAACCGGAAAATTTTCGGAAAATTCTGAAGGAAGGTCGTAGAATTCGGAAAATTGAATTCCCACATGTTCGAAAATTGCATCATAATAAGCGTTGTTAGTCCATTCGATATTTGCGCTATCGAAATTGATCTTTGTTCGTAAGTGGAAATGGATTTTCAGGCGAAATAATGCATTACCATATCTTATATCTATCTATCTATGTAAATAAAAATGTAATGCAAAATCTGTTGGTAAGCGAAAACCCCGAAGAAGGGATGGTCCGCTTTTAGTCTCCTGTATTTAGTTGTATTCGTCTCTTCCCATAGATCAATATAGTGGAGAGAAAAATCGGCAAATTTTCGGAAAATCCTGAAGGAAGGTCGGAAAATTCGGAAAATTGAGTTCCCACATATTCGAAAATTGCATCATAATGAGCGTTGTTAGTCCATTCGATATTTGCGCTATCGAAATTGATCTTTGTTCGTAAGTGGAAATTTTCAGGCGAAATAACGCATTTCCATATCTTATACTCTATAAATAAAAATGGAAGGCCAAATCTGTTGGTAAGCGCAAAACCCGAGGAAGGAATGGTTCAATTTGAGTCATCTATATTTCTTTGTATTCGTCTCTTCCCGTAGATCAATAATTGAATTCCCATATGTTCTACAATTAGCTAAGCGTTGTTAATCCATTTGATGTTGGCGCTAACGAAATTGATTTTTGTTCGAAAGTGGAAAAGGATTTTCAGGCGGAATTACGCATTCCTATATCTTCTATCTATATAAACAAAAATGGAAGGCCAAATTTGTTGGTGTGCCCTAAGCCCTATCTTTATTTTGTAGTATTCTCTGTATCAAACATGTACTCCAGGCAACGGAGAAACATGTTATTTCCAAATGCTTCAAGAATCTTGAACGAGAATTGTGTCTGAAAATAATTTTATATTATAAGGACGAATTTTTGTAGAAGTACTAGACAATTTATAGTAAAAGGAAATTGTAAAAGGGTCAAACGGTAATCAATCAATGAAGAGTTCAGTGATTGGACACACTAACGTTCACTTAGTAATAAAACGTGGATGTTTGAAAGTATTCAAATCAAAAAAATCTATTTTGGGTGGGACGAAGTTCGTCGGGTCAGCTAGTTTAAAATAAAAAAGTAATTTATCAATCATACATGGGTGTCCGTCTTTCCTGACTTTTTCCTATGTGTTGCATAGCTGAAATATTACAATATGTCTATGAAACCTACAAGTTTTTTTTACTGACCCATCTTTCATTACAGTTATCGCCATAACGTGTTCTTACCGAAGATAGAGTCTATGATGAAACGATTCTATAACCAAACACATATGGAAAGTGCATCAGAATTAGAAAATCGGATATTCCTCTTGCTCGCCAACTTCCACTATTCGGTAGATTTTCCCGAGTCGATTCCTCCAAACCACATTCCGGTGGGAGGTCTACAGATAGCGTCACCCAAACCTCTTCCGGTGGATCTGAAATCATTCATCGAATCTGGCAAAAAAGGAACCGTGATGTTCTCGTTGGGAACTAATGTAATGAGTAGTGACCTCGGCAGTGAAACAATTGAAATGTTCCTAAATGTTTTTAAACAAATACCTGAGTATAATTTTGTATGGAAATTTGAAGCCAATTTGGAGCGCGATCTTCCAAATAATGTTCTAATCCAAAAATTCCTCCCGCAAAATGATATTCTTGCTCACCCTGCTATGAAGGCTTTCATAACACATGGAGGAATGCTGAGTACACACGAAGCCACCTGGCACGGTGTGCCATTGGTAGGAATTCCTTTCGTTTGTGATCAGTATCGAGTAAGTATGTTTGTTATACAAAACCTATCACCGCAGCATAACTTTTCTTATACCGACAGAACCTTCACAAATCAGTTCGTGCTGGAGCTGCCGTGAAGTTGGAACATAGTTCACTGACAGAGCAGAAGATCAAAAATGCTTTAATCGAAGTTCTAGAGAACCCGGCTTTCCGCAAAAGAATGCAAGCGAGGTCATCTCTGTTTCGAGATCAACCGGAACTTCCCTTGGAGCGCGCTGTGTGGTGGATGGAATGGGCCATTCGTCACCCGAATTCAAAACAAATCCAGTCGCCTTCCAAGTGGATGAGTGCTTGGAAAAGCGAGCTGTATGATGTGAAAGTATTCCTTCTTGTTATTTTAATGGTAGTTGTTGTATGCATAAAAATGTTCATAAAAAGAATATTATTGACCAACCCGAACGATTCTAGACTATCAGATAAGAAAAAAAATTAAAACTAAACATCAGTATTAAATAATCGATCGTTAACGGTCGGATAAACACGAATTCTAGCAAATAAATCTGCGCGTGTCTCCTCATTCTTCAATCGTTACACTTAGTATGCCTAAGTAAATTTAGAACACATATTTTTGTTGACTGTAGCGCTCGATCGCAATCGTTTAGCAATCACGTGCTGGCATTGTTGGGCACACCTAACTGAGTAGTAGACCGTAATCAGATGCTGAGTGACAATGCATTTACATACAGATACTATCTCGACAGTTGAATAGAAACGGTACAGAGTCGACGCGTGACTTGCGGAAAGCTTGACCCGTATAATATGAAAAAAAATGTGTCCAAGTCTCCAAAATTGTTACAATACTAGAAGTAATAAAGGTGAAACATAAGTAATGTTTTAGTGGTTCGAATTTCATCTGTTATATACGAATAATAAATGAACATGCAATTTTATGAAGTGATCATTCTCGTCATTCTATTGGGTTGCCCGAAAAGTAATTTCCAATTTTTCCATTACAAATAATAAACTTTTTTTGTAAATAGAACGAACGCATAAAGATGGAATGAACATAATTTTTGGAATATTTAACGTACAAATATTTATCTTGATGTGCGTATATATAGTGAACAAACATATAGAATAGAAATAAAGAAATCTATTTATTTCTGTTTTTTTCAAAGATTTTGTGGACTAACACATGTTTTGTCAACTACTTAAATGGCAAATCCAACTATTCTTAACAACCAGTGTTACTTTTTATTCTTTAACGTTCCTGTAGAACCTTCCAATACGGAGATATTGTGGTTTGAATGAAAAATTTCCCCTTCGTTACAATCAAAATTGTTCAATAAATAAAGATCGCAAATCGATAGACAGTTTTGAAAACATCAATAAATTATGTATAAGGATAATTTGTTAAAGCCATTTAGCTTAGGATTAGTCGCTCGGTACATTATCATGGAGGTAGGCCCAACTTTCTGGATTATGATATTTGGGTCGAATTCAGTGGAGTCTGACCATTAACTGCTTCAAACCTTTTAGATAAAATTCTCCAGTAACTATTTAGCAAGATATTAAACTGTTTATAGATAATAGTATGTAAATATAAAGTAAATATGGCTTGAGTCCAGGAACCTTTTTTCGATAGAGATATCATTTTCTTGACTAGGCGAATCTAGCCAGAATTTTAGAATGCTAAAGGGGGAATAGACTCTGCAGAATGCACCTATCTGCATGCTCGTGCTGTTTAGTGCTGACCAAGCAATTTTTGGACAATCGCGCTGGTGCTAAGGATGACCCACTTTTGGATACCTGCCAATTCCTTCTCGATATTTAACACCATAAGCGTTCCAGGAGTTTCTTTGGGACGATTCTAGTTCCAGAGAGAACAACTGGAACAATTCTTGGGACCTCCTTTAGCCCCCACAGTTCCTTGAGTTCCATGGTCAATGGTCGGTATTTACAAATTTTGCGACCGTGGGTCTCCTTCAGATTTTTAACTGCTCCAGCTCTGGTTAATCACTTAACCATATACTACCAGAATGTACGTGGAATGCGAACTAAAATAAATGAATTCTTCACGAAAATGGCATGTGGTGATTACGACATCGTCGTTCTTACCGAAACTTGGCTGCGACCCGATATTGCGAATACTGAGCTGGCGTCCGATTATACGATTTTCCGTTGCGATCGTAGTGAAAGATCAAGTTCTTCACGACGCGGAGGTGGAGTTCTAATCGCAGTTAGGTCTTCCTTTCGTTGCAATTCTGTATCGTTCAGTAACTACACTCAATTGGAGCAAGTCGTCGCTTCCGTCAAACTCCCTGACCTTACTATTTACATCTGTGGCATCTACATTCGGCCCAACTCTCATCCCGATGTATACACCATGCATTCTAACGCCGTATATGACATCTGCGACCGCGCATTGGACACTGACTCCATTGTCGTAGTCGGCGACTGAAATCTCCCATACTTATCATGGACGTTCGACGAGGACATAAACAGTTATTTGCCTAGTAACGCCTCCACGGAAGCCGAACTTGTGTTCACGGAAACAATAGCTGCATCTGGACTCCATCAAATCAACACGCTTCGCAACTCGAACAATAGGATTCTCGACTTAGCATTTGTTAACGATAGTTGCAATGCCGATATCATCGAGCTACCCTTTCCTCTTTTGAAACTTGACACTCATCATAAACCTTTTGTTCTCCGTATTCAACTCGACGTGTGTTCTCAGCAAGTTCCTGATGATTCTTGTGACGATCCCGATTTTGACTTCAAGCGATGTGACTTCACTGCACTGAACAGTCTTCTTTCAGGTGTTGACTGGAACGAAATCATTGGCGCAGAGTCAACAAACTGCGCAACGGCAGTATTCTATGAAAAAGTTTACGAGATCCTTCGCGATAACGTTCCTCGCAAACGAAGATGTCAAGCACCCAGTTTTAAGCACTCATGGTGGACGTCGGAGTTGCGACGTCTCCGTAACAGCGTCCGCAAAGCCCGAAAAGTTTACTTTCGAGAAAAATCCAGTGACGCGAAAGAAAAGCTTAAGCATCTTGAAGCGTGCTATAGTGAGTGTCGAATAGCAGCTTTTCGCTCTTATACAGATCGAATTGAATCGAATTTGAAACAGAATCCGAAAAGCTTCTGGTCGTATGTGAAAAGTCGTAAAAGCGGATCGCATATTCCGGAGAATGTATCGTATGGTGACTTAACAGCTGAAGAAGCGGCTAATCTGTTCGCAAATTTCTTCCGAAGCGTGCACAGTGATGACCCACCAGCATTCTCTGCAACAGAGTTTAACAACATTTCGCCGCTAAACGTAAGTTTGCCACCGTTAACCATCACTCCGAATGCTGTTCTTTCAGCCCTGAAGAAACTTGACATCTCCAAAGGCGCTGGTACCGATCGTTTGCCTCCAACTTTCCTAAAAGAGTGTGCCGAATCTCTGATGACTCCGCTCAGCCTCATCTTCAACCGTTCGCTGATTGAACGATCGTTCCCAACTATGTGGAAGACGGCTTCGATTACTCCCGTGCATAAATCGGGTGGTACTCACATAGCCGACAACTATCGTGGAATTTCCATCCTACATCCTAGAACAATATCCTAGACGGTGAAATAAATGAATATAATCTGGACGGTTGTGGTGGATCAAGAGCTTGGTCAGAACAGTGCGATCCCAGTACAGCTCGAAACTCTCATTTTCCTGGACAGGTGCAGGCAAGTACCGGTAGTTTGGTACGTTGTCTTCCAAAAGGCCACAGTAAAGTGTTAAAATTTGGTCCCTTATTTTCATTCTCTACAGCGCACCTAGTTCTCACATCGAGAAGCTATTGACAGCCGTTTGATCCGGATGGTTTGTTTATTCAGCAGTGAAAATTTCATCACGATTGAAGATCATATCCAAATGTTATCGACGATGGAACGCGAAAGGTGAGAACACTTTCTGCACACTCACGTTGAGAACCCGATGTGGCCAGGAGGAAAAATCGACTGTAAATACCGTACTCAAACGCTACCGGGAGCATTGTACCACTGCGACCATTAGTTTGATCTATTGTAGTGAGACACCGGGAGACCCTTACGTTGGATCGGGTGAAACCAATCAGGCGTAGTGGTGGAACATATGACCGGAATCTACGCGCAAAAGCAGGGCACAACAATCCTGGGATCTCATTGCGGGATTTGGCGAAAAAGTTCACGGCGAGCCACAGTACAGTTCGGCGAATTTTTATGCGAGATCGATTGCGGTCGTATCATGCCAGCAAACACACCAACTGGACACTGGAACAAAACCTGGGCTAACCGGTTACTAAATGCCGTTAAAGGAAGCTGTACGAGCAAATGTTGACCAAGCACAAAGGATGCATTTTGATGGAAGATGAAACATGGATTTCGGACAAATATCCGGTAACAAATTTGCCTTGCCAAGCGTAAAGGGGGGTAGAGGTTACGACAATGTCCACGAGGAGGGGGTAGAAATAATGTCCACGTGGAATTATTCTATAAATATCGAAAATGTTATTTGAATGTATCTTCAAAAATGAATTAAATCTGTTCTGCATTTTCAAAAATTTTTAACACTTTCCGCTCAACCTGAGTACTTCGTATTTAGTCAATGTTGAGTCTTCCGACATGCCCAAGTCACAAAATTGAAAAATTCAAGTTAATGATTGTATTAGGTTAAGCATTTTGTAAGCTACATACCACATTTATCAGATTTCGAAAATCAAGTGTACAGCAGAAATAACGTATCGAAATTGTTTTAAATGATCAACAAAAACTCCTTATAGCACTAAACATCAAGCTCGTTTTTCTCTAAATTATAAAAATGTCACATAGTCCTGTCTGACTGAACACCGACCATTTATCAATAAAAAGACGAGTGGGTAATGTCGGGGACATAACCGGAGTGACGTAGGACTATACAAAGGGGACAGCTTTTGCTAAATATATATTTTAAATATATTGCTTTATTTTCTTCTTCTAAGTGAATACCTACCTATATAACTGAAAAATGGATTAGTTTACTGTTCTTTATGAACATGTTGAAGGTTCTGAAAAGAACTTTTGATGTTGTGTTTTTGCGTTTTTTTTTTACAAACTTTCTCAATTTTTTCTCACTATCTTATAGTTGCTTCTTGATATTTTTCTGAAGGCTTTGTACTTATTAAATGTTCAACGCCGGTCATCTTTTGGCGTATGCACATATCGTACAATCAAAATGATGGCTTTGATAGGGAATGCATAGTGGTCCTCAGCTCATTCACTATCATATATTTCACTATTGAGCACATTACCGTACCCTAAATTGTGGCTTCGGAGACGAATGAATTGTAAGATTTGTAGTCTCCGCAAACAAAATAAATAAAAATGAAAAAGAACTGAGGTTTTGGAGACGAACTCTACGATCTGTCGAGAAATAGACGAGCTATAAGCGTTCTGAAAAACCAACAGTGAATACAGGGACGACCTTCGGATTAAAGTCCTTTAAAATAAGAACAGAGCAGCAGGAAATACATAGCTCATCATGTTGCTCCTTAGTTATGTTTCTATACAATGCAGATGTAACCTCAGTCAATTTTCAACATCAGTTATCAACCAAAGAAAGCAGTTCTTGCTACCACGAAAATTCGTGAATGCCATCATGCATACAATGTGTTGTAATTTGAAGCCACTTTTAATTCGGGGACCATGCATGGGTTTGTGAAAACGTCAAATAAATAAATAAAAAAAAACTTTTTCCATCTTCAACCTGCTGCCGTTTTGCGATTGCGTTTGCCACTCGCTGAAACTAGTTGTTGCCACCGAACCGAATGTGCTCTGTTCTGTAGGCGAGTTTTCTTATTGTCGTGAGCAGCTTTGCAAGCCAACTCGAGCACTCCGGCGGCCGAAATTCTATAACCGCTATTAGATATACTAGTGCTCCGGCACCAATCCGTTGATGCGATTTGATGTGAAACGATGCCATACAACCACACTGAATGAAAAAAATACATTCATTACGATTTGTTCGCTCGTTGGATTCACATGCAGGCTAAAAAGGGTCCTTTTCAGGATCACAAAATTATCTTTAATCTAAAGAGTTTATTGTTTTGTTATTACTCGAGATGATGGGGATCTTGTTCGGCTAAACCTTCCTGTTTAGCGATTGCGTTTGCCACTCGTCACAGCATTCACAGTTGGAAAATTTCTTCCCATCCAGCTTGTGACATGTTGTACAGTAAATTACATTTAATGCGACATGCCGAAGCACCACTCAGTGTCGCATTGGAGGCGATTTTAACCTGTAATTGAACATTTGCGATGACAGTGGTACAGTGTCGACTTTCAATGTGGGGTCATAATTTGCACCCCGAACTATATGTTTACAAAAATGTCCAACTAAATATGTCGCATTACTAGTACGTCAAATTAGCTAAATGTCGAGCTAAATGTAAATTACTGTACTTTCAATCTAGAAGCAATTTAAGAATTGGTGAAAATTGAGGAATCAGGAAAGTCCCCAACCATCAATAAGCTCAGAACAACTGCCAAATTCACATACCCATCATATCCTGGTAAACAAATCATGAAAAAAATCAATTTGTGTTTTATTATTATTTGGGATATTGTTTTAGAAAGCATTGAACTGTATTTCCTAAACTCTTTTTTGGAAGGATTAATGGCCCTGAAAAGCGCCTTGTTTTATGGAATGGTTCCAATTTAGAGAACTTAGTACTCGTGATTTTGAAAAAAACCATTTCGAACGCCCTCGATGCCGCCTTGTTCTGGATTTGCCACCAAAGCAGTTTGTATAAAGAACGAAACTTTTTTCTTCTGCTACCTGCTGCCGTTTTGCGATTGCGTTTGTCACTCGCCACTCGCTGCAACTGTCTGTTCTCTCGATGTCCACCGAACCGAATGTGTTCTGTTCTGAATGCGGGTTTTCTTATCGTCACGAGCAGCATTGCCAGCTAACTCGATCACTTCGGCGGCCAAAACTATATAACGCCGGCTAGGTGGACTGGTGCACTGGTACTAAGGTGCTCGGCCTAGCTACCCTTGCGGGGAACTCCAGACCAACACGGTTCGAGCGGGATTTTGCCTTTCCCTTCACTTTTCCTCCTTTGCCATATCCAACCATGGCTGCTTGTGTTGGTTTGTTGATGTGATGTGATGCGAAACGATATGGTGTACGGTTTGGATGAGAATGATCGTTACGGAAGGAAGGAAGGTATTGTATTATAGAGACTTTAAACTGTTTCAGTTCATTCGTCTCTAGCCTTGAGAAAGGCCCTTTGAAAACTCTACTCTACTCTACTCCAGCGCTACCACCCCCACCCTCTTGCCTTGAGAAAGGCACTCGATCCCTCGCCGTCCAGCTCGTCCAGCAACGATGTTGTCCAGTCGGTGTCCACACAAAGAATGATCGTTACGGCAGCGGAGCGGGGATTTTTAAACTGACTGGCTGGCTCGAGAATTACGCATGTGTGAGACAGCGACCAATGTTTCGTTCATTTTTTTTCTTTTTCCTTTCCAATCGTGCTTAATTCTATTTCGCTGCTGCTCTGGTTGCCCGTTTTGGTCGGTACGATTTGAGGAGCACAAAATGGACCAATAAAAAATGGGCACATAGGGCATTTGGATAATGCTTGATATTTAACAATTATTCAATTATTTATCTCAAGAAAAATGAAATGTTATTCGTTATGATAGATGCGTAGATATATTTCCTATCGATTGATGCAAAAACCTTCGCGATCTATTGAGAAATGCTCGAGTTATAAGCGTTCCAAATCTTGCATTTTTTCCTACTTGTTCAGTGCCTAGATTTCCATTTCACCCCCTATATCTTCTGGTTAGACGTAGTCCTACGTCAAAAGGTTTAGCTGCCTGAGAGTGATCGAACATCCATATATTTTCTCATATCATAGATTTCAGATTTTCACTGGATTCATCGTATTTTGAAAGCAACTGTGAACGAACACGCTTTTTCCGTTGAAACTTGAGGATCATGCATGTAAAACGGATGGTTCCGAAATTGTGTAAAACGGCCGATTAATTTGTTTTTGAACTGGTATATTGCAGAACTCGTTGATTGGCGGTTTTTTCATCTTGGTAAATCGAAACTTGATTTGCGTGGGTTGGGGTTGAAAATAATTTTATAGTGTTGAACTAAGCTCATCGTTCTGAATAGTAGGAGTTTCTACATACAATTCCAATGCTTTCATTCGAAAACTGAGACAATTTTCTACTTAACAGTGCCCTCAAATTATGCTGTAAATTTAAGGAATACTTCAGAAGTTAATCTTTCAAACTACTAATTCCGGGAGTTTTCGGTAATTCCCCTACAAAAATATAATATTTAATCCTTTTTGTTTTGATCAACCAAAGCAAAACTGTTATACTGATCTACAATAAGTTATTTGACACCGGACTCATTCACTGTTGCTGAAATTTTATTCATAACACGTTGTATCGTGAGAATCCAAAAAAAAACTAAATTGGAAAACTGATTATCCGACGACGAACGCGATTTTTTTACATCCAATTTATACATTGTATTAATTTCAATTCCAGGGGGACTCCGTAGCCACATTGGTTGCGCGTTCGCTTAGTAAGCGATCGATCGTGAGTTTAAAACTCAGGGCCCTCATTGTCCATCTTTGTGTTGTTACAGAATAACTACGTCCACGCAACAATCATCAGCGATGGAGATCGATCCACGGTCGAAATAAGATCGATTCATCCATACAACTGCTCTGCTCCGCAAGAAACATCGGGCTGCTATTCTATTAATAACTCAACAATGATCATATAAACTGTCTCCGCTGTCCGGTCTAACTGGACAATGGAAGAACAGAACGAATACTCTTACGCCTAAATGGCTACTGTGAAATGTAATGTATCATATGCAATGGTATAGAAGGAATACTATAACGCCAAAAAATGGCAACTGTGTAATGTGCTATTTATAGATATGATAAACATGTAACATGTACATTATTAAAATTCGGCTCTGTTACATCTGAAATGCTAATGAGCCTGAAATAAACGAATGGGATGAAAAAAAAAATTCAATTCCGATTCATTTTTCATAACAAAGTTGAACAATTGTTTCGGAAATTTGATGAGACAAAATACGGAATCTGTTATTTTGCAGTATTTTAAACGCATAATATTTTTGCCATTTAGCCATTTTTTGACGTAGAACTACGTCTTTCATTAAGGGTGTCAAATCAGAAAACAGGTCACGTTTTTATGAAATAAAGTTAACGTTAATAACTATTTTGGCCGCGAACGGATTTTGGCGATTTACATACAAAACGAATCGGAAATTCCGTAAGATTTGTTTAATATGCCATACAATAGAATCCCCTGGTTAGTAAATGGTTAAAATTCATGAAAACTTCAAGTGTTTCTATTTTCCCATACATTTGTTCTGTCCATTTGAGTGCTTTCACGAACAGGGATATCAATAACGAGCAACTTATCGACGACCAACGGAGGGGAAATCGTAGGATTTAAAGTCTCCGTGAACAAAGGAAAAGAACAAGAATGAAGGGGAATACTTGCCTAGAGTATAAACAGTGGATCTCGCTGAGGCAAACTTTCATTCGGCATCGGACTGTTGAGTAATCCAGTTCACTGGTTCGCTGCGCTTCGATATAAGATTGGACCCCACCAGTGGTAATCCAACTTGTAAATCGTCGTTTGATTTTCTGTTCGTTTTTCGCGTTATTCGTATCGTGTGTTCTTCTTTCCGCATCATAAATTGGACGCTTCGCGTAGTGTGCGATGAGCAAGAAGAAGAGGAAGGCAGGCTCGAGCCCTGCAAAAAACAAACGCATTGCCAGGGGCAATAAAATTTCGAGGTAAGCGTCATCTAATGATGCACGCGATGTTGGTGCAGTGAAAAGCGCTCGCGCTGAACCGAGCCTTCGCAAATGTGACACCGCACCGAACAACAGCGAAGTAGGCGATTTCGGCGCGTCGGTCGAAAATGTAAACGCCCAGGCAACAACCAAAATCAAGCTCCCCCCGCTGGTGGTGAAGGCGGTCGCTCTTGACAAACTCATCAGCAAATTCGCATCGATGGGTGTTACAGCAGAGTACAAGCTGTGTGGCATAATTCAGTCTTTTTCCAAGCAGTTAACATTGTTTATTTTCCGTCTTCATAAGGGCTTCGTTGGTGCCTTTGAGAATGCATCAATGCATTAAACTGACGTTATGGCGAAGCAGACGTTAAGGTTGTGCACCAAAAAATTATTTGGGAATACCAAGCATCTTGAATGTTTTACTGGAATGTTATAAGTTATTTGGGTTCGCGTACCAGTCGCAAAACTGCCTTCAACTAGGATTGCATTTGCGCTAATATTGATCATAATGAAGCATTGCTACTGTTTTCGAGGTTGTCATTAACAAAAAGAGTTTATTTCTCTTGTTTAGTCATCAAGAAAGTAACTGTTCTGGAATTTTGTATGTGATTAGGTTTTGCTTGCCAGTAGCAAAACTTCCTCCACTAAGGGTGATAGCTGCGCTTCCCTCGAGCATGAGAAAGTAATGCAACTTTTTTCGAGGCCAGTAATATTAACAGAAGCGTTTCTTTTGAGAATAGCGCAAAATGATGAGAAATGTTTATATTGCTAGTAGTTTCAAGCCACCAATGTATGGCTCTGTATGCATGCTATGGTGAACGCTTGTTTGGCGCTTGGTTTACGCTAAGTTTGTACAAACGATATCTAGAGGTGCGATTCCCTTGAGGCGATACTAAATAACATGTAACATGATATTTGATTCTTGCAAGTGTTGTCATTGTTGTTTCCATGGGATGCCAAAGATATATTGATGTAGTTATGAGATGTGGAATAATGTGCTGGTGCAACATGTATATAATCGACTGTAGCCGAGTCTATGTCAATTTCGAAAAAGGCCACCGGAATAGCCTTCGAGGTAAATTTTCAATGCATTGACATGAAATAAATTGCGACATACGATTGTTTTGCGAAGGCAAGAATGAATCATCAATCAATTATCGTCAACTGATTCTACAATGAAAAAATCATTTCAGAGATTATTCTACTAAGCAGTTGTTTCTTAAATTTCACAGCATTATAGAATAATATCCGAAAGTATAAACAAGCGACTTATATAAAATAACAGCGTAGTTCTACGTCAACAATGCGGTCGTATCTTGGACACAACCTCCTATATTTTTTTCGTTTTAGAACGAAATTGCAGCCAAAGTAAGGAAGTGTTAATAAACAAATCATTGAGCAGCTCAAGAGGTTAGATAAGGTTAATGATTTCGATTTGAATTTTTAGGAAAAACATAATAAAAACTACAAGAATCTCTAATTTTGAACTTTTTTAACTTTTAACTTAATAAAGTGACATACTTTTTTATTTCGAACGTCTGAAAGCATAACCCAAAACTGTAGAATAACTATGACTAAATAATTAACAATTCTATAAAAGTTAAATCATATGCGTTCATTCACCAAATATAACTATCTATTACGCCCTAAAAGGTTCTGAGCACACTGCAGATAGAAGATACTAGGAATTATTCGTTTTTAAGAATGGCTACCTAAATTCAGTTGAATACTAAACAGAGTGGATATATCTGACACTTTTGGTGTCTGAGGATGATTTGTTTTTTTGTGAATAAATAATATAAAATGCCAAGTGCAACTAAACGTTATGACCAGTGTTGCCACATTTTAATCTGTGCTAGAGAGGTCAAAAATCTTACTCATCTGTACTTTTTTCCAAAAATCTATACCATCGAAAATATCCGTTGTACAGATATTTATTAGAAACTAATAATTTATTTACTATAAATACTACATTTACATTTGAAAGTCATTCATGTGTTTAATTATGCTTATAAATAGTTTTTTTTTTGAATCTAGATTGCATACTATCATTTTTTTAAAAATTTCGAACTGCTACCACGATGTTTGACCGAATCTTTTGATCTCAAAATAGCATTCATCGTATCGTTGCTGAGCCGATTTCAAAGCTTATTGTTGCTCTGATTATATTCAGAAAAATCGCTCGACAGTTGCCGAGGATTGAGGCATAGTGAGAACGTTACAAACCGTTTTTTCCAACCTTTCAAATGATCTCCATATTTAACAGCATTGGACATAGAAACAACGTAAGATTCCTCGCAGATATTAGTGAGAATGATCAAATAAAAATCTTTCAGCTCTTCATGTAGCATCGTGAATTCAGGTTTTTCAGCCTGAACCAAACGATTCAGCCAGTTGATCTGGGACAAAACATACGTCGCACCGTCCAACACGAATCCTTTCAGACGATCCTTGTAAGGAATTTCGTCCTTATGAAACTGATCAATCATTGCATTGTAAATGCTTTTAAAATCAACAGCACCAAGCGATAATGCGGCGTCAGAGTCGTCATGTACTTTAATGTTGATTTGTTCAAATGTAGCCTCGTAGCAGAGTTATTTCAGGGAGGGCCGGGGAAACTTGTAGAGTGTATGTACCAGTTGACAGTCAGAATCTGGAACAAAAAACAGCTACCGGAGGAGTGGAAGGATGGGGTAATCTGCTCCATCTATTAAAAATGTGACTAGCTGGATTGTGGGAACTACCGTACCATCACAATCCTGAATAGTGCCAACAAAATTCTGTTTCAGATCCTCTTTCGTCGTCTATCACCAATAGTAAGTGGATTTGTGGGAATTTTATTTTTTTTTTATCCCATTTATTTATTTATTAGGCTCATTAGCATTTTATCCGTAACAGAGCCGGGTTTTTATCGTGTACATGTATACATGTTTATGTTTCTATAAATTGTAAATTACACAGTAGTAGTAGTAGCCATTTAGGCGTTAGGTTTTCTGTTCCATTACATTATGGTAAATTACACTGTAGTAGCCATTTAGGCGTAAGGGTATTCTATCTGTTCTTCCATTGTTCAACAGACCGGACAGCGGAGACAGTTGATATTGATCATTGTTGGATTATTTATAGAACAGCAGCCCGATGTTTTTTGCAGAGCAGAGCAGACGTATGGATGAATCGATCTTATTTCGACCGTGGATCGATCTCCATCGCAGATGATGGTTGCGTGGACGTAGTTATTCTATAATAACACAAAGATGGTCAATTGAGAGTCCTGAGTTTGAACTCACGATTGATCGCTTAGTAAGCGAACGCGTAACCAAGAGGCTACGAAGACCCCCGATTTGTGGGAAGTTAACAGGCCGGATTCATGCCCCGTCGCTCGACGACGAGCCAGATTTGTGGTGTAAAAATCTGGCTCATCGTCGCAAATCCTCCAAAAGTGCCACGAGTATCAGGTCCCTACGCATCACATCTTCATTGATTTCAAATCCGTCCAAATGTCCACGCTTGTCCAAGGTGGGGGAGAGGGTGTCGAAAAACGTGCATTTTCTGTCCACGTAGTATGTGGACAACCCCTCATAATTGAAACAAGTTTTATACAGAAGAAGTTCATTCAGTTCGCACGGCGTCAAGTTTCTCTGAGTGCTGCTGTCAACTGTCTACGCCAACCATTGCAAGCTGATTGACTTGAAAAACCTGTCAAAATGCAACGATCATTCATCTTTGGCGACAGTACAGTATTGACTGTACTGAACCACTGCAACAAAAAATGCTCAAAGCTTCTGGTAGACAAATATGGTGCGAAACTTAGATTGCTTTTTTTCAGTTGCTTATTTTGGAACATGAGACAACTATACGTAGAACGGCAGTATAGGGAGTACAGTAAAACCTGTTTTTGTGCGTTTTTTTTTTGTGCGTTTTTTTTTGCGCGGTGTATGAAAAGAAGCATATTTGACGAAGTTATCGTCCATTTAGTTTTTTTCGATGGTTTATATGCATTTCAATACGAAAAAAGCATATTTTCGTCTCAATTATCATTCCCCTCCTTTCATCGAATGCCCTAAGTTTTTCTAAGTTTTTGCATGACATGATTTCTAACAGCTACACGTTTCGACATGCAACTAAAAGCACAAAACAGCCACGCGCAACCGAAAAAGCAAAGTGTCCCATCGCAAATCAGGGAAACAAAAGGAAATTGAACGATGAATGGCGTGGATTTGAGTTATTTTCTTTTTTATGCGACTTTTTTTGTGCGGTCCCTATCCCACAAAAAAAGGTTTGACTGTACTATAAATCGTGCAATATTAAGGGGGTAGTACACAGTGGAAACTTTAAAAAATTTAGAAAAAAAATTCTGACCTGAAATGTTCTCTGGGATGTCTACTTTACTGTAGTTTTTGTCCCAGGTTTGTCCGAAGCTGTTTGCGTAAGGAGTGCGATCAAAAATCTGAAACCCGTTTTTCTCGAAACTAAGATTCGCAAACTGGTGGGAGTTCTAAATTTCCTGTCATCGTACGTAGGGTTTTTTCGATATTTAAAAAATAAAATTTTGGTGAATATTTTTGTCTTGATTTCTGAGGCAAAACGCCATTTTTTCACCTTTGAAAATTCCATTAAAAATGTCGTCATTTCGTCAAAAATCAATATTTTGAATAAATCCTACGTACGATGAAAGGAAATATATCCAAGATTACGTAAAACAAATCATTGGTTGAAATCGGTCCACTAAAAGAACCAACAAACCGGTTGCGGCTATTCAGGGGACAGTCCAATTGAAACCGTTTTTGTATGTTTGTTGAGTTATATATACCTAATAAAACTGTGATATCAGATTAATCATAGTAATTTATTTTCTCGTTGAAAAAAATATCGCGAAAATCACATACTTTTTATGATGTTCATAGTGTACTACCCCCCTAATTTTGCCTAAGGATTTTATATTTTGAAATCAAACACGACAAAGCTAAAACAAAAATGAACAGACTACGTTTTCCAAAGTTTGCCCCACGAGCGCCATGGCAGAGCGGGAGATAAGCGAAATGCATCATTCACACGGAAGCCCGTCTGACGATCTGTTCTGTAATTTATATTATTTATTCTCAGTTGTGTTCAATCGTTCGCCGGTAGAGGTAGCGTAATATCATAGATAAGCGACTGCTCGTTTAAGTCCGTTCAAACTAATAATCGATGTTGTAACCTTTTCCGACAAATAATCATGGATCAAAGAGTCAATCTTTACACCATAATTACGTTAACACTTTCTACCCTGCACATAACAAATGGGGCGAATATATTGGGCATTATGACCGTCCCCAGCCCGAGTCATCATATCTGGTTCGAATTGCGATATACAAATAAAAATGTCAATGTTACTAGCTTCAAACTTTTTCAGGAACCGTGTGTGGATAGAAGCTCTCGCCGAACGTGGACATAACGTAACAATCATTTCAGCCGATGGCGATAAGCCGAGAACGAATCTTACCTATATGTTGTTGGAGAAAGTATACCCTTCACTGACCGAAGGACTTGATTACATAGAAATGTCGAAAGAATCTACGTTTAAAACTGTATTCTCATTCCTCAACTTCTACACAAGCATTTGTGATGGTATGTTTTCAATAACATACATACATTAAATTTATTATAACAATACTATTGTAGCAATGCTCACATCAAACGGATTGGATGACATTCTTGGGTACCCCAAGGATTTCAAATTCGATCTCGTAGTGTACGATTTCGGTTGTGGTCCATGTCTGCTGCCTCTACTACACAGATTCAAGTATCCACCGTTAGTATCACTGACACCTTTTGGAAATCCTCCCTACTCGGTGGATGTGATTGGCGGACACAAACATTACGCCTATACGCCATACTTCGCTCTCAATTACGTTGGTAAATTGAATTTCATGCAGCGCGCGTACAACACATTTATCAATCTACTTAGCTCGGTGTAAAATCAAACATTAAAACACTGATAAGCGTCAGGCGTATATTATCTGTTTTGATTATAGATACCGCAAGTTTTACATAATGCCAAAGGTCGATCAACAAGCGAGAACGAAATTCAAATACTCCGATATGCCGTATTTGGAAGATTTGGAACAGCGTAGCCAAATTATGTTGGTCAATACAAACCCTATCATGAACGCTCTGGAACCCCTTCCTCCAAATGTGATCGCAGTGGGAGGTGCACACATAAAGGACCCGACACCGTTACCTGAGAAACTCGAAAATTTCATCCGCGGTAGTGCCAAAGGAGCCGTTCTATTTTCTTTGGGTTCAAACGTTCGAAGCGATAAAATGGACAAGCAACGCCAGTTGATGTTCATTGAGGCGTTCCGTCAAATGCCTCAATATCATTTTCTGTGGAAGTTTGAATCAGATCTAGATTTGGATTTACCACCGAATGTGATGATTGAACGATGGATGCCGCAGACCAGTATTCTTGCGCATCCGAAGACTAAAGCGTTTATAACGCATTCCGGGGGATTGAGTACCCAGGAAGCATCGTGGTTCGGAGTGCCGCTGATAGGGATGCCGTTTTTCATGGATCAGATCACAGTAGACACCCCCGGAGTATACAAGTGACGAAAAGGATGAATTAATGTTTTTTTTTCTTTTCCTACAGAATTGCCGACGAGCGGTAGCTGAAGGTGTGGCAGAGTCCCTGGACTTTGGATCGTTGTCCGTGGATAAAATACGAAACACCGTATTGAAGGTGCTAGAAAATCCAAAATATAGGGAAAACATGAAGCAAAGATCGAAGTTCTTCCGGGATCAACCCGAAAAACCACTCGATCGAGCAATCTGGTGGATTGAGTTCGTCCTCCGGCATGGTGAAATTGAGCACCTGCGGTCTCCAACGCTAGATTTGGGTACAGTTCAATCAAACCTGATCGATGTTTACGGGTTCTTTTTATTTGTTCTGTTGGTTGTTTATAAAATGATTGTATACTTGTTGGGGAATTTTTCCTATAGGAAGAAGAGTAGTAAGTCGTTGAAACGAGATTAACGATGAAATTCTCTGGTGAATATATTATTTTTTCATGAAAGAAAATTTGTAAAATCAATACTAACGAATACAACCACCTAATAGTTAATTATTATTGTATTATTGTAAATGACATTTGAGAAATTCAATAAAAATTTTCTGTCCTCTGTAGAAAATCCAACAAATGTTGCCTGTTGTGATTCATCTATTGAAATCCCAAGTGATGATGATTCAGCCTGAACGGATGCTATTACATCGGAATATGATATAATATCGTGCCTCAATTACATGAGTGAACCAGCAACTGCAATTAGCACCACATCACCTACCGCTACCATATATTAGGCTGTCAAAAAAGTCCTGCGGTATTTTTTTTTGAATTTTCATTTGTTCATAAAATTAGTTACAATCATCTGTTTTAAGTCAAATATGCGCCGTTTTGTTCGATGACTTGTTCCCAGCGAGATGCCAACTTCATAATACCCCTGTTATAAAAGCTCGCTTCCTTATTGGCAAAAAACTCGGATAACCAATTTTCACAGGCCTCTTTTGTGGCTAACTTCTGACTACCTAGCTCGTTCGCCATGGACAAAAACAGGTGGTAGTCACTTGGTGCAAGGTCCGGACTATACGGCGGATGCAAAAGAACCTCCCATCCGAGCTCCCGGAGCTTCTGGCGCGTCACCAAAGAAGTGTGTGGCCTGGCGTTGTCCTGATGGAAGACAATGCGGCCTCTGTTTATCAAAGATGGCCTCTTCTTCATGAGTGCTACCTTCAAGCGGTCCAGTTGTTGGCAGTACAGGTCCGAATTGAGCGTTTGGTCATAGGGAAGCAGCTCATAATAGATTATTCCTTGAGAATCCCACCAAACACACAGCAGAACCTTCCTGGCCGCTTCAGCGGGCTTCGACCACGACCGTTTGCGCTTCACGTTGTCGTAAGTGACCCACTTTTCATCGCCAGTCACCATCCGCTTCAGAAACGGGTCGATTTTGTTGCGATTCAGCTTATCCCCAGCTCTTGGCCGATGCTACGGCTGCTACTATGCCGGCCTTTCTCGGCTAATTCAGCGATTTTGTCGCAATTTTCGACGACAGGCCTTCCGGAGCGTGGCGCATCTTCGACGACCTCTACACCAGAACGAAAACGTTGAAACCATCGTTGTGCGGTGGAAATGGAAACTGTATCGGGTCCAAAAACTGCACAAATTTTGTTGGCAGCTTGAGATGCATATTTGCCTTTGTCATAGTAGTACTGTAAAATATGTCGGATTTTCTCTTTATTTTGCTCCATATTTGCGACACTATAACTCACGAACGACTTAACCAAACAAAACACTGTCAAGGACTATAGCGCGCAAAAATACCTTTCCAACAAACTATAGTATGACTCGATACAATGAATACAACTAGAACTACGCGCTTACAACGACACCTCGCGGAAATACCGCAGGACTTTTTTGACAGCCTAATATTAGGCTTGAAAGTGGAAGCAATTACCAAAATTTTTACGACACATCCGCATTACAAGTATCAGCATGATTATCTTTTAGTATAAGTTAGTATATAATCTGGTTGTTTTAATGAGAATGCTGGTTAAGCTGAGTATGTGATAGCTTGTAATATATTCTTGGGTATTGTTTTTCAATTAATCTTCCTAATTAGGGATAGAAAATTTGGATAATAACTCAATTATTGGAATAACTGACCGGAAAAAAATATTCATAGTATATATAGTACATATTCATATTCATAGAGTGTATAAGTTAAGGGAAAAGTCATGTAGCTATAACGTGGAATTCATTAGTTCATGAGTTAATTTGGTGTGTTCATTCTAATTCTCGTCAATATTACGTTAAAAGTTCGATGGAGAAAAATCACATGTTTTCACGTAACATCAACGTTTGGATTTTTTTGAGTGTACGAGTAGCAGAACTATCCTACTATGGGAGGAATAAAGATTTCCAATAAATAAATGATACGATTAAAAAAAAAGTATAAATTAAGCAGCACGTTTTGCAGAAAATCCTAAGGCTCCATGTTAAACTGCAGGTTGACTTGAATGACAGCAAAATTGAAACTTGTTGCCAGAAAGAACGATTTATTTTTCAAATAATGCAACTCAATTTTTGGTTGCTATAGGGTAACAAAACAAAATATTTTTTTTCGAATTATGTTCTATGTTTAGTAGGCGATATTCAAAAAAAAGTACTAATGCTTGAGTCTTGTAAATATATTACATTAATACATATTACTTCGCAGAAACGCATTAAAACTCAAGATTACGGGTCATAAATTAATAATGAGCATTATTCCAAAGATGTAGAATAAAAGTGAATAAGCGCGGATCGAGACGACCGCACAAACGGGTACGCTCAAGACGACCGTATGGATACTAAAGAAAATGGGAAGAATGCGGATCAGGAAATTAAAATATTTGTAAATCGGAACGACCGCGCAGAACAAGTACGGCTCAGGGCGACCGTGTAAAAATTTTAATGATAAGAGTGCAGATCGGGAAGACGGTACTGTGTAAAAATGAAAATAAAATTATTTGCGGATTGAAAAAAATGTAATGATAAGAGTGCGGATCTGGACGACTGTGCTGTGTAAAAATAGGAGTAAAATTATTTGCGGATCGGGACGACCGCGCAGAACAAGTACTGTTCAGAAAGACCGTATAAAAATATAACGATAAGAGTGCAGATCAGGACTATCGCGCTATGTAGAAATGAATTTAAATATATCGGATCGGGACGGATCGAGACGACCGTATGAAAAAATGATAATGATAAGAGTGTGGGTCGGGACGACCGAGCCAGAACATAATTAGACTCGATATTTTGTCGGTTAAACGTCATCAACTATCTCATATATCTCAAAGGTGGTTCAAATGTTTTCTATAAAGGAAAATACACTAAAACAAAATCCACTACATTTGTTCTTTCCGGCTTTTTTTATTGAATTCTTTTTTTTCGGAGAAGAGAGGTGTGTGGCATGCTTAGTTCTGGCCACACGAGCATCGTCAGTTTAGCGATCAAGTGGGCTAGGCACTCGGCACATTTTCGCCATCTTATCAGCAGTCTGTAACCGTTCGGCTTCGGTCTCCAATTATCCCGCGAACGCACAGGGACACACAGTATCCACGTACTCTTGCAGCCCCGTCAATTTTCAGTTATCCTGATGGTAGACTGATTGTCTTGGAAAACTGGAATCGGTTCGTGCAAAGCTTTCCCCAAGTCCTGGAGCCCTCGAATAATCCTCATTGCATGGCAAACAGTCGTACACAAAGCTGGGTGCTCCGCTTGCGTAGGAGAGAGTGCAAATGTACAACTGAAACTGGCTATCGTTACGGTGAGCCCACCAACAAAATATCGTCGACATATGGCACTAATAACAACATCTTCTTGTGGGGTCTTCCTAGCCAAATTGGTTGCGTCTTCTACTAAGCAAACGATCATGTGCTCATAACTCAGGGCCCTCAACTGACCATCTTTGTGTGTTATTCTAGCTACTACGTCCACGCAATAACCATAATGTGACGGTAATCCCAGTCCCTTACCGCTCACATTACGGTCTGCTGCATCAGTAATTGGTGCTATTTTTAACACAACAATGGAAGCCTCATATCAACAGTCCCGTTGTGTATATAGTCCAATTGTGAAATTCGAACAATAGGAATATTTTACGTCGAAAAAGACAACATGTGTTGTGTATCAATAGAATATGAATACTCTTGCGCCTAAATGGCTACTGTGTAATAGATAAAAATGTGTATGGATAAGATAGGAATACTCTTATGCCTACATGGCTACTGTGTAATATACAACATGAGAAAAAATATACACGATAAGGCTTACAGCTGAATTGCTAAGTGAGCCTAATGAAAATAATAAACAGATAGGATAAAAAAAATATGTTCTTGCTCACGCTGCTCGTGAAAATACACTGAAACGCAGTTATTACCAACATCTACTCTTGATTGGTCAATACTCCTTCACCTTTGGGGAATACGTGTCCGTATAATCGAAGTCTTGTTTCTGAGAAAAACTACTCGCTAGAAGCTTCGCCTTGTATTTGTCTGGCTTTCCCGGACCAGGCGGTTAAACTTTAACATTAAAAATTCACGTGTCAAGGAGCATTCTGATTCCGTTATTTCTGCAACCTCTTGGAATTGAACATCCTTGTCGTTTTCGTGTCGACGAATCTTCACTCTCATTGGCTATATTCCTTATTTCAGTATTTCCACGAAATTGACATATCGTGCCATGAAGATCATCCTCTTCACGGTACACCAGACATGATCCACATTATAGAAATAACCCATGAAAATACCATTCCAGGCCTTAGCATTCTTAGCATTTCTTCTGAGCTCCTACTGCACGTAAACAAAAACTCTGCTCCCAAAGACTGGTATCTTCGACCCGTGTAACTTCCATGACTCCCACAGCTCGTATGGTATTTGATTTGACTCAATCGCAACCGTTAGACTCCTGCTTGTCAAGTAAACTGCCATCTCCAAAGACACTCCCAGAACCGCTTGTCAATAACAGAATTCGCTAGTTCTGACCTTTTCAACAAGTGCCCGATTTAGACGTTAGTTGTCTCCGTCCTATTCGGGGGTAAGTGATGGAAGCGTAGCAACTTGTAACTAACGTTACTATAACAACATCGCAACAGTTGTTTGTTCATCGTAGTACTCTGGTATATTAGAAGTAGTCAAATAAAATTTTCATTCCAATTTGTTCTCTCAACTCGACCAGACGTCTTTTATTTCCACTTAATACGCTCAACAGGTTATGGGCCTGCGTTTTATGAAGAATTGAAAAGATTTAGAGGACCGGAATCGTCAAGTTAACCAACGAGAACTACGATTCTTGGAAGCTAGACGTTGAATTCCTACTCGTTCGGGAAGGCTTGTGGTAGTATGTAGTTCCTGGGACGATACCGGAGCTGGCTGCTGATCAGTCGAATGCTGTTGTGGTTGCTGCATGGGAAGATGGTGATCAACGAGCTCGTGCGACGATTGGGTTACTCCTCAGCCGGAGCCAACACGGTCACATCCGGAATACAACAACTGCCAAAGCCGTGTGGGAAAATCTCAAGAAGCAACATGAGAAGAAAAGTGCATCTCTTGAAACGAATCTGTGATCTGAAGTATCACGAAGGCGACGACATCGAAGAGCATCTACAGAAATTCGAAGATTTGTTTGAGAAGCTTTCGAACGCCGGTACGGAACTGGACAGTGATCTTCAAGTGATCCTGGTCTTCCGAAGCTTACCCAGTTCCTTTGACGCGCTGACAACGACTCTGGAGAATCGATCTGAAGAAGAACTTACGCTGGAAATCGTGAAGAATAAGATCATCAACGAAGTTCTGAAGCGAAATGAATCTTCATCAGCGGATCCAACTGTGTTGAAAGCGGACGGGAAAACCAAGAGCGTGGTGTGTCATCATTGCCAGAAGGTTGGCCACAAGAAAAGGAATTGTAAGCTGTGGCTGAAGGATCAGGATCAGAACGATCGAAACCAGAAGAACGGTAATACCGTGGATGATCGAAAACCTGTCCCCAAACAACCGAAGGCCAGAATTGCAAAATCGGAGGAAGAAAAGTTTGCATTCAGTGTCTGGGATGATGCTGCCGTGAATTGGATCGTTGACTCTGGTGCAAGTCTGCATATGAGCAGGAATGAGAAGTATTTTGTGAGATTGGAAGAACCGAAGGACGATACACCACGTTTCGTAACGGTTGCGGATGGCAAAAAGGCTGCTGTGAAGGGGATAGGAAGCTGCAAAATAAAGTGCTACTGATTAAACGGTGAAGAGAAGGAAATCCTGCTAAGCGATGCTCTCTTTGTTCCGGAGCTCGATATGAACTTGGTATCCGTCGGAAGGTTGGTGCAGAAGGGCGCTAACGTCACGTTCGATGAGAAGGGTTGTACGATTGCGAGCGGACAACGAATTGCTGCTGTGGCACCTCGAATGAACGGTTTGTATCACCTACGTCTAGTAGAGAGGACGAACGTTGTCACCGAACAGAACCATGCGACGGACTGCATACACGAGTGGCACCGTAAACTAGGACACCGTGATGTTCAGGCCATCCTTGAGCTGGAACGTCGGCAGTTGGCTGAAGGCATTAAAGTGAAAAATTGCGGATTGGAGATTACCTGTGAAACCTGTCTGCAAGGAAAAATGGCTCGTACACCGTTTCCAAAGAAGGCGAAGAGGAAGTCCAAGGTGATTCTCGATTTAGTGCACAGCGATCTTTGTGGGCCGATGAACACGGTAACACCTGAAGGACGTCGATATTTCATCACTTTTATCGATGACTTCAGCCGCTATTCGACGGTGTACCTGTTGGGGGAGAAGTCAGAAACAATCGATGCGCTGAAGGATTTCGTACAGCAGATGAAAATTCAGTTCGGCAGGCCGCCAAAGGTAATACGGTCGGATCAAGGTGGCGAATACCGAAGCAAGGAACTCATGGCATTCCTGAACAATGAAGGGATTTTGCAGCAGTTCACAGTAGCATACACGCCTCAGCAGAACGGCACTGCCGAAAGGAAAAATCGTTCGCTGATGGAAATGGCGAGGTGTATGATTCTGGACAGCGGAATGGATTACCGATACTGGGGTGAAGCCATTAACACTGCCAATTACTTGCAGAATATTCTGCCGACGAAGTCAGTACAGAAGACGCCATATAAAATTTGGAAAGATATCAAGCCGGACATGAAGAAACTAAGGGTGTTCGGGTCTCCTGCATATGTCTATGTACCACAGCAGAAACGGAAGAAGCTCGAACCCAAGTCAGTCAAGATGACTTTCGTTGGATATTCGGATCAGCATAAGGCGTGGCGGTTCATTGACACGACAACGAATAAGGTAGTATTCAGTCGTGATGCAACTTTTCTGAGTACAAGTTTTGCTGATGGACAGAAGTGTATAAAAACAGAAGAAAAAGAAGATGACGTCGTAGTTTTTCCGCTAACACCGAACCCGTCCAACACATGGGAAGCAGAACGACCACCACAACCAGAAGACGATGATGAGGATGAACTTCCCAGTGACGACAGTATGTACGAGGATGCTGATGATCAAGATCTCGACGATAGTGAAGAAGAAGATCAGGCCCCGGACGTAATAAATGGTATCCAGGAACAGGAGGAGCAACTTGATTTGCCAAGAAGATCAACACGTGCAACTAAAGGAGTCAAACCCGATCGCTATGGTGCAGATGGAAGAATGGTTCAGCAACAGTCCAGGGAGCCATGTACGTACCATGAAGCCATCAGTAGTGCTGATAACGCATCCTGGAAGGCAGCGATGAAGGATGAACTTAAGTCATTGGAGCAGAACGGTGTGTGGGAGCTCACTACGTTACCTCCAGGAAAGAAAGCCATTAGATCCCGGTGGACCTACAAGAAGAAAGAAGATGAGTTCGGAAGGGTCATCAGATATAAAGCCCGACTGGTAGCCCGGGCCTTCACGCAACGCTCTGGACTCGACTATGATGAGGTGTTTGCGCCTGTAGCGAAGCAAGCAACATTCAGAGTACTTTTGACCATTGCGGCTAGGTGTAATCTACTAGTAAAACATGTGGACGTGAAGACTGCATACCTGAACGGGAACCTCAATGAAACTATCTATATGAAGCCACCACCAGGAGTGCAGAAAGAAGATGGTCAAGTTTGCCTGCTGCGTAAAAGTTTATATGGCTTGAAGCAATCCGCAAGAATGTGGAATCAGAAGCTGAATGAAGTCCTGTTGCGAATTGGTTTCAAACAAGCTGTGGCGGATCCTTGTCTATACGTTCGGAAGCGGAACAACCAAATGACCTATCTCTTGGTATATGTAGACGACATGCTGCTGGTAACTCCAAACGAAGAGATTTACAACGATGTCATCCGGAGATTGGGTTCAGAGTTCGTGCCAACGGAGCTAGGTGACGTGAAACACTTCCTTGGAATTCAAGTGATCCAGACGGAGCATGGCTACAACTTGTGCCAGAAGTCGTACATCGAGAAGCTTGCTGTTCGTTTTGGACTGGCGGATGCGAAAGGATCAAAAATACCAATGGACCCCGGATATATACAGCAAAAGGAGGAGTCGGAGAGGATTCCCACTAATGACAAATATCAAAGCCTCATTGGTGGTTTACTGTATTTGGCTGTGAATACCAGACCGGATATAGCGATAAGTGCGTCAATCCTTGGAAGGAGCGTCAGCCAACCGGTTGAGCAAGACTGGACTGAAGCTAAAAGAGTGTTGAGGTACTTATAGGCTACAAGCAACCATCAACTTAGGTTGGGAAATGGTACTCAAACGCAGATGCTGACTGGGCTGACAACGTCAAGGATCGGAAATCGAACTCCGGATATCTCTTCCGGCTAGGCGGCGGTACGATCGCATGGTGTGCAAGGAAACAGACGTGTGTCGCACTGTCCTCAACAGAAGCGAAATATATTTCTCTTGCCGAATGCTGTCAAGAACTGATCTGGTTTAGGAAGCTCTTGCAAGACTTCGGAGATGCTGTGAAGACCCCAATTCAGATCTATGAAGATAATCAAAGTTGCATCAAGATGTTAACCAGCAACGGAGAAAAACGATCAAAACATATTGACACGAAGTTTCATTTTGTAAAGAATTTGGCTGAACGGAATGAAATCAGAGTCACCTACTGTCCAACGGAAACTATGCTGGCGAACATCCTTACGAAGCCCTTGAACAGAGTGAAACTGGAAGATCTACGTGAGAAACTAGGAGTTACATCAGTTAGCGACGAGGAGGAGTGATGGAAGCGAAGCAACTTGTAACTAACGTTACTATAACAACATCGCAACAGTTGTTTGTTCATCGTAGTACTCTGGTATATTAGAAGTAGTCAAATAAAATTTTCATTCCAATTTGTTCTCTCAACTCGACCAGACGTCTTTTATTTCCACTTAATACGCTCAACAGTAAGGTCCACTCAATCTGGATCTCTCTAGTCTAACAGAACTTCACTTGCTCATGTATTCACCTCCATTGTCGCGCCACAAACGTTACATCTTCACGATAAACTCCATCGTATCATATTTTTAGAAGTTCTGCACCACCTCCTTAGACAACATCAGATAAATCATCGCAAAACGGCTTCTATCATCCGTAAACGCAACGATGTATTTTTTCCTAAACAGTCCTTCCGGCATCCCTAGGCCACACATGTCGGTGTGTACACTCGTAACGTATGCTTACCCTCGCGTCCGGTTTGGTTCATGCAAACATGCATACGCTAGTGTCGAGTCTCGTCTCAAAAACGGAGTGTGATATTGATGTGTCAAAGGTGGTCATAACAACATCATCTTGTACCGTCATGCAATTATTTAATTAAATAAATTAATTGTAAATTATTGTTAGAAATTCAACAACTGATATTCATTCAGAACTCCACTGGAAATAAACCCGTGAAATCCGGGCCATTAGTTTAGTATTCGGTCGAAATCTTGCCATACAAATGAATCACAAATTTGTGCATTAATCGAGACTTAATCAAGCAAATGAAACCAAATTATACATATTGAGGTTTTAGGGTGCAATAAATGTTTCTATGGTGGTTAGACTCTCCACCCCCCCTCTCTAAGGTGGGGGGGGCCGCCATACAAATGAATCACAAATTTGTGCATTACTCGAGAACTAATCAAGCAAATGGAGCCTAATTTTGGATGTGAGGGTTTTTGGGTATGAGTAATGTTTCTATGATGGTATGACACCCCTCCCTCCTCTGGAATGGAGAGGGGGTCCCATGAAAATGTTACACATATTTCAACCAAAAATATTCCAACCAAACATGACAATTGAAAATTTTCGGAAAACTGTGAAGGAAAAAGGGAAAATTCGGAAAATAAATTCAGATAGGTTCCACAATTACATATTGACAAGTGCTGTTAGGCCATTTGATGTTTGCGCTAGCGAAATTGATCTTTGTTCGAAACTGGAAATGGATTTTAATGTGATGAAACGCACTCCTATATCTTCTTCTATCTATACCAATAAAAAAGCATCGCCGGATGTGTTGATGAGAGCAGAACTCGAACTTGTTTGATTTAGGGCTGTGTTTATTCTATCATATTTTCTGTATAAAACATTTATTCCATGTAACGGAGAAACATGTTATTTGCAAGTGGTTGAAAAATCTTGAACGAGAATTGTGTCTAAAAATAATCTGATATTATAATGATGAGTTTTGTTAGAAATACTAGAAATTTTATAGTAAAAGGTAAATTCAACGGGGTCGAATGAACGTGACGTGAAAGTTTGAATGTATTGATAAGAAAAAACACATTTTGGGCGGGACGAAGTATGCCGGGTCAGCTAGTAACTAATAAAATGTGAACACTATGATTATGTAAAATAATCGAAGTTCTAACCTGTATGAGAATATATTAGACACTGTTCACACGGATATCCCTGTTTAAACCGCAATTTGTATGAAAGAATGATCAAAATGCTGTACCTACGTTCCACCAGAAACATGCTCGATAGGTCTGTTGTTTTTTAATTAATTATTTTGTTCGTTTTTTATGAAACGAACGGCACGAAACAAATTGACGAATTTACGTTGGATTTACAACCAGATGGCGCAGCGAGTAAAATGAGGATGTTTTGTTTTTCTGGTATGAAATTCGTTCAAATTTTCTAGAAAAATCTGAATTTATCTTCAAATTTCCCGGTTTCATGTATTCTTTCCACGCTGAAAAGGTTAGAAAATCTTCATTTCACAATGTGCTATGTATATGACGAGGAATGGCTTGTTATAAGTATTATAACTTTAATTTGTTTCAACTAAGTAAACGATGAATAGGATGTTTTGCGCTAAAGATACCGCAAATCCTTCTCGTATCGGTCCCTACATAACCAATGATATCAGCCAATTTGATATGATATCGATTTCATCGCAATTATCCATAGTATCAATAACCGGTATGCATTATCAAACTTAAAATTTTCGAAGATTATCTATGACTTTGGTCAAATCGCGTGTTGAAACCATCGTAAATATACAAAGCCCTAACTTTCTTACCATATACTGACGACATTCAATGACTGAAGTGAATCTAAATTGAAATAAAATGAATAATCACCACCGAATCTTGCTTTTCAGTGCGTAAAATAAACAAACACCCTCACTTTTGTGGTTCTGAACTCTAATGTAGATGTCGCATGAGCTGATTCAGCTTTGCGAAATTCGTCAAATGCAGAAGAACGATTCAAAAACCACAATGACGATGAGACCAAATAATGTTGCGTAATTCACGGGTGCACCACATACCGGCATCGTTTGACAGTCAATCAGTCATGGAAACAGAAACCGGTTTCAAACTTACGGGATACGAGAGAGAGAAATTCATTCAGTCGGATATATACAAAGCATCAAAACGGGCGTTTCGACATTGTCGTGAGTGAAGTGGAATTGGCGAGAATTTGCCACACAACAAGTTTGCCGAATCTTAATAATTCAACAGTTGTGGAATAAGTATAATTGCACTGTCGCTACTTCGCTGCATAATGAACACCGGAAAGCATTTTGCTAAAGGTAAACCCCTAGTTTAGTGCTCCGAACTTCGAAAGATATTGATTTTTGTTGATGGAAATCGTAAATTTTCAAGCAGTTATTTTAACATTGATGATGTCATCGTTGAAGCAGTGATGTTTTACCGCTTACCTCACAACGATTACATATTTTTGGAGGCGAGCTCAGAAACGTTTAAAGTCCAATCGTTCTGGAATTTTGAATTGTTGAATCGAATTCACATCCTCAAAGCCAATGTAGAGAACACGTATGATAACAAATGAAATTCCGATGATTCGATGAAATCCATATTTTGTCGTATAGATAATCACAGCTTGTTTTCATACCTGCTCTCACAAACGGTAGAAACTGGTTCAAATATCTGCGAATGATATGGCGCTAATTTTGGAATTATTAAATGAATAAATAAAATAAAACGACAACTAAATGAAGTAGTAATTCTGTTTCGAAACATTCGATTCCTATCTATCCTAGGATCGTCTCCACCAGCACTGCCAAACGATGGAAAGCTACGGCTCTATTCGATGCGCTTCTGTCCTTACGCGCAGCGTGTTCATTTGATTCTGGATGCGAAGAATATACCGTATCATACAATCTACATCAACCTGAGCGAAAAACCGGAATGGTACTTCGAGAAGAATCCACTAGGAAAAGTACCGGCTCTGGAAGTGCCCGACAAAGCAAAGTTCACCTTGTTCGAATCGCTGGTGGTTGCGGATTACATCGAGGAAGCATACTCTGATAAGCAAACGAAGTTGTATCCAACCGATCCATTCCAAAAAGCACAAGATCGCATTCTCATTGAACGGTTCAACGGTTCTGTAATTTCCCCATATTACCGAATCCTCTTCTCGAGCGATGGCATTCCTCCCGGAGCCATCACCGAGTTTGGAACTGGTCTTGACATCTTTGAGAAAGAACTCAAAAGCAGAGGCACTCCCTATTATGGTGGTGACAAACCTGGCATGCTTGACTACATGATATGGCCTTGGTGCGAGAGAGTGGATCTACTTAAGTTTGCCCTCGGTGACAAGTATGAACTGGATAAGGAACGTTTCGGGAAATTGGTACGTTGATTGAGTAACCAAAAATTGTATAGAAATAATCTACCTTCTTACTACCGAATTTCAGTTGCAATGGCGCGATCTCATGGAACAGGATGAAGCAGTAAAAAAATCGTTCTTGTCCACGGAAAACCATACTAAATTTTTGCAGAGTAGAAAACTGGGGGAGAATAACTACGACATTTTATCGTAAGCATATAATTGAGCCTGATGGTTCAGGTCTATCGCTTCGTAATATGCTCCAATCCTTCATATCCTTACATTGCATCCCACGTTTTTTACTAACACTAGTCTGATATCAAGATCCAGAGGATCCGTATAAAGTGCTAATCACGTGAACACAAGAAAAATAAAATAATCATATGTTAATGTTCAAATTTTGGCCTTCTAATTCCATTTGTGCACCACAAACTATCTGTTGTTAAGTTTAGTGTATGCTATATGCAGCGGCGCTGTGTAGGGGGGAGCGCAGGGGGTGGTTATCAACTGGAGTGTGACGGTTCAGCTTTCATGAAGCGCATTCCGCAATTGGCTCCTGAGGTACACAAGTGTGATGGTAAAATGTTTGTCGAAAACTCAATGTAATATTGTGGCATCAATTTATGTGAACTACAGTGGACTGATCACAGCCATTGAAGTTCTATGAGATCCTTCCGAGAACTCGAACACTAGATCAATTAAGTGCATTGCCCCTTCTTCCAGGAGTTTTGATTTTCACTTTACTGTGTTATCTGTGCTTCTGGTGCAATGTACGACGTGAATATGATCTAACTCAGAACTATCTTTATATATAAAAAAAGGATTTTCCTACGTACGTGTAAATCATCATCACTAGAGAACGGCTGATCAGATCAGCACGGTCAGTAAATTTTTTGAGTTTGTCTTCACCCAAATTAGAATGATAGAGTACCTTGGAAAATATTTGAGATGATAAGAAAAATTTGAAAAGATTAACTATGCATATCTTTATATGATATATATGCATATCTTTAGGGATATTTAAAATAAAAAGGTGAATTTCGAAAATAAGAGGTACGCATATGTATGTTTCGCTGTGAAGATCATCATTTAGATAAATTTAACAGATCTCAACGATAACATACAAACTTTCTTAAAATGTATTCGATATTTTTACCAACCAAAATATTGTCTAGAAATAATTTATATGACAGAACAACGTTTGCCGGGTTTACAGCTAGTTTACAAATAGTTCTACGACAAATTTCTACGACGAAGATTCGGACATGAATTTTTGAAGCCGCAGAAATTACCCTGGCCGATGCCAATTATTAGACTGCGTTGAAAGTTTTACAGTTCATCATGAAATGCGGACTCTAAGAAATGCTTCAAAATTCTACAGGGAGTTTTAGAGGGACGTTAACGTTTGACTAGGGATTACTAACGATTTGCATTTCTGTGGCACCTAGTGAAAGAATACACGAGCTAAATCGGGTCGACATGTGATTTCAACAAGATGGTGACACATGTCACATAACACACGGAATGATGGACCTATTCCGTAATAATTTTGGCTAGCAAATCTTGTCTCGTTTTAGATCAGTTGGCCACCAAAATCGTGCGATTTGATATTTGTGAGGGTATTCCAAACATATAGTTAAAGCCGATAAATCAGCATCAATTCAAACATTCTACTCAGACAACATCATACGTATTATCGTCAAAATACCAGGCGATATGTTCAAAAAAGTAACTCGAAATCGGACTTCACGTATGGATCACCTGAAACGTAGGTGTAACCAACATAAATAAAATCCAAACGCTTATAAAATCACCATTTATGATTATATCCTTGAATTTGAGTTTCTTGGATCGATAATTTTAATTTTTCATTAGAGAACGAAACGAAGACATGATAACAAGATTTGGTTAAAGGGGTGACACCCGAGCCACCCGCCCCGTGTGTCACTCAGTCATGCTACGCCACTGGCTATATGCAAGAGTTTCGTATATTGCGTATTTTATTAGAATCATGAATAAGTTTGAACTAAAATATGCAGCTATTCTTGTTGGAATCTTTGGTGATTTTGCTCCAAGGCTACCTATGTGAAATTTTACTCGTTCTACCGGTTTCCAGTCTCCGCACCATCCACAAAAGATGTAGGGTAGTGTACGGGGAGCGAGGGGGAGGTCCGCCCCGGGTGTCATCCCTCTAAGGATGACAGGCCGTGATAAGTATATTATATTGAAACAAAATTGTGAAAACAATTTATGCGAAATACGATAGGCTGTTCATACCTATTGAAGTTTAATGCGACTCAAATACTAGATCAAGTGCACGGTTCCTCCTACCACTTTCATCTGGAATTATAAGTGCGGGCTAAATTGTCTATAGAAGTAGCCGATATGTTAGAATCAAGGCGCCTATGTAATGTATACATTTATATAAGCGCCTTGGTTATGGCAGGATTACATTAAGAAAATCTATAGCTATAGATGGATTCATTCACCCGAAAATAGATGTAAACGGGTGAGAATATATATATGATACACTTCTCCGAGTTATAAATGTATAGGATGAATAGAATAAATTGAGGCATATGTAAACGCTGGTGATTTTCTCACTGGTGAGAAATCACTGAAGTTAGATGCAATTCTACTTCAGGTGGATAAATTCACCAAAAAAAAATTGATTGAAATTCAACAAAAAATTATTGATTGATATTAACCGGGACAATGCCAATCATTAGACTGCTTTGGACAGCTTATCCGGAAGTGTAATATCTAAGAATTTAAAGTACAGGCAACCTTTTTTGTGCGGGGGATAGGGACCGCACAAAAAATCGTGCAATACTTCACCAGTAGCTTTAAAAAATCGTGTTCGGTACACAATTTGAAAAAAAACTTTTTTTTTGTGCGGTAGATAAAACAAGTTTCCCCTGCAGTCCCCGACTCCCGGCTGCAGCGATTCTTGCCGATTCCTGCTCCACTTGGTCCAATCACCTCGCTTGCTGGGCTCCTCTCCTTCTTGTTTTTACCGGGTTAGATCGAACACCATCTTTGCAGGGCTACTGTCCGGCAAACACCAAGTGCTTATCAGTCCTCTTCGAGCATTGTCCATGCTTCGTGTCCATAGAGAACAACCGGTCGAATTAGGGATTTGAACATGGTACACTTCGTACGGGGTCGGAGTTCGTTGGACCTTAAGATTTTGTGGAGCCCATAGTAGGCGTAACTTCCATGCGTCTTCGAATTTCACGACTGTTGTTGTTGTCAGTTGTTATCAACGACAACACCACAACACCTCTACCAAGAAGAATCATGTTGCGATCAGTCCCTCCTGGTAGAAGTCCCCTGTGAGTCTCAAGCGATTCCAAAAGATCGCCTCACAAAATCCGCACACTGCACCGCACACCGTTCATCGTTGCCTGAATCAGTCTCGTCAGCTTTCGAGGAAAGCCGTGTTCGTCCATGATTCTCCATAGCTGTCGTTGGTCGATTGTATCATTTGCGACCTTGAATTCGACGAGGATATGGTGCGTAGGGATCTGATACTCGCGGCACTTTTGGAGGATCTGTCGCAGTGTAAAAAACTGGTCCGTCGTCGAGCAACCGGTCCAACAAATCTGCTTACTTTTGACGATAGACGGCGAAAGAATATCTGAGAGGAATTTTGTAGGCACCATTCAGTATTGTGATTGCACGGTAGTTCCCACAATTCAGCTTGTCACATTTTTATAGATGGGACAGACCTTTCACTCCTCCGGTAGCTGTTCTGTGTCCCAGATCCTGACTATCAACCGGTGCATACACTCTACAAGTTTTCCCGGATCACCCTTAAAGAGCTCCGCTAAGAGGCCATCCTTACCAGCTGCTTTCAGGTTCGTTAGCTGATTAATGGCCTCCTTAACATCACCCATCGTCGGGGATGGTACGTCGTCGTTGTTAAATGCACCGGTGTAGCCTTCCTCAACGCCGTCTTGGTCTCCTGTCTGCGCTGTTCAGGAGTTCATCGTAGTGCTGCCTACACCATTCGATCACCTAGCGTTCGTTCGTCAATATGCCTCCTTTCTTGTTCCTGCACATTTCGGCCCGCAGCACAAAGCCTTTGTGTGAGGCGTTTAGTTTCTTGAAGAACATCCGCGATTCTCGAGAACGAAAAAGCAGTTCCATCTCCTCACACACTTTTTCTTCCAGGCGGCGCTTTTTCCCGAAAGAAATGTGTTTGTTGTCATCGCTTCAGTCTGATCGTTCCACGTTTTGTCGAGTCACTCGTTACAGAATGGCCATGCGTGCTGCATCTTTCTCGTTCAGAAGTGCTCCCCATTGTTCATACCCGATGACGATCCCTGCTTGCTGCTTTTAAAATGTTCCAGCATTCATCGAGGGAGGCAGCACCTAGTTCGTCTGCCCTCGGTAATGAAGCTTCAAGCGCTGCGAGTATGTTGCAGCAACGTTCGGCTCCTGTAGTCGTCCTAGGTGGTACCGTTGTGAGAGCTGGTGTCTTATGTTATTGACGATTGACAGTTTAGAAAACAGTTTGATCATCACCAGGTAGTGGTCTGAATTGATGTTAGCGCCACGATATGTTTCGACATCGATGATATCCGAGAGGTACCGACCGTCGATCAAAACGTGATCCCCCAGGTGTAATGGTGTTGGAGAATGTGCTGGAAGAAGGTGCTACATATGGCCATATTCTTGGAGGCAGCGAAATCGATAAGTCTTAGGCCGCATTCGTTGGTTCGCGGATGGGCGCTAAACCAACCAACTACCGTTCTGAACTACTTCGACCGACCTGCGTGTTCAAATCACCGATTACGATTTTGATGTCATGTTTTGGGCAGCGCGTAGAATTTATTTTTATCGTCGTCGGTGCTAACTAGATGGGGGCTATGGACGTTGATAATGCTGATGTTGAAGAAGTGGCCCCGCACCCTACATCAAACTGCACATTCTTTCGTTGATCGGACTCTAGCGAATCACCCGTTTCTGCATTTCCCCCATCATGATAAAAGCGCTACCCGGCTCTTGTGTGTTGCCGCCACTCTGATAGATGGTATAACCACCTTGAAACGATCGCACCATTGAACCTATCCAGCACACCTTCTGCAGCGCTACGATGTTGAAATTGCGGGCTCTCAATATTTCCGAAAGAATTCGGGTACTCGCAAGAAAGTTCAGAGACTTGCAGCTCCATGGTTCTAATGAGTTTCTAATCTCTAGTTCGTGTTCTTTGCGTTAGTCTAGTCCGATTGTCCTGTCTCGAATTTCTTTGAAAATTTTCCTATGCGTTTCATTTTTACAGATGGTTTGAAGGACCTGCACCAATCCACTGTCTCGCCGGAGGACCATCGTGCACAATTTTATTTAGAGTCTCCACTGGCACGAGGGCAGTGATCAGCCGCCCCTGACATGGAGAACTGACGCTGTTTTGAGCCGCACCTCCAGACGCTCGGCTTCCTTCCCTGTCAACATACGCCCGATATCTCACCTGGGTTGGTTACCCGGTCTTTACTATGGGTACTCGTACCCCAGCCGACACCGCGGTGAGGTAGGGATAGGAGTTACTGTGCAAGAAGCTAAGGACCACGAATCGGGTCTATTTTATGCCTGCAGATACGCGAAATACCGATGGTACGCTTAGTCCAGTCGTTTACCAACCAAATGGATGCCATTGATTAATTGCTGAAAACTCATCAACTTTCACGAAAGTTGAAGCCAGCCAGAAGAGTTAATATTATCTTATTATTACGATAAATCTGGAGGAATATGGACGAATCATAAATAATTTGGACAAGACAAAGGAGAATCTGAATGTCTGGATAATCCGTAAAAATTAGGATTCAAGACAAATCTGGGCAACGTTGGTTAATAGTGATCTCCACATAAGTGGCGTCCAAATTGAACCTCTATCGAACTGACAGAAGCCAACATAACGTTTGCATTAAAAAAATGGTCTTTTTTCGAATGGTGATAACAAAACTAAGACAGATATTTGAGTTTAATAAATTTCCCATGGAAGGTAGTTATATTAGCTTACTTGCAACAAAAAAAATCAACGATCTTGCGAGCGGCCTTCCGGCAGTTAACCGGAACATTCTGCAAGGCGATCGAAAACAAGCGTGTAGGCATGTTTCCGACCAAAATACCGAGTCTTCGCGCTTATGGTATTTCTTGAAGAACGACGCAGCTTCCGGCAGGCATTTTGTACTATAAATTTCCCCGTTCACGGCCAGTCCAGAACTTAGGAAAAGCGGCTTTGACATCCCTTTCTCGCTGATTGTCAGCCACAGCAGCATCTTCTTGGAGAACTTGGTGTGTGAAATAAACTTCACTTCGGGGCTCACTTCCTTCGTGGGAGAAGTAAAATACGAAGTGCCCTGCCAGTCGTTGCCATCCAAAATGAGATAGGTCTTGTCGTCCATCACCACTGCCACGTCCCGATTCACCGGGAAAATCGACTTGACCATCTTTTTCAGCCGCTGCCGCTGCGTCATTGCCAGCAGCTCCGAGACCAGTGGACGGGACTTCCACTTCCTTACATGTATGTCCATGTTCGCCAGGTACTTTTTCACTGTTTGGGCGATTGCACCGATCTCCCGGCCAAGCGCACGCAGCGATGTAGCCACTTTTCCTTCGATCTTCGTCTTCAGCATCCTTTGGAGCTTCTTGTCGCTCAGGGTCGTCGGCCGTTCGGAACCGGGATTTCTTTCGTTGTCTCTGATTTTTGTCCAATAGTGCCACGATGTTGTAGATGCCGGAACGGGCGTATCCGGCGTCCACAAAATGCCGCACGATGTCCGTTTTCGACGCAGTTTCGCCATCACTGTTAGAGTTCGACTGATAGAACTGTCAAAATTGTTTTGCTGTCTCATGGGTTACTTGATTGATGCTGCATGGATAGTTCCGTCAGTACGTGTGAAGGTAAACCCATGAAAAATGAGCAATTTTTGCCCATTTTTTGCAAGCGTTACAATGATTCTAAACCCCATTCAGAGCTCTTCTTCGCACTGTTTCGGTTAATAACTAACACGAATAAAATAATAGTCTATGTTAAGGTATATGTCATACAGTCGTGATATAAAAATGATCTCATTTTTTCAGAAACGATGCGAAAAGATTACGTGCGGCATAAACGGGTTATCCATCGCTTGATCAATCTTAAACATCCATCTTAAGATTTCGACGATCACATCATTCAAGAAGAGTTGTGGTGTTACTGTGAATACCAATGCAACCCCTATGATAAGCAGATTTAACGGTACTCGAATTTGTATGTTCCTTAATACGAGAAATGAAATATCATTTCTGAAAAATGTTATTATAATAGATACAAATATGAACTAAAAGAAATCATCATGTTCTTATTGTTTCTTCGGCAGTCACCAAAATATATTTAATTAAAGAGCACATTTCTTTATAATACAACTTATTTCAACCAACGTCTCCTAGTGCTACAAAACGTATGATTGGACATATCGGTATACAAAAATATTTCCTTCGTTTGGTTTCCATCGGAGATAATGCTATTTGAACCGAGAAACACACAACCTAGTCATGTTCGCTGGAATGCTCCTCTCTAGTCTGCTCCTCCTTGACTGTCCCCATCACCTTGTTGGGTGGGAGACAGGCTTTCCTGTCGGCCGTGTAAAGTTCGCATGTGCCGCAAAAGATTTGATTTCACGTTGAATCCTTTGTTACAGATGTCGCAGTAGAATGGTCGTTCACCTAGAATAAATAATAACGTGAGCTTTTAACTTATTGTTCTGACTGAAAATTACCCTATATTCCTATTATTATCCCAACATTTCGTCGACTTACCTGTGTGAGTTCGCTTGTGTATGATCATGCTGGCGTAGGAAGGAAAACTCTTGTTACACACGGTGCATATTTTCTCCTGCTGTTGTGCTGTGCTGCTTGCAACCGGGTATTGTTGTAAATCGGAAGTGGAGGATTTTGAGCTTCGTCTAGGGAAGGCTTTACTGTTGGACATGGCCAGCTCCGTTTCGGTGTGAGTACTCTGCACATGGCGAACCCACTCGGCCGGAGTCACAAAAAACATCGCGCACAAATCACATTTCAGAGCGGCCGTTATATCAGCTTCACCATCCTGGAAAAAAAATTGCTAATCATATAATAATGTTCGAGATTAGAAGAACCTCAATTTCACTCACATCATTCCGTCGCCGACGTTTGGATAAAGTGTATGGAGGGTCCGTGTGGCTCTCAATATGACGCACCCATTCTGCTGGCACGGTGAAAGTTTCACTGCACAACTCACAAGTCAACGGAGAATAAACTTGTTCCTCGGTGTTTTCAATACCGGCATTCGCATTAGAGGAATGATCATGCAATTCAACCTTCACCATCGATACCCTTTCTCTATCGGCGTCACTCATCTCTTCCGGATTCACATCAGTCCATTCAACCGGTTCTTCCTTGACATTTAGAAAGTTTAATTCCACCGGCATTTCTTGTGCTCCGGTAGTGGTGGATGTTGAGATGCTTTCCGCATTTGAAAATACACTAACCGGAGGAGATGTCTTTGGTGTGCTGTATGGTTGAGAAATTTGATTAACACTCTCCTGAAGTACCGCCGATTGGGATCGACTAGCACTGGAGGTGGGAAACGCTTCGTAGAGATGATCCGATCTGGATCGTTCACCAGGATCAATAGCGACGTCTTTTTTCACGTTGATAATCGGAGTGGAAGAACTTGCTGGCATTTGGGCAGTAATATGACCACCAACTACATAGTTCTTGTTTAGATTTGTTACTATTACTGGGCTGTCATGGGGAGTGGTCGGATGTTGCGCTATCCGTGGCTCCTGTAAAGGTATTCGATCCACCGACACCCGCTCGGTTCGATGTCGACTATGAGTTTCTTTCTGTGCACTATGGTCAGAACTTGCCACGGTATCTGGTGAGCTCTGGTTTCGCCAGAGACCCCGTATTTTGAGAACTTCTCCCCCACGCAACACTTCGTTCAATATATCAACCGAAACGGTAGACTCACCCGTATACATATACTGAATCAGCGTCTGGATTGCTCGTTTGGTGAGTTCGGGTGGAAGTACGATATAAGTCATTGCATTTGGTGGGGCAATGTTTTTCTCGAAAATATTGGCGAAATACTAGAATAAATCAATTGTTTATGAGTGTTTCTGTTTCGTGATACATTGAGTTTGCTTACCGTGCTGGATGTCCCCAATACTAACTTATGAGCTGGTATAGAAAAGTTCTCTTCGTTGTTACATGTTATCAGCATCACATCCGCATAACGTTCATTCCTTTAAAAAGAGACATTTTATCATTCTGTATGATAACAAGTATTCCAAATCATTACTTATACAAACAGGAGATCGAAGAATTGAGATTCTGCTGGTGGGAGTGCCATTTGAGCTGGTATTTTTCCGCGCCAGGTGTAGCTGACTGGTGTATATTGACCGCTTCTCCTAGAAAAAAATCAAAATTATTAATATATGCATTCAGTTTTGAGCTACATAGATAATCAACACACGTCGCACGCCATTGTTGAAGGGACTCATTATTTGACTTGAATGCATTCCAATTTTTTCGCATTTACTCTTATTATTATTATTTTTATACTAGCTGACCCGGCAAACTTCGTCTCGCAAAAAATTTATTTTTCGTTATCACATTCACGTTTTCTTACTAAGCGCACGTTCGTGGGTCCAATCGCAGAACTGTTTATTGATTGATGTTCTAATATACCCTTTAAAATTACCTTTTACTATAAAATTCGTGGTACTTCTACCAAAACTCGTCATTATAACACAGGGTCTTTCAGATTAAACGCTCACGCAACAAATTGTGATAACTTCTACAAAAGTGAACCGATTTTTATTTAAAAAAACAGAAATAAAGCTTATTTTAGGACATTTTCGATGTGAACACCTCTTTTTTCGATAACGCTTTTTAAAGGGTGAACAAAATTCTTCATGCACAACTCTAACATTACGACTTCGATGCTGTTGAAAATCCGAGTTATTTCTTCTTTAAGTTATGTTGGGCGTACAGTACGAAGAACATCGAATGCCATTTTCATGTATTTGCAGTGTTTGCCAAATGATCCACTCATTGAAAAAATCGCTTTCGTTGGTTCAAATATGATCTTTCAGGAAACATTTCCCCCAGCGGTATGTTTTTGTTGTTATGTGTTGCAAATCACGACACAAAAGAGAACGAGACAACTCTGCATCGGCTCGCACTTTATTGCACACCAGCATGCAAGCAAAGCTATCATATACGCTTTTGGTCAGAAAGCTTATTTTCTTCTTTGCCGCTAACATATGCATATCGATCTCTCCATGCATCATGAAACAGCAGGATCGTACGGATAGAGACGTCGGTTAATCGTTCGATTAATTCAAATAATCGAATATCTGAAATTATAATCGAGTAATTTCGTATCGAATAATTCAAAATCAAAATATGAATACATCGAATAATTGCCACTGTAATCGCGATTAATAAAAAAAAGGAATTTTTCTCAAGGTTGACGCATTTTTAGGGCTATATATTTTTTTAATCGAACATTTTTTTATCCATCCTTCTAACATCGACAACCCGATAGATCACGCGACCAGAATGACAACGTGATACGTGATTATTACAAAAATAAATATTCGTTCGATTAATCGAATATTGAAAAACAATTATTCGAATGAATCGAATATTGAAAAATTCCCCAACGATTAATCGATAATCGAATAAATGAAAAATTTAGACATCACTACGTACGGACCACGCAAAGCGAAAGATTCATATTCAGCTAATGTAGCAGATCCGGATTTTGAAGTCTCAGAGAGTGCAAACTATATGATTATTGAGCTCGATAGAGGCTAAGGGAGGGTAGCCAGATTATATTTTTCATTTTTAACGCCGCTATCCCTTGAAATATGTATATTCATATAGACCGCATAGTTTTACTAGCAACACCGCTCCAGTGAGAAGCAAAAACTCTCGCGTTTTATCTCTTTTCCCATTCGCTGCTCTCCGCAAATGGTGACTGAATGATGACGTAATTTTTCTTGTATCATTTATTGCTTTGCACTTTTCTGTGCAGTGGGTTTCGCTATAGTAAAATGGGACGATATATGCGGTTCAAACTTGTATGCAGGCTTCGAAAATGGTATGCGATGTTTGATACAGATCGGATATGCAATCAACAGTCTTCGTTCCTCTCTTAGTTTAATCACTAAATGTTACACAAGTGATTACTGACATTCATACAAGTATCTGAATGATCCTCTCATATTTGGTTATATGTTCGTGAGAGTTTACTTGCATGACACATTGTGTATCATTCGATTTTGATCGAAATCCAAACACGGTGTATTTGCCTCCGATGCTCTTTGTACGAAAACTCTTATCCGAGGATTTTTATCAATCCGTTGATAGACGTTGAGCTTGGGCTGGACGTTGATACTTTTGTTTGTTGCAATCGTCGTTCAAGTTCTTCCTTGATGATCAATTGTTCTGCAGGTTTCGCATCGCCCAGTGGTTTTTTTTCCTCCTGTTGTTCAGGTACTGCATCAATATCATCATCCACAAATTTGATCAAGTCAGAAACAAAAAGTCTTGATTAATTGTGTCGACCAGAATGATTATTCATATACGGGAACAAATCTGTATATAGGAAACGTCTTTCTGCAATCCTTCCAATCAGGGCTTCAAGTAGCTGCTTCGAAATTTCTGATGGTTGCTCCGATAGCTGTTCTAGCATATATTTCAATCTGACATCAGCTTCATAAAGAGTGCATTTATTCCGAAATAGCAGTTCAACAGCGACCAGAACTGGTTCGAGGGCATCAACCAATTCTTTTATCACTGTCAGTCATGTGTTTCGTTTTCAGATCGAGCAGCGATTTTTGAACGGAAGTTCGGAGGTCGTAGAATCGGCGCAACACTGCCAGTTGTGTTTTTTTTATCTTATTTGATCCTCGAGTAATATTTCAAAGCGGAATAAAGGCAAACGTGGCCAACGATGGCACGAAGTGGAAAAATAAACCGGATCTTTCGTCAACCAGTCGTTCAATGAACCTCCGTTCTTGTGGTAACATGAAGGCGAGTGGCCGAAGTCGTCGCTGAACCGTATAGAAACTGTCGAGAAAATCCGCTCGAGCATGTTACACCATACCGTAGGGAGGGTGTGGTGAAGTTGCCTATGATGTACGATTGTACGCATCGTGACCAACTTCACAACACAACGTGACAAAAGTAGATAGCCATCATAGTTAAATTGGTACGGTCAGCAGCGTAGTGAGGATAGACAGCGCCTCTGGCAAACTATGAAAATGGCGCACCAAAAATATCACTTTTCAAATTTATCACTATAATTACACTTAGGTGCATACTCTATCAAATTCCTTTTAAAAATCCTATTCAATTTGAACAAGAAAAGTGTCACCCCTATCTAGGTAATGGGACGACGAACGTGTTATTGCTTAAATAACTGTAAAACATAGCATATCACGGAGGGGCGCCCAGGCATCCGTAGCGAAAAAATCAAAAGGGTGTTGGTGTAAAGGGTGTGTCACATCAAATTGCATCACGGAAAAAACGCTGTAGAAATTTAATTTTTAGGAATTATATCTTCAGCTTTCGCTTATAATCAGATAAGAGTGTATAGATCACGTTGACCATGCTTCACTGTCAATTTTTCGTAAATTTGGAAAAATGTCGTCGAACGAAAAAGAGCGTCGTGAATTAATCTTGCGCACTCATTTCGAGAATCCGGAGTTGTCACATCGGGACATCGGTAAGATGCTGGGGATCGTCCAATCCACGGTCAACAGAGTACTAAAACGATACTTCGAGAACCTAACCATCGACCGGAAGGTGAAGAACGGCAAAAATGGATGCTCCGTCAGTGAGAAAAATCACAAGCGCGTAGTTAAGCAGTTTAGACGTGATCCGAGAAGTTCGGTCCGGGATGTCGCCAATAAGCTGAATTTATCAAGTTCATTCGTCCAGCGGACCAAGCAGCGGGAGGGCCTGCGTACATACAAGGTTCAGAAGGCTCCTAACCGCGACGAAAGGCAAAACATGGTGGGGAAGACGCGAGCCCGGAAGCTGTACACCGAAATGCTGACGAAGCCGCATTGCCTGGTAATGGACGACGAAACCTACATCAAAGCGGACTTTCGTCAGCTGCCGGGCCTGTTGTTCTTCTCCGCAGAGGACAAATTCAGCGTTCCAGAGGAGATTCGCAAGCAGAAACTATCCAAGTTTGCCAAAAAGTACATGGTGTGCCAAGCGATCTGCTCTTGCGGAAAGCGGAGCGCCCCCTTCGTGATGATCGGCACGGTAAACGGGCAGGTTTACCTTAAGGAATGCCTACAGAAGCGCTTACTGCCACTATTGAAGCAGCACGAGGGCCCGACCATCTTCTGGTCGGATCTATTCAAAGGACGTGTTGGAGTGGTACGAAGCCAACGGGGTCACCTTCGTGCCAAAGGAAATGAACCCGCCCAACGCGCCGGAGCTTCGCCCAATAGAGAAATATTGGGCGATTATGAAGCAGGCCCTCCGAAAGAACCCAAAAGTTGTCAAATCGGAGGCGGACTTCAAGAGAAAATGGATTTCTGTTAAAAAAAAACTACAAACTGACGTTGTACAGAACCTTATGGACGGGGTAAAGAGGAAGGTGCGAGCATACGGGCTTGGGCTCGAAGTATGAATAAAAAGAAAATGCCAAAAGTTGTTTAATAGTTTTTATTTTACTGTCTATAATTTTCAAAAGGATCGGTCTACTGGGTGAATTTCTACAGCGTTTTTTCCGTGATGCAATTTGATGTGACACACCCTTTAATATGATGGTGGGTGTTTCAATTTTTCGAAAATCAAAGAGAGGATATTGGTTTCATGTACGGAAAGAAGCAACTACTCATGATGGATGTCTTTTTACTCAATTGAAAGATGAAATATAATTCGGGGATAAAAATTGCTATTGAAAATTCTTGGATTTTTGCGCTCCAAAGGCTCAGTGCCCCCGGCAAATGTCGGGTTTGCCAACCGCTGGGTACGGTAAAGAAATTGAAAAGTTTAAAAAAAAGTCTTTGTAGTATTCCAAGTGAAAATATATGCAAATCGAAATTTCGCAGAAGCTAAAAACAGATTCTGCAATTGTCTATATGCAGAATACACTGAGCAGAATATGAGATTTATCGAAGATCCGGGTGACGTTGTAACGAAACCCACAAAATGTAAGATAGCGAAGAGTTATAAATAATATAGAGTTAAAATCATAAATCTATTTATAACTTGTAGGAGATTTTCAACCGTTCAACCCCGAGCGGTTCCCAATAAACGAGTTGAATTTCCAGAAGTTTGTTTCCTTTCGTTGCGGAAGCAAAAATAGAAGACAAGGAAAGTCGGAAAAAGAAGCTTTTGCGTTAAATGAGTTAATTAATGAAACGGCTACGGGAAGTAGAAGCAAAATCTCTGGAGGTGAAACGAAGCAAAGTTTGGAAAACGCACAGAAGGGAGCCAAAGGATTGCAGGAGCATTCTGTTAAAATCGTAACAGTTTCGTGAAATTGATCCAAATCCAATCCAAATCCATTTTGATCCAAAATCAAAATGAAAATGACTTCTGTACTAGTTCAAGTGTCCTTCAAGATAACTTTGAACTGTATTACTGGTATTAGTAAATCCATTTTTTAATCCTTAACTACTTCAGTCGTCGTTTAACTCAATTAAAAAACACAAACAATTCATTTATCGGAAGAAATCGGCAGACGTTGTAAAATTTCATCAACTGCCACTAAAGTACTAGTAGAGAATTTGATTGCTAGTCTACATCTGAAATTTTTCTAAAAAAACTGGAAAATCAGGGAATATCAGGGAATTTTTTTCGGGTTTTGAGTCGACACCCTGGTCTACTTGGTAATATAATGAGCTATCAGAATATGTTTAATCGTGAAGTCGACGAAGATATGATGTGTAGAAACTCTATGCTCGCGGTATTTTTGGAGAATCTGAGGCAAAGTTAAAAATGTGATCCGTCGTCAAGCAACCGGATATGCAATCATAATAAGCATTTATGAATATTGACATTAGACGACGGAAGAGCATCTGGGATGTTTTTTTTTTGGTGTCGTTCAAAAACGAAACAGCACGGTAGTACTCACCATCCAGCTGAGGAACAAATTCTTACAATTCCTGCGGTAGTTGTTCTGTTCCCCAAATTTTGACTGTCAACCGGAACAGTTTTCTGAGTTTTGAGTTGAGTTTTCATGCACTTGTTGTACAAAGTTCCGCAACAAGGTTTCCCTTATCAACTGCGCCTGTCAACGTTACATTAAAATTGCTTAAAATAGAAAGTTCACCGATGAATTATTTCAACTCCAGCTCCAACATTCTGCAAGAGATAATTTAATATGCATTCAAGTCGAATAACGATTCTCGTCTGTCGTGGCGTGTGTTGCATTGGGAAAACTGTTCAACGGAATTATTGAATGTAAAAAAGAGGGGAATTGTACACTCTAACAAAACGTACGATAAATATTAGCGGTTTCGTATTCTTGTGATACAGCGACAGTAATATTACTGGTAGCACTTTGACAAGCCTTCGAACTAGCCGCGACTAGTGTTACACTTTCGGAACTAGCAGTAGCGGGCACCGGCGAGCTATCTCTAACAATGATAGGGCTACTCCTCGATACCGCAACTTCCTTCACTCCCGCTGGATCACAGAGATCGAGAATGGCCGTCACAGCCTGTTGTGAAGAGGACGAGGACGAAGCATTGAGCGCTTCCACGTTGGGTTTGATGTCTAGTTCCTCCTCTTCCTCGGAAACATTGGAATTAAGAAAATCTAGCTCAGGTATGCTACATTCATTCTCCTCATCACTACTTTCATCACTCGCATCCGAAGATGTCTCCATCCATAATTTCAAAGTTGTACTCTTGGCTTGATGTGATACGTCTTTCGTGTGATCAAGTGTCGTTTGCGATAACCGATGAAAATCTGTGAATCCTCGCTTGCCCCACGTATCGTATTCGCTCGTGCTGAACAGTAAACATGGCCAACAGTATAGCTTCTGGTTTGCATCACATCCCGTCAACCAGTTATAGGTATCCAAATTCATTATATTTTGGCATTTCGCGTGCAGAATCGGCATCTGACTCAGCGGACGACCAGCTCTAACTATCTTTTGCTGACTATCTTTACTGAGCGACGCGAACGGAATTTTCGTCAATGTGCAGACAATGCAATGATATTCGGAGGAGTTTGCCATCGCGATTGGAAGCTGCATTCGAGAACAATAAAATAAATAGTTAGATCCTAAAGCAGTTCAGTGGCATCGAATGTCTCTCCTCGTCTTAATCACAACAGTTTTATGTGGGCCTCTAATGCGATTACCAATAGAAAAACAATCAACTATTCAGAAATAAAATAAGCTTAGAGAATCAAGTACATGCTCTTTCAGAAACATACTTGCGTTACAATCCGTATTTTCCGTACATTGCATATTTTGATCTTCTAAAGATTCCACTTCTACACCCGAATTGCTTATATCTTCCATACTAATTTGTTCTTCATCATTTCCATTGAGCTGTTCCTCCATCACTGCAATGTTTTTTGGCACTAAACGTTCTTTTGGCCGACTCGGAACCGACCGCTGAACAGGTGCATCTTCAGACAAAATTCGGCTTCCATTAGTTACATAGCAGTTATACTTTCCAGTATTGAAAATGTGACCTTCTTGATTTATGTGGGTTTTCACTGAATTGCTGAAGTTACTCAACCCATCAAAGCCTTTATATCCCCAGGTGTCCGTTGGATCAGTCGTGAATATGTAACATGGCCAGCAGAATAACTTGTTCTGTATTTCGCACCCCGTGAGCCAATCGTAGCGGGAATAATTATCCTTCTTGAATCGTCTTGTAAAGACTTTCCCCTTGTAACGACATTCTTTCGCGAGACATGGAAGTGCAGGCGTCGGTCGTCCTCGACTTATAATGCTAGAGATTATCTTCATGCTCATCTTGTCTTCGGGGCATCGCCTTAGCAAGCATATCGCACAGTGATATCCGGAAATATTACGTTCCATTTTGCAGTGAGCTGTTGAGTTAAAACATGATGATAGTGACATTCATTTTTTGGGGGCGAATATAATGATAAGTATCAACAAAACTTAAATTCCCTTTGTTCGGCGTTTCGTTGATATTCCGTTTTATCAGTAATAAGCATATCGAAACAACGATTTAGACTCTATTCGCAAAAAAGGCATCCACAAAATGTTGCTGATTAGACGAGTGAAAGCCATCAATTATTGATTTTTCTAACGCGTATCAGATAGCTAGTATACGCTATAAATTTTTTTCTTACTTATACAATCAAGCCGATGAGTTTTCTTTTATTCAACACAACTTTGTTATTCACTCAATTTTCACAACATAACTAGAACGATTTTTCTTCAATAAATGCGTTAAAATTTACTTTTTAGATTGGGGAGCGATGTATCCCTCTCGCGTAGTGGAATAAGGAAACAGCGTTTGACTTCTGGCAGATAGTTGATCCATCAATACAATGTTGTCTAAAAAAGTGTTTGTTATGAAAATCCCGTCAATGAAAAACACACTGCATTGCATTTTTTTAACACTGATCGTAAAAGATGTAAGGGGTTGTCCACATACCACGTGGACAGAAAAAGCATGATTTTAGACACCCCCCTCCCCCTCCGTGGACAAGCGTGGACATTTCTTATACCCCTCCCCCTGTTGTCCACGTGGACATTCCTCCGGTTTTGAGCAAAAAATCAAGAAATTCTATTTTTTCGCTTAAATTTCATTTCAAGTTTGTTTCTATTTTCTATTCCATATGTTTAATGATAAAAATTATAGCCTTACCAATGGTAACGATTTGTCTTGAAATCTTCGATGTTTTTCAACATTGTCCGGGAGCTCATTATTTTCTTCCGAATTCCATCCACGTTATCTTCATATCCATTTTAAAATACCCTTTGTGAGCTTATTCTCGAGTATTTTTATTAAAGCTGGCTGGCTGTTTGAGTTTTCAAAAAATCAGACAATGAAATCAACCACTTTGTTTGAAAACAGAATTTTCTCGTCTAAACATCAATAACTTTCGCTTTTACAGGTTCGGTAGTGCCTGATGGCTATAATGAACCTAGTAAAACAAAACATCTGCAATATCATCGTGATCGATGATTCCGTTGACCTACAACCCTTAATTGTTAAATCATGCTGAATATTGTCCATAAAAATTCATGCCGAATCTAAGGAAAAAACCCAAAGCATATTTTTGTAGGCATACATCTTTTCGATCATAGATGCACCGTTTTTTCCTGAATATTTCAGCATCCTTCATGCAACTTGAGAATTCCATCCTCTCAGAACTTATGCTATACAGTATGTTGAAGTTCTTACAAGAATCTTAACAGTTAATAATATGAAGATGCAATGTCTGGTGTGTAAGGCGGGTGGAGTTTTAGAAGTGCCCTAGAAGCGTTCTGGATCGTTGATTTTCATACGTTCAGCTGCTAGCAGTACTTGTTGGAATTCATCGAAACTAGTTGAAGTAGTTGAGTTGGAATTCATCGAAACTAGCAGTAGGTAAAAGCTCAGGATACATATTTTCTTCCAGTCCTACCAGACCCAGCCATAACTTTCGTCAAGCGAAAACCTGCTTCGGAGTTCCATTCACTTGCCAAGATTTTTTTTAACTCAACATCCTTGTAAATGATTTGCCCTTTACAATTCGCTACAAATATGTATTTTCGTCGCGTTTATGAAACGAATCGCAGATTGAGATAAGTCCCTTCAAGTGTTTTTCGGTAAAATAAACCCTTATTCCTGAATCCGGTCGAATTTGAAATTAGCACAATGTTGCGTTCTTTAAGAGGGTATTCTAGTCTAAAAATTTGAAAAAAAAAATCTTTTTTTTTTCTTCATATTTCTCTAATTCAGACATTTAAGGGTGCTCATACACTGTTTGACCGAAGCCAAATATTTGACTCTTTTTGACAGATAAAATTTGGTCAACGTGTACTGATCAAATATATTCTACACAAAACACGACAAGCAAATATTCAATTATTGGATGCCTAAAATATTTTTTCAGTCTGTTCTTCGAACCTGTCGGTACATGGTTAGGTTACCTTGGATATTTCAGTTGATTTTTTTGCATGTTCGGTGTTTGATATTGTTTACTACTGTTTAAAATTGAAGAGTGGCAAACAAAATATTGTTTGTACAAATATCAAATCAAACCTTATCTGTCAAAAAATATCAAATATTTGACCTCCGGGCAAACAGTGTACGGCCACCTTAAGAATATACCATAGAAGAGACTTTTTGAAAATCTCATTATTTACCAAGCTATAGCCATTTTAGTGATGCGATATCTTATCTAGAACGGCCATAACAATTAACTACAAACGCGTTTTTCTCGAAATATGTTTTTCAAACTGGTTTACACGATATCTCAAGTTCTACTTATCCGATCTATGTTTATATGAATACAATCTGTATGTATCTTTCTTGCAACTTGCACTGTGATCACGCGTATTCTAGAGCTTACCACTCAGAATGCATTCAAGGCGTGTTATTTGGCATAGAAATCTCAACTAAGTACTAATAAAAATGACGCAAGTAATACTACGTTGAGACGGCGAAGTTCGTGCCATTGAAGAAGAAGAAGAAGAATGTATCTTTCTATCGCATGAACCTATAAAAAATCATAATTTCGTAACTTTACTATTTAAAAAAAACAAGAAACTTGAAAAAAAAAGTTTTGAACAGCATTTTTCCTTCAAATTTCCGCCATTTTATCAAAAAACACATTTTTGACTTGTCCGAGGTTCATACGATAGTGTCATCTTTACTGATTCAGAATCTGTTCGATTTGTTTGTTTCAGAGATCCAGAAGTGCTGGAATCTTGTACGCCATGGCACAACTTTTTTTTTGAACCCCCTCACTCGATCAGCTTCTAATTATGGATATATATTTTTCCGTTCAATTTTTGTTTTATTGATATAACAAATAGTGATATAATGGATGGTAAAAATATTCTTTGTTTTACTTTTTCGGACCTCGAACAAACGTCCGAAATTCGTGTCTCTATCCCCCTTAATCTGATCGAATCAAATCCTATCGGATTGTACAAATATTGTAACCTTGAAATGCAGAATGCAAAAGTTTATTTCGTTCGGATTGCGATTTGTCAAATCCGATCGGGTTCCGTAATATGGGTTAATATGTAGTCCATGCATTGCCCCATGCCCTCTATTACCGGTTGGAATAAATTGGATCCTAGTTCATGTGCGTTACCTTCAGAATATTCATTTCAGGAAAGAGGTTCAGTCATATGAAAAAATATGGATGTTTGACCGAGCAGCACTCTCAGGCAGTTCAGTATTTTTATTGATGAATACTGAGCACTCAGGGCGGGCGTGAAGTTCAAAAAATCGTGTAAATACAAAACAGATCTCATTCAATTTTGACTTCTAACTTGAATGTTCTACTTTCAAAAATACTTAACGTTTCCACGTGGACAATATCAAAACCCCCTCCTCCCTTACCGTGGACAAGCGTGGACATTTTCGTAACCCCTACCCCCTCTAAAGTTGTCCACATGGTATGTGGACAGCCCCTAATGGACAAATAATCATGATAAATTATTATCTATTAGTTCAATAAATTCAATCACTTCGGTCGATAGCACACTTTCCATTATTTTACCATCAGTATTGTCATATTTTGGAGCAATGAATGCTCAGAACACAAACCGCAATCAACGCCTATGGTTGGAAATGGGAGCTCTCAAAACAGAATACATACAGTAAATCAAGCAATAAATTGGGGATAACGACCTCGTCTTGATTCGAGCGGTGTTTGATGTTTTTGCCTGATAGATCAGAGCAAGGCGTTATGCTAAAGTGGACCGCAATGTCAAAATTGCTGTCCGGCCATTGCTCGTGAAAAAACAAATTTGTTTACAAAACAAATCGTATCTTTTGGTGACAAATGCATTCGTTGGCAAAATAGCTTCTCGCGCTTTACACTTATGACAGACATACAGCTGTACTACCGTTGTACTTCGAAAATTGTATGTCTGTCACCATGTACAGCGCTAGAACCATGCAGGCAACTCGGTACAATCGCTGTACCTGTACCGACCTATTTTACCGCTGTACATGGCTACAGCTGTACTGTGCGCAGCGCCATAGACGGTTAGTGGTGGGTAGAATGAACAAACCGATCAAAACACTTGGAAAACGTTCTTTTCATTGACTTTCTCTTGAGTTATTAACTTATATCTTAAACTTGTTTGTTATGTTTGATAGTTTGAACGCTAAATAAAAACCTTTTTCATTGAAATATGTGGCGAAAATCGGAAAAAAATCTGATTGTCAGTTTGACATGCGGTACAATGTACAACCAAAGTATGTCTGTCATGGTACGATGGTACCTGTACAACACTGTAACGTACAACGTTAGTACAGCTGTATGTCTGTCCATGATATTACTGTCGGATCATAACAGTGCAGAAGGATATTTTTAGTATATCTTTTCGCTTCAAGCTTCGCAATCAATGCCTTCCTTTCCAAGCAAAATGTACTTCTGTTTGGCTCCCATCAACGGGGAAAACAATACTATCAGCTTACGGCGATGGTGACAAGAAATAACTCTGATTGTGGGTCCACTGATTTCGTTCGGGGAGGAGGAGGAAGGAAAGGGATCCGGAAAGGGCCGTTACAAGTAATTGGCTAGAGCAAAAGGAGGTTGTGCACTATTTTTCACGAATATATATTTGCTTATTTTTTCCTTCAGTTATTTTCCTCAGCGAATTGATATTAAACCATAACCACACACCCAAACAAAAAGTAAAAAATTCTTAAAGTTACGTCCCCAGCAAACATTAAATCGCATATCAAGCGTATATATAACATCATATGCCCTAAAATTTGGTTGGCATATAATGCGCCTAACTGGCATATGCATGCAAAAGTGGAGGCCATATACCTACATGGCAAATGCTTACCGAATTTGGATGAATATGCAACTTTGACAGGCTATAATAGCGATTATGTTGAAATTGAATTGCGATCTAATATGAATATATTCATGAATTGTCAAAGCACCAAATACGACTTTTGCCATACTTATATACGATTTATTACAGACATGGAAAAAAAACAAATGGCGCAAAATATTTTCGTGAAATGTTTATTATAGCCTCACGAATCGCCATTTTTATATATGAATATTTATGTTTGTAGAAATAATAATTGTTTGATTGACTTGTGTTGGGAGTGGAATATGAATGTTTCAAATGGCACAGATTGATGTTTAGTGAAAACTGCTCCGATGTGGGTTCGAACTCCTGTCGTCTGGATTATCATCCACCAGCTATCTCGCGCGGCTATCTGAAATTTAATCCAACAGCGGTTAAAACTTTCAAATGCATTAGCATTTCATTGACATTTCAGTATGATGTAATATGATCTACGCATATGATGCGGATTAAATATATTTTATGACAATGTACATCATAAAATTGATGTTTATTATACCGAATTGCGACTTAATTTGATAATGGTATATAAAATCGAGTTTTTACATTTTATGCGATTTCAAATATGCACGATACATACTTGAATTGATATTATATGCGATTATGATTTATTCGGATTTCTTGTAAGACTTGGCACGTGCAAAATTATATGATTTAATGTTTGCTGGGTATATTACGCTGATGCAGTTTGTGTGTCGTATAAGTGTATAATTTAAATCGATTCATTACTGTAGTAAATCGTGTTGCATGCTGAAGAAAATCATGAAACAGTAAATCATATTAGATCCTAATAAAGAACATATTACATCATATTGAAATGTCAATGAAATGCTGATGCACTCGAAAGTTTTAACCGCTGTTCAATTAAATTTCAGATAGCCGCGCGAGATAGTTGGTAGATGATAATCCAGACGACCGGAGTTCGAACCCACATCGGAGCAGTTTTCACCAAACATCAATCTGTGCCATTTTAAACATTCATATTCCACTCCCAACACAAGTCAATCAAACAATGATTATTTTTACAAACATAAATACTCATATATAAAAAATGCGATTCGTGAGGCTATAATAAACATTTCACGAAAATATTTTGCGCCATTTGTTTTTTTTTCATGTCTGTAATAAATCGTATATGAGTATGGCAAAAGTCGTATTTGGTGCTTTGACAATTCATGAATATATTCATATTAGATCGCAATTCAATTTCAACATAATCGCTATTATAGCCGGCCAAAGTTGCATATTCATCCAAACAAAGTCGGTAAGCATTTTCCATGTATGTATATGACCTCCACTTTTGCATGCATATGCCAGTTAGGCGCATTATATGCCAACCAAATTTTAGGGCATATGATGTTATAAATACGCTTGTTATGCGATTTAATGTTTGCTGGGTCTCGCTACTCCTCCCACGTCATGTCCTGAAAGTGTCAAGAACAAAACACCTATCGTTCAGCATCTTGGATCAGAGTAGCAGCATTTCTTAGACCCCTCCCCAGTAAACACATATTACAGGTCTTATTGATTATTTTTGCAGGTTTTTTCTATCAGTTCCATTCTTAAACGTTTAAGGATAAACCAAGTATAAGATCAATCCGATTGGAAATGAGATTTGAATAGCTTCCTCAAGCCGGGTTTAGACGTTATCAGTTATTCTATTGCGAGTAAACGTCGAACGAACGAAGAATTACGAACGTATCCATACCACGAAATTTGACATTTGAATCGTATGTATGCTGTACACACTGTACATTTGTCATCGCAAATATAAACAAACACACCAGCAAACCACCTCGTTCGTGAACCCGAAACCCTTTTTTTGCTATTACAGAGTCAGTTTGGAACTAAGGGGCTGTCCACATACCACGTGGACAAAAAAAAGCATGATTTTCGACACTCCTCTCCCCCACCGTGGACAGGCGTGGACATTCCTTATACCCCTCCCCCTATTGTCCACGTGGATATCCCCCCAGTTTTTGGAAATAAAATCAAAAAAATTCTATATTTTCTGCTTAAATTTCATTTCAAGTTTGTTTCTATTTCCTATTACATGTTTTTATTGATAAAAATGATAGTCTTATTAATAGTAACGATTTGTTTCAAATTCTTGGATTTATTTCAAGCTTATCCGGGAAGCTCATTATCACTTGTGAATCTACTCTCGAATATTTTCATTAAAGCTGGTTGGTTATTTGAGTATCAAAAAATCAAACATTGAAATCAAGCGCTTTGTTTGAGAACAGTTATTGGTATATATCTAAGAAATTCGTCAAAACAATACAAAAGTGATATAAATAAAAAAAAACGATGTTGATCTAATCGCACTGTTCGAATTGTAAAAAATGTTTGATGTCGGATTTGAAATTAGCACAATGTTGCATTCTTGAATCTGATCGAGTCAAATCCTATCGGATTTCGTGAATGTTGCAGCCTTGGATGGCAGAATGTGAAAATTGATCTTGATCGTTCGGATTGGGATGTGTCAAATTCGATCGGGTTCTGAAGTATGGGTTGATGTGTACCCATGCTTCACCAGGTGGTTTACCCATGCTCAAAAACGGTGGTTTTAGACAGCTGTAGCGAATAATGTTCCGCGTATCGAGGATTAATCTTGGTACGTGTCTCGATTTGAATATCATCAGTAGCAGTATGGACTTTCCAGACGTGGGGTTTCCTTTGTAATAGGAGCGTATTACAAAAATTACCAGATATCAATAAAGAAAAACATCATTGAATGAAACAGATTTTCGGAGTTATGGCTCGTAAACCCATGGAAAAATTTGTTGTTCGTTTCAATTTTCGAAAAACCTCGAGAAATAAAAACAAAGCGGTTTTGTCATCAAGGGTTAAAAGCTGAATTGAAATCCGAACTTAAGTCGTGATTTTTAATACTACAAAAAATCCAACATGCTTTGTGTCTTTCGGTGTCTTCATCCTGATGGAATTCATGGTCCTCTATTAAGGATTGGAATAAATTGATCGATTCCAGTTCATGTGCGTTTCTTACACATGATACATTTCAGGGAAGAAGTTCAGCCATATGAAAAAATATGGATGTTTGAGTAATCAGGGCTGGTGTAATGTTTAAAAAATCTTTTAAATACAAAGCAAAACTCATTCAATTTTGAGTATTAACATGAATGTTTTACTCTAAAAAATGGTTAACGTGTCCACGTGGATATTATCTAAACCCCCTCTCCCCTCATCGTGGACAAGCGTGGACATTTTCGTAACCCCTACCCCCTTAAAGTTGTCCACGTGGTATGTGGACAGCCACTAACCCTGTTTTAAAAATGTTTGCTATTAAAGCCGGGTTCAGACAGTGCGAGTAAGCATACAAGTCGGACTAGTCAGTTACAGCAGTGCAGCTACTTACACCGTGTGAACACATCATGCCAGTTCTTGTCATGCGAGATCCGGCGTGCGAGCTACTTCAAAGTTTTTATGATTTTACTCGCACCAAATGTAAAGAAATGTCTTTATTTTTAAGATATTTGAAAATATGCGAAGATATTCATAGACTTGAAAATTATTGGAAAAACAAAAAAAACCTCATAGTTTCTAAACGAAATCGTTGTTATTTTGTTTTGCACGCTGGCGGGGCACGCTTTCTTTTCGAGACAGTTTTCTTGAGAATCTCTAATATAGAATCATTATCAGGCACAATTTTCATTCAAAATTCACTCACAACTTGCAAAAAAAGTATTGTTCTAAGGGTGGGTTTAGACTAGTGATATATTCGTGTGAAGAAATATGATGAGATTTATAGAAATCGCATCAACCGTTTACACTAGTGCGAACTTATATAATGAATATATTCATAGTTTCGGTGAATTTATTCACCTGAAGCCGAACTGCATCCAACTTTAGTGATTTCTCACCAGCGTTTACATATGCCTGAATTTATTCTATACATTCTATACGTATATACCTCGATGAAGTATATCCCGATGTATGTAGATGTATTCTCACCCGTTTACATCTATTTTCGGTTGGATATATCCATCTATAGCTATAGATCTCCCTAATGTAAACCCGCCATAAGAAACAGAATACATATTCGATTTAAAAAAGTACATTTTCTTTCATTCTTTCTTTCAATTTTAGACGCGTATTTGTTCCACCTGCAAATCTACTATCACTTTCATTTCACAAATTGGTACACGAAGCTGCTGGCAAGTCGAAATAAATAAAATTAAAAAAAAATCTTTCAGACTGCCATTTCTAGCATCACATCCAAATCCATTTTTTGTGTCTCAAAATTTAGTAATCATTTGTTTGTATTGCTTAAATTATTGATTGATTTTTCTAATTCAATTGAAATCGCCATATTTGCTGTGTAAGTAAAGAATTTGAACACACGCTATGTAATGTAAGGCACCTTGGTTATGATGGGTGTGTTAGGGAATATATATCGGTGCAAACGAAAGTTCCCCCTATTTTGACGTAATGCTGTTTCCCCTAAGCATCTTGGTTTTGAAGTCTGTGTTGGGGAAACCGTAAAACGGGCCAATAAAAACGTGGCAGTTAGGGCGTTTAGATAGCGCTTAACATTTTGCAGTTATTTAATTGCTTATAGTTTGTTTTGAAGGGGAGCTCACGTACATTCTGATAGTACAGAAAGTCAACGCTGGTGTTTAATAGCTAGCAGATTTTTCTCGATCCTCACTCGTCGAGCTAAAACAGTGAAATTGATCAGACACCTCACGTGTTCCAGCAAGTAAACCCAGCAAACATTAAATCGTATAATTTTGCACGTGCCAAGTCTTACAAGAAATCCGAATAAATCATAATCGCATATAATATCAATTCAAGTATGTATCGTGCATATTTGAAATCGCATAAAATGTAAAAACTCGATTTTATATACCATTATCAAATTAAGTCGCAATTCGGTATAATAAAGATCAATTTTATGATGTACATTGTCGTAAAATATATTTAATCCGCATCATATGCGTATATTAAGCTGATGCAGTTTGTGTGTCGTATAAGCGTATAATTTGAATCGATTCAGTACTGTAGTAAATCGTGTTGCATGCTGAAGAAAATCATGAAACAGTGAATCATATTAGATCCTAATAAAGAGCATATTACATCATACTGAAATGTCAATGAAATGCTAATGCACTTGAAAGTTTTAACCGCTGTTGGATTAAATTTCAGATAGCCGCGCGAGATAGCTGGTGGATGATAATCCAGACGACAGGAGTTCGAACCCACATCGGAGCAGTTTTCACTAAACATCAATCTGTGCCATTTTAAACATTCATATTCCACTCCCAACACAAGTCAATCAAACAATTATTATTTTTACAAACATAAATACTCATATATAAAAATGGCGATTCGTGAGGCTATAATAAATATTTCACGAAAATATTTTGCTTGTTTTTTTTCTATGTCTGTAATAAATCGTATATGAGTGTGACAAAAGTCGTATTTGGTGCTTTGACAATTCATGAATATATTCATATTAGATCGCAATTCAATTCCAACATAATCGCTATTAAAGCCGGTCAAAGTTGTATATTCATCCAAACAAATTCGGTAAGCATTTGCCATGTATGTATAATTCGGTAAGCATTTGCCATGTATGTACTTTTGCATGCATATGCCAGTTAGGCGCATTATATGCCAACCAAATTTTAGGGCATATGATGTTATATATACGCATGTTATGCGATTTAATGTTTGCTAGGAGATCTTTATAAAAAGATCGATCTTGTCGAATCGATCCTCTAAACGGCGTGAAGATCGATCCACTGATTAAATCGGAACCAAAGAATCGACCTTTGAAAAATCAAAAGTTTTTTTTCCAATTTATCTGCTTACATAGGTGTGTAGTGTTTTCTTTAGACATGGAATAAAAATTTTTATTTCATATATTGTTTTGTTCCTCAGTAAGAAGACCACAAAAAGTCCAGAGAAAACCAGGGCATTTATTTTGCGACGTCATGGAGTAATGGAGTAAATAAAAATTGTGAATGAAAATTATTTTTCCCAAATCAAATTAGTACTCTATGTAAATGAATATCACTTTTGCTTACAAGTAGTGAAAAAATATCATACAAAAATTATGTCTAAAGGTAATTTTATATTATAATGGTAAATTTTGGTGAGAATATCTGAAAGTTCATAGAAAATAGTTTAAATTAGGGTCAGAACAACGTACTTCTAGTAGGTAAATAACGCCAAGAAAAAAATTTCATACACATTTTAGCAATTTAAAACTGCCTTAGAGCCGACTAATCTGATAGAGAATAGTTGTCGTCATACAAACTAATGTCGTATCCAGATGTCGACACCATTCCACCGTCAACGCGAATTGGAGACTTGCTGCATGCTTATTAAGTGCGATTCACATACAACATCCACGTCACGTTCACGTCCCGGCACGTCACGTTACGTCAGTTATTCTACCATGCAATTCTTATGAAAACATTCACATACACCGGCGGCATAACAACCCGTCAGCGACCGTTCATCGAATACGACCGGCAGGATTTGTAAATAAATCATTCGTTTGACACTTGACGTGACGGTGCTGCTGCAAGAATAGACTGCATGTGTGAATTAGTCGAGACGGTGACGGAACGTGGACGTTCTTTTCCGTAACGTTCTTCGTGAATCGCACATTCGCGTGAGTCTTATGGCGGGTTTACATCAGGGAGATCTATAGCTATAGATGGATTTATTCACGCGAAAATAGATGTGGAAATATATTAGGCTGTCAAAAAAGTCCTGCGGTATTTCCGCGAGGTGTCGTTGTAAGCGCGTAGTTCTAGTTGTATTCATTGTATCGAGTCATACTATAGCTTGTTGGAAAGGTTTTTTTTGCGCGCTATAATATAGTCCTTGACAGATATTTGTTTGGTTAAGTCGTTCGTGAGTTATAGTGTCGCAAATATGGAACAAAATAAAGAGAAAATCCGACATATTTTACAGTACTACTATGACAAAGGCAAAAATGCATCTCAAGCTGCCAATAAAATTTGTGCAGTTTATGGACCCGATACAGTTTCCATTTCCACCGCACAACGATGGTTTCAACGTTTTCGTTCTGGTCGTCGAAGATGCGCCACACTCCGGAAGGCCTGTCGTCGAAAATTGCGACAAAATCGCTGAATTAGCCGAGAAAGACCGGCATAGTAGCAGCCGTAGCATTGGCCAAGAGCTGGGGATAAGTCATCAAACCGTTATTAACCATTTGAAGAAGCTTGGATTCACAAAGAAGCTCGATGTATGGGCGCCACACACGTTGACGCAAAAAAAAAATCTTTGACCGTATCGACGCATGTGAATCGCTGCTGAATCTACTAAATCGACCCGTTTCTGAAGCGGATGGTGACTGGCGATGAAAAGTGGGTCACTTACGACAACGTGAAGCGCAAACGGTCGTGGTCGAAGCCCGCTGAAGCGGCTCAGACGGTGGCCAAGCCCTCATTAACGGCCAGGAAGGTTCTGCTGTGTGTTTGGTGGGATTGTCAAGGAATAATCTATTATGAGCTGCTTCCCTATGGCCAAACGCTCAATTCGGACCTGTACTGCCAACAACTGGACCGCTTGAAGGTAGCACTCATGAAGAAGAGGCCATCTTTGATAAACAGAGGCCGCACTGTCTTCCATCAGGACAACGCCAGGCCATACACTTCTTTGGTGACGCGCCAGAAGCTCCGGGAGCTCGGATGGGAGGTTCTTTTGCATCCGCCGTATAGTCCGGACCTTGCACCAAGTGACTACTACCTGTTTTTGTCCATGGCGAACGAGCTAGGTAGTCAGAAGTTAGCCACAAAAGAGGCCTGTGAAAATTGGCTATCTGAGTTTTTTTGCCAATAAGGAAGCGAGCTTCTATAACAGGGGTATTATGAAGTTGGCATCTCGTTGGAAACAAGTCATCGAACAAAACGGCGCATATTTGACTTAAAACAGATGATTGTAACTAATTTTATGAACAATGAAAATTCAAAAAAAATACTGCAGGACTTTTTTGACAGCCTAATATATGATACATTTCTTCGAGGTATATATAACCACTTTGAATAGAAAAAAATCAGGCATATGTGAACGCTGGTGAATTTCTCACTGGTTTCTATAAATCTCATAATATTTCTCCACATGAATATATCCCTAGTCTAAACCCACCGTTAGTGTAGCTACGATGAGAAGAGTTGTTGTCTGCGATCGACAGCGCGAAAGAGGAGTAAGTATCAAAAAAAAGTTAGTATCCTTTTCTATCCCTATCCTTGTCCCCATCGAAATCACTCCCTCTCATTCTAAATGCAATGTGTGGTGCATGACGCATCTACAAACAGCGGCAAAACCCGAAATACAGCATAGAATGCAACGTATACCAATTCCATCCTTTGGGAAGTATCGCGAATAAATCCATCCAGTGCTTAGAAGTTATCCAAGTATTTTTAACAGTTGTAGCAGTCGTTCACAACTGTCTGGAGCAATAACTCTGCCGTCACTGAACTCATCAACTCATATGAGGAACCGCGCGTATGAAACAATGGACTGGTTTGAAGAAATGAGATCACGACTATGAATGGGGTGACAAGTACCGTCATTCAAAAGGATAGGACATTATTGGGTACTTTCGTATTAGCGTATTAGCTGAAACACAATAAATGATATATTTCAAAGCAAAACTTAACCGGGCAAACGTATGCCGTCCGACGCTCGCTAACGCCTAACTAAAGGATCGTCTCCTATGTTTCAAACTAACCGGGCAATCGATGGAACACAGGTTTGTTTGCGAAAGGCCGCCGCTTCCGACGGCGGGTCGGCGTACGCATTTTCGTAGCACAAAGCACTGCATACAACAAGGCAACAATAATACAAATAATATTTGAATGCCAGTGCGAACAATAAAAATGTTACCTATTGTATTTCGGCTCCGGTGACGCTAATACGAAAGTACCCATTATTGTGCTCGGTCTATCAGCATTGTTCCCATTTGTCCATTATATGTAGTCTTTCTTTCTATTGATGACCGTCTCCGGAAGTAGAAGTGCGCGTCGTATAAAGTAAATGTCCTTAATTCAAATATGCAGATAAGTGTAGCTATAGAAATGTTAAGTGTTGTTTGTTTAATAGGTTTTGTTAAAAGTTCACGTCGTGTAAATTGTGAACATCGTAAATATAAAAAAATTAAAAATAATCTAATGGATGAAATTGCGACGACACGGTGGTTAACGCCGGCTGGTCAGGTCCGACTAGTGGGCCTTTTCTTTGTTTATTTATTTACGTAGACGCCAGGAGACAAAGAAGGCCACAGCACGAAGAGGCCCTGCAGAAGAGACGACCAACGATACCCAGCCAGGAATCAAAAGCAGCTATCGAGCAAACCGAGGTTCCCACCCATTCGGAAAATCGGAGCAAGGCCAGACCAGAACGCAAGTATCGTGTGCTGTAAAACCCCACCCTCGAAATTTAAAATACGTTACTGTTTTCTTATGTATTATTCCCTGGTGAACAAACAACGCTGAACATTCCAGTTTTCTTTCGTCCGTTGTTCCGGGCTCGTAAAGGTAGCCGTCACTTCTCGTTGTTTCGGTATCATTGGTGTTCTCGTTTTCAACGAAGTTCAATAGGGCTTCAATTTGGACATCACCTGCGTGTTGGTTCCAGACACTTATTTTTCATTGACGGACCAATCAAGACTTCTTTTGAAGAACACAAAGCTGAGTATACTTATGTCCTTATTATTGGGGACGATATATAAAACCAAATATTGGGTTGGGGAAAAAGAAATGTCGTATTTCTGATCGAAATTTGACGCTTTATTTTACATACTTAAAATTATCCAATTAAAGTCAAATATGCGCCGATTTGTTCGCAAACTTGTTGCCATTTAGAAGGCAACTTCATTATCCCCCCCTTATAAACACCCCCCCCCCCCTTCTTATTTGCAAAAAACTCAGACAGCCGGTTTTTGCAAGCCTCTTTTGAAGCCAACTTAGTATCATCAAGAGCGTTTTGCATGGACCGTAAGAGATGATAATCACTTGGAGCCAGGTCCGGCCTATACGGTGGGTGCAATAGGACATCCCATCCGAGCTCCCGTAACTTCTTACAACATAACTTAAATGCATTTTTATTCAGATGTTTTGCTATTTGAATACATATTTTACAGTTCAAGTGACACAGTCTGGGCTTTACATCTTTGGTTCAGCTTTTGGATTTAAAATCATACTGTTGAGCAAAGGCATACTGTTTTAATTTGGCAGTTGTTCACCATTTTAATGGTATTGTTTGGCTCCCATAGCTTCTGGCGGGTCATCAAAGATGTATGAGGCCGAGTGTTGCCCTGGTGGAAAACAACACCATTCATATTGATCATTTCTGGCCGCTTCTGGTCAATTGCCTGCTTCAAACGGTCAATCTGCTCAAAGTAGAGAACCGAGTTGAGGGTCTGGCCATAGTTGAGCAGCTCATAGTGGATGATTCCCTTCCAATCCCACCAAACACACAGCAAAACCTTCCTGGCCGTCAATCCGGGCTTGGCGATGGTTTGGGCCGGCTCACCGCGCTTCAACCACGACTTTATTCGCTTTAGGTTGTTGTACGTGATCCACTTTTCATCACCAGTCACCATCTTCTTCAAAAATGGGTCGAGTTCGTTCCGTTTCGGCAGTGCATCGCAGGCGTTGATTCGGTCTAAAAGATTTTTTTGCGTCAACTCGTGTGGCTCCCATAGATCCAGTTTGTTTTAGAATTCAATCTTCTGCAAATGGTTCCAAACGGTTTTATGGTCTATACCCAGTTCCTGGCCAATCGAGCGAGTGCTCACATGCCGGTCTACTTCGATGATTTCAACGATTTTATCGGTTTCCACGACGATTGGCCTACCAGTACGGGGTGTATTTTCGACAGCCACCGCACCAGAACGAAATCGACCAACCAACACTGTGCCGTGAGAATCGTTACAGTATCGGGTCCATAAACTACACGAATTTTTTCGGCCGCCTTCGTTGCAGTTTTACCTCGCAGGTAGTAAAAACGTAAAATATGGCGAATTTCTTGCTTGGTGGACTCCATCTTTGACGCGCTATAACTTGAGACTGAAAAGGACAATCACAACACTGTCAAAACGACAATTGTAGCACAGATTGTCGTCTTTAAATAGCCGTATAGTATGACCCGATGCGATAAGTACAACACAAGATATGTTTAAGTGTTGCCATATATTGACAATATACGACATTTCTTTTTCCCCAACCCAATATATGACATATATAACAATTTTGTTCTATTTCCTGCATTATTGCAACATCGTCCACCGGTTATTTGCTACCTTTCGGCTTTCCTCAGATACCGCGGTCGAAATCACATCACAGCATTTGGAGCAATTTGTTTTCCATTTTGTATTCGCCTTTGGGAGGAATACGTTAAACGACATCTAGTGTGTGAGAAGCTATGGAAGTTTAGCGAGATTTTGAGTATGTCCACAACCTTTTTATTTAAAGTTGTCGCAAGTAATCAATTTTGACGTAGGACTACGTCTTTCATTTCTATACCGGGGTGTAAAATCAAAGTTTCGAAACCGAAAGCGTTACGCCGGAGACCGAGATTTTGAGCGTTAATAGCTCCTGAACAACTGAACGAAATGGTATGATAAACACTTCATTCGAAAGATAAAATGTCTACGCGTTATATACTTGTTACTTTTTGATCCAAAAACTTGTTTCAATAGCCTTAAAATTGTTCTCGAAACAGGCTATTGAAATCACCAATCGGTATATAAGCGAGCGCCGCTCGGAAATCCACTCAGTTCTAATTGAACAGCGATTGGAGCATGTTGTCGCTGTTGTGGTGAAGCTCTTCGTTTATCATGAAAGCGCGGATGAACGGTGTCACCAAGAGCCTGTTTGTGCACCTTAGGCCAGAAGGGAATCCATCAGGAGGAGAGTGATGCCACAAACGGTTCCCCGGGAAGACATCGCTACACACACACAAACACGCGCGGAATTCTTTCCGTTTGGATGCCATTCAGCATCGAGAAAGTTCCGGAAAGATCTAATCATTGCTGGAAAATAATCTGCCAGTTCCTCTGGGAATTTAAAAATACATTCAGGTGAAAGAGTTTATTTTAATGTTTTCTATCCATGTAACACTGTGACCAAATATTTTTGAATCAAGTGCTATTAACAGGTGGTTATCGAGTTAGTATTAACCACTGGTGGGCTTCCAGTATCGAGGAAAATGTGGAAATATCTAATCGTTGCTGGAAAATAATCTGCCAGTTCCCCTTGGAATTGAAAATTACATTCAAGCGAAAGAGCTTATTTTAATGTTTTCTATCCATAAAATATCCATATAATACATTTGGTTTTGTGATTTGTCAATCAAGTGCAGTTAGCAGGAAAGCTTCTGAAGATTATTCTTCAGAACAAGGTTTTTCGTATCCTATATTGGATGCATAAAACCTTGTGCCTCCAACGTAACGCTCTCGTTTTCGAAGTCCCCCAAATATTCATTTATTCATTCATTCAGAGTGGATTTTGTTTCAACTTCAAACAAATGATCTCTGAATCAACGATAGTCCTACGTCACCCTTGCGGTTATACCACCTATATAACCCACTTCCTGTTTTTTTCATCAGTCACACTCGGCTTTAGAAATGGATAGATTTCGTTGTGATTCAGCATCAATTTGCAAATAGAAATTCGGTCCATGGGTGCAACTCGTGTAGTACTTATTCTACGAATCTCTCTTCGTATTCAGCCTTATTCGAGTGGTTCCAAACGATGTAATGTTTAAAATGTAATGTAATGATCCTGGAAAATAGAAACAGCTCTAACATGCTTTGAGGTGCATCAAAAACACCTAAGCGGGATCGACGACACAAAAATTGCTCGTTACAGTATAGGGACCATAAACATCATTCACAATTTCAGCCGTCTGGCTTGCATTTCCGCCTTTATCGAAACAAAAATCCAAAATCTATTCAGTTCCCTCTTCCAGTAACCTAAAACTGAATGGAACGCAACAAAATACAGCAAAACATTTTTCTTGTGCCAAACTTTACTTTTCCAATAAGCATAAATCTAAAACTGTTAGATCGATATTTTACGGTATATTGATCACTACAGAAAAAAAATCACCGGAAAGAATTATGGACTTCATTCTCCCCAACTTCATAATATTCCGGATGTATTTCTGAAAACGATATTTATTTACACTCATTTACACGAGAGGACCAGTTTATCTGACTTTATAATAAAATCGTATTTTGATAGCTCTTGTTTTTTCACAATTTTGCCGATACACAAATGGATCGAAAAATCAATATCAAACAGACAAAGCATGTTCCGTCGCAATCGAAAATACCTCTACTGCAGCCCAGCACGAGTAAATGAGAACGCTTAATCAATATCCGAATAAAAATTTATTTAACCCTTCGTTTTAATACACTGCAATAACTAATTAATGTCAAAAGTAAAAATTTCAAATACTTACTTATACGCCGCTTGCAGAGATCCATGTTTGACGGTGATAATCCGATCTAATTGATATTCAAATTCTACCTGTTCTCATTTGCTTGCAATCAACCCAAGGCATCGATACTAATCGCCACCACGTACTTCTCACCCGCGAAAGAAAAAAGGACCACGAATTTTCCACCAACAAACCAATGACACGGGATTGCTGCTATCCTATCCACCAAACCCAAAAGTTCCACAAACAGCCTTTGATTCACCAATCAATAAATCGATTTACAATAATGCGATGGTACAGTACAGGTTGACCATGTGTAAATATTTGTGGAATTTGTGAACATTCACTAATTACAGTATAATCTGTTACTTTTTGGAATGAAATGCAACCGCAGTCCTGCATACACAAATTCCAAACGTTTGTTTTTTTTTTAGCAAACCAAGAACTGCATGTCGAGACAACAGTAATCACTGCGTGTTTGTTCCAGCTACGACGCACTTGGAATGAGAATAGATCAATAGTTCCAGTCTGAAAGATTTTCAATCAAGTGTTGTTGCCTGACGCCCACCTCCCAAAAAAGCAAAAAAAAAAAAAGGAAATGCTTCTATAGCACGTATGGAGAAACGGGAGGAAAACAAAATTGGTGAAAATTTAAGAGAAAGCAAAACAAAGAGAATAACTGAGAGGTTACCCCATTCGTTACTCTCTGTTTACGTCTATCCATGAAGGGTTCTCTCAGCAAACTAGGAGAGAAAGAGTGTGCTCTTTCTGAAAAGACTATAGCACCAGAAATCCCGCCAAAATTGTTCACAGTAGATGTACTTTCCATATTGTAACCGATATTATCAAACACTCTTATAATCTTACTTTTTGTATGAATCAAGGTTTGAAATTGCTTCGAAAAAGATTTAATCAAGTAGGAGCATCGAATGTCATCGACTAAATAATTTATATACGTTTCGTTGGCTTGTTTTAATTATTCATTCTGGTTTACACAACAATACAATTACATGTTCTTACAGTTTATGTCGGTTCCGAACATGCTCCATCCAAGTATGCGTTGATTTAAATGATAAATTGCAAACACCACATATTAAAGTAGACGTTGTCTGAAATGAAAGAAAAGTTTTGACACAAACAATTTAAATTTTGAACGATATTTACCTCATCTTGCTTCCGTTTTTTTGACGCAGGCTTCGTCTTCCTGTGAGCATCCTGCATATGGCGCTTCCATTCATCGTTGGCGAAAAAGAACCTCGAACACACCCGACAGCAGTAAACCGATACGATATCACCACCCTTGCTGATTGATAACATCTTCGGCTGATGCAAACTGTCTTCTTCGTGGCTCTCTTCTTCAGAAAGTACTTCATTTTTCACCTCAATTACTTCTAATTGAGAAGAAGCATCATCTGGAAAATCCACTGCCAGAGGATCTTCAGAAAGTCCTGCATTTAAAACCATAGGGCTGGTAGAATCCCCGGTGGAGCGGCGAGCTGGGGTCACGGAATCAATAGGTTCACTCGAGTGCACTAAGTCCCATCCGGTTCGCGCGGAACGATTGCGCTTCTGCGGTAGTGTACTCGTATGTGCAAGTGAATTTGTCATTCTGCTGATTACGGGGTCTCTTGCTTGAACAGGAATCGATTTCCGTTTTTCAACTGCTGTTCCGTTTGCTGCATCACGAGTTGTTTCAAAAGTTGGTGCATTTATGGCGTCTGGAGTACGAATTTTAACAGATGCTGTAGTAACTATAGGGCACTGTTTCGGTTTTCGATTTCTGCTTGAGGAAAGCCCTCTAATTCCCAATATCTTTCCAGCTTTAAATAAATCAGGAAGCATGATCTCTTTAACATCAGTCTCACCAGTATACATGTAATTCAGAAGATATTTCATTGTGTTTGCTGTGACCTCCAGTGGAAGTACAATCAAGTAATTGCCAGATGATGGAAGCTTATCGAAGATATCTGAAAAATACTAAAAAAAAAGAAGATAGAATCTAATTGACTGCGTTTTTGAAACAAGGGTAAACAATACACACCGCGCTAGAGTTTGCCAACACGAATCTGTGTGCATTTAGCAATTGCATTGCAGAACCTTGCCGAGCACAGAGTGTTACATCGGAGAATTTTCCACACCTAAAATCACATTTCAATATGCTCAATATTGATATCATGCTCAATGTAATACACTACCTGTACAAATCATTTATAGAACATCCCATATGCTGTTGGTATGAAAGCCACTTCAGATTTAGCCTTCTCTCACTCTCATCGTCCGCTGTATAAACTTTTGAATTAGTTTGCATATCGATTCTAGTTACCATATTTTATTGAAGCTAGAAAATATTTATATCATATTATTCAGGGGAATACGTCGGTTCAAATAATAAACAACACAAAAACATAACATTTTTGTTGCCAGTTGACATCACTTCTCGGATGCCAAAATTAAAGAAAATTTCTAATTTTGAGCAAATTTTGCTTTGCGTTGTGCGTCGCGACGCGTTGATAATGGATAATGCAATTGAATTCCAATGAAGGTGTGCACCAAGATGCATCGTATCACTTGCATCAGTTAGGTAGAAAAAAAGAACATAATTTAGAATTCCAGCTTTAATCCAGTGTAGACTTTGGTTATATTTTATAGAGATACCAGCTGACCCGGCAAACGTTATTTTGCCAGAAAAATTATTTCTAGTGGATATGTTGGTTGTTAAATAAAAAATAACTAATGTATTGTAAGCGTGTTTCAACGTTTTAACGATCTACATATACGTGAAACGTTCGATACTCTTGTGTTTGACATATCGAGGAATAGAGCGCCAAGTCGATGACGATTGAAAAAAAAACACAATCCATTCTTTGTATTCCATTCCCTATGTATTTCATTAACGAATTTGAAGTGGAAAAAGGAATATATTTTTGTCGTAAAGTAGACAAATTAAATGAAGAATATCAATATAAATTTCGGGGGTCTCGTAGCCACTTGGTTACGCGTTCGCTTACTAAGCGATCGATCGTGAGTTCAAACTCAGGGCCCTCAATTTGACCATCTTTGTGTTATTATAGAATAACTACGTCCACGCAACCATCATCAGCGATGGAGATCGATCCACGGTCGAAATAAGATCGATTCATCCATACAACTGCTCTGCTCTGCAAGAAACATCGGGCTGCTGTTCTATAAATAACCCAACGATGATCAATATCAACTGTCTCCGCTGTCCGGTCTGCTGAGCAATGGAAGAACAGATAGAATACCCTTACGCCTAAATGGCTACTACAGTGTAATTTACCATAATGTAATGGAACAGAAAACCTAACGCCTAAATGGCTACTACTACTAATGTGTAATTTACAACTTATAGGAATATTAACATATGTACATGTACACGATAAAAAACCCGCCTCTGTTACAGATAAAATTCTAATGAGCCTAATAAATAATTAAATGGGATAAAAAAAATATAAATTTCGTTGTTGCAAATGTATTTGTAGCTCTTAATCGAACCACAGAACTCAACATTAATATGAGCATTGAATGTTTTGCTCAGCTAAGGCGAATATGGCATTGCCGAACGATTTTCCATGTCAATTTCTGCGTTGTTAATTTTTATGAATGATTATCTGTCTCTATCAGTTTTAGTCGTTGATATATTGGACATGCATTGTACATTTTCCATCTACCATGCAGGGCTTTAAAAGTTTTAGATTACCACTCGGTCATGAACCATGTTTGTGGTAACAATATCGATTAATCACGTGACCTGACCTGAAAGCAATTTTATGTTGTTGAAATTTGAATGAAAATTTTTATTCGATGTTGTTTCAATAGACATAGTCCTGACCCTAACTTAACTATTTATCTATTGATCTTCTTGCATTTCAACCAAAATATCATTCAGAATATAAAATAATTATCAGAGACTATTCTCGTTCTAGATATATGCAAAGAATGTATCATTCTGCTATACAGAACACACAACCCAGCAAACATTAAATCGCATAACAAGCGTATATATAACATCATATGCCCTAAAATTTGGTTGGCATATAATGCGCCTAACTGGCATATGCATGCAAAAGTGGAGGCCATATACATACATGGCAAATGCTTACCGAATTTTTTTGGATGAATATGCAACTTTGACCGGCTATAATAGCGATTATGTTGGAATTGAATTGCGATCTAATATGAATATATTCATGAATTGTCAAAGCACAAAATACGACTTTTGCCATACTCATATACGATTTATTACAGACACAGAAAAAAAACAAATGGCGCAAAATATTTTCGTGAAATGTTTATTATAACCTCACGAATCGCCATTTTTATATATGAGTATTTATGTTCGTACAAATAATAATTGATTGATTAACTTATGTTGGGAGTGAAATATGAATGTTTAAAATGACACAGATTGATATTTGGTGAAAACTGCTCTGATGTGGGTTCGAACTCCGGTCGTCTGTGTTGTGATTGCAACTACTGTGCCACCTATTTCTCGATACACCTTGGCTCTTCGTGCTGTCATGTTGGTCATGTTGGTTGAACGGGTTGAACGCCCTGTGTGAAGAGGAAGCAAAACGGTGGACGACACCATTTTTCATTCGTGTTTATTTATTCAAAGTGTGAACATCGTTCGAATAAAGATTATTTGTTTGTTGTGATTAGATTTAAACTTGGCCTTTCAAGATTTAAACTGTTATTTCAAGCTGAAAATAACAGTCCAATAGGTTATGGGCCCAGTTGATTGCGGAAAGGTTCAAGTTTTGCAGTTCGTCGTCGCGAAAAAGTGTTTATCGTGAGATTGCGTGTCAAGAGTGAACGTGTCCGTGCGGGTCGAAAACAAGATGGCGGAAACACACGTTTCAATTGAGAAGCTGAGTGACCAGAACTACACCATTTGGAAGTTTAAGATGCAGCTTCTGTTATCACGTGAGAAAGTATTCAAAGTTGTGTCCGATCCAAAACCCGAGAACGCTGATGCTACGTGGTTTGCGAACGACGAGAAGGCGAGGGCGCTGATTGGTCTGGCATTGGACGATAGCCAGTTAATTCACGTGATGCAGACACATACGTCGAAGGAGATGTGGGATGCCCTCAAAGGTTACCATGAGCGGTCATCTCTTTCGAGCAAAATCCACATCATGCGCCAGATGTTTGCTACCCGGTTGCCGGAGGCTGGTGACATTGGAGAACACCTGAAACAGCTTACGTCATTGCGGCTTCGTTTGATTGCACTTGGTGAAGAGATGAAGGATCCATCGTTTGTGGCCTTGATGCTATCCAGCTTGCCTAAATCGTATGACGGTTTGATAGTGGCACTGGAGAGTAAGCCTGATGAGGACCTTACGGTTGACTTCGTTAAAGGGAAACTTTTGGATGAAGGTCGACGTCGAGCACAAGATAGTGTGAAATCGGAGAAAGCATTGGTGTCCAGTGGTGCTAGTGACAATCGATTTAAAAGTGACAAGAAAAGTGGCAAGAAGAAAGAAAAAGTTTGTCATTACTGTGGGAAAGAAGGCCGTTTTCGGCGGGACTGCAGAAAATTGATAGCGGACAGGAAAGAAAGGCCTGGTGAAAAGGCGAACGTGGCCGTAGAGGCTGAAGAAACAGTGGATCTGTGTTTGTTTGTTGGGAAAGCTGAAGACGCTGGGTTGTGGTATTTCGACTCAGGTGCTACTTCCCACATCACAAACGACGCGTCTATCCTGAAGAACCTGGACAAATCGAAACAGACAGGAATCTCGCTGGCTGACGGTCAGTGCATTAAGTAACTTGGCGTAGGTAGCAGCAAACTTGTGTCCGTGAACGGAAAGGGTGGCCGGATGAACGTTTCACTGGACAACGTGTACCACGTACCATCGCTTGCAACAAACCTGCTTTCTGTAAGTAGAATTACCGATTTGGGGTTTCAGGCTTTGTTTGAGAAGAACGAGTGCAGAGTCCTGAAAGGCGAAAATGTGCGTCTGGTAGGCCAACGTAAGAGCGGCCTATATCATCTGACGCAGTTTCAAGAGCATGCCAAGTTAGCAGATTTTAATCACAGAGGTTGTGTATACATCTGTGGCATCGTCGTCTTGGGCACCGTGATACGGAGGCATTGTTAAAGATTGTTCGGAACGATTTGGGACACGGTTTGAAAGTTGATCGATGCGACGTAAAATCTGTTTGCGGCCCCTGTTGTGAAGGCAAGTTGAGCCGTGAATCGTTTCCGAAAGTGTCATCGTCGAGGGCTACTGCCGTTGGAGATTTGGTGCACACCGATTTGGGAGGTCCGATGGAGGTGTTTCTGCTTCAAAAGAAATCGGAGGCTGAAGATAAGATTCGAGAATATTGTGCACTGATGCATACCCAGTTTGGACGTTATCCGAAAGTAATACGATCGGATGGCGGTGGAGAGTTTGGCAGTCAGTCTCTCCTACAATAGTTGACGGATCGTGGAATCGTGCACCAACGAACTGCACCGTATTCCCCACAGCAAAATGGGGTAGCTGAGCGCAAAAATCGGTACCTTGTTGAGATGATGCGGTGTTTGTTGGCAGATTCGCAAATGGATAAGCTGTTCTGGGGGAAGGCGATTTCGACTGCGAACTATCTGCAGAATCGCTTGCCTACATCTTCAGTGGAATCTACACCGTACGAGCTGTGGTATAGGAAGAAACCTTCGTACGGATATCTTCGTGTGTTTGGATCGGAAGCCTATGTGCATGTTCCATAGGAGAAGCGTCGGAAGCTTGATAAATATTCCGATAAACTAGTGTTCGTTGGTTACGCCGAGGGGCAGAAGGCCTATCGCTTCGTGAACCTGGAAACGAAAGGAATAACTATAAGCAGGGACGCAAAGTTTTTGGAACAACGTGATGATGATATTTCCAAGAAGGAGCCTTCGAAGACAGGAGGAGTAGTAGTGGTGTCACTTGAGCCTACTCCATATCCAGATGAAGCAAACGCAGATGTAAGCGATGCCGGTACTAATAATTCTAATGGAAGTGAACCCGATCTTGATGAGTCGAATTACGATAGTGCGACCGATGATGAGCCGTCGTTTCGAGGTTTTCCCATGAATGAAACAGCTCGTAGATCGTCACGTCCGAGCAAGGGAATTGCGCCTGTCCGATTGATTGAGGAGGCATACGCAACGGGTACTATGCAAAGGGAAGTTGAACCCGGAAATCTGAAGGAAGCGTTAAGCTGTGAAGAAAATGCAAAATGGAGAGCAGCAATGTCGAGTGAGTTGAAATCGCACGCGGAAAATGGAACCTGGGAGTTGGTGGAATAACCTGCCGGACGGAAAGTAGTTGGTTGCCGCTGGGTCTTCAAATTCAAAAGCGGAACTAAGCTGGAGCAAGTTTTGTTTATGCGGCAACCACCTGGATACGAGGTAAAAGGCAAGGAGCACTTGGTTTGTCGCTTGAAAAAGAGCATCTATGGACTCAAACAAACGCGCATTGCTGGAATCAAAAACTGCACAGTGTTTTGGTGAATATGGGTTTTCAGCAGAGTAGTGCTGATCCGTGTCTGTACCAGAAGTTGGAAGATGGTAAGAGAGTTTTCCTGTTGGTGTATGTGGACGATATAGCTGTTGCTGGTGAAGATGAGGAAAAAATCAACGCAGTGTACCAATCGTTGGAGAAGAATTTTGAGGTCACCGATCTGGGACATTTGAGTTATTTTCTTGGTCTAGAAATTGAACGACAGAACGGTGACTACAGTGTGAGCCTCGAAGGCTATATTGATAAATTGATAGACAAGTTTGGTTTGAAGGACGCAAAAGTTGCTAAGACGCCAATGGACGAAGGTTTTTTAAAAGTGGAGGATAGAAGCGCTGTTTTCAATGACGAAACCAAATACAGAAGTCTCGTTGGTGGTCTTCTGTATATCGCGTTGTGTGCGAGACCGGACATAGCTGTTAGTACAGCGATACTTGGCCGTAATGTGAGTGCTCCGACAGAGGCTTGTTGGGTAGCGGCAAAGCGAGTGGTTCGCTATTTGAAAGCAACAAAGCATTGGAAATTAGTTTACAGCAAAACTGGAGGTGGACTGATGGGCTTTGTTGACGCTGATTGGGCAAGCGACGCAATGACGAGGAAATCAACAACCGGATATGCGTTCTTCTATGCTGGTGCGGTTGTTTCATGGGCCAGTCGTAAACAGACGTGTGTTACTTTGTCTTCCATGGAGTCAGAGTATGTAGCTCTCAGCGAGGCTATGCAAGAGTTGGTCTTGCTGCAAGGGTTAATGAAGGAGATGGGGGCACCCGTTGATGATCCCATAACGGTCATGGAAGACAACCAGAGCTGTATAAGTTTCGTGAACTCCGAAAGGATCAACCGTCGGTCTAAACACATTGAGACAAGAGAGCGTTTCGTTAAGCAGCTGTGTGAGCAGGGTCTCCTCAAGTTGGAGTACTGTCCAACTGAGCACATGGTAGCGGACGTGTTAACCAAGCCTTTGGGAACAACGAAGCAACGTAGGTTCTCAAGTATGTTGGGCCTGTCATCAAATGTTGGCACTACACGTTGAGGAGGAGTGTTGTGATTGCAACTACTGTGCCACCTATTTCTCGATACACCTTGGCTCTTCGTGCTGTCATGTTGGTCATGTTGGTTAAACGGGTGGCAGCCCTGTGTGAAGAGGAAGCAAAACGGTGGACGACACCATTTTTCATTCGTGTTTATTTATTCAAAGTGTGAACATCATTCGAATAAAGATTATTTGTTTGTTGTGATTAGATTTAAACTTGGCCTTTCAATTCCGCTGGAAATAACAGTCCAATAGTCTGGATTATCATCCACCAGCTATCTCGCGCGGCTATCTGAAATTTAATTCAACAGCAGTTAAAACTTTCGAGTGCATCAGCATTTCATTGACATTTCAATATGATGTAATATGTTCTTAATTAGGATCTAATATGATTACTGTTTCATGATTTTCTTCAGCATGCAACACGATTTACTACAGTACTGAATCGATTTAAATTATACGCTTATACGACACATAAACTGCATCAGCGTAATATACGCATATGATGCGGATTAAATATATTTTACGACAATATACATCATAAAATTGATGTTTCTTATACCGAATTGCGACTTAATTTGATAATGGTATATAAAGTCGAGTTTTTACATTTTATGCAATTTCAAATATACACGATACATACCTTGATTGATATTATATGCAATTCTGATTTATTCGGATTTCTTGTAAGACTTGGCACGTGCAAAATTATACGATTTAATGTTTGCTGGGTTTGCATCAGTAATTTTATATCGAATAATGAAAAATCAATGTATGAATACATCGAATAATTATCAAAGTAATCACGATTAATGAAAAAGGGAACCATTTTTTCAGAAAACACAGTGCAAAATTTGTTTAACCGTCATGGTGTTTCGTCGAAATTCATCGAATATGCTAAATCATTTACGGTTGAAGCATGAAAATGATTCCTTGGTGGTGGAGGAAACTTAGAAGAAGAATTCAGAGTGCCAAGGAAAATATACCATACTAGTGGTCAATGATTCTAGAAACATACTTCTTTAGAACTAGTAATTATAGGGACCAAGCAGAAATATTCAAACAAATCAGCTATTTCAACAACATTCGAAGAACAGATCATTTTGAACAGCAAACATTTTATGTTGGTGCAATAAAAATGCAGGTCGGACTCGATTATATACAGACTCGATAATATGTGATTCGATTATATACAATTTTGGACTCGGTTATATACAGTTTGGAAAAAAATTTCAAGAAGAAAAGTAACCTTTTAACGATAAGGTGAAATTTAAGTAGCTATTACATGTATTACATGTAGTGGGGTAAAAATCGTAATTTTTGAGTTTTCATCATTTATATTGTTATATCGTTATTGCAGCCAAATTAAAAAGGTAGAAGTTGGGTGTCAAAGAATAAATTTTAGTGCGGTTAGAGAACTTTAATTCAATTGATAGAAATGATCTAGTTTAATATTAATTTTCAGGATAAAATTAATAATAACACATTAAAAATTATTAACTTTCAAGTTAAAATGTTATTAAAATCCACTAATTTAGATGTTCCACTACTATAAAATGAAGGCAACAGAATCGTCTTCCGTAGCGTAGTTTTTAAAGTAGAGCCAGTTTGAGGGAACAAAGTCTGAAACAAAAAAAAAGTTCTATAACTATTTCATTGTTGAAATTCGAACATATGCGTAGAAGGATTTTTTTTCATCAAATATGATCGTCTATTACCTCCTGAGAGAATCTGGATAAATTAATTTTTTTTCTGAAAGAAAAAAAGGTGTTTTCTGACATTAAGAGGACGAATCAAAAATTAAATTCCTCTTTTATATTCAAAAAATTAAAAAAAACATGCAAAAAAAACCATCAAAAAATTTTTTTGGACTCGATTATATACCGGATTCAATTATATACAGTGAAAGGAAATCAGAAACTGTATATAATCGACCGCCCTATATTGTGCATCATTTTCATGGTGTGCTCTTTTCTCAATCGTCCTCAAAAAATCATGAAAGCGTAAATTTATCAATATACTGAGATACCATTTTTTTCAAAAAGCATTATATTGCGCCATGTTTATTTCCAAATTATATTTGATGTAACTTTCGAAATTATGACAGCATATTTTTTTTTATCATAAATGTCTGTTCGTTTTGATTACAAGAAATAAATATTCGCTCGATTAATCGAATACTGAAAGATAATTATTCGAATGAATTGAATATATAAAAATGACCCCACGATTAATCGACAATCGAATAAACGAAAAAATTAGACATCTCTATTTGCAGTCAAATCCCTTCCCACAATCCTCTGTATATTCATACCGTTTCCCCTCGCGCACTTATTGACGACACGGTCACACCTTTATTCCACACGACTTGGTATATATAGAGGCGCCTTGACGCCGTCAACGCGGATAGTAACGCGGATGCGGATGCCCTTCAAGATGTCTCTCTAAAATTTGTTCTTTGACACCCAACTTCTACCTTTTTAAATTGGCTGCAATAACTGGTGAAAACTCAAGCAAAACCTTCAAAAATGACGATTTTTACCCCACTGTACATGTAATAGCCACTTAAATTTCACCTTATCGTTAAAAGGTTACCTTTCTTCTTGAAATAAGTCATACTTAAAATATAAAAAAATATTTCTTTCCAAACTGTATATAATCGAGTCACATATTATCGAGTCTGTATATAATCGAGTCCGACCTGCATTTTAATTGCACCTACATAAATTTTTTGCTGTTCAAAATGATCTGTTCTTCGAATGTTGTTGAAATAGTTGTTGATTTGGACACGGTCACACCTTTAGTTCATACATCTTGCCGTATTGTATCTATCGTAGATGCCCTTATACCAGGGACAGACATACAGCTGTACTTGCGTTGTACGTGTACAGCGTTGTACAGGTACCCAAGACGGGTCTATGGTACTAGGTGAGGCCGTTTCGTCACTAAGTTGGTTACGGGAGCAGTGTATGAAAACAGCACGGAAGAAAGTAGAAGGGGAATTATTTGCTTGTAGCGTGAAAGAGACAGACTGATCACGAGCGACCTTCGGCAATAGCGTATTGTGTTTTGTTTACAAACAAAACACAGTAGACTTCCAAGATGGCTGAAGCGTGGTTTTAGCAAGTTGGCCAACCTTAGTATATACTTCTGTGTGTTTCATAAATATATCTTTCTTTGGGAATCACCCAGCGTATCTATTTTAACGGAGAAACGTCTTACCTCGTGCTCGTTGATGATGAAAGTGAAGTCCAGGGCCAATAATTACTAAGCAAAGGTTTATGCGGTGTCGATGTCTTTCACACCGCTGTCATGACGTCACAGCTAAGCGTTCACCCTACGTGTCATATGTTTGAGAGAACACATAGTTAAATCGGTCGTTCTATCATTGTGTATCACACATCTTCCCTCTTCTTAAAAAAAAAGCGTAGAATTGTACACGCTGATAATAGTAATCTTTTCGTTTGTACAACTAACTTGATTGATAATTACGCAATATTTCAGAAAATAACCTTCAACGTGCGACCAAACAATCCTCTATTCATGCTAACTTGATTTTCCACACACTGATGTTGCATCGGGTACCCACCTTTGCAATGTTGTACTTGCATTGGGAGCAATATCGAAAAATGCTGCTGTCGATTCTCCTGTAGTAAATCGATGCGAAATGGAATGCAAAATAAAAGAATAACCGGATGAAAACAAAATTAATTGATAAACAAGACACTTTGACGAAAAACCGGAGAATCTTAGAAGGTAAATAAAGAAACACGGTAGATTCATTCAGTGGAAGGCCATTTTTCCTTTTGTTTTTACCCGTATCACTGTAGTGTGGGTTACCATTAGGCAAAATAAACATAAGGACATTATACCTGCCTATGTTTCAGTGGCCCTGATATTGGAATTCCTATCGTTTCGCGAATGCCTGTGTGATTACCTTATGGTTTTGCAAACTATCTGGTTCCTCGACGTCTGGTTTGAAGCGTCTCCGAAAATAATGACCCCAGGTTTTCAGGGACAAGTTTGTGCATACCCTTGATGATACAATACCGAACACGAACAGACAAATTAAAAGTATTGGGAGGATAACGACACTCGATCGATGCTGGAATCTTGCACGCACTTGTCTGTGTATGTCGATGATATTCCGCAAAGAATGTAATCCCTCAATGTCATTTACCAGCACTTGCCTTTTTTGAACTCGGGCAAAAAACAGAAAATTGTTGCCTGGAGGAACAAGAATGTAAACATGGAACAGATTCCCATCCGAAAGATTTTCGCAGGAAATTTTCAACTTAATTATCGTCAACAAGACTCGTACACAAAAAGTATTCGCCAATAATATATGCAATATTATCTTATCTAAAGATCTCTAAGGATCTGGAAGAAACCCTCTTATGGGACGATTTGCATAATCCACGAAACAAGTCTCAACAACGTGATTTCCTTCACTCAGAACCAGAGGCAAGAACCACACAATTGAAAGGATATACGATTATTCCTTAGTGATTCGATCATGGATTTTTTTGGTCGCCTTGAAGTTCATGTGCCACACGTAGGTGCAGGTGGCGAACCAAATCATTGCAACGATGAGAAATGTTGCGTGAACTGTGCTAGCCAAAGATCGTTAACGCAGAATATTTGTTCGCATTGTGCCAATCAACGACGAAAAAAAGCAAAGGTGAACATATTGAATTGCTTTTCCCCAGGTGACGAGTTAATGAATCTGACGATGCTCGTAATCGGTGTACAGTGGATCCTTGCAATGCAATCCACAGATCATGTTGCGTTGAATTTCATCACTTTCCAACCTTTTTTACACTTGGAGGGATGCAACGTTTCGTTATATTTTTTAGATACTCGGTTTAATAACTCGTGTTATTCAACAATCGACATGGTTTCAGTGTTATCTTGCACATTTCAAGTAAAGGCAAATATACAATATCTTCTCCGTTGATCGTCTCACATTTAGGGATGAACACCGCACAAAGAAAAGGCAATATAACTGCCACTAACATACGGGAGCATGTCGCAAGGAATTGTACTGGCACAGTTTATCATGTGGTAGTTCTTGACTAAATGAATCTGTGAGATCTAGACTAAGTATTCTTAGACACTGCGGAACATTGATCCAATATGGGCGTTCTGTAACGCTAGAAGGATGGTCGCAACGACATTTGAGTCTGTTTGAATTTTGGGCATTTTACTCTGCGGACATCCCGTTCCGCTCAAACACAGAGTTTTTTGCACTACGAGCAATTTGCGAACATCCCGTTCCGCCAAAATACTGAGGACACTCCTTTTGAAGTTTCATCACAATGCAAATCTGCGGACATCCCGTTCCGTCACATCACTGCGGACATCCCGTTCCGCCTTCACTGCGGACATCCCGTTCCGCCTTCACTGCGGACATCCCGTTCCGCCACTACTCTACACACTCCATTCGGCCAAATCACTGCGGACATCCCGTTCCGCTGAAACCTGTCTGTCTGATCGCGGACATCCTGTTCCGCTTCAACACTTTTAGTATTACGTTGAAAGGAATTGACATAAACTAAATTCTTCGAATAGCTGGGTGATTCCCTTTTCACAATTTTTTTATTTATTGAAACCTTGACCATAAATTATCAGGTTCCAGGATTTTAAATGTTGCTTTATTAAGCAACTCCTGGCAGGATCGCCAATGTGTGTTTCATAAATATATCTTTCTTTGGGAATCACCCAGCGTATCTATTTTAACGGAGAAACGTCTTACCTCGTGCTCGTTGATGATGAAAGTGAAGTCCAGGGCCAATAATTACTAAGCAAAGGTTTATGCGGTGTCGATGTCTTTCACACCGCTGTCATGACGTCACAGCTAAGCGTTCACCCTACGTGTCATATGTTTGAGAGAACACATAGTTAAATCGGTCGTTCTATCATTGTGTATCACACAACTTCTAGGCGCCTTGCAGGTACCATCGTACCATGACAGACATACTTTGGTTGTACATTGTGCCGTATGTCAAACTGACAATCAGATATTTTTCCAATTTCCACCACATATTTCAATGAAAAAGGTTTTTATTTAGTGTCTAAACTATCAAACACAACAAACAAGTTTCCAATCTGAGTTATTAACTTAAGGGAAAGTCAATGGAAAGAACGTTTATCAAGTGATTTGATTCTGCTTGTTCATGCTACCCACCACTAACCTTCTATGGCGCTGTGCACAGTACAACTGTAGCCATTTACAGCGGTAATACCATGGACAGACATACAGCTGTACTAGCGTTGTACGAGTACAGCCTTGTACAGGTACCACGGTAGCATGACACACATACTTTGGTTCTACATTTTACCGCATGTCAAACTGACAATCGCAAATTTGACCAACTTTTACCACATATTTCAATGAAAAATGTTTTAATTTGCCGTCTAAACTATCACACACAACAAACAAGCTTCCAATCTGAGTTCTTAACTCAAGAGAAAGCCAATGAAAGGAGTGTTTACCAAGTGTTTTGATTCGGTTTGTTCATGCTACCCACCACTAACCGTCTATGGCGCTGCGCACAGTACAGCTGTAACTATGTACAACGGTGAAACAGGTCGGTACAGATACAGCGATTGTACCGAGTTGCTTGCATGGTTTTAGCGCTGTACATGGTGACAGACATACTGTTGCGCAAGCAACTGAATAGAAAGCATATTTTCCGATTTTATAACACCTTTTATTTTCAGGATGTTATTAAATTCCTGTTAAAGGAAATAGAGTACAATTCGTATTTAAGTTTAATATTGTAGTGCATGTATTCTTAATGTAATATAATCATGTAAATATTGTAACGATATATGTTTTTATATGTGGTACAAATCATGTTTGTGTTGCAAATTTATGTGTACTTACGTTTAGTGTTTGCTTTTAATCTGTAGTAATTCTATCCGTAGTTGCACAAATAATTTGTAATTTTAGCGTGGCAATCGTAATCTGTGATGGGACGTTTTTTAGGGTTAGGTGTTGTAAGTGTTCTCAAACTTCTCTGTTTACCTGTATTCTGTATCGTATGTGACGGAATCAAAAAGGGCTAATCTCTGGGCACTGGCCAATAGAGTATTTTTACTACTTTTAAATATATAACTTTGTAATTTATACGTAACTTTGTGATTGTATTGTTCACGATAACTTTCGCTCACTTTTCATCTATATGCTTTACCTTTTGTGCGGGTGACAGTTCGTCAACCAGGGCTGGGTTCGGGTGGTTTGGCGAATCAAGGTGAAGTCTTGGCAGGTTCGTCACTCACTGAAGGGGTGTGACACTCCCCCCCGGTACGCCGCTTTCTCATAGATGGCTTACCAATACTGGAACCGACGTCTAAAATGGCAACCTTGATCGCTGGTCTCTCCAATAGTCCATGCTCCGTTTGCACTGTTACCTGTCGCACCTGATTATCGCTGGAACGAACGACCTTCACGATGCGGCCCCTCGGCCAACAGTTCCTTGGGAGGTTGTTGTCTACAATCAAGGCTAACTCGCCTACTTCGATGGGCTTTACTGGCTGGTACCATTTCGTCCTCCTGGTTAAGGTGGGCAGGTATTCGGCTACCCATTTCTTCCAGAATTCGTCAGCGTACTGCTGAGACATCTTCCACGACTGTTTCAGCACAGCGGGTTTGTCGTCGAAGGCGATCGGGGGCTTACTTCCGTTTGAACATCCTAGAAGGAAGTGGTTAGGCGTTAAGGGAAAATCTGTATTGTTATCTAGCGGTACGTGAGTGAGCGGTCTCGAATTGATAATCATCTCGATCTCTATGAGCATTGATCGGAGAATCTCGTCGGTCGGTAGCCGCGGGGGTTTGAACGCGTATAGAATCTTCTTGACTGTCTGCACTAATCGCTCCCAACAGCCACCAAAATGAGGAGCAGCCGGGGGGTTAAAGGTCCATTTGGTGTTCGGTCCGACAAATGTGGTCATGAGCTTCTTATCGTCAACCGTTTCCAAGGCTTCTCGTAGCTCTCGTGCAGCTCCAACGAAATTAGTGCCTCTATCGCTGATCATCTCTAGTGGGGATCCCCTTCTTGCGATGAAGTTTCGCAAAGTGAGAATACAGGAGTCGGTCGTAAGCGAGTGTGCGAGCTCAATGTGTACGCCTCTCGTCGTCAGGCAAGTGAGCAAGACTCCCCAACGTTTTTCGACTCGTCTGCCGACTACTACCAACATCGGGCCGAAGTAGTCTATTCCGGTGTACGTGAACGGTCGTTGGAATGCTGCTAGGCGCGCGGGTGGTAGGTTTCCCATGGCAGGAGGCTGCGGGTTTGCTCGATGGATCTTGCAGTGTTGGCAATTCTTGCGGACACGGTCGTACTCTGATCGAAGCCGGGGAATACAATACTTTAGTCTCAATTCATTAATTGTTGTCTGATGATTCTGGTGACGGTACTTGTTGTGATAGTCAGCAATCAACAAATCAGTCACATAGTGTCGTCTCGGTAGCAGGATCGGATGCTTCACAGACTCATCCACCCACTCACATGATTCGATTCGTCCCTGCATCCGTAATACGCCATGTGGGTCGATGGTCGGACTCAGCTTGTATAACGGGCTGGTCTTTGGAATAGTGCGTTCCCAGGGCTGCTTGTTCTGGCTCGCGTCGCTCAGCAGTTGAACATCATCCGGATATGCTTGTCGTTGAACTTGGCGGTAGATGGTTTGTTCAGCCCAATTCAGTTCATCCTGGGCAAGTGGCCCTAGCTCGATGGGTAACCGGTGAGTTCGATTCTGTAGGTTCTTGATGAATCGGCGAACGAAGGCGACAGCTCTTAACAATCGTTTCCATTTGGAGAATCGTTCGAAAGATACTAGTGGTTCCGTAATCGTGTGATGAAGAACGCTTGGACGAATCTCTTCTGCAGTTGTTCCCGGATCTCTGACCTCACCTGGCCACTCGGTTTCTGGTTTCCGCAGAAAATCTGGTCCGCAGAACCAGCGACTTGAGGGTTGCAGATCTGGTAGACTCTGCCATTTCGTCCCCTCGTCGGCTACGTTCGCTCTGGTAGGCACCCATCTCCACTCATCTCCTCCTGTCGTTTCTAGGAGTTCGCTCACTCTAAACGCTACAAATTGGCTGTAGCGCCGGTGGTCGGACCGTATCCAACATAGCACGTCGCGGGAGTCCGTCCAAAAAACACGACGTGAGATCTTTATCCGGTGTGAGCTTGCAATACTGTCTGCTAGACGTGCTCCTACTACAGCAGCTTGTAGCTCCAATCGTGGGATCGAGAGAAATCTTAGGGGAGCTACTCTTGTCTTCGATCCGACCATGGCACATTCAGTCACTCCATTCTCTTTGAATCGGAAATAGGCAACGGCCGCGATTCCGTTCTCGCTTGCATCGCAAAAGACGTGCAGCTGAACTACGTTCGTGGACCTAGCAGATGTACTAAGTCGGTAACACCGAGGAACACTAACCCTGCATACGTCAGGAAGCACAGTAATCCAGATTGTCCACTTCTCGGCCAGCTTTCCAGTGATTTCATCGTCCCAGGCACACCCAGAACGCCAAATTTCCTGCATAAGGATTTTGAGATACATGAGGAAATTGCCGATGAGACCCATCGGATCAAATATCGCCATCAATGTCCTTAAAACTTCGCGCTTCGTAGGCATTCTGTCCCCAGACAATAGCTCCTCATCATGTTTCGGTGATAACCTGAACGTAAACGTATCGTTGGGTGTGTCCCACCACATTCCAAGGACCTTCGACGTCGTTGTCTCCGAACATGTGCTCATGTCCTTCTCGGTAGTGGTGCCTTCCTGCAACGACGCTGTGACTCTGCTGGAATTCGATTGCCAGTTTCGGATCTCGAAGCCCGCTTGTGAGTGCACAAACTGCACGTCCTTGATAAGCTGTACAGCCTCCGCTTCAGTCTCCACACTGGATAGCATGTCGTCGACGTAGTGCTCATACTTGATACACTCGACCGCACGAGGGAACTGCTCAGTGAATCTATCCGCGTTCAGGTTCTTCACATAGTGCGCGCAGCTTGGAGAACATGCCGCGCCAAATGTCATGACAGCTACTACGTAAACCTCCGGATCTTCGTTGGGGTTTCCTCCGTTCCACAGGATCATTTGACTGCGTTGATCTTGCTCTCTCATTAGCACTTGAAAAAACATTTCACGTATGTCTCCAACTACAGCAATCCTAAATTCACGAAACTTAAACAACACCGTAAGTAATGATACCAGTTGATCCGGTCCCGTTAGAAGGAATGAGTTTAAGGATACTCCGTTGACCTTCGCCGCCGCATCGAACACGATCCGAATCTTCCCTGGCTTGTTCGGATTGATGACCGGGAAAATCGGCAGGTACCAGTCCTTCGGTTGCCTTTCCGTCTTCTCAATCACTGAGAGCTTTCGGATATAGCCCTTTTTCTCGTACTCCGTAATTTTTACACGCATTACTGCTGCTAGCTCAGGATCCTTATTCATTCTTTTCTCTAAGCACGCTAGACGCTTTGTCGCCATCGCTCGGCTGTCGGGCAATTTCACTTGGTCGTATCGCCACAACAACCCAGTCTCGTAACGGTCTCCCTTCAGGCGTGTTTCGGCAGATAGAATTTTCCAAGCCCGCTCTTCGTCTTTCGAAACTGGATGTTTGGACGATCCAGATACTCCCATTGACTCAATCGAGAAAAACTCCTTCAACGCTCCGTCTAAGTCCTTATCTGACTCCGTACTGCATGGACAGATGTGGAAACTGTGATAGCCGTTATATTCTGAATTTGCAGCTCCAGGTATCATCGAACACGGCCCGTACACGAGCCAACCGAGACGGGTTTTTGACGCAACAGGTTCGTTCTCGTTGCCCTCGGTACTTCTCAGAGCGTAACCAAGGTGGCAATTGTCCATCCCAATCAAGATCTTAGGAGACACGCTATCATATGGTTCCAACGGTAGTCCATGCAGGTAGCTGTATTTGGCTATCAATTGCCTCACTGAAACCGACTGCTTCGGCAGGGAGAGATTGCGTACCGTGTGAACCTTAGGGAGTACGTAAACTTTACTCGCATCGCTCGTACCAGAAATTTTCAGTGACAGCTTGACCGAATCGTTTTCTTCCCTTTGCTGACCTCCCGTCCAATTAAGACATAATGGATGTGATGTTCCTTCTAGATCCAGTTCTTTTGCCAGACTGTGCTCCATGAAGGTTGCCGAAGACCCATCATCGAGAAAGGCAAATGTTTTCACTGCCTTTCCATTACCGAAAACTGTCACAGGTACGTACCGAAAGAGAACTTTGCTAGCCGCGTTCGAGTGAGTGTTGCAACTCTGCGCTGACGGGATTCCATGTGTCGAAGTAGTTGGCTTGATAGCAGATTTGTTGTACCGTTTGTCATCATGCAACAATTTGCTGTGCATGAATAAACACCCATTCTTGCCACATGGTGCTTTAACTAGGCAGGCGCCGAAGTGTTTCCGCAGACATTTTCTGCACAGCTTCTGCTCCTTGATCACGGTCCAACGACCACCGATATCCATGTTTAAAAACTTATGGCATGTCTCCAGCCCGCTGCACTCCTCAAGACATACGAGACAACCCTTCGGAATGCCCACTGAACGAGTGTTCGTTGCGATTTCTCCGCTGATACCACCATCTGAATGGACGTTTAAGTAGTCTTCCTTTCGACCACGTCTCTCCGATTTCGTGCCACCAATGGATGGGATTGTTATGACACTAGCTGCCTCCACCAGCTTCCCAAGCCATTCTCCGAGGTCCGAGAGATTAACTCTGTCCAGTGTCTGACGGTGATACGCCCAGTTGAGCCTTATAGTTGGGGGTAATCTCTCTGTCAACTCTTGCAATAAAGCTACGTTGCAGAGGTACTCATCGAGACCCGATGCACGAATGGTAGCGCAGACGTTTTGCACAGCGACTCCAAAGTCGATCAAAGTATTCATTTTCTCTGCTTTAAGAGCTGGCATCTCTCGAATTTTGCCAATCAAAGAGTGCACGATTATCTCCGGCCTCCCAAACAGCGTTTTAAGTGTAGCGATAATACCTGGTAGGTTCGACGGATGCAGCAGTCGGAAACGCACAGTCTCCAATGCTTTCCCTTTCAGGCTTCGCTGAAGGCGTAGAAGGTTTTCTTCATCGCTATATCCACAGATCCGAGTGGAGTTTTCGTAGCTGGCGAAGAAGAGCGGCCACTCCTCAGGATTTCCGGTGAAGATTGGTAGTTCCTTACAAACGGCCTGACGCGCTGAAAGCTGACTTTGGTTTAGCAGAGAAACGCCAAATGGATTGCTGCGATGTGTTGGTTGAAATGCGTTCGCCTGAGGATTCAGTCCGGAAATTCCTTCGACTGCACCTCCGTCGAAAGCCCCAAATCGCTGTAATAATCGACTTTTCTCCTCCAAATGTCTTCGTTCTAACGCTTGCTTCTCTTCCAGTAATTGAAGTTCCTGTACCAGGACATCCGCTTGATTGATACTGCTGACGTGAACTTGTGGGAGAGGATTTCCGTTGAACTGGCTGTTGGTGCACCTCCTAGTGCAGCGGCTACGGGCTGAAGAGCCTCCTTCGGTTCCCGCATTCGTCGCTCTGAAGCTGCCAATTCCTGCTCGAATTTATTTTGTTGATCTCTGAGCGCCCGCCGACGTTGATCCTCCATTTCCCGCATAGCCCGCTCATATTCCTTCTGCTGCTTCTCCATCTTCTTCTGCATTTCTGCTAACTGCCGTTGAAGGTTATCATCCGGTTCGACTTCATAATTTTTCGTGTTTCCAGACTTTGGTTTGGTTCCTCCTGTGGTGGCTGGTGTTGATGTTCTGGCCGGGACTTGAGCTGCCGCTCCGATCTCGGTGCAATTCCCGCAGCTCCAATCACGATCCTGAACAGTTGAATCCTCACTCACACACGCGAAGTGAAACCACTTTCCACACAAATCACACGCTACCATCCGACTATCATCCGGCTGTCTGCAGATCTCGCAGCTTACCCCCACTGGCGGATTATTCGCGGGAGAAACACACCGATTTCGACCATCACTCTTTTTCGACATACCGATCTAACCTCCCGATCGCCTAAACGAATTTAATAAGATGTTGCGCAAGCAACTGAATAGAAAGCAAATTTTCCGATTTTATAACACCTTTTATTTTCAGGATGTTATTAAATTCCTGTTAAAGGAAATAGAGTACAATTCGTATTTAAGTTTAATATTGTAGTGCATGTATTCTTAATGTAATATAATCATGTAAATATTGTAACGATATATGTTTTTATATGTGGTACAAATCATGTTTGTGTTGCAAATTTATGTGTACTTACGTGTTTGCTTTTAATCTGTAGTAATTCTATCCGTAGTTGCACAAATAATTTGTAATTTTAGCGTGGCAATCGTAATCTGTGATGGGACGTTTTTTAGGGTTAGGTGTTGTAAGTGTTCTCAAACTTCTCTGTTTACCTGTATTCTGTATCGTATGTGACGGAATCAAAAAGGGCTAATCTCTGGGCACTGGCCAATAGAGTATTTTTACTACTTTTAAATATATAACTTTGTAATTTATACGTAACTTTGTGATTGTAATGTTCACGATAACTTTCGCTCACTTTTCATCTATATGCTTTACCTTTTGTGCGGGTGACAGTTCGTCAACCAGGGCTGGGTTCGGGTGGTTTGGCGAATCAAGGTGAAGTCTTGGCAGGTTCGTCACTCACTGAAGGGGTGTGGCACATACAATTTTCGAAGTACAACGGTAGTACAGCTGTATGTCTGTCATAAGTATAAAACAGGTCGGTACAGGTACAGCGATTGTACCGAGTTGCTTGCATGGTTCTAGCGCTGTACATGGTGACAGACATGCAATTTTCGAAGTACAACGCAAGTACAGCTGTATGTCTGTCATAAGTATTACCAAGACGGGTCTATGGTACTAGGTGAGGCCGTTTCGTCACTAATACCAGTGGCAGACATACAGCTGTACTTGCGTTGTAGTGTACAGCGTTGTACAGGTACCATCGTACCATGACAGACATACTTTGGTTGTACATTGTACCGTATGTCAAACTGACAATCAGATATTTTTTCCAATTTCCACCACATATTTCAATGAAAAAGGTTTTTATTTAGTGTCTAAACTATCAAACACAACAAAAAAGTTTCCAATCTGAGTTTTTAACTTAAAAGAAAGTCAATGAAAAGAACGTTTATCAAGTGATTTTGTTGGTGATCAAGTAATCCACGATCTACATAGCAACCATCGTTTGGTAGAAGTAATAAAATTTTCATTCCACTACTAATGTCCAAACCTATACGACGTAGTTTCACTTTGCTATAGGTTATGGGCCCAGAAAATTAACCGGAATTTGCGAAGTTAGAAGATTCCTGAAGTAGAAAGATTTCATCAAGTTTTAATCAAGAAGCGAACATGAATCCTGGTGCTGGAGGTAACGGATCGGGAGACACTGGAAGCGGTGTGGCGAATTCAAGAGTGGTTCGTGCGGCCGGTGGAAGCAGTGTGGCTCTGGCGATCGAGAAACTCAAAGGCCGGGAGAATTATGTGTCCTGGGCGTTTGCCATGAAGATGACGTTAATCCGAGAGGGCTCCTGGAGCGCAGTGATGCCAAAGGAAGGAGAAGTCGTGGATGAAGACATACAAATGAGAGCACTGTCGACGATTTGCCTTAGTCTTGAAAAGACGAACTACAGTCTTGTGATGGATGCGAAAAACGCTCAAGAAGCCTGGAACAAGCTGAAGACTGTTTTTCAAGATGATGGAATTTATCGTCGAATTGGTTTGCTGCAACAACTCACTGCGATACGACTTGAGAACTACGACAGCACGGAAGCGTATGTGGATGCGCTGGTGTCTACTAGTCATAAGCTGGCGGAAATCAATTTTCCAGTGGCTGACGAGTGGCTCGCTTCGCTACTGTTGATGGGATTGCCCAAGTACTACGCGCCGATGGTGATGGGCTTAGAAGCATCGGGACAGGCATTGAAGGCGGATGCCGTGAAGGCCAAAATCCTGCAGGACGTAAAAGCCAAGCATGGATCACGGGGTAGTAGTGACGAAGGAGCCCTTTACAGTGGAAGAGCACAACAGCAACGACACCGCGGAAGCGGCGGTTACAAAAAGCCAAAGGAAGGAGCGTGCTACAATTGCCAGAAGGTGGGTCACTACGCTGCGAATTGCCCGGAAAAATCGGATACATCCAAAGGCAGAAAAGGACGTGCAATGTGTGCTGTACTTGCAGTGGGAAACGTGGACCAAGACGAGTGGTATTTCGATTCTGGTGCCACTACCCACATGACCAGGTCCGGAGCAGATTTTCAAACGAAGCAGGAGGTATCGTATCAGGTCGGTACAGCAAACAAGAGCAGTATGACGGCCAAACTGAAAGGTGTCATTAATTTGGATTGTCTCGAAGGTTCGGTGGACGTGCAAGACGTGCTGGAAGTTCCAGATCTGGCAGCGAATTTGTTGTCGGTTAGTAAAATCTGCAGCAAAGGCTTCACGGTGCTGTTCACGGCGGATGATTGTAAGGTGCTTACCGAAGACGGAGAAGTGTTTGCGTCCGGCACAGCTGAAAGCGGCTTGTATCGTCTGAATCAACAGGTGCAAAAGGCGTACGTGTCCGGTGAACTTGAGACATGGCACAGAAGATTTGGTCACCTGAATATACAGAGCCTCAAACGGTTGCAGAACATGACCAATGGTTTCTCGATCAAGAATGTGGAAACGCTGGATTGTGTCGCATGCCTGCAAGGTAAGCATGCTCGTGATGTATTCCCTGATAGTGATTCGAGAGCCAAGGAGCCTTTGGAGTTGGTTCATACAGACCTTTGTGGACCATTTGAAGTACCATCGTTAGGAGGGAGCCGATATTTTGCAACATTCATCGATGACGTTACACGGAAGGTTTTCATATATACTCTGGAATCAAAGGATCAGGCGTTGGCAGCGTACGAAGAATTTAAAGCAATGGCGGAACGACAATCTGGGTGCAAGTTGAAGATTTTGCGCAGTGACAATGGTCGGGAGTATGTGAATAGTAGATTCAAGGCAAGTCTGAAGCGAGATGGAATACGACATCAGAAGTCCTGTCCATACACACCAGAGCAGAATGGTATTGCCGAGAGAATGAACCGGACGATTCTTGAGAAGGTGAGGTCTATGCTGAACGATGCACGGTTGCCGAAGAAGTTCTGGGCAGAAGCGGTAAACACGGCAGTATATCTGATAAATCGTAGCCCTACGCGGTCATTGGACGGAAAGACGCCGGAAGAGGCGTGGACAGGGAAGAAACCCTTCGTAGGTCACCTAAAGATTTTCGGAACCGTGGCCATGATGCATGTGCCGAAGCAGAAAAGAAAGAAGCTGGACCCCAAATCAATCAAATGCGTGTTTGTCGGTTATGCTGAGGACACGAAAGGCTACAGAGTGTTCAATCCGGAGAACGGTGACATCGTCATCAGTCGAGACGTCAAGTTCCTAAACGAAGGCCAAAGTGGTGTGATAACACTTGAACGATCTGAACCAGTTGAGTTTTTGGAGTTGGAATTCTCGGACGGAACGTTTGATGAAGCGTGTGGTACTTTGCCGGTTGCAGAATCTAATGATGAGGCGATTAGAAGCTCACAGGATCCTGAACAACCTGACGACAGTGATGCAATTGCGATCGTCGAAGCACACGGTAACGAATCCGGCAGTTCTGAAAGTGATTTTGAAGATGCAGATGAGGAAATCGCGCTCCCACCGCAACCAGATAGACCGGCTGAAACGAAGCTTGAGTTGAGACACAGCGGTCGGGAGCGCCAGCGACCAGGCAAGTATAATGATTACATTACGTATAGTGCGCATACTGGTCAAAATGTTTCCCTACAGTCAACGACAAGCAGTAAAAGATATACTGTGGCTCCGGATTCCGGACAGATGAGCGATCCAACCACGTACAACGAGGCGATGAGTAGACCAGACCGCGAGCTCTGGATTGCGGCTATGCGAGAAGAAATCGCAGCACTCGAGATCAACCAGACGTGGACGCTAGAAGATTTTCCGGAAGGTGGAAAAGCTATAAAAAATAAATGGATCTTCAAGACGAAACGAGGATCTGACGGGAAGATAGAGCGGTACAAAGCTCGCTTAGTCATCAAGGGGTGTTCACAGCGTCCAGGCATTGACTTTGACGAAGTTTATTCACCGGTGGTCCGTTACTCAACGATAAGATTCCTGATGGCGTTGGCAACAAAATTTGATCTGGAGGTGGATCAAATGGATGCGGTCACAGCTTTTCTACAGGGGAAGCTAAAAAACGAAGTAATCCATATGCAACAGCCAGAAGGATTTGTGAAGGACAATATGAAGGTGTGTCGACTGCAGAAGGCGCTGTACGGCTTGAAGCAATCCAGTCGTGTTTGGAATCAACAACTGGATGGGGCGATATGTGAATTCGGGCTGGAACAATCGAAAGTGGACCCCTGCCTGTATTACAAAGTTGATGGAGGCAGAATGTTGTTCGTTACTATCTATGTGGATGACTTTCTGATCTTCACAAATAACGCAAAGCTGAAGAAGCGATTGAAGAAGTTTCTATGCATCCGATTTCAGATGAAGGACCTGGGCCAAGCGAAATTTTGTCTGGGACTTAGGATCAACAGAAATCGAGAGTGTGGAGAGTTGACTCTAGACCAACAAAGCTATATTGAGGACGTGCTGGGCAGGTTCCATATGACGAGTTGTCATCCTGTCTCTACGCCGTTTGAAACCAGTGAGAGGCTGGACAAATCCATGTCACCACAGAATGCAGAGGAAGCAGAGCAGATGAAGAAAGTTCCCTACAAGGAAGCTGTTGGATGCTTGCAGTACATCGCACAAGCAACACGTCCGGATATTTGTTACGCTGTCAATGCTGTTAGCCAGTTCAGTAGCAATCCAGGACGAAAGCATTGGGAGGCAGTGAAGAGGATTTTGCGATACCTGAAGGGCACGGCAGGCAACCGACTTCGGTATAGCAAGCAAGGCAACGAGAAGATTCGAGGATACACGGATGCAGATTGGGGAGGAGATGTAGACACACGGCGATCGACAACGGGTTACGTGTTTTTGCTTCAAGGCGGTGCCATTTCGTGGAACGTAAAGAAGCAGCCGACGGTAGCCTTATCATCTTGTGAGGCAGAGTACATGGCGTTGTCCAAGACGATTCAAGAAGCGTTATGGTGGCGAAATTTATTGGGTCAAATCTTCGGCAAGATGTCCATCCCGATCTTGTGTGACAATCAATCTGCCATTTGCATTGCCAAGAATGGATCGTTCAACCCAAGGACAAAACATGTGGACATACGCTATCATTTTGTCCACGAAGCAATCGACAGTGGATTGGTTGTGATAAACTATGTTAACACCAAAAGTCAAGCTGCTGATGGATTTACCAAGCCACTTGTTCACGCTGGAATCATGAACCAGAAGCGGTTTCTAGGAATCGAGGATTAGGGAGGAGTGTTGGTGATCAAGTAATCCACGATCTACATAGCAACCATCGTTTGGTAGAAGTAATAAAATTTTCATTCCACTACTAATGTCCAAACCTATACGACGTAGTTTCACTTTGCTATAGATTTGATTCTGCTTGTTCATGCTACCCACCACTAACCGTCTATGGCGCTGCGCACAGTACAACTGTAACCATGTACAGCGGTAAAACAGGTCGGTACAGGTACAGCGATTGTACCGAGTTGCTTGCATGGTTCTAGCGCTGTACATGGTGACAGACATACAATTTTCGAAGTACAACGCAAGTACAGCTGTATGTCTGTCATAAGTATTACCAAGACGGGTCTATGGTACTAGGTGAGGCCGTTTCGTCACTAATACCAGGGACAGACATACAGCTGTACTTGCGTTGTACGTGTACAGCGTTGTACAGGTACCATCGTACCATGACAGACATACTTTGGTTGTACATTGTACCGTATGTCAAACTGACAATCAGATATTTTTCCAATTTCCACCACATATTTCAATGAAAAAGGTTTTTATTTAGTGTCTAAACTATCAAACACCACAAAAAAGTTTCCAATCTGAGTTTTTAACTTAAAAGAAAGTCAATGAAAAGAACGTTTATCAAGTGATTTGATTCTGCTTGTTCATGCTACCCACCACTAACCATCTATGGCGCTGCGCACAGTACAACTGTAGCCATGTACAGCGGTAAAACAGGTCGGTACAGGTACAGCGATTGTACCGAGTTGCTTGCATGGTTCTAGCGCTGTACATGGTGACAGACATACAATTTTCGAAGTACAACGCAAGTACAGCTGTATGTCTGTCATAAGTATAAGTTGGTTAGGGGAGCGGTATATGAAAACAGTACGGAAGAAAGTAGAAGGGGAATTATTTGCTTGTAGCATGAAAGAGACAGACTGATCACGAGCGAGTTTCGGCAATAGCGTATTGTGTTTTGTTTACAAACAAAACACAGTAGACTTCCAAAATGGCTGAAGAGTGGTTTTAGCAAGTTGGCCCACCTTAGGATATACTTCTAGGCGCCTTGGCCCTTACGAGATTGCCTTATTGATTTGTTTTGCAACACATCTTATTTTCCTTTCATCGATAAACTGACATTTCATTGTTTGATGCTGTGTGTTCTTTCTGCGCCGGATTACTACACGTGCCTTGTTGCTTTGTATTATTCGAAGCAAACGATCTTCAGAGAATAGTAGTTAAAATGGGAAGAAACAATTTCCAACAACGCCCAGGTAACCGTCGATTTAATCATAAATCCAAACATGGGGGCACAAAAGGTGACTTCAATCCAAAAAGATCCCGACAGGATCACAAATCGGATAGAAACAGGCGTTTTCCGCAGCGGCCAAACAATCCGAACGAATCGTTTGCTGTGTCCGATCTGAAGGAAGAGCAAGTGTTTGTGACGGAATATGTTTCCACCGGCGAAGGTTTTCGTGGGATTTTGAAATCTAGGTATGTCTTAAATGTGCCTTGAAGGCTCAGTGCAAAATAATATGTGTGTTGAAGATTTGCAGATTTTCAAGTAAACGAAATCGACAACGAGGGAAATGAAGCAATTCTAACGGACTTAACCATGCCGGTTCCACCGAAGGACGAGCAAGGTGAGAAGACCGATGCTTTGATCGAGGATGAACTGGTACAATTAATTACTAAGGAAAAAGTGGAACAAATTCGGTACTTGGCGAGTGCTAAGGACAAATGTAGCGATATCGTTGAAATCGATGTCACCGAACTATCCAAGGAAGATCGTGGCAAAATACACAATAATGCAAAATCATTATTTGGAAGTGCAATCGTGGGCTCCACTATCACAAAAGAGGAACGAAAGTACATCACATTTTCCGTTTATGATAAGTTCAAGGTGAAGGATCGACGACAAAAATGGCTCTGGCCGTATCCTTTTACACACTTTTTACTATATAAAGAAAATGTGGACACTATACAGGCTACTTCTCAGCTGGCTGAGAGCATGAGATGTTCCCCCTCTGCGTTTGCTTATGCAGGGACTAAGGATCGGCGTGCGAAAACAACACAGTGGATTAGTATTAAGCACTACGAGCCATCCAAAATAATCGGTGCAGCTAGAAGTATTAAAAACATTAAAGTTGGTAACTTTTGCTTCAAGCCGAACACACTTAAATTGGGTCAACTCGAAGGGAACCGATTCAGAATAGCGTTACGGCAGCTATCTGCGGAGGAAGATGTAGTTAAAGTAGCGTTGGAAAATTTTCGAACGAAAGGATTCATCAACTATTTTGGTTTACAAAGATTCGGAAACAATTCTTCTGTTCCGACGTATAAAATTGGAATAGAGATGCTTAAGGGTTGCTGGAAGGAGGCATGTGATCTAATTTTGAAACCCAGGAAAGGCGATCCTTGGTTCATGAAACAGATGCGTGATGAATGGTCCAAAACCGGTGATGCAAAAAGTTCATTGGACAAGCTGAGTCCGAGTAACAAAACCATTGAGAGACAGATTCTACAATGGCTTTCATTCCACGATAACGACTACAAGGGTGCCCTGGAACACTTACCGCGGAACATGAGACTGCTGTACTCTCACTCGTATCAGAGCCTGGTCTGGAATAGAATAGCATCACGTAGAATTCAGAAATATGGTTGCCAAGTTGTCCCAGGAGATTTGGTTTTTATCGATGATACAGCTGCGAAGATAGCTAACGAGGACATCATCGATGAAAATGTAACTGTAGAATTATCAGAATCAGCTCCTCATGACGAGGACATTGAGGAACAATCAACAGAGGTATCTCGCTTCAAGACTATGGTTAAACCACTTACGGAAGCCGATATTGAATCGGGACAATATACAATCTTCGATATTGTTCTTCCGCTTCCTGGTCATGACATATCGTACCCAACGAATGATAGTGGTAAATGGTATGAAGAAGTTCTTGCAGAAGATGACCTCTCCTCAGAGAAATTGAAGCGGAAATCGAAGAATGAATCACTCACTGGTGCCTATCGGAAAGTTTTCATAAAACCAGAGAACCTCGAATGGAGCATAGTTTCGTATGAGAAGCCGACTGATACAATAATTTTATCCGATTTGGAAAAGTTGAACGGGGAAAAATTGAACTTGAAAGACGGTTAGTATAGTCCTCTAAACACTGTTACTAAAATATGAGAGCAATTTGTTTGTTTTCAGATGGGAACTCCAAAGCACTCATTTTGGATTTTCGATTGCCTACTTCTACGTATGCGACAATGGCATTACGTGAGATCCTGAAAGCTGATACTTCGGCTTTACACCAACGTTCTCTAGAACAAGAGCAGAGCAAGCACGAGGGAGTGACCACTTTAGAAGTTCAAAATAAATCATCGACACAGGAAGTAGAGGATCACAAAACAGATGAAGCTGCTTGTCAATCAAACGAAACAGATAAAGGCATGAATGACGATGAACCATCGGAGAAGAAAGTGAAGCTGGAATGAGTAGCAACGAGAAACTAAGGACTTTCTGTTGAAATACAGTGGCTGTTCGGATTTGTTTACAATCATGGATTTCCCAGCGGCAATTAGAAAGACTTTATGATGTTTGTTACAATATTTATCAATAAATATCGTTTCACAATCAGTGTTCTGCTTTCAAGTAGTGTCAGTAAGAATGCTTGATAAGAAAACTAGTCGTGTTTTGACGCAGGACTACGTCTTTATTTTCTGTATCGGGGTGTAAGTTCAGAGATTCAAAAACGAGAGCATTACGCTTGAAGTGCAAGGTTTTGAACGTTAAAACCTCTTTGCCGGCTGAACGGAGTGGTATGATAATCACTTCATTCGAAAGACGAACACCCTTTTTCTTGTTTTCGTACGATTACAAAACATTCGAAAGTATGCCTCATTCGTATTCTTTCGCTTCGTGTGAAGCAAATACATCCATTCGAACGAATTGGACTGTCCTCGTTTTCGCGGGAACGTGTTTTTTCGCCTGTCAGTCGAATGATAGTGTTGAGCTGGTTGATGCGGATAGAAGCAAATTGGTTGTAAAAAATCCAATAGAAATATCAAAAGATATCCAATAATTAGAAGAGAAAAAAGTGTTACATCTATATTTATAAAAATGGATTTCTGTCTGTCTGTCTGCCTGATTCTTATGGACTTGAAAACTACTGAACCGATCGACATGAAAATTGGTATGTGGGGGTTTTCGGGGCCGGGGATGGTTTTCATGATAGTTTGAGACCCTTCCCCCCTTTCTAAGGGGGGGCTGCCATACAAATGAAACACAAATTTCTGCAATACTCGACAATAAATCAAGCAAATGGAACCAAATTTCTGTGGTTGTTTGACATTCCACCCCCCCTCTCGAAGGGGGGGGGGGCTGCCATACAAATGAAACCCAAATATGTTTTTTACGGTGATTAGATACTCCTTCCCACTCTCTTAGGGGGGGGGGGGATGGTAGTGGCTGCCATACAAATGAAACACAAATTTCTGCATTACTCGATAATTAATCAAGCAAATGAAACCAAATTAGGCATATTGAGGTTTTAGAGTGCAATAAATGTTTCTATGGTGGTTAGACACTCCACCCCTCCCCTCTTTAAGGGGGGCTACCATACAAATGAACCACAAATTTCTGCATTACTCGAGAATTAATCAAGAAAATGAAAGCAAATTAGGTATATGGAGGTTTTAGGGTGTAATAAATGTTTCTATGATGGTGAAACACTCCACTCCCCTCTGTGAATGTACATTCCTCCCCCCTCTCTAAGGGAAGAAGAGGGGAAGGATTTGTCTTTGTTCTATCTTATTTTCTGTATCAAACATTTATTCCATATAACGGAGAAACATGTTATTTGCAAGTGGTTGAAAAATCTTGAACGAGAATTGTGTCTGAAAATAATCTTATATTATAATGATGAGTTTTGGTAGAAGTACTAGGATATTTTTTTAGTGAAAGGTAAGTTCAACGGGGTCGATTAGAAGTCCAATCAATGAATAGTTCTGCGATTGGACTCATGAACTTGCGCTTAGTAAGAAAACGTGAACATTTGAAGGTATTGATAACAAAAACAAATTTTGGGCGGAACGAATTTTGCCGAGTCAGCTAGTTTCATATAATAATCCACTACATAGAGAATGTATTGTTATTAAACGCAACAATAATCGAATTAATAGAAATAAACTACATTTTTTTTTATCAATTAGTTTATATGAGAAACACCTGACAGTATGCGGGAGATAGACATCATGGACAAAAAAGGTACAAGAATATTTTTTTCAAGCAAAATGCATTTCCTTCCTTGTTTGGTTTATAGAGATTTTAAAATTTTGCAGTTCAATCGTCTCTCGCTCTGCGAAGGGCCTTTGGGGAAAGAAAACTACGCCATTACACCTCTTCCACCTGTCTTAAGAAAGACAATCCATTGCCGCTCGACGCTCACCGGCGGCGATGTTGCTTCAATGACCACCAAACGAGAAGTGAATGGAAATGCACTTGAAAAATGGGTCGGTTATATTTTTGATATAACCGTAAGATTGACGTGGAACTACTGTTGGCTTAGTAATCATTTATTTGAATTTATTAAATTAATGATTGAATGAAACAATTTTCGAATTCAATAGAATTAAAACATATTTGCTTTGTAGAATTTAAACAAATGCCATGTAAGATCAATTCATGCATTGACATAGATTATCACCATTATTCTTGTTTTCGAACGAATATAAAACGTTCAAAAGTATCCCTCATTCGTATCCTTGGTTTTGTACGAAGTGAATCTATCCGTTCGAACATTCGAACATCGTTCGTTGGAAAGAATTTCCCTATCCTCGTTTTCGTACGTGTTTTTTAATCGGTCAGTCCAACGCTACTTTTTAGTTACGAATAAGATCAAGCGTAGAAGAAAATTCAATCTATGTTTACGTTTTTGTGGTTTATTCAAGCGATGTAGTATGTAAAAATACTCAAATTGATTTTTTCTAATGTTTATTTTAATTAAAGTGGGAAGTTTCTATAGAAGCAGAAAAAATAAATAGACGAGTTTCGAGCCATACAAATTAATCTTTTAGTTAAACGTTTTGTTTCTGAAAAAAATAATACGTTAAAATTGATGATGATTACGTAATAGAATATCGACATGCTGAAATTTAAACACCATAGACGGATGATTTTAAATTTTTATCTTAAACCGTTGAATCTATTCCAGGTATCGTGTTTTTAAGTTTGATTTCATTTGCTTGATTGGCTCTCGAGTTGTTTAGCATTCTAAACACCCCCCGTCCCTCTTTTTAGAGAGAGAAAAGGGGTGTCAAACCACCATAAAAAACATTTATTGCGCCCTAAAACCTCCATATGCCAAATTTGATTCCATTTGCTTGATTAGTTTCCGAGTTATGCAGAAATTTGTGTTTCATTTATATGGCAGCCCCCAATTAGAAAGGTGGGAGGAGTGTTGAACCACCTTAGAAATGTTTCTTTCCCCCTAAAACCTCCACATGCCAAATTTGGTTCCGTTTGCTTGATTAGTTCTTGAATTATGCAGAAATGTATGCTTCATTTGTATGGCGGCCCCCCTCCTCATCCTCAGAGAGAGAGGCGAAGAGTGTCTATCCACCATAGAAACGTTTCGTGACCCCTAAAATCTTCGCATGCCTAATTTGGCTCCATTTGCTTGATAGTTTTCGAGTTATGCAGAAAATTGTCTTTCATTTGTATCGCAGCTCCACCTTAGAGAAGGGGTGGGGTGTCTAACCACCGTGAAAACATTTATTGTGCCCTGAAACCTCCACATGCCATACTTGGTTTCATTTGCTTGATTAATTCTCGGCTAATGCAGAAATTTGTGTTTCATTTGTATGGCAGCTCCCCTTTAGAAAAGGGGGTGGAGTGTCTTACTATCCTAAAAACATTGATTGCAGCCTAAAACTTCCACATACCAAATTTCGTCGGTCCGCCGTCGGAAGCGGTAGTCTTCCCAAGCAAACATGTGCTCCTCCGATTGTCCGATTAGTTTGAAACATACGAGACCATCCTTTAATTAGGTCTGACCCAGCGTTAGCGATACCTACCAATTTCAGTAGTTTATTTAGATGAATAATTGAATGAGCAAAAGTACAACTTACTGTATCAACCGTTGTTCAAGATCAAGCAGATAGAGAAGCTTATCGGCATACACTCGCCTCGAGGCAGTAAATAAATAACTTCAAACAACTGCGAAACCTTCCTGAGAAACTCACGGATAAATGATCGTGTTCGCACGAACACCGTATTTTTTCACTCCTAGCACAGCACCGGAAATTTGAAATTAGCATCCAACAATTACTGCAAGCTAGGGTGGACCAACGTTTCGTCCAGATTCCCATGTTGACCATCGTTGAATTCCTGCAATATATCATTATGCTATTCAATAACCGCAAAGCGCATGGATTAATACAAACTGAACCTAACTCAATTTCCATGCATTTATCAGATTCCAGTTGTATTCCACTTTCACTTTCACAAAAATCGAAGATGAACCAAAGCACGTGTAAGAAAAGCAGTTATCAAAAATTAATTAATCTTTCAAAATAGCCGTACTTGTCAGCATAAGTGAGAGACATGAGTACCAACATAATGCCACAAAAAAATTGGAATCGAATATGCGTAACTTCGCGTAAATTCGAAAGTTGCGATACTTTTTGAACAGACCTCGTAAGCATTCGAAATCTTTCATTTTATCTTGCATGTTCTGTGTTTAGGTTTTCATTTTATCCCCCATATATTCCGGTAGAACGTAGTCTCACGTCAACATAATTTTGGTTGACTCCGCACCACCTAGCTGTTGAGTTGCGTCAGATCAAGCGTAGAAGAAAATTAAATTAATGTTTATGTTTTTGAGGTGTATTCAGACCATGTGGTATGTGAAAATACTTCTACTCTGAGGATGTAGTGTGATGGGGTGACACCCGGGATGGATGTTTTGGATGTCACTCAGTGCTTGGATGTTGAATGATTCGCTTCATACGTTTCTCCATTCATGAACGATACTCTGTTTGAACCATCCAACACTTCACTATGGACGATTTTCATACAAGCAAGCGTGCAAAAATATTTTCATAATTTTTTCAACACTTCTGGTATTTTTTCTTCTTGTTATTTTTTTTTCCAAAAACGTTTATTAACACGTTAAGCCCCGATTTTTTATTGCTGCTCTTTCATTCGGCGCGCATCAAGAGCGTTTGCACAATATCAGTGTCGGCGCAAGTTCCTAAAGATACTTATTGTATAAATAGAAAATAGTCAGCAATTCGACTAGAAAGTAGTCACATTTTGTAAAACATCCGAAAACAAACCGTATATACTTTTATTTTATTATTTTGTGACTGTCAGTCCCAGTCAGTCAGCACTAGCTAAGATGTCTCTAACGGGTAAGTCAGATTGCCTTCCTAGTATCCGATAGATGAGCCCTAGCAGAATGAAAGTTTATACCAGACCATCACCACAAACACAAATATTGGGTTGGGGAAAAAGAAATGTCGTATATTGTCAATATTTGGCAACACTTTAACATATCTTGTGTTGTACTTATCGCATCGGGTCATACTATACGGCTATTAAAAGACCTGTGCTATAAGTATCGTTTTGACAGTGTTGTGAGTGTCCTTTTCAGTCTCAAGTTATAGCGCGTCAAAGATGGAGTCCACCAAGCAAGAAATTCGCCATGTTTTATGTTTTTACTACCTGCGAGGTAAAACTGCAACGAAGGCGGCCGAAAAAATTCGTGTAGTTTATGGACCCGATACTGTAACGATTCTGACAGCACAGCGTTGGTTTGATCGATTTCGTTCTGGTGTAGTGGCTGTCGAAGATACACCCCTTACTGATAGGCCAATCGTCGTGGAAACCGATAAAATCGTTGAAATCATCGAAGTAGACCGGCATGTGAGCACTCGCTCGATTGGCCAGGAACTGGGTATAGACCATAAAACCGTTTGGAGCCATTTGCAGAAGATTGGATTCCAAAAAAGCTGGATGTATGGGTGCCACACGAGTTGACGCAAAAAAATCTTTTAGACCGAATCATCGCCTGCGATGCACTGCTGAAACGGAATGAACTCGACCCATTTTTGAAGAAGATGGTGACTGGTGATGAAAAGTGGATCACATACGACAACCTAAAGCGAAAAAAGTTGTGGTCGAAGCCCGGTGAGCCGGCCCAACCCATCGCCAAGCCCGGATTGACGGCCAGGAAGGTTTTGCTGTGTGTTTGGTGAGATTGGAAGGGAATCATCCACTATGAGCTGCTCAACTATGGCCAGACCCTCAACTCGGTTCTCTACTGTGAGCAGCTTGACTGTTTGAAGCAGGCGATTGACCAGAAGCGGCCAGAAATGATCAATATGAATGGTGTTGTTTTCTACCAGGACAACGCTCGGCGTCACAAATCTTTGATGACCCGCCAGAAGCTACGGGAGCTCGGATGGGATGTCCTATTGCACCCACCGTACCTGGCCTTCAAGTGATTATCATCTCTTCCGGTCCATGCAAAATAATTGGTAATGCGCTTGCGAGAACTGGCTGTCTGAGGTTTTTGTAAATATGGAGGGGGGGGGGGGTTTATAAGGGGGGGATAATGAAGTTGCCTTCTAAATGGCAACAAGTTTGCGAACAAAACGGCGCACATTTGACTTAAATTGGATAATTTAAAAAAATCTTTTTTTGGCAATTTTTCATCTTCATTTCTCGGTATTTCAGGTATAGGATCTGCTACAGTCCTGAAATTTTGAACATTTCTTAGTTAAAGTGTCTACTTTCTATAAGAAGTATAGAAAAACAGATCGATGACAATCACTTCTCCCATTTTTGTCCGCCATAGGCAATGGCGGCTTCTGGAACTGGAACCATCGAGTTTATCGATTCGGCGATAGACAAGATGGCTTGATTGAACATCCTGAAACGTAACCTGCAGTCTTCCGTGCAGAAGTTGAGTCTCCCTCGTGATTACTGCTTTCTACAGGATAATGACCCAATCAATCATTTCAAAACACATCCGCAATAACCGGACTTGAACACTATTGAGCATCTATGCAATTCTGAAGAATAAAAATCCAGGGAACAAAGTGGAACTCAAAACGACGATTAAGGAGATCTGGCAGAGCATTCCGTCTACAGTGACCAGAAATCTCGCCGAATTGATGCCACAGTACTTGCGGGCAGTGCTGGACGTCAAAAAGGGCCATACCAACTACTAGGAGATTCATTTTTGTTATTTATTTACATATCTGAACTGATTTCAATTTTCAAATTACTGATTCCAGTACTACAATTTCTTTCTATTCAAATAACATTAGGTGATCATTTTCATTCAAATTTTAACATTTTTAAACTACCCTTCTAATTTGATATAGAGTAAATTACTCCACGAATACGGATGAAATTTTTGTCGTTTGTTTTGCGTCAATGAAATGTTGCCACTTTTGCATTTGGGTTTTAATCTCAACACGTTGAGCCCCGCACCGTTATTGTTGTGTTTTTCATTCGGTCCACATCAAGAGATCGAGAGAGCACTCAACGGGGAATGCTTGCACAATATCAGTATCAGTCCACCTCCCAAAAATATTTTTTTGGTTGAAAGAGGAAAGTCAGGAATTCGCCTAAGGCCACGGCGACACTGCCAGTATCGTGAGAAGTGAACAACTACATAGAATTGTATTGGTGTGGTTATATAGCTTCCCCCTTGCTTCGTTCGAATTCGCCAGCTTTTATCGAACAAAATTTTTGTTTCTCTTTGTCAGTGATCGTACAATCAAATTTTTGGGGGTACACCGATCCAATGTCACCTCCGCCTAAATGTAGTCACATTATGTAACACATCCGAAACGAACCATTTTTTTAGTGTCTCACTTCGTAACAGCCGTTCCCAGTGTCAATCCAACTCTTCTAACTAAAAGTCCATTGTCAGTACACAGGGACCGATGCAGACCACGAGGAAAGTTCAGTGTCAGTCCCACGGGACCGACACGGGGCTCAACGTTAAACGACTGGCAGAATGTAAAATTCGATCTCGATCAGATTGCGAAGTTCCAAATGCGATCGGATTCTGGAATATGGGTGATTAAAATTCACGCTTTTTCAGCTTTTTCACGGAATAAATGCGCAAATTCTGTCTTCTATCGTTTTCTGCTCTTTAGAATATGTCGCTGACGTTTTATCATCAAAACCGTTAGATTACCCGAAAACCCTTTGGAAATAAATTATTGTAAAATTGTTAGAAGAATTGTTTTAGCAGAGAGTAAGTGTAGAGAGTACTGAAGTTCTGGTTTACGAGCTCACATGAAATCATATCAATGAATGCTAACGACGCTGTTGCACAAAAACATCTAGTGCAGCGAATCTCATTACATGTTCGAGTGATTTTACGCTTGAATGATCTTCCTATTGAAATTATTACATCAACATTGACATCAATAGCCCCTTCAGAAGAAGGGACCACCAATGGGAAACAAGTTCGACTCCACGCTGTCTGCTCTCCTGCTTTGCGATCCGAATGTCAATATAAGAAAACGATCTTTGTATGAACGAGAAAAATGTTCAAATGACTAATAAGAAGTTTAGCTCAGCTATGTCCGTCGCTGATTAAATGTTTTGACGGCGGTTGTCAACACGCTTTCTGGCGGAGAGAAATTATGTCAGCATGGCAATCTGAAATTCTTCGTCCGTATCCAGTGAACGATAAAATAAATTGCAGATCTCACTGCATTTTTTCGGTAGATGTATGCGTATGACTTTGGGCGTACACGTATGTGATATTCTGGAATTTTTAGTTTATGGTTAGCGCAAAGTTAGCTCACTGTTTTAGACGGGTTTCATTCTTCTGGTTAGATTTCTATTTTCATAATGATATTTGAATTAGGTAGAAGCCACATATCGTGAAATCGGATAAAAAATTTCATCCAAAGCAAGAGACGATCGATTTCATGCCACAACCCATAGTTGAGAGGAAAACAACCAATCATGTCAGATACAACTTACGCTTGATCTCGGTTAAAAACCACTAACGAGGCAGGAGTAATATATTTAGTTTCACTCCTGTTGAGCGCGACAAGTATCTGCTCAAACTGGGTCTACGTTTGCAGGTTTTTTTCGTTCGCTCTACTTTGAAACAGGTTATTGAAGCAAATATTATCGGTTTACACTGCGCTAGTATTTCTGAAGCTATTCCAAACGTATTACTATATGAATATCTTGTCAATTAAAAGACGGGCTTGTATAGTACAGTCTCTTCCTGTATGTTGGAAGTGTAGTTTAAAATTTACCAGTTTTGTGAATTGCATGTAGAACAGATAGCTACCGGACAAAATAGCCCAACTAAATTCCTCGGAAGCCAGCATAAATTATAATGCAATCTCGAAGTTGGATTTCCGATGTAATTTTCTACATCATGTTTTGACGTAGGACTAAGTTTTCCAGTAAGGTTATTAAATGAGAAAGCAGATCAAGTCTTTATGCAATAGTTTCAACGTCAGTAACTATTTTTGCGGCCAACACATTTTGATGATTTGCATACCGGTTGAATCGGAAATTCTCTAAGATTTGTTTGATATAATATTCATTATAATTCTGTAAATGATTTAAATTGATGAACATTGAAGCTTGTCCATTTCCCCATACGTTTGTTCTGCGCATGTGTGTGCTTACCTATGCTGTCAATAAGAAGCAAGTTATGCACCGGCAAGCACCAGGATTGGGAAAAACGAGATCCACTATTTTTAAATTCAAAACATTAACGCGTGATCCGGTGGAAAAACACAGAGCGTATGGATCAACCATCTTCTGCGAAACTACACAATACATCGATTCTTTGGAGGTTCACCAAAACATTCTACCTAATTCTACTAATTCCAAAATTTTAAGACATTCTAAAATAAAAGCAGGAATGATAATCAAGCGATTTGAATAAAACAACAACTTCGTAATACTACGTTTATAATGCGGTCGTATACTAGATACAACCCCCTAGAAATTTTGTAAAAGACTTTAGTTTGTTTTGATACGAGGTAAGCTGAATTCATGTAGTTGAGTGCTCAGTGAATGCTCTGATAAAAAAGGTAGGAAGGGATACATTTTCTCCTTAATTTGGTATTTTCCGCTTCACTTTAACTCTGTACAAAATGCTTCACCTTTAACCGGAGTTTTCCACGTTCGGGTTATGTTCCTAAGGAAGTGACAGCTTATGTCAGAAATGTCTGGTGATTTTTTTTCAAATGTCTCTAAACGGCTCGAAAAATGACTTCACATTGAACAAAAATAAAGATTGTATATAACGTTTTTGTTGTGTACACCTCTGATGTACAGCAACGGCTCGAAAAATGACTTCACATTGAACAAAAATAAAGATTGTATATAACGTTTTTGTTGTGTACACCTCTGATGTACAGCAACGCATCGACGATTCAACGGTGAGAGCTGTAAGTATTTCAATTTCGATTGTGTGTATTCACTACGCATACTGAAACATCGATTCTTCAATTTCCTTTCTCGTTCTTCTGTCATTTCCTTTGAATTTTCAAGCAGACGCTTGACGATTGAAAGTGTCCTATTCATTATCATTTGAATGGAGTTTATGCCACTTTCAGTTTTACATGTGAAAGGACGATCACTGCTTTCAATTGAATGTTTCTTTCGATTTCATTTCTCCAAACTGGATTTTCCCGGACCCGTCTTCCTAAAAAAAGTGAAATTGTAAAAGACATATTAGGGCACATTGGTCTTTCAACCAGCGCATATAACTGATCACGCCTGCTAGTATACTGCACAATCTTTCACATCGTCGTTATCATTAGTTTTAGTGAATGCGATTCGAGTTCCTAAGAGATTTTCATTCAAAATAAGATACTTTCATTCGATATAAAAACCTTTTATTTTCATTTGATAATTTGATAATATCGCTTGGAATGAATGGAATGGACGTTAAACGGAACGAGGCTGTATGAAGGTGAAGTGATATTCTCTTATTGAGCGTTGAGAGAGAGAGTAGCACTATTTTCAGTCTGCACGAGTTTGCAGCAAATTGAAAGGTGATAGGTTCATTATTGAGTGACAATGTGTAAATTGAAGTGAAATTGCATGGCACTGCTTGAGTTCGGTAGCGAAGAGGGAAACATGTTATTCAATTTATTATAGACCAACAGACGAGTCTACATTATCCAGCAATGAAGCTCTGTTGATAGGGTATGTTCGATATATTAAAGATGAAAATATGTGCCAAAAAATGATTTTTGCTACATACTACAGGTTTTTTTTACCGACAAAGCTATTCCATGGAAGAAGATTGAGACTGATGATGCACCATCTATGGTTGGTCGTCATCGTGGTTTTACAGCTCACTTAAAGTTACAACTGCGTGAGGTATTGATCATTCACTGCGTGATTCACAGACAGTATTTAGTAGAAAAAATCTGAGCCTTAGATCGCATCAGTCTTTATTATATGTTATAAGCAGAGATGCCAACCATCCTGATTTTTCAGGATTTCCCAGACTTTTTGATACGTTCCCTAATATCCTGACAAACATTCAATTTTGCCTGATTTTTCTGAAATGATCCTGATTTTCCCTTATTTTGTATTTTTTTGTTTGATCTTTAATGTTTGATCTTTTTTTGTTTATTATTCCGAAGCGATTGGCTTTACCGAAGTTACTCTTTCGACATTTTATAAAGCTTGAATTTGCATGATAAAAAGATACTCTATCAAATTAGTACGCCCAAATCGTTATATTTTGAATGAAAATAATTATTTATTACTTTTTGAATGCTTTCAACACGTAGTCATTCTTACTTTACAACTGTGTCAATTAATTTCCTGATATTTCCACAAAAAACTCATTAGCATAATCTTTCGAAATTGATCTCAAAGCTGAACTTATTGATTATTCTCGAAGCTCCATTAGGAGCTTTTACTAATCGAACAGTCGATAAATTCCCACAACTACTGCTCGCAACAAACTGAAGGAACTCCCAGAATTAGTCAATGCGATAGCCGTCGTGTTCCATCAGAACAACGCCAAATTTCATGTATCTTTGACAATACGACAATTTATTTTGAAGTCTGGCTGGAATGTGTTATCCCACCAGCTGAACTAACCGGATATTGCACCTTCAGATTATCACAGGTTGAGGTTTCTGCGAAATTCTCTCAAGCACATGAACTTGGACATTATGGAAAGAATAGAAAAAAATATTTTCTTTTAGGTATATATATAACAGTTTTCGACGAGAAAGAAAACATTTTCTTGGAGGATAAAATTTTTAGGTTGTACGGAAGATGGCGAAAGATTGTGCACATAAATTTGGATAAATATATGTCTGCCTATAAAAATTATGCGTTTGTGTTTCCAAAAATCGGTTCGAACTTTCCGGACAACACAATATGAGCATCCTGATTTCTCCTGATTTTTATTCTCAATCTCCCTATTTTTGAAAATAATAGTTGGCAACCCTGGTTATAAGTGTTATCAAAAAGCTTCGAAGCAATTGAATGAGAAATGAGAAAAACAACGAAATCTTTGATCGGTTACTTCAACACGCTGGAGTTCGCTGACCACCAAGAGAACCACGTTTAGCAAGATTTTCAGCTTTTTTGAATTTGTGTTTCAGCTGCAGGGTGACAATTTCAACTTGATTGAAACAATATCAATAATATCGGCCTTTCTGACAAAACTTCAAAAACAAAATTTACGCAGAAAAGAATATTCACAGTTTCCGCATTTGTCAAAATTATCAAAAAAGCTTCAAGACCATGTTATATTATAATATGTTATATTATAATATGTTATATTATAATAATATAATATACTTGGACGCATTACACGAGGATTTTACTAAGATGTTTTAGGATCTTCAAAATTTTTAAATTCCTTAATAGATAATAAATCTATACTCTATCACAGCCATGGAATGAGCCAAGGTGATAATGCAAGAAAAGTTGATTAGCATCAGCACAGATAAGAAACTCAAGCAGATGTTGTCATAAGTTCTAGTTACAACGCTATATTGGAACACAGTATTCTGGTGAAAATATTTTCTCGTTTTTCCATCATCATACTTTGTCGAAAAAGGTCTCAGTGTGGTTAGAAACAACCCGAAACCGAAGGAACCATATGAAAATCAATGGAGATTTAGGGCTTTAACTAATCAATATTGAACCGTATTTTGATATTTTGGTAGTCGCGGATACATTGGTTTGCGATTTGAATATTTTTATAGTTTGTAAGTAATTTGTATTAATAATTATTAATTACAATTGATATCCACTAAATGTTATGTCTATTTATTTTATTGAATATGATGAGAATTTTTTTTCTGTATGACTTTTCTGTTTTTTCTGTAGTGACTTTCAGTTTTACGCTCAGATCTCATGCGAGACGGACGCTTATCAGCTAACTCTCTTCTGATTAACAAACAATACATTCATTGTGCGATATAATTCAACACGCGACTTCTCCCGGATAACATAACCTCATCTGTAGTTGAAAGGAAACATTTTGGAAATGGATAAGGCAATCGTCCGCCAAAACACGGTGAAGTTACATTTTGGCTCCAAAAGTTTTAATCCGTCGAACCAGGAAATGTTTAGCTTCTTCCGTAAGCAAGGATGGGACAGTGAAATGTTATCTGCGATGTACAGAGAGGACTACAGCATTATGGTTAAGTTTCAGTCAGAGCGGATCACGAAACGTGTTCTGATGGAACTAGGACCAGTCGTCACGTTCGAGTACGAGAATGGAACAACGCTTCAAGTTGCTGTTTCGGCGGCGGGCGGAGGATAAACACATCGCGGCTGTATTTGAAAAATACGGAACCATTCAGCAGATGATTAGAGAACGCTTCCATGCGGATAGCGGATTTCCAATATGGACTGGAGTACGCGGTATCCATTTGGAAGTAAAGGAAGAAATACCTGCGCAGGTGTTCATTCAGCACATCAAGGCAAGGGTGTACTACGACAGATTGCAGAACAAATGCTTCTCTTGTGGCTCGACAGAACATCTGAAATGAGGAGGCGATCTGGCGTAGTGGTAACATCCATGCCATTAATATTTTCATTAAGAATGATCAGGAGTTCGATTTACTAATCCAAATTCTAAACTCCTTTGAATCATTTGGAAACATTAAAATGAATTATGAAAAGTCGATTTATATGAGAATAAATAACGCAAGATTGGGTCCTCAAATGATTCGCGAGACTCGGAAATTGAAAATACTAGGAGTTGAATTCACAAGTAGTATTAGCGAAACAATCAATTTAAACTATAATAAAATACTTTCTAACGTAAAATACACTCTACAAATTCATAGTACGAGAAGACTCAATTTGATTCAAAAAGTTACTAAACGCATTTATTCTTTCGAAGTTCTGGTATACATCGCAATTATTCCCCACTTTCAAAAAACGTATCGATTCTATCAACACGGCAGCATTAAGATTCTTATGGGCTGGTTATATGTTTAAAACTCACCGTGATCAATTATATCTTGACTATAGTCTAGGGGAAATTAGGTTGGTGGACTCCGAATTAAAAATGAAATCTCTTTTCATCAAGAATGTTTTGTATAATATAAATGATCCAATAGAGCAATATTTACTGTCATACCAGAGGATACAACAATTGCCACGAATATTCAGAGATTGGATAGAAGAGATGCGCATAGTCAAACAAGATAATAAACTAAACAGCACTCTATCAATTTACAGACATTTTATAACTGAGAAAAATACTATACCAAAAATAAAAAACGATCATCCTTCAATCCTTTGGGGAATTATTTGGAAAAACATAAGTTACAATTTCATCCCAACAGAAGACCGTGCGAGAATGTTCAGTCTTTGTAACAATTTAGTTCCGAACAGGGATAAATTGTTGACTTATAATATTGGACAATTAACAGACAACTCTTGCGAACTGTGTGCAGGTGAAGACAACAATCTACACAGAATAATTGAATGCCCTCAATCTCGGATTATCTCTAATTGGACGTTGAATGCAGTTGAAAGATTTTGTGGCTTAAAAATGGAAAATTTGGAAGATATTTTATCATTCGAGATCGACACAAGGAAAAAGAATGAAAATGCAGCTTTATTCCTATGTATTAGAGCAATGTCACATAATTTGAAATTTTATCCCAGATCAAGCTTATATGTATTCCAAAAGGAGTTAAGAGAAATGAGATGGAATAATAAACAAACGTTTAAAAATATTTTCGGAATTAACTTGAACATATGCTAGGAGGATAGAGTAATAAAATAGTAAGACAGACAAAGTATAATCATGATAGTAAGATAATATAGCAATAAGTATACGTAGTAATTTTAATTGTCAATTGTTAATTGTAACTAACATGCTCAGTTTACTCATTTAACTAACTGCAATGTTTTTAAATTAATAACTATTCAGTAATAAAAAATAGGATATAAATCCTATGGAGGAGATAGGAGATAGGATTTTCAAAGAAATTTTGCTATGGATGTCTGAGGTATGACGTCATTCTGGAAAATGGGTCTCTTGCCCAAAATAGTTTGAGAACCCCTGGTCTAACCGATTAAAACCATTGGTATCCTTCAACGACAGCTGGATGGCTCTTCGAGCAATAAGGAAATCATGTTTGTTTGGAGTGTTTGTCGATATTTTTTTCTGAAAAGAATATTTACTCGTATCCAGTCGCAAATAGTGGATCTAAAACAGTAGTTTATTAAAATAAATATGTTTAGAAGTTATTCAGAGAAGGAGAAGGGGAAGGAGAAGGAGAATTTGTTCTTTAATCGGGCATCCAATCTTATATGATTTTATGGCTTGTGCTTTAGTCAAGCTTTTATGAAAGGTATATCATATGTATTCAAAATGTGCTTCCGACATATAAATACTGTGTTTGTGAGATACACTTCAATTTTGTGTTTTTCTGGAAGCATTCAGGTAGTTAGCAACATGCATAAAATGTGCACATAGGCCGGTTTGTCAATAAGTGAAACATGTTCCGAGAGGTATAATAGCTGCAACTTTTACTGGGCTTCGCCATTGGTTCAGTTTGCTCACTTAATATACTGCATGAGTAATTGTCAGCCACTATTACATGCTTCATAACATACCTAACTGGAAAGCTTGTCATAAGTTTTGTATTTCACGCAAAGCATACTTGGAAAACAAATTGAACAATTATAGTGGAGAGATTTTAAAAAACCGTAATAGTTTTCCTGGACTGGAAACATAGAAAATACTTTGAATACTTTGAAATTTATCTCCTATGATTCATGTTTTCCTAAATAACAAAGGGATTCAATAATTATTTTTTTTCACTGAATACTATCTTTACACATTAGGCGGAAAAAAGTTCAACAAAATGTCGATGATAGGAGACCTCCTGATATGATCAGAAATTTTGGATGGACGCATATCACTTCATTTCACTTGCGTAAACGTTTCATCGCGAAAGGCTGCAGCTTCATTCATAGCATATTTTCATTCATGCTGTATATTCAGGTCTGTAGACAGGTCGCAGTTGCCCCGAGCAGTTTCTTAACTCGGCCGACAATTTGTACGGAGAAAACCGGCTCAGAGTGTACGTAACTTTGATCGTTTTCCGTATACATTGTACGTATGTCATCTGGTCGGTAATGAAGCACCTATCTTATTTACAAGCGATAAAGACTCGTGCATACACATATTCTGGAACCTCTTTACAGTTTCACGATAAAATCTTTTAACACGCATCTGCTGCAATGAAATATATCTCGAGATGTTATCTTGGTGCATCATTCATGCTACAATAATGGCGAAAAATAAAACTTGTTCTGTGACTATTTGATTGACATTAATTATCTATTTCTTGCTTAGGCATGTTTTGAACTTTGGTATAATAGTGACGATGCTTACATTAAAAATTGAAATTCGTGTGAGTAGTAGCCTCCTCGGCCGATTAGAGGTTTCAGTTCTAACTAAGTGATATTGACATAGCATTTTTGTTCAGGATTTTTTGACCTTTCATAATGGCGAAACACAAGCATAATGTAATTATCCAACGAGAAACAGTAAAATATTACTTTACTTCAGAAACGATTCGTTCAAACAGTTTAGTTCAAGCTTTCCATCAGAAGGTTGACCGCCTCAATCATGTTACATGACATCTCTAGCTTGTTTTTATTTGAGAATACGGAAATGTTGAATTCTGTGAGGGCAAACCGATTACGATAAATAAACTAGAGATTAACATTGAGCTTGAGTTTGAGCTTGGATGGACTGAAAGCTTTGTAGTTGCTCTCCGATATTGACCTGAACCAGCGAAATTGCACAAAGAACGCTCTGAATGACGCTAGAGAGTAGCAAATTATTCTCATTGTTCTATTTTCTGTGATTCGAGTTTTAAATAGTCAATAACAGTACCAGCCTCATATTTATAGTCACCAGGGGAGGAGAAATAATGTGAGTATGGTAGTCGCGATTATCATGGAAAGGATAGTAACGACTACATTCTGTCCAACTTCTATAAGACCATCCTGATTCTATTTCGTAGCAAGACAAACAGTTAGAATTTCAACAAGATACATTCCTACATTGTTGAATGCTTAGAATGAAGTATATTTAACGTCAATTTCGTTCAAAAAAGTTGTTAGTTTATTTTCCGGAGATATGTAAGAAGTCGGTTGAATTGAAGTATATAGTGTAGGATATAACAACTATCTTTATTTAAAAGACTGGCCATTTTTTTTTTTTTTATTTAAATCGTTTATTTTTACAGGCTCAGTTACATAGGTTTAAAGGAGCCGAACTCCTTACTGTATTGTTACTAGTATATATACATTTTTCCTTAATTCTAATGTTAATAATATAGGAAACCGATTACTCGCGGTCAACTCGAGTTTAGAAGGGTGACATATTTTCTTCAGGAAAAGGAGGGGATATGAGGATATGTTGACAATGATCACACTCACACTCTCAATCACACTCATCACACTCAATTCTTAAACCTATCTTATATCTAATATGTATTTACATTTCATCTTATTCTTAAGAAGGGATCCGATCTCTCACAAAGGAAGAGGAAAAGGAAAAACTAAGGGTATAAGGACAATCACACACGAAGATCGATAGCTTTAAGGAATACATATATTTGGGACATGTAATCAAGGTCTAACCGAGCCAACACGTCTCTCACCGGCACCATGGGCTGCCTTCCTCGGGCCCGAAGGTGTCTTCTAAATTCGATCTGGCGACAAGATACAGCTCGCACGACCAAACAACGTGCTCGATGTCGTGGTAACCTTGGCCACAAACACAAAGATTGTTGTCGGCAAGATTAATACGAAAGAGTAGCGCATCTAACGAACAGTGATTGGACATGAGTCGGGAGAAGGTGCGAATAAAGTCCCGACTCAAGTCCATACTTTTGAACCATGGTTTGAGGCTAACCTTAGGGATAATCGAGTGGAGCCACCGACCCAATTCATCTTCGTTCCATTTGCGTTGCCAGTTAACTATGGTATTTTTGCGGACTAAAGAATAAAATTCATTGAAGGCGATTTGACGCTGATAAATATCGCCTTCAATTGCACCTACCTTTGCTAATGAGTCAGCCCTCTCATTATCCGGAATTGAGCAATGTGAAGGGACCCAGACAAAGGTAATGACATAACAGCGTCTGGATAAAGCACTCAAAATTTCTCGTATTCTCTCAAGGAAGTACGGCGAGTGCTTTTCCGGCCCCACTGAACGGATAGCTTCGACAGAGCTAAGACTATCCGTTACAATGTTTTTTTTATACAGACTTATCTCACTTCTTAACTAGGCGAACCTAGCCAGAATTTTCACCTGCCCCCGGGCTTCTGAATGCCAAAGGGGGACTAGGCTCTGCGGAATGCACGTATCTGCATGCTCGTGCTGTTTCAGTCCTGACCGAGAAATTGTCGGACAATCGCGCAGGTGCTAAGGATGACCGACTTTTGGATGCCGGCCAATTCCTTCTCCATATTCAACACCTTTAGCGCTTCCAGAAGTGTCTTCGGGACAATTCCAGTTCCAGAGAGAACGACTGGAACAATTCTTGGGACCTCCCTTAGCCCCCACAGTTCCTTGAGCTCCACAGCCAATGGTCGGTACTTGCAGATTTTGCGACCGTGGGTCTCCTCCAGATTCTGGTTCAGTGGAATAGCGACATCGATGATGGTGACTTTGCGGTCGCTCTTGTCGTAAACCATTATATCTGGCCGGTTGTGGTGGATCGAGAGGTCGGTCAGAACAGTGCGATCCCAGTACAGCTTGAAACGGTCATTTTCCAGGACAGGTGCAGGCAGGTACCGGTAGTTTGGTACGTTGTCTTCCAGTAGAGCACATTGGAGCGCCAGTTGTCGATGAACAATACGGGCCACGTTGTTGTGGCGCTCGGTGTAGGCTGCGTTGGCCAAAACGGGACAGCCTCCCATAATGTGCTCTATGTTTTCACCTGGTTGATGGCACATCCGGCAAATGTCATCAACGTCTTGATGCCAGACGTACCGCCTGCAGTTTCTCGTCGGCATTATCCTGTCCTGGATGGCTATCATGTCGGCTTCTACTACTGAAGAGAGTTCACCACGCGTTAGCCACAGATTAGATGCGGCCTTGTCGACGTGTGGCCGGTCCAGTTGATGGGGGTGGGCACCATGCACTGCCTTCTGCTTCCAAGCTGCAATCTTCTCCTCCACTGTCTGCAGATTGCAGTTGAGTTGGTACTCCGCTTGCGCCAAGTGCAGAGCGCTGTATCCTCTGTCGGCGGCGCAGACAGCCCGGTATAGCGCGTTTTGGTTGGCGCGTTCTGCGAAGTACTCGCGCAGTTGTCGTACCTGGGCAACACACAGTGCAGATATGTCGACTATTCCAAGTCCCCCTTCTTTGCGTGGCAGTGAAACTCTCTCCAGTGCCGATTGAGGATGGTGCATTCCGGCCTCTTTGAATGCTTTCCTCATCCTCCTCTCAAGGTCCTCTAGGTCAGTTTTGCTCCATTTGACTACACCAAAACTGAAGGTCAGCAGGGGAACCGCGAATGTGTTGATCGCGCGTACCTTGTTCCCCGCGTTGAGGAAAGTCCTCAGGACACAGTTCACTCGACTCAAGAACTTGTCTCGCAGCTCCGTCTTGATGTCGGAGTGGCGAATCCCGGTGAGCTGTCGGAATCCAAGATATTTATAGGATTCGCCACGAACCATGTCTCTTATAAACTCGCCGTCATAGACCTCGTAGCCTCCGGATTCGGTAAGTTGTCCTTTCAGCAGGTGGACACAGCGACACTTGTCGAGGCCGAACTCCATACAGATGTCCCTGCTTATGTCTTCGACAACCCGGATAGCTACACCTAGACGCTGACGTGAATCAGCGTAGACCTTGAGATCGTCCATGTAAAAGGTATGGGTCACTTCTTCGTGGGCGCCGTCGCCATACCTTATTTTATAGCCATGACCGTTTCTATTGAGCGTCCTACTGAGGGGGTTCAGTGCCAGACAAAACCAAAGCGGGCTGAAAGAGTCGCCTTGGAATATCCCCCTCTTTATCTGCAGCGTTCTAGACTGCAACACATTTTCCCCCTCACTAAGGTGCAGAGACGTGCTCCACTGCCTCATCGCATGCTGCAGGAACCTAACGACGACGGGATCAATTTTGTAGAGCTCCAATACCCGGACGAGAAACGAGTGAGGTATGGAGTCATAAGCCTTCCTGTAATCGATATAGGCCATGCTTAGGTTCCGCTGATTATAAACCGCCTGGCCGACTATGGTTGCGTCGATGATGGCCTGGTCTTTGCAGCCATGCGTATTTTTTCTGCATCCTTTCTGCTCTTCTGCGATGATATGGTGTTGTTCGCAGTGGGCAGAAACTTTGGCGGTTATGATGCTGCTTAATATCTTGTACAGACTCGATAGGCACGTTATCGGCCTGTACTTTGATGGGTTCAATGTGTTGCTGTCTTTCGGGAGGAGGAATGTGACGCCACGGGTGGCGAATTCAGGGAGGTTGTGTGGGTCACGTAGCACCTTGTTGAAGCACTCAGCTATCTTTTGATGTGCGACGGTCAGCTTCTTGTGCCAGAAGTTCTGAACACCATCGGGGCCCGGTGCTGCCCAGTTCCTCAGGTACCGCGAGGCTTCGCGGACATCGTTCTCTTCGACGATGATAGCTGGCATCTCTCCAATTTCACCACAACTCTCCTCCTCCCGTCTTAACCACATTTGCCCGTCGCGATGTTGTACTGGGGTCTCCCAAATACCAGCCCAGAAGTTCGTCACATCGCTAATATCTGGCAAACCTTCGCGGTAGTCGGGCTTCTCGTCGCTAATGTGGTCGTAGAACGCTTTTTCGTTATCTCTGAACATCCGATTTTGTTCCTGGCGCTTTGCAGAGTCAGAGTAACGTTTCAGCCGTTTTGTAAGGACGCTCAATTGCTGTACCAGTGTGTCGAGTTTTTCCGTCAGCTGGTGAGCTCCCAGCTGGCGAAGTTCAGTAGGCCGCACGATCACAGCAACTTGGCGACATAATTTCGCCGATCTGCTGCCTCTTTTGTACGCCATCAGTCTTCCAATTGCGGCGCGCTTGTTTAGGATCCGTTGCTCCAATCTCCTTCGCCATGGAGGCTCACGCCTTTCACGGAGATGTTGGAGCAGTCCGCCTCTTGGCCTAATACGGTATCCTAAACTTTTGGCGGTCGCCACAGCAGCACAGTAAACTTTCAGTTGCAGCTCCTCCATGTTCTCAGCATCAACCAAGTGCAGCGGAAGAACGTGCTCGTTCATGAGCTTTACTGCACTTGTCAGCCTGCGGGAATGCTGCAACTTCGGGATCCTGGGGCGCGACAAAGGGTCCGTGTCGCGGAACTGTGAGATCGCCTCGTCGTAATGGAAGACCAGATCGCGTAGTAGTTGTTGATCTGGCTGTGGATCTTCCGGCTCAGGGGGTTGTTGTACTGTGGCCTCCACTGGTGCTGATTCGCGTGCCCCACTCGCGAATGAATTGCTCAGCCGTACTGAACTTCGTCTCGACACATCGCTTGCTCTGCTTGTTCTGGAGCTTAGTTCTCTCTGCACCTGCTGCTTGATCTCGTCGACTTGCGTTTGGGAGAGCATATTGTTGCGTACAATCGCTCTACGCCTCGCGTTCATCGCGTTTTGGTCAAGCCTCCCGACGAACTCTGGATACGCTTCCTCGAACATTGCGAGTATTCGAGGGCGACCGCTCATGTCCGTCTCCAAAGCAGTGCAGATGTAATAGGCGCGGATCACGAATTCATTCATTTCATGTGTCCACATGATCCGTCGCCTAGTAGTACCCACAAGTGTGGACGACTGTCGTCTGACAGTCGCAACACGCCTCGTAGGCGCAGCGTTTCGTTGGTGATGTCGATGGCTGCTGTTTCCGTGTGGCGGTAGCTCTTCGGGTTGAACCCGGCTGGTGGCCCGCTCTTGCACATCGCCCTCCAGCCGCTGGCCGCTCGCTCTTACGCCCGTTCCAGGACCAGCTCCAGTTCGGGGACCCTCCTCGGGCGATCGCATTCTGAGTATTCTTCGTGAACGTAGCTCCATTTTCTGGGTGTATCTCCTTTGCCCGGGAGACAGCGGGTTGGCAAGGCCTCCATGACCCGGGAGGCCTTCCCCGGGAGAGATATAGCGCTCTGACTCGCTCGCACCCCCTCACTTAGCCACTTTCGACACCCGTTCTCGGAGCCAAGACCAGGTGTGTGTTTCCAGTTCACGCCCGATCTAAAAATGTCGTCATATGATCTTCGTGGAGGCGTGAGATAGGAACATTTGAGACCAACAGGTAGGCTCCTACCCTAGTGTTGATCCCCATTTGAGAACCAACCTTTTTTTGACGTAGGACTACGTCTTTCATTTCTATACCGGGGTGTAAAATCAAAGTTTCGAAAACGAAAGCGTTACGCCGGAGACCGAGATTTTGAGCGTTAATAGCTCCTAAACAACTGAACGAAATGGTATGATAAACACTTCATTCGAAAGATAAAATGTCTACGCGTTATATACTTGTTACTTTTTGATCCAAAAACTTGTTTCAATAGTCTTAAAATTGCTTTCAAAACAGGCTATTGAAATCACCAATCGGTATATAAGCGAGCGGCGCTCGGAAATCCACTCAGTTCTAATTGAACAGCGATTGGAGCATGTTGTCGCTGTTGCGGTGAAGCTCTTTATTTATCATGAAAGCGCGGATGAACGGTGTCACCAAGAGCCTGTTTGTGCACCATAGGCCAGAAGGGAATCTATCAGGAGGAGAGTGATGCCACAAACGGTTCCCTGGGAAGACATTGCTACACACACATACACGCGCGGCTATTAACAGGTGGTTATCGAGTTGGCATTAACCACTGGTGGGCTTCCAGTATCGAGGAAAATGTGGAAATATCTAATCGTTACTGAGAATAATCTGCCAGTTCCTCTGGGAATTTTCAAAATATATTCATGTGAAAGAGTTTAATTGAATGTTTTCTATCCATGTTACACTGTGACCAAATATGTTTCAATCAAGTGCAATTAACAGGTTGTTATCGAGTTGGCATTAACCACTGGTGGGCTTCCAGTATCGAGGAAAATGTGGAAATATCTAATCGTTACTTAAAATAATCTGCCAGTTCGTTTGGGAATTTTCAAAATATATTCATGTGAAAGAGTTTAATTGAATGTTTTCTATCCATGTAACACTGTGACCAAATATGTTTCAATCAAGTGCTATTAACAGGTGGTTATCGAGTTGGCATTAACCACTGGTGGGCTTCCAGTATCGAGGAAAATGTGGAAATATCTAATCGTTACTGAAAATAATCTGCCAGTTCCTTTGGGAATTTTCAAAATATATTCATGTGAAAGAGTTTGATTGAATGTTTTCTATCCATGTTACACTGTGACCAAATATGTTTCAATCATGTGCTATTAACAGATGGTTATCGAGTTGGCATTAACCAATGGTAGGCTTCCAGTATCGAGGAAAATGTGGAAATATCTAATCGTTACTGAAAATAATCTGCCAGTTCCTTTGGGAATTTTCAAAATATATTCATGTGAAAGAGTTTAATTGAATGTTTTGTATCCATGTAACACTGTGACCAAATACATTTGGTTTTGTGGCTTTTCAATCAATCGCAATTAACAGGATAGCTTCAGAAGATTATTCTTCCCCATCAGTAGGATATTTCCGTATCCAATATTGTATGCGCCCGCAATCGATTATTGCTCAGTCGCCGAAAGTTCCCAGCTCAGAGAGTTCATTCCCCTCTAGTTTGCCTTCCAAATTGCCATCGTAAACCACACCTTCTCTCGGTTCAATCACACACAAAAAGCATACTTAAGCGATATTCTGGTGGTGAGACACATTCATTTTTCGTGAGGACATCGACAAGACAACATCGTTGCCTAACGTGCTGGAGGAGGTGGACGGCGAAGGATCGACACATACACGCGCAGAACTCTTTCCGTTAGGATGCCATTCAGCATCGAGAAAGTTCCGGAAAGATCTAATCATTGCTGGAAAATAATCTGCCAGTTCCTTTGGGAATTTTCAAAATATATTCATGTGAAAGAGTTTAATTGAATGTTTTCTATCCATGTAACACTGTGACCAAATATGTTTCAATCAAGTGCTATTAACAGGTGGTTATCGAGTTGGCATTAACCACTGGTGGGCTTCTAGTATCGAGGAAAATGTGGAAATATCTAATCGTTACTTAAAATAATCTGCCAGTTCCTTTGGGAATTTTCAAAATATATTCATGTGAAAGAGTTTAATTGAATGTTTTCTATCCATGTAACACTGTGACCAAATATGTTTCAATCAAGTGCTATTAACAGGTGGTTATCGAGTTGGCATTAACCAATGGTAGGCTTCCAGTATCGAGGAAAATGTGGAAATATCTAATCGTTACTGAAAATAATCTGCCAGTTCCTTTGGGAATTTTCAAAATATATTCATGTGAAAGAGTTTAATTGAATGTTTTGTATCCATGTAACACTGTGACCAAATACATTTGGTTTTGTGGCTTTTCAATCAATCGCAATTAACAGGATAGCTTCAGAAGATTATTCTTCCCCATCAATAGGATATTTCCGTATCCAATATTGTATGCGCCCGCAATCGATTATTGCTCAGTCGCCGAAAGTTCCCAGCTCAGAGAGTTCATTCCCCTCTAGTTTGCCTTCCAAATTGCCATCGTAAACCACACCTTCTCTCGGTTCAATCACACACAAAAAGCATACTTAAGCGATATTCTGGTGGTGAGACACATTCATTTTTCGTGAGGACATCGACAAGACAACATCGTTGCCTAACGTGCTGGAGGAGGTGGACGGCGAAGGATCGACACATACACGCGCAGAACTCTTTCCGTTAGGATGCCATTCAGCATCGAGAAAGTTCCGGAAAGATCTAATCATTGCTGGAAAATAATCTGCCAGTTCCTTTGGGAATTTTCAAAATATATTCATGTGAAAGAGTTTAATTGAATGTTTTCTATCCATGTAACACTGTGACCAAATATGTTTCAATCAAGTGCTATTAACAGGTGGTTATCGAGTTGGCATTAACCAATGGTGGGCTTCCAGTATCGAGGAAAATGTGGAAATATCTAATCGTTACTGAAAATAATCTGCCAGTTCCTTTGGGAATTTTCAAAATATATTCATGTGAAAGAGTTTAATTGAATGTTTTCTATCCATGTTACACTGTGACCAAATATGTTTCAATCAAGTGCTATTAACAGGTGGTTATCGAGTTGGCATTAACCAATGGTGGGCTTCCAGTATCGAGGAAAATGTGGAAATAACTAATCGTTACTGAAAATAATCTGCCAGTTCCTCTGGGAATATTCAAAATATATTCATGTGAAAGAGTTTAATTGAATGTTTTCTATCCATGTTACACTGTGACCAAATATGTTCCAATCAAGTGCTATTAACAGGTGGTTATCGAGTTGGCATTAACCACTGGTGGGCTTCCAGTATCGAGGAAAATGTGGAAATATCTAATCGTTACTGAAAATAATCTGCCAGTTCCTTTGGGAATTTTCAAAATATATTCATGTGAAAGAGTTTAATTGAATGTTTTCTATCCATGTAACACTGTGACCAAATACATTTGGTTTTGTGGTTTTTCAATCAATCGCAATTAACAGGATAGCTTCAGAAGATTATTCTTCCACATCAGTAGGATATTTCCGTATCCAATATTGTATGCGCCCGCAATCGATTATTGCTCAGTCGCCGAAAGTTCCGAGCTCAGAGAGTTCATTCCCCTCTAGTTTGCCTTCCAAATTGCCATCGTAAACCACACCTTCTCTCGATTCAATCACACACAAAAAGCATACTTAAGCGATATTCTGGTGGTGAGACACATTCATTTTTCGTGAGGACATCGACAAGACAACATCGTTGCCTAACGTGCTGGAGGAGGTGGACGGCGAAGGATCGACACATACACGCGCAGAACTCTTTCCGTTAGGATGCCATTCAGCATCGAGAAAGTTCCGGAAAGATCTAATCATTGCTGGAAAATAATCTGCCAGTTCCTTTGGGAATTTTCAAAATATATTCATGTGAAAGAGTTTAATTGAATGTTTTCTATCCATGTTACACTGTGACCAAATATGTTTCAACCAAGTGCTATTAACAGGTGGTTATCGAGTTGGCATTAACCACTGGTGGGCTTCCAGTATCGAGGAAAATGTGGAAATATCTAATCGTTACTGAAAATAATCTGCCAGTTCCTCTGGGAATTTTCAAAATATATTCATGTGAAAGAGTTTAATTGAATGTTTTCTATCCATGTTACACTGTGACCAAATATGTTTCAATCAAGTGCTATTAACAGGTGGTTATCGAGTTGGCATTAACCACTGGTGGGCTTCCAGTATCGAGGAAAATGTGGAAATATCTAATCGTTACTGAAAATAATCTGCCAGTTCCTTTGGGAATTTTCAAAATATATTCATGTGAAAGAATTTAATTGAATGTTTTCAATCCATGTAACACTGTGACCAAATATGTTTCAATCAAGTGCTATTAACAGGTGGTTATCGAGTTGGCATTAACCACTGGTGGGCTTCTTCCAGTATCGAGGAAAATGTGGAAATAACTAATCGTTACTGAAAATAATCTGCCAGTTCCTCTGGGAATTTTCAAAATATATTCATGTGAAAGAGTTTAATTGAATGTTTTCTATCCATGTAACACTGTGACCAAATATGTTTCAATCAAGTGCTATTAACAGGTGGTTATCGAATTGGCATTAACCACTGGTGGGCTTCCAGTATCGAGGAAAATGTGGGAATATCTAATCGTTACTGAAAATAATCTGCCAGTTCCTTTGGGAATTTTCAAAATATATTCATGTGAAAGAGTTTAATTGAATGTTTTCTATCCATGTAACACTGTGACCAAATACATTTGGTTTTGTGGTTTTTCAATCAATCGCAATTAACAGGATAGCTTCAGAAGATTATTCTTCCCCATCAGTAGGATATTTCCGTATCCAATATTGTATGCGCCCGCAATCGATTATTGCTCAGTCGCCGAAAGTTCCGAGCTCAGAGAGTTCATTCCCCTCTAGTTTGCCTTCCAAATTGCCATTGTAAACCACACCTTCTCTCGATTTAATCACACACAAAAAGCATACTTAAGCGATATTCTGGTGGTGAGACACATTCATTTTTCGTGAGGACATCGACAAGACAACATCGTTGCCTAACGTGCTGGAGGAGGTGGACGGCGAAGGATCGACACATACACGCGCAGAACTCTTTTCGTTAGGATGCCATTCAGCATCGAGAAAGTTCCGGAAAGATCTAATCATTGCTGGAAAATAATCTGCCAGTTCCTTTGGGAATTTTCAAAATATATTCATGTGAAAGAGTTTAATTGAATGTTTTCTATCCATGTAACACTGTGACCAAATATGTTTCAATCAAGTGCTATTAACAGGTGGTTATCGAGTTGGTATTAACCACTGGTGGGCTTCCAGTATCGAGGAAAATGTGGAAATAACTAATCGTTACTGAAATTAATCTGCCAGTTCCTCTGGGAATTTTCAAAATATATTCATGTGAAAGAGTTTAATTGAATGTTTTCTATCCATGTAACACTGTGACCAAATATGTTTCAATCAAGTGCTATTAACAGGTGGTTATCGAGTTGGCATTAACCACTGGTGGGCTTCCAGTATCGAGGAAAATGTGGAAATATCTAATCGTTCCTGAAAATAATCTGCCAGTTCCTCTGGGAATTTTCAAAATATATTCATGTGAAAGAATTTAATTGAATGTTTTCTATCCATGTAACACTGTGACCAAATATGTTTCAATCAAGTGCTATTAACAGGTGGTTATCGAGTTGGCATTAACCACTGGTGGGCTTCTTCCAGTATCGAGGAAAATGTGGAAATAACTAATCGTTACTGAAATTAATCTGCCAGTTCCTCTGGGAATTTTCAAAATATATTCATGTGAAAGAGTTTAATTGAATGTTTTCTATCCATGTAACACTGTGACCAAATATGTTTCAATCAAGTGCTATTAACAGGTGGTTATCGAGTTGGCATTAACCACTGGTGGGCTTCCAGTATCGAGGAAAATGTGGAAATATCTAATCGTTACTGAAAATAATCTGCCAGTTCCTCTGGGAATTTTCAAAATATATTCATGTGAAAGAATTTAATTGAATGTTTTCTATCCATGTAACACTGTGACCAAATATGTTTCAATCAAGTGCTATTAACAGGTGGTTATCGAGTTGGAATTAACCACTGGTGGGCTTCCAGTATCGAGGAAAATGTGGAAATAACTAATCGTTACTGAAAATAATCTGCCAGTTCCTCTGGGAATTTTCAAAATATATTCATGTGAAAGAGTTTAATTGAATGTTTTCTATCCATGTAACACTGTGACCAAATACATTTGGTTTTGTGGTTTTTCAATCAATCGCAATCAACAGGATAGCTTCTGAAGATTATTCTTCAGATTAGGATATTTCCGTATCCAATATTGGATGCATAAAACCTTGTGCCTCCAACGTAACGCTCTCGTTTTCGAAGTTCTCCAAATATTCATTCATTCAGAATGAATTCAGATTCAACTTCATACAAATGATCTCTATATCAACGAGAGTCCTACGTCACCCTTGCGGTTATACCATAGATATAACCCACTTCCTGTTTTTTTTTTTTTTTTTTTTTTTTTTTTTATAGAGGTGAGGAACGCTCTTCCAGCCTTATCTGGGAAGGGATAACCCAGACGTCGAGTGGGGATCGCACCCACAAAAACCAAGCCCTCTACTCGTAGCCTCATTCCCCCCGGGACCACATCTAGGCGACTACTTCAGGGGGCGGCTGTGCTCATGCACTTCACGAGTTTTCAACGCTAACTAGCGTTGATCCTTCCCTTTTTCTCTATACATCTCATTTACGTTTCCGTTGTACTCCGCCACGCACATCCGCAGCACAGGCTTCCTTTTACCCGTCGAGACGTGTACCGATTAGGAATTGCCCTCCAACTTGACGCGCAACCCGTCACAGTCACCCTCGCGGGGTTTCTCACCTGTCGAGACGTGAACCGATTAGGAAGCGCCCTCCATCTTGACGCGCGCCCCGTCACAGCCACCCTCGCAGGATTTCTCTTCCCAACGGAGCGCCGATTAGGCAGTGCCCTCCAACATAACGCGCACTCCGTCACAGCAACTCTCGTGGGGGTACCCACCGATTTGATGATGCTCTCCTAGGCTCTCGCTCCGCCGAAATGACCCTCGCAATGTTCCTCTCTCAATCCACCAACAGGCATTGCCAGCATTTTCTTGACCCTGCTCTCCAGATTCCGCTTATCCGTCGAGACGTGTACCGATTAGGAATTGCCCTCCAGCTTGACGCGCAACCCGTCACAGTCACCCTCGCGGGGTTTCTCACCTGTCGAGACGTGAACCGATTAGGAAGCGCCCTCCAACTTGACGCGCGCCCCGTCACAGCCACCCTCGCAGGATTTCTCTCCCAACGGAGCGCCGATTAGGCAGTGCCCTCCAACATAACGCGCACTCCGTCACAACGACTCTCGTGGGGTACTACACTTTGCAACAGCCCTCGCATTTGTTCCTCTTCTATGGTCAGGGGTTATTACTACGCTGGTCGGCCCTCCACTTCCGCTGTAGCTCGGACATGATGTGTATGATTACACTGTTCACAGCGTTCCAGGTGCCCTCGTCGCGACACATTTTCTCTACTATGTTCCCGGCATGAAGGGCAGGCAGCCCCTCGCGTCTTGCGGTGAACCTGGGACACACAAGTACCACGTGTTCTGGTGTTTCCTCCACATCTTCACACTCCGGACAGAGTGGCGACGTTGCGTGCCCGAACCGGTGCAAATATTGCCTGAAGCAGCCATGTCCAGACAGGAACTGTGTCAGATGAAAATTCACCTCCCCGTGCTTCCTGTTCAGCCAGGTCGATAGTACCGGTATGAGCCCATACGTCCACCTGCCTTTCTCCGCCGTGTCCCATTCCTGCTGCCACTTCAAGAGTGATTCTACTCTCGCTGTTTTCCGGATACCCCTGATTTCCTTTCGTCTGTAGCACTCTCTGTCTTCCGCCAGAGTGATGCCAATAGGGATCATGCCGGCGATAACGCAGACTGCCTCCAACGAGATCGTCCTATACGCGCTCGCAACTCTCATCGCCATGAGCCGAAACGTACGGTCCAGTTTTCTACGATTCCGGTGGGTTTCGAGAGCCGCCGACCAGGCTGGTGCTCCGTACCGCAGTATGGACGAGGATACAGCAGCCAGGAGACGCCTTTTGCTACTGCAAGGTCCTGCGTTATTCGGCATTATTCTCGCTATCGCGCTAATGGACTTCTCTGCTTTCTCGCAGACGTAGTCGACGTGGTTGTTGAAATTCAGCCGGTCGTCGATCATAACTCCCAAGTATTTCAACCTACGCTTAGAAGTTATCACGTGTTCCCCGACTGTGATTTCCGCTCGCTGCACGGCTTTGCAGTTACTCACCAACAATACTTCCGTTTTATTATGAGCAATCTGCAGTTTCGCTGCTTGCATCCAGTTCTCTACTGAGACGATGGACTCGATTGCAAGCATCTTCACCTCTTCGAGTGTCTCGCCTGCCACTGTGAGAGCGATATCATCCGCGAAGCCCACGATCTCCACGCCTTTGGGAAGCTTCAGATTCAGTACTCCGTTATACATTACGTTCCAGAGCGTTGGGCCCAGGATAGAGCCTTGTGGTACTCCGGCCGTTATATTCAACGTTGTCTGCCCCGTGCTCGTCTCGTAGACTAGGACGCGGTTCTGGAAGTAGCTTCCTAGAATTCTGCACAGGTACCCAGGAACCTTCATACGGTGTAGGGACTCGGCAATGGCTTCCCAGCTAGCGCTGTTGAAAGCATTCCTCACGTCGATCGTTACTATAGCACAATGTCGGTCGCCCCTCCGCTTTTGCTGTGACGCCTTCTCTGCCTTTTCAACCACTGTCCGGATAGCATCAACGGTGGACCTACCTTTCCGGAATCCAAACTGCATCTTTGACAGACCATGGTCACTCTCCGTACATTTCGTCAGTCTGTTGAGGATAATCCTTTCCAAGAGTTTCCCAAGAGTATCCAGCAGGCATATAGGCCTATAGGATGTTGGTACCCCCGGGGGCTTTCCTGGTTTTGGCAGCAACACTAACTTTTGGATCTTCCATTTCTTAGGAAAGTGACCATCATCCAAGCATTTCTGTAGCACTATCCTGAAAATGTCCGGGAACGCCTGAATCGCCGTTTTCAAGGCCGCGTTGGGGATTCCGTCGGGGCCGGGCGCTTTGTTTACCTGCAGTCTCTTCGCCACTGCTACCAGTTCTTCACTGGAAACTTGAGAACGTTCGGTAGCTATTTCGGCGTACGGTGTCGGTGGCCATATCGTAGGATCATGCATCGGAAATAAACCCTCCACAATGACCTTCAGCTTCTCGGGACACGATTCGACGGGCGTCACAGGTCCTCTGATCTTCGCCATCACGACTCGATACGCGTTGCCCCATGGGTTGGCATCTGCATCTCGACACAGCTCCTTGAAACAGTTCGCTTTGCTCAGTGTAATTCCCCGTTTCAAGGCGGCTCTAGCTGCTCGGTACACCGTATTTCGTTCCTCTCTATCAGCGCTATTTCGTGCTCTCTGAACGCGTCTTCTGGCTTGAAGACAGCTAGCGCGAAGGTTGCGAAGAGAGTCGTTCCACCAGTAAGCTGGGCGTCTTCCATTTTTTGGTACAACTTTCCTCGGCATGGTAGTGTCGCATGCTCTCACCAGTAGATCTGTCAACTTTTCTGCGTTCCAATCTGAAGCTCCGCCAGCTAGACGAAGTGCTTCGACGAAAAGGTCATTGTCGAAAGCATTCGTCTTCCACTTCCGCTCACCGCTTGTTGTCCTCCGAACTAGCACGTGGTTTCGTTGACCGATTCTGTACCGGATCGCCTGGTGATCACTGTGCGTATACGACTCGCACACTTTCCACTCCGTACTCGCCAACAGCGACGGACTGCAAAAAGTAACGTCGATGATGGATTCGCGCCCATCTTTCCGGAAAGTGCTAGTGGTACCTTCGTTTAGTAACGTTACTTCCAGCTTTGCTAGAGCTTCCAGTAGACTGTACCCTCTGATGTTGGTGCATCTACTTCCCCACTCCACCGCCCACGCGTTGAAGTCGCCTCCAATGACGATCGGTGTTCTACCGATTAGTTCCTCGGTCATTGCGTCTAGCATCTGGTGGAATTGCTCAGTTGTCCATCTCGGGGGTGCGTAGCAACTACACATGAAGATTCCATTAATTTTGGCGATTACGAAACCTTCATGTGAACCTCCAACCACTTCCTGGATAGGATATCTGCCCATCACCTGTATTGCAGCAATCCCTAAGCTATCCGTCGCCCAGCTGCCATTATCACGGGGTACTCGGTACGGCTCCGCTATGATTGCAACGTCGCATTTTGTCTCTGTTGTCGACTGCCACAACAGTTGCTGAGCTGTGTTGCAATGGTTCAGATTGATCTGAATTATCTCCGTTACTGCGATTCTGCTAACGCCTTCTTATACGAGGGACACTTGAAGCTTCCTGTCGCATGGTCGCTGCCGTTCTCTGGTTTGCAGAGCAGGCATTTCGGTTGCTTCGTGCAGTCTCTCGCAACGTGCCCTTTCTCACCGCATCTCCTGCACAGTTCAGACCTGTCGGGGCCTGTGCAGCTTCTTGCCTGATGTCCAAAGCCCATGCACTGGAAGCATCGCTCCATCCGCTTGGTCACCCGGGGCACCATCTTCAGCGAGCAAACCGACCAGCCAACTTTTATTTTGGTCGTTTCTACCATCTTATTGGCTGCGACTGTTGAGAGCCGTATCGACGCCGTCTGCGTGCCACCATACGCCTTCCTCATACGGATCGTCATTGGTGTATTGTCCAGCTTACACTGTTCTATTAACTCGCGCCTTAACTCCTCGTCTGTCGTGATTTCGTCGAGATTTCTGCATTCGACCACTGATTCCTGGGATAGAGCCCTCACCTTCGCCTCCTCACCGAGCGACTTCGCAACCAGTTCCTTGAAGGCTGAACTTTTGACCGCCGGATCCCTCTTGAGCTCGAAGAGCATCTCTCCTTTCTGGGTGCGCCTGGTTTTCACCACATTCTCTCCCAGTTCTTTCAACTCCGGATCGTCTCTCACTTTTCGCAGGAGTGATGCGTAAGTCACTCCTTCCTTCACCTCGACGATCAGAGAATCTCCCTTACTTCGCTCTCGTCTGGGCCTGGTTTTTTTTGTCTCCTGCACACCTTTCTTCTTTTCTTCTTTCTTCTTCCGTTTCTCCGTCTGTTTTTCGACAGTTCGCCATCCACTGCCTTCACCTTCCTTTTTGTTTTCCAGGTTGTCATTTTTAACCTTCTTCAGGTCTTCTTCATCCCCTGGGGTATCCCTCTTCCTTTTGTCCGATCGTGGGTTTCGTGGCGTCTTAGGCGTCTCCTGTATCTCGACGGACATCTTCTCCCTTGCTTCAGCGAGTGCTTTTTCAACAACCTCTGCTCGCGTGATCATCTCCTTCTGTTCGCGGTCAGCAGCCGTAACGGCGGATTTGATGCTTGTGACTAAATGTTTGATCTTAGTATGGACATTGTTTTTGTCCTTAATGAACTCGTAGAGCTCGTTCACTTTTTTCTTGACCTCCATCAAGCTTGACCTCCCGACCTGCAGCCCTTCTAAAGAAGTGGTGGTGTTGGCTTTATGCGTTAGCACTTGTATCAGGCTAGTCTCTCCTTGTTGTGGATGCTGTTGGTGTCCTATAGGATTCGCTATGGCTGTCTGGTTGCGAATTGGTGATCTCTGGAGCTTACCGCTCCTTGCGAACATGCTCGCCTCTCCCGTTGGTGTGTCTTCATTACCGTCGTTTCGTCTGTTGAATTGTTCGATGATATTCATGTCTGTTGGGTCCCAACTTCGGGCCGCTATCTCCGCTCGTTGTACATAGTCGCTATCAGTGATCCCATGGTTGTCTATGCAAGCAGTGAGGCCATGCAGGGGTTGACACGGTCCTTCATAGGGACCGTGTTCAGAGCCAGATCAGCGCAAGTCAGGAATGTGACATCTGACGCCTAGTACCTAGTGCCTGAGCCTAGACGAGCATCGAACGTACCCGAAGACTTGCCAAGTTATTACCGGGACGGGGGCAATCGCACTATTAGCCTACACGCCGTTTCAGGAAGGTGTCACCCTTCCTTACTCAGGGAACAGGATAGCACGACTGTCAGCCTTTAGCGTCGTGTTGAAATCGTTTCCGTATCGTGTCCGTTTTCTATGTCGTAACCAGTATGTCGTAATCAGGATCTTACTGGCGTCAATCCTGATGTGCTTGGCACTCCTTTCGTGGCTCCTGTACACGGTATTTCCCCCGTGCAATCTCCAATAGGCTTTACCGCGCCCTTACTCGCGTTGTCACCCGATTAGTCGCCTCATACGACAGGGACAGGGACCAAGACCCGAAGTGCTATTCTAGGCCGGCAACTCCACGGCTAAACGTTACAATGTAATAGTGTTCAACAGGTCGTGAGGCGACGCTGTCCAGCGCCCAGTGTATCGCTGCCAATTCAGCAATATACACTGAGCAAGGATTCTGAAGACTGTGTGAGGTGCTAAAAAATTCGTTGAACACTCCAAATCCTGTGGACTCATTCATAGAGGACCCATCAGTAAAGTACATATTATCACAATTGATATCCCCATACTTTGCATCGAAGATCGTTGGAACGATCCTCGATCGAAGATAATCTGATGTTCCATGGATATCCTGCTTCATGGACAGATCAAAATGCACAGAGGAATTGATGTAGTCAGGAAAACAAACACGGTTGGGAATATACGAAAAAGGATTAACCTGCATGGAGACGAATTCATGATATGAGCTCATGAATCCAGAATGAACATTTAGCTCGATCAGCTGCTCAAAATTTCCGATCACCAATGGGTTCATAACCTTACACCGGATGAAGAACCGAAGAGATAATAAATTGAAGCGATCTTTTAGTGGGAGTATGCCTGCCAAAACCTCGAGACTCATGGTATGCGTTGAGGGCATACATCCCAACGCGATACGGAGACAAAGATACTGAATTCGCTCGAGTTTAATGAGGTGTGTTTTGGCAGCTGATTGAAAACAGAAACTGCCATACTCTATCACTGAGAGAATTGTTGTTCGATACAACATTATAAGATCTTCGGGATGGGCTCCCCACCAGGTGCCGGTAATTGTACGGAGAAAGTTTATTCTTTGTTGACATTTTTTACTCAGATACCTAATATGGGCCCCCCAAGTACATTTAGAGTCGAACCAGACCCTAAGATACTTGAATGACATAGCATGAGTGATCGGTTTACCCAAAAGTTGAAGCTTTGGTTTTGCTGGTTTATGCTTCCTAGAAAAAATCACCATCTCTGTTTTCTCCGTGGAGAATTCGATCCCTAGCCCAATGGCCCAGGTTGAAAAATTGTTCAAAGTATCTTGTAAGGATTCTTGCAGGTCGGATTCGTTTGATCCTACGACAGAGACCACTCCATCATCTGCAAGTTGTCTTAGGCTGCAATTTTGTGTAAGGCAATTGTCAATGTCGCTTACGTAGAAGTTGTACAAAAGGGGGCTTAAGAAGACTGGCCATTTGAACTTTATTGTTTTGTTCAGACGCGAAACATTCAAAAAACAAAAATTCCAATGTTTCACAACTAAAACTCTCACTTCTTTACAAAATTAACGCCTATTTCACATGAATTATAACAAGTTTCTAATTCGCAGATCATCCTTAGTTTTCAATCAGTTAAAATAACCCATTCGGGGTGGTGTTGAGACAGCTGCGCCATGTTGTAGTGTGTATCTCGTTCTACGCGGAGGATGCTGCTCGTTTAGGTTCTTCAAATCATTCATACTGCTTGTGACCTGAATCTACTATTCGTACGATCATTCCTCATAAGTTCTTGATAGGGGTTTGATCTGGTAAACAAGCTGGCCAGTCCAGAATCTGAAGCCTTTATCCATCAAACCTCGCCATGACATTCTGGATTTTATGAATTGATGCCGAATTACTCAATTATCACATTGTATTTGATGTAAAAACAGCAGTAAATGATTCTGAAGTTCTTCTTTTCACTTCTGACTGTTCATTCGTGTTGAAGGTAAGCTACCTAAACCAGGCCTTTTTGAGAAAATTCTCCCAAAACCATAAAAATCTCATGTCCAAAGCTGTGGGTCCAAAAATTAATGTGGAAGTCAATGGCAAGGTTTCACTATTTCAGGAGAACTTCTCTGGTAAAAAGAAATTCAATTTGAATAGAATTTCTTCAAACTGGAAGGACTTAAGGAACTTGTCATGTAATTTTTCAACTCGTAGCTTTGCAGGCGGCAGATTGATGGTTTGAGGAAAATATTTTCTAAACGGCCTGCTTCAGATAGCTTTTCATCAACACAGTCAGAAGTGAAATGAAGAACTTCAGAATCATTTACTTCCGTTTTTGCATAAAAAAAAGACCGTTATAATTGGGTAATTTGGCATCAATTCATAACATTCGGAAAGTCAAGGCATGGTTTATTGAATAGGGACTTCAGATTCTGGACTGGTCAGCTTGTTTACCAGATCAAAACTCTATCAAGAACTTATGAGGAATGATCGTACGAATTGTAGATGAAGCTTACAAACAGTATGAATGATTTGAAGAGCTTAAGCGAGCAGTATCCTCTGCGTAGAACGGAATACACAATACAACATGGCGCATCTTGGTCAAAACAACCCCGAATGGATTATTTCAACTGATTGAGAAATAAGGATGACCTACGAATTAGAAAGTTATTGTAATTCATGTGAGATTTACGTTAATTTTAAAAAGGAGTGAGAGTTTTTCCATCTGATTCTATTGTTATGAAACACTGGAATTTTTGTTTTTTGAATGTTTCGCGTCTGAATACAACAATAAAGTTCAAATGGCCAGTATTTTAAATGAAGATAGTTGTTATATTCTACACTATATACTTAAATTCAATACATATCTCTGGAAACTCAGAAAAAATGAGTGGTTCTATAGTTGTGAAACGCAATGTATAAGACCATTTCAAAATTCATAAGTATTATCACTGGAAAATTCAAAACGATCGGCTGATTTACATGTCAATAATTGGCAACCTTGCCATTTCGGCTAACAACCTGGAAAATTCGGTCGGAATACTATTTACCAAAATCTGCTGAACGGATTTCTCAATATGTTTCCATGTTTCCGAAATTGCGACCTTGAGCTCTTCAATGGTGGTATACCGCTTTCCCTCAATGAAGATTCTGCGTACAAGGATTTCCCTAAGATTTTCAACAGTATCTGGAGAGTCTGGAGAGCGAGCCGGCCAGTCCAAAAAAATAAGTTTCTGGTCCTTAATCCATTGCTTAGTTTCCTTGCTGGTATGAATAATAGCATTGTTTTGGTGGAATGTGTTTTTTGTGACGATATCCACGTGAAAATGGTAGGAGAGAAGATTCCAGAACATGTATGTAATCCTTGAATGATGTGAAAGCTATCATACTTCTGCGTACTGATTAAGAAGCCGACCGAATAATCGGTCGACAAGTCAGTATGCAGTCTGCGGGGGCTCTTAATGTGAGGATTTTTCCCAAAACATGACAAATTGTCACCCGAGTAACATTTAAATTGAAATATTGCTTTATTTGCATAAGCGATTTTGAGGTGTTCAAAGCTGCTCTAGCTATTTCTCGCTTATCCTGGTCAGAAAGCTTCGATTTACGTGGAGCTCCCTCCTCCTTACTATATCCTTGAGGATTCGCCAAATAATTGAGCACTACTTGATGGGATCTTGCAATTCGACGAGCGATTTCTCGGATACCAACATTTTCTTAGTTAAATGCATCGATTTGTCTTTATTGGCTAAAACAACGGAAAATGTAACTGGTCTTATAGAAACTTGATACTTGAAAAATACAAAAACATTCATTTACGCTCAGCGCTTACACACACACATAAAAAAATTATGCAGTGTATGGTAGTCACCAATACCTACACACTAGAATATAAATTAAAACTGGAAGCAGGTGCTGGAAGTGACTGGTATTAACAGAGGTGAGTTGAACGAATCGAATCGAAGCAGTGTTAAAGACTCCGTCTCCGCACCTATATACCGGTTTGAGACAACGGAAGAACGCTAGCAGCAGAGGCGAAACTGTACCGAAGGGATAAGGGGCTTCCTAAACCTTTGATTTATTGCATCCCTGTTGATGAAGAATCAAATCAGATCAATTATAGATGTAGCTGAAGACAACATTTCTTGTACGACTGATTCTCTAAATAACAGTCCCTCTGCCTATGTTACGGGGTCATGAGAGGGGTTGAATCCGATTTTCAATGACAAAAACGAGAGCGTGTTGGTGTCTTTGCCTTGTGGCGCTAGCTTTGCTGCTGGCGGATCGTCGTCGATTTATAAGTTGGGTTTCGTCAACATAGCAGAGATATAGCCAAAATTTAGGGTCTTCGTCGGTTTTCACTATAGGAACATGTTTCCTAGTTTTGAAGACACCTTGCATTCTCTAGCGACACCTCGGATTGATCTAATCGGCTGGTGCTCGAATTCTACCAAACTTTTCTTTTTCAACTTGGGGTTCATCGAATCATTTTAACTTTTCATACGGTCATGGCAACTATATTACCATCCATAATAGAGGCGAATGAACTGAAAAGTTTGAAGCCTCTGAAAAACAAAGAATGAATGAATTCCTTCCACGAAAAATATTTTTTTCGCACTTGGAATACTATTTCAAAAAATGAACAGTATTGATTTGAGAATCATTTGTATGTAGGAAAACTGTGATTTTAGAGCCCGGCAGGAAGATCTGTTTAAATTTATTGAAAATGCAACAAGTTGAGAAGTTTTTAATTGTAAAAATTCTATTAGTTTTACCGGTAAGTTTCTTCGGTTTTACAACAGATGGCGTAACTTGATTATTATTAGAATGAATAAAATTTTCAGACATTTGTTGGAAAGCTACTGCCATTGTGCGTCTTTTTCAGTATGTGTCTAAAAGTTGAAGCGCAAACAACATAGTTTTTTACCACTTCGAATATGTCGAATTTCATACCAACGAGAGTGTTTTGCGAGGAGTGTTGCTTCATTACATCAATATGAAGAAAAAAGCTGCGGAAAGTCATCGCATTTGGGTGGAAATTTATGTTGATCATACTCCAACTGAGCGAACGTGCCAGACGTGGTTTGCACGGTTTAAAAGTGGTAATTTTGACTTGGAAGACGAACAACGTTCCGGATGAAGTTGAAGTTTGAAGATGAAAAATTGAAGGATGATCGAGTACATGATCCGTCACAAACGCAACAAGAACTTGCAGATACACTTGGAGTAGCTCAGCAAACCATATCCGATCGTTTAAAAGCAATGGGAATGATCCGAAAGATAGGGCATTAGGTGCCGTATGAATTGAAGCCACGAGACGTTTTTTTCACGTGCGAAAAACTGCTCCAACGGCATAAAAGAAAGGTTTTTTTGCATCGAATCGTTACTGGCGATGAAAAGTGGATCCATTGCAACAATCCTAAACGTCGGGCAACGTATGGATACCCCAGCCACGAGTCAACATCGACGACCGCGCGGAATATTCACGGTCAGAAGGTTATGCTGCCTATTTGGTGGGACCAGCTGGGTGTGGTGTACTATGAGCTGCTTAAACCGAATGAAACCATTACGGGGCCGCATGTCGCGAAACCGGTCAAAACATACTTGAAAACGCTGAAATGGGCGGTACCATCCCACCCGCCGTATTCTCCAGACATTGCTCCGTCCGATTACCACCTTCGATCGATGCAACATGGCCTGGTTGATGAAGTCAAAAATTGGATCGATTCGTGGTTAGACAAACTGGCCGATTATTTCCGCAAAGCGATCCGTGAGTTGCCACAAATATGGGAAAAACTTGTGACTAGAGATGGACAATATTGGATCATCAAATTTATAACATTTTTTGCAGAATAAAGCATTTATTTTTGAAAAAAAAACGAAGAAACTTACCAGTACTCCTATTATTTAGGATCTATTGTGTAAGAGTATGTAGTTTTTTCAATAAAATAAATGGTGTATTTGACATTGATTTTTTTTTGTAAGTCTATATAAAAAAGATGAATAAGATGTTTTATTATCATAATATTTGGAAAGCTTAGCTCCACACATCAGTTTTTCAATACGTAAAAGTCAATAAAGCAAGATAGTTCAAGGATTGTTCTTCTCCTCGCTATGTTGATGTAACGAATTCAACTGCGCTGACTAATTGAGATTTGAGGGTGTATCAATATATTCAACTCAACAACGGAGAAAACACTTCTCTAATTTCGTTGACAAATATAACTAAGTAATTGTTGATTCCATTATTCACGATTGTGCCAGTGAAAATGATGACTCCAAACAATAAATCTCTTTATGCATAACTGCCAAATTCATTACGGCCATTCGGTCCGACAATTGTCACACCACCGTATTGTGCCCATAAAACTTGAACCTGAACCTGGTTCCCACGCTTCATCTCGCATTTCACCGTAAATTCGAATGGTCGTAAAGCTGGAGGAGAACGAGAAGCTCTCGAAGCGAGGCGTAGCAAATCAAGCGTAGTTCAGGTATTTTTGAATAATTGCCAATGTGATTTATGTCCAATCGTGCGCTCTCGGTCGGAAAACACTATGAACCGCGCCGACAACTGAACAGTTGGAATGAATTTCCCCATCTTCTACGCTTTTCCCATGATTCGGAAGAAAACACGGACGCACAAATTAGCGACGACCGGAGATTATCGCATTTTTCTCTATCGACTCTTTGGTGGCATCGGTGCGAGACCAGAACGTAAAGTGATGAATAAATTACTGTTTCTCTGTTTTGAGCCGAAAAAACCCAAACTGTTCTCGCATTTGTTGGTACGTGTTTCGGAAGGTATGTCAGTTAAATGCAATATATCACCAAGGGGTAAACACAGGCTTTGCGTGTTGTTGGAAATTGTTATAAATTTATTTCGCCAACCAGAGGCCATTGTGCTATTAGAAAATTTTCCGAATGCTTCAGGTATGTCATTCATAAATTTATGTTCTTCTCCACTGCATTTGATTACGCAATTAGAATGTATTTTTATTCTGTATTATCATTTCAACTGAATATTCAATGACTATCTCCACTCACTCGGATGTAGCGTATGTCCATCTTCAATTGGATTGATTCATCTCCATCTTCCACCTTCAAATACAGGCCACGCGGAAAAAGAAAATTATCTCCTAAGTGCACGACAGAGAACGTGGAAGAAGATGCCAATGTAGATTATAGCAATTCAGAATTTGTTTGCTTGTTGCTACAAACATTGTGAAAATCATATATGATATGGGATATAATAACAATGTTTACATTGGCTTTTTGCTACCCTCGCAGCGTCCGTCCATAACAAGCTTTCGGACACACACAGGTGCCGACAAAAGAATCTCAGCATCTTTGGTGGTTTCGTTGATGTGATATCCCCCGTTTTGATCACTTCCGGCAATTCTCACTATAGCATACGATTTTCTACTCTCTAATTCTACGGCATTCGCGCTTGACACCGCCTTTCGATTTCTATTAGAGCATTTTGAATTCAATTGCTATTTGCGTTTTCAATTGCTGTTTCATTTTCTGACTCTCATTGTGCTGTTATAATTACTGCGGGGAGAAAAAATGAATGTATCGTTCGATTCATGTTCTTCCGAACATTCAAAAGTCATAAGAGGAATGCCGTAAGCGGGAATCTATTCCTGCGAAAATCGACATTCAGAACAAATCACAAATGTAACAGATGGAACCGATATTTATACTGCAATTATCCTGTCGTAAAATGAGATTATCGATCGTCATTGTTGTCAAATTCGACGTAAGCGTTGATAGTTGGACGCTTTCAATGGCATTTAGTCATCAGAACATTGAGTATTATTGTCACTGATTTGTAAAATTCATCCCAGTCAAGAAAAAGGGGTTTGGACGGGATGATGTAAGTTAGATGATCAAACTTAGTTCTTTCAGATACGAGTTTTTTTTTGCCACAGGAACAAATCCCTTTCCAAAGCATTTTTCACAAACTTATCTGCGAAAGCAAAACTTGAATCTGCTAGGAACCTGCCAAGAACAGGAGCCTTGTAGGATTTGACTCGTGAGATTTGGTTCAAATTGGCTTTCGCATAAGTATTATCGTCGATCTAGACGCATCCATCGCGTTTCGACAGCGTTTGGTCGTACATTTTACGAGCCCGAATTGTGGTCACTGTTGTTTCGGGCCTCGGTTGTCCACCTGCCCGGTAACTTTTGTAGCCTTCCCGGAGGCTGATTCCCTGCACAGTATAACGGCAAACATTAGGTTTTTTTTTGCCAAATCATAATCCGAGGTTTTGGAATCAGCATTGACCTTCCGGTTGCCGATGAAGGGTTCCACTCCGAACATGATTTGTACTTTGCGGGTATATGTTAAAGTTTCCTTGTATTCTTTAAATACTTGCACCACAGTATTTTTAGGAAAATTCCGCCGTTTTGTAAGCTCCCGAATTGATGCTGATGGATTTTGGAGTCAACTGTTAACAATTATTCCTGGTCCTTTCTTCTCTTGCATGATGAATATTTAGGAACTACGTTAGTACCAAGCTACAAAAATACCGATTAGACCTACTTACAAACGACAAAACACTGTTAAAAGATTGCACATCCGACCACTGGGAGAGCTATCGTCAAAATGAAGTTCTGAATTACCTAAGTTTCAATGAAAAATCTTTCTATGGCATGCTGTGAGATTGAAGCATTTCTGGACAATAGTTCCATTACAATATATTAAGTATTACAGAATTCCCCACATATTGCACACTCTTATAGCCCGGGTGCTATTCGTGACCGATAAATGGAGCAAAGTATATAGGGTAACACGGGGTGAGTTGGACATACGGGGTGATTTGGACCACCCCTTTATCTCAAAAAGTACGGCTCAACTTGGATTTTTAAACGGTTTTATTTAGCTTGCTCTGTAATCTGTATGATTGTAACATGGTTGGCTGTAGCACTGACCCACATTAATAGAAATTTGACCCCCTTCCTGTTGACCGATTGATCTGAAATTTGGAACACACCTTTATCTCTGTAGCCATTATAAAACTGCGTATTTCATGATCTTGAAAATCCAAGATGGCGGCCGCTACAAAATGGCGGATCACATATTTTCTCAAACCTCATCAATTTGGATTTTCCAAAACCCCATCAATATGAGTATCAAATGAAAGGACTTGATTTGTAGAATACGGTTATTTAAGGAAAATTCAAATCCAAGATGGCTGCCACTACAAAATCAAAACTTCATTAATAAAGGGTGTGTCACATCAAATTGCATCACGGAAAAAAACGCTGTAGAAATTTAATTTTTAGGAATTATATCTTCAGCTTTCGCTTATAATCAGATAAGAGTGTATAGATCACGTTGGTCATGCTTCACTGTCAATTTTTCGTAAATTTGGAAAAATGTCGTCGAACGAAAAAGAGCGTCGTGAATTAATCCTGTGCACTCATTTCGAGAATCCGGATTTGTCACATCGGGACATCGGTAAGATGGTGGGAATCGTCCAATCCACGGTCAGCAGAGTACTAAAACGATACTTCGAAAACCTAACCATCGACCGGAAGATGAAGAACGGCAAAAATGGATGCTCCGTCAGTGAAAAAGATCACAAGCGCGTAGTTAAGCAGTTTAGACGTGATCCGAGAAGTTCGGTCCGGGATGTCGCCAATAAGCTGAATTTGTCAAGTTCATTCGTCCAGCGGACCAAGCAGCGGGAGGGCCTGCGTACATACAAGGTTCAGAAGGCTCCTAACCGCGACGAAAGGCAATACATGGTGGAGAAGACGCGAGCCCGGAAGCTGTACACCGAAATGCTGACGAAGCCTCATTGCCTGGTAATGGACGACGAAACCTACGTCAAAGCGGACTTTCGTCAGCTGCCGGGCCTGTTGTTCTTCTCCGCAGAGGACAAATTCAGCGTTCCGGAGGAGATTCGCAAGCAGAAATTATCCAAGTTTGCCAAAAAGTACATGGTGTGGCAAGCGATCTGCTCTTGCGGAAAGCGGAGCGCCCCCTTCGTGATGACCGGCACGGTAAACGGGCCGGTTTTCCTTAAGGAGTGCCTATAGAAGCGCTTACTACCACTATTGAAGCAGCACGAGGGCCCGACCATCTTCTGGCCGGATCTCGCTTCGTGCCACTATTCAAAGGACGTGTTGGAGTGGTACGAAGCCAACGGGGTCACCTTCGTGCCAAAGGAAATGAACCCGCCCAACGCGCCGGAGCTTCGCCCAATAGAGAAATATTGGGCGATTATGAAGCAGGCCCTCCGGAAGAACCCAAAAGTTGTCAAATCGGAGGCGGACTTCAAGAGAAAATGGATTGCTGTTCAAAAAAAAAAAACTACAACCTGACGTTGTACAGAACCGTATGGACGGGGTAAAGAGGAAGGTGCGAGCATACGGGCTTGGGCTCGAAGTATGAATAAAAAGAAAATGCCAAAAGTTGTTTAATAGTTTTTATTTTACTGTCTAAAATTTTCAAAAGGATCGGTCTACTGGGCGAATTTCTACAGCGTTTTTTCCGTGATGCAATTTGATGTGACACTCCCTTTATGGGTATGAAATGAAAGGGTTTGACTAATAGAATACGGTTACAGGGAAACTTCGATATAACGTACCCTTGTTATAACGTACCCTCGATATAACGTCACTCGATATAACGTACACATTTCCAAAGTGTAAAGGAAAATTTTTTTCAATATGTTTTTTTCTGATAAAACAATGAATTATCTGTATTGTGATGCTAAAATAAGTTTTGTACCTTCAATCAATTCCGAAATACAGCTTGTTTTGTGATTCCGGATTCTAAATGCATTAAGCTTTAATCAACAGTACGAAGGTAAACATCATGAGAAAGGCTGGCTTCGTCTTCTGATTGAAGTTATTCATTAACTTTACTAAAACAGCAACACACTAATGTAATATAGACTACGTTTGTGAGTACTTTATTATGCTTCGATATAACGTGCAATTCGATACAAAGTACAATTTTGAAAGTGAAATGTACGTTATATCGAAGTTTACCTGTATTTATGATAAATGTAAATCCAAGATGGCTGCCACTACAAAATGGTGGACTACATATTATGTCAAAACCTCGTTATTATGGGTATCAAATGAAAAGGCTTGGCTAGTAGAACACCGTTATTCATGAAAAATGCAAATCCAAGATGGCTGCCACTACAAAATGGCGGACTACATATTTTCTCAAAACCCTATTATTATGGGTATCAAATGAAAGGGCTTGACTAGTTGAACACGGTTATTTATGAAAAATGCAAATCCATCAAAATCCTACCAAATGGCGGACTACATATTATGTCAAAATCCCATTAATATGGGTATCAAATGAAAGGGCTTGACTAGTAGAACACAGTTATTTATGAAAAATGCAAATCTATGATGGCTGCCACTATCAAATGGCGGGTTGCATATTTTCTCAAAACCCGATTAATGTGGGTATCAAATGGAAGGGCTTGGATAGTAGATCACAGTATATCATGAAAAATCCAAATCCAAGATGGCCGCAATCACAAAATAGCAAATTACTTTATTAAACGGTTTTATTTAGCTTGAACCATTCGTATGTATGTTTGTATGTCTGTAAAGTTGTCCCACATTAATAGAAATTTGACCAATAGGAACTGACCGAATTTATAAAATACCTTTATCTCTGCTGTCATTTTAAAACTGCGTCTTTGTGAATTATTGCAGGAGATCAGTCTTGCACAGTCCGACGAACAACGTAGCGAGATCAGAGCTAGAGCACGTGAAGCAATCCAGAAGGCACAACAGGAGCAGCGACGTTCCTACAATCTGCGAGCAAGAGAAGCCCCAACGTACAAACCAGGCGATATCGTGGTCATAAAGAGAACTCAATTTGGTCCAGGCAGAAAATATGCGGCATATTTTCTTGGTCCATACAAGATAACTAGAGTGAAATCCCACGATCGCTATGATGTGCAGAAGATTGGAGGAGAATGTCCGATAAAGACAACGACAGCAGCATCCCATCTCAAGAAGTATCGGGTCTGGAGTCCAGATCCCTCTCAGGATGACCGAGATGTGAGAGAGTGAGTGACGACGAGCATATGTACCTAGAGCTCCGAAGTTTACTCGACAGTGAGAATCCTTCCGTGAGACCGAACAGACGCGAAAGAGATACGTGTGATTTGTTGTTCTATAAATTTGCATTGTAAACCATCCTACCATTTTCTTTCAATAAATATTATTAAATCAAACAAAATGATATTATTCTTCACATTAATTTTGAATTATTTTGAGGCAATTGTTTTATTTTTATTCCTCATCTTGGATTTCGGTTCTGAGGACTCCGACGCTTTGCCTTGGAGCGCTGTTGCTTCGTTGCGCTGTTATGGGTTTCGAAAAAAAAGACGATGGTTCCTCATGAAGCTAGAAGCCCAATCTCTTCCTGGCAGTTTGCAACTAGGTTGAATTTGTGCTGGAGGTTGTTGGCTTCCGTTAAATCAAACGCCAGGCGCCGTAAATCTTTGAGAGTCATACCATAGTAAGCTTTGTCCAGTGCTCTGCAATGGTTCGCCAGATCCTCAGACTGCTCACTCGTAAATACGTATCTGAACCGCCTTAGGTGCTCGCTGGTACATCCCAGCAGAAGTGGAAATGTCAATAAAAGAATATTCAAATCTTAAATCACTTACTGATATGAGCCTCTTCCTCAGAGCTAATTCAGAAATACCGAGGTCTGCCGCAACACGACGCTTCGAGACTCCCTCCCGAAGCCTCTGTTGGGCCATTTGAGCATTTCTGGGGTGCATTTCTTCAAATCAGTTTTCTTCTTGTGGGTCCCATTAAAATTTTTGTTGAAAACACTTAATTTTTTTTAGAGCAAACCGCTATTGCGAACTTTTACCCCACAGCCACTGCCACCTTTGCCCCACAAGCAATTTTGGAACTTATCGAATTTTTAAATAAAGCTCTTGAACTTTTTCACAAAAACGAATACGCATTACCATCCACTATAGAATGAAGGTTTTCTTGATAGTGTAGTTTCGGACTGTTTAGTTATTTAAGGTAAGTTAATTGTCATCTCCAAAACTGAAAAAATAGATCAAAAGATCGCAAAACTCTTTTTACCCCATAACTTTTTGCCACTTTCATGAAATGTATCTTGTTTAAATGTGTGTAATAATGTATCAAACGAATACACCGTTGTCGAATTTTTATGCTCGTTTGCTTCAAAGAGGCCAATGCGCACCTTTGCCCCGCACTACTCTATAAAATTTTGTGATTTCAATAGTTTGCTCTCAATGCAGTTTTTGAGTCATGATAAAAAAAATGGGCCAATAAGTTACAAACATCACTTATACACCTTTTATCTTTGGAAAATTTGTCGAAATTTTTTTCGAAATTTCAAACATACATCCCAGTTCAGATACAGAAATGATGTGGTTCAAAAATACAGAGGCACTCTCCACCAGACGGCATGTAAATAAGCGCGCTGCCTACACCGAACAAAATTGCACTACAGTGTGTTATATCTATCTTGAATACTATTACTGAAAGACGTAGTTCAACGTCATACAAAAGGTAATGATTAATTAAAATAAAGTAACATCCGATGGGCCAACCAAAAAAGCCAAACGGGCCACATGCGGCCCGCGGCATTATTTAACAATTTGTCTATAAATTTCCAACATTGTTACTGAAACTTTTCATTATAATATAAAGTAGTCTTCAAAAACAATGTTCGTATGAGATTGTTTCCCCACCTGCAAAACAAAGTGTTTTTCATTTAAATAGAATACTAATTTGATATGGTAAAGTTGATTTTCATTCATAATTTGAATTGTAAAAAACTGTGTTCATTCCGTATGAAAATCAATTATTTTTTGAAGCCCACCTAAACTGATAAACGAAACTTAACCCTTTCGCTACGAGCGTCGTCTATAGACGACATCCGCGCGACGACTTGTGTGTACCTAAGACAAAACGTGACAACTGGCTTCTTACTCTTCTTTCTACATCTTCGTCGACCAAGGGTTAGATAACAGGGAAGCAAGATATGAAGTTGCCAAATGTCATAAAATTACGGAAGATTAATTTCCCATGAGAGATATAAGTGTTCTTTGAAAAATGTTTTTTCTGAGCTTTTCCCCTTTTTTTATTATTTATTCAACCGATTGTCACATATATGAAATAATCAGTATTTTCCTGTTATTTTGGTATGCAAAAAAAAAATAAAATAAAATCTCGAGAGAGCAAAGAAAACTAGGAAACGTAGATTTGATAGCTGGAGTATGATATGTTGAAGTACATTAATTAAATTAATGGTTCATTATATTTATCAAGAGACTATGGGCCTTATTCCAGTATACACTTCACAATGAAAACGAAATGAGCGACACGTCATTGAAATTCGTTTTACGAGTTAGTGAAGCGTCAAAGATAATGTTTTCAGGCAGAATGAAGGTTTTTAAAATAGAAATTATGAATGAAAATGAACTTCTCCGTATCAAATTAGTGTTCAATGTGAATGGAAAACTTGATTTTTTTTGATGTGGTAAAAAAATATCGTACAAAAATTGTATCTGAAGATAATTTTATATTATAATGATACGTTTCAGTTGGATAATGCGCAGGTGTTAAGTTACAGTAAGAAAGATGTGCTTCAGGTAAATAAATAACTACAAGTAAAAAATTTCATTCAAATTCTAGAAATTTAAAATTTAAAACTTACTACTCTCTGTCATATTAGTAGTAAGCCTTGTTAAAAGTTAGTTTCGTATCCAGATGTCGACACCTTATCGTTGTCATCGCGAATACACTTCATTTCGTTTTCACCGTGAAGTGCATACGAGAATAAGGCCGTATAATTCAATCGGTTCAAAACCCTGATATCGTTTAAATACTGTCAGTACTGAAGTGTTGATGAGATTATACATTCACAAATTATAACATAGCCTTTATTCAGGTTTTTTTTGAATGAATGTATCATTATATGTTTATTCTAGCTATTCTCTGCTAGGCCTTTACTATTAGCGGCTGTCCACATACCAGCATGACAGAAAAAGCATGATTTTAGACTCCCCCCTCCCCCTCCGTGGACAAGCGTGGAAATTTTCATACCCCTACCCCCTTTTGTCAACGTGGCCTAAATTCCATTTTAACTCCATTTAAGTTTATTTTATTTCAAATTTTACTAGCCGTACCCTGCCGTACCTGCTTTGCTGTAGCCAATTGATTTTGTATGGTAGAGAAATGACCAGCAAGTACAAAATACAAAGCACATGTTTCATATGAGTTTAATTTTGAAATACTTGTGAGTATATAATATTTTTTCATCATCATCAGCGAAGATAAGGCTATCTGGTTTGCCAACACGGAAACACGCAATGTACAGTTGAGCAGGTGAGGAACAATCCGCATCTGAATATAAACTTCACAACTTCAAAGATTGATCTTGAGTTTACTAATTATAATTGCAAACGCCAGTCGAATAAAAATAAATGAATTTAAAATCATCTTTAAATACAATTTTAGTACCCGTTTTTTTAACATTTGCAAAAAAAGTGTTGATATCATATAAATATACATATATTTATATAAAATATCATATAAATATACATATTGATACAAGAAAGTTAATTTACGTTCACAGCTTTATTTCAGAAGAGTGCTTAGTCCATCTGGAAATCCATCAATATCTTCGCCAGCAATAATTCAAATAATCTGATTAATTCGAACATTTTATTACAGAGATATTCTTGATCGAATGAAAAATTATCCTTTCCCTTTGGATTGTGAATATTTCATGATATAACGATCGCAGAGCACATCGATGGGCAGTTGTGAAAGTATGAATATGTTCTCTACAATATCCAGCCATTGCTTTGTTTCATCACAGAGTTACAGCGTTCCAAAAATCACCCAAAATTTACGATGTCGCATTCCGCTCCTCTATTTTTTTTGTTGAGTGCAGTTCTTTGTCCCCTCTGGTATATGATCGATCACTGCAAATGCCGATTCATATTCACTTTGTATTTCCGATTCACCTTTAGTCGGTAGCGCAATACGAAACCTTCTCCGCCATAGTTCGGATAATTTTCTAAGGGTCCTTATCGAACATTCTGTTTAGAGTGTCTATTTTTTTTATCCCTTTTGTTTAATTTAGGCTCATTAGCATTTTAGCTGTAACAGAGCCGAATTTGAATCGTGTACATGTCACATATTTATCATATCTATAATTAGCACATTACACAGTTGCCATTTTTCGGCGTTAGAGTATTCCCTTCTATATCATTGCAAATGGTACAAATTTACACAGTAGCCATTTAGGCGTAAGAGTTTTCTATCTGTTCTTCCATTATCCAGTTAAGACTGGACAGCGGAGACAGTCGTTGATCCATTGTTGAGTTATTTATAGAACAGCAGCCCGATGTGTCTTGCAGAGCAGAGCAGTTGTATGGATGAATCGATCTTATTTCGACCGTGGATCGATCTCCATCGCTGATGATTGTTGCGTGGACGTAGTTATTCTGTAACAACACAAAGATGGTCAATGGGGGCCCTGAGTTTTGAACTCACGATCGATCGCTTACTAAGCTAACGCGCAACCAATGTGGCTACGGAGACCCCCTAGAGTGTCTAGATGACTTTCAAAGTCATCTCGCGGGGAAAATTTACATCAGAAAACTTACGATCCATTCATTCCCAACTATGAAATCTAGCTCAAATCTCAATTATGAAAGAATTATTGAACATTTCCTGCGACCTATTTTTTTGCCTTAAATTGACCCAAATTAAAAAGTACGCTACTTAGAACGATTTAATTGCATTCATTTGAAAGATGACAAAATTTTGCGGGAAACAACTTCATGCGTGATAGCCTGAAAACTCAACCATAATGGAATCGTTTAATTTTCATAGTTTTGGGCTATGAACGTTTAAGCATAACCCCTATCTATGAAAGTCATAGGATCATAGGAAATAGCTCGGTCGTTCACAGTTTACGTGAGTTATTTTCAGAATATGTATTACAACGAAGAAGAATAATATTGGTAAAACTATATGAAGCACTCTTAGGCAGCTTAATTCGTTTATTGATAAATACGGAATACTCAAGTTTGGCGGAATGTTTTAAAATTCTTTAATATGGAACAGTTTTTATTTAATTTAGAATGTATCGGTGATTATATTTGTAAAAGTATTTATTATTCGTGTCCACGTGGACAAAGTTTATACCCCCTTCCCACTCTACGTGGACAAGCGTGGAAATTTTCATAACCCCAACCCCCCTAAAGTTGTCCCCCTTGACATCCCCTTATGATATGCTGGATGGCAAGAGAATTACAAAAAGGTGTAGAGTGGAAATTCCGATGCAATGTTTCCCTCTCTTCGGGTACTGAACACAGGACGTAGTAGAACGAAAATATACAAAGAATTGATAATAGAAATTTTCACTAAATTGGAATGTGAATGTAACTTTTATTCAATTTTGAATATATTGGGTTGGGGAAAAAGAAATGTCGTATATTGTCAATATATGGCAACACTTAAACATATCCTGTGTTGTACTTATCGCATCGGGTCATACTATACGGCTATTTAATGACGACAATCTGTGCTACAAGTGTCGATTTAACAGTGTTGTGATTGTCCTTTTCAGTCTCAAGTTATAGCGCGTCAAAGATGGAGTCTAACAAGCAAGAAATTCGCCATATTTTACGTTTTTACTACCTGCGAGGTAAAACTGCAACGAAGGCGGCCGAAAAAAATTCGTGTAGTTTATGGACCCGATACTGTAACGATTCGCACAGCACAGCGTTGGTTTGATCGATTTCGTTCTGGTGTAGTGGCTGTCGAAGATACACCCCTTACTGGTAGGCCAATCGTCGTGGAAACCGATAAAATCTTTGAAATCATCGAAGTAGATCGGCATGTGAGGACTCGCTCGATTGACCAGGAACTGAACACAGACCATAAAACCGTTTGAAGCCATTTGCAGAAAATTGGATTCCAAAAAAGATGGATGTATGGGTGCCACACGAGTTGACGCAAAAAAAATCTTTTAGACCGAATCAACGCCTGCGATGCACTGCTGAAACGGAACGAACTCGACCCATTTTTGAAGAAGATGGTGACTGGTGATAAAAAGTGGAACACATACGACAACCTAAAGCGAAAAAAGTCGTGGTCGAAGCGCGGTGAGCCGGCCCAAACCATCACCAAGCCCGGATTGACGGCCAAGAAGGTTTTGCTGTGTGTTTGGTGGGATTGGAAGGGAATGATCCACTATGAGCTGCTCAACTATGGCCTGACCCTCAACTCGGTTCTCTACTGTGAGCAGCTTGATCGTTTGCAGCAGACGATTGACCAGAAGCGGCCAGAAATGATCAGTAGGAATGATGTTGTTTATCACCAGGACAACGCTCGGCCTCACACATCTTTGATGACCCGCCAAAAGCTATGGGAGTGATTGTCATCTCTTCCGGTCCATGCAAAACGCTCTTGGTGATACTAAGTTGGCCTCAGAAGCGGCTTGCGAAAACTGGCTGTCTGAGTTTTTTGCAAATAAAGAGGGGGGGGGGGTGGTCCGTGGTCCGGATTCGACCCCCTATTGTCATGTCTCGTCTCAGGTGTGTACGAGTGTCGTCTATAGACATCATGAGAGTGATACTGCACATCGATCACACCAGCGCGATGAACATACTATTCGGCGCAATGATCCGTTTAGCGGTAGCACTCCGACGAAGCACTCTGCCGTAGAGAAACGGTTAAAGCCACGGCTTACAGAGACAAGGCTAGCTAACCCGGATCAGTCATTCGGAAAGCGAAAGAATCTCTTTTTTGGCCCGGTAATGTCATTTTCATAATTTATACACCCGCTCACAGCGCATTGAACCATTTTCGATTTTTCATTTCAGGAACATTTACGCGTAAATCGGAAAACAAAATACAAATGGCAACTGTTTGCACTGACAATTCGGATGACGTCATCAAAAAAAAATTGTAAGGAGTTGTATCTAGGACACGACCGCATATTTTCGACGTAGAACTACGCAAATATATTATGCAATCCACTTGTTTACCACTTCGAATATTATTTTAGAATGCATGGAAATTTTTGTTATAGATTATATTCTTCGTTACAAACAAATTTGATGAACTCCTTTTACGTTTGACATGATGCCCGGGACACCAAAATATGTGAACGGAAGAATTGTCAAACGATCAAACGGTTCTCAAACCGCGAAAGTTCATTCACCTCTAGTATCTGAAATGACGATTTTCCCTGGCTTCTCAGTTTAAAAGTTCGTTTTAGGGAAATATATTCCGGTCTGCACAACGACAAGCGAGTGCAAAAGTACTCAACACTAGAGACGTCGGTTAATCGTTCGATTAATTCAAATAATCGAATATCTGCAATTTTATCCGAGTAATTTTGTATCGAATAATGAAAAATCAAAATATGAATACAGGTAAACTTCGATATAACGTACATTTCACTTTCAAAATTGTACGTTGTATCGAATTGTACGTTATATCGAAGCATAATAAAGTAATCACAAACGTAGTCTATATTACATTATTGTGTTGCTGTTTTAGTAAAGTTAATAAATAACTTCAATCAGAAGACGAAGCCAGCCTTTCTCATGATGTTTCCCTTCGTACTGTTGATTAAAGCTTGATTCATTTAGAATCCGGAATCACAAAACCAGCTGTATTTCGGAATTGGTTGAAGGTACAAAACTTGTTTTAGCATCACAATAAAGATAATTCATTGTTCTATCAGAAAAAAAATATTGAAAAAAATTTTCCTTTACACTTTGGAAATGTGTACGTTATATCGAGGTAAAATGTACGTTATATCGAGTGACGTTATATCGAGGGTACGTTATAACGAGGGTACGTTATATCGAAGTTTCCCTGTACATCGAATAATTATCACAGTAATCGCGATTAATGAAAAAGGAAACAATTTTTTTCAAAAAATACAGTGCCAACTTTAAACTTTGTTTGTCGAAATTCATCGATTATGCTAAACCACTTACGGTTGAAGCATAAAAATAATTCCCTGATGGTGGAGGAGACTGGGGAGAAGAATTCAGCGTCTGCAGGAGTAAATAGCGGAATAGAAGGATGTGACCTAATCTCCCGTACTAAAGTGGTAGTATTCAAATTCAGAGTGCCAAGGAAAATACTAGTGGTCAATGATTCTACAAAAATACTTCTTTTGAACTAGTAGTTATGGGGACCAAGTAGAAATTTTCAAATAAATCTGCTATTTCAACAACATTTGAAGAACAGGTAGTTTTGAACACAAAAAATTGTATGTTGGTGCAATTAAAATATTTTGCATCATTTGCATGATGTGCTCTTTTTTCAATCGCCCGCAAAAAAAATCACGAAATGGTAAATTTATCAATCTACTGAATTACCATTCAAAAACTACTATTCTGCATATTCTGCATAATTTTTTTTTATTATAAATGTCTGTTCATCTCGATTACAAGAAATAAATATTCGCTCGATTAATCGAATTCTGAAAGACAATTATTCGAATGAATCGATTATTTGGCCCCACGATTAATCGATAATCGAATAAACGAAAAATTTAGACATCTCTACTTAACATCAAAAAATACCCCCGACTTGCATGTATATTTGCAGGTACATTAATTTTGAAGTTCGTGTTAGGGAAACACAACTCAGTGGGCAAAAAATATCCCCGACTTACATCTTTTTACAAAGCGGATTCCCCCAGGCACATTGATTTAGAAGTCTGTGTTAGGGAAACACAGCTTGGTGGAAACAAAAATACCCCCGACTTGCATGTATATTCGCAGAGCGTATTTCCTCAGGTACATCGATTTTGAAGTCTATGTTGGGGAAACCATAAATCGGGCCAATCAATACTTGACAGTTAAGGCGTTTAAATAACGCTTGACATTTTAGAGTTATTCAATTGTTCATCTCATGGAAAATAATATTTTATTAATTGCGATAGACGCGTATTTCCTATCAATTGATGCAAACATCTTTCCGATCGGTTAAGAAATGTTAGAGTTATAAGCATTCGAAATATGGGTAGGATTAGGACACCAATCCGCAGAATAAATGTATGAGAAAAAGGTTCTTCCAGTTTTTCTGAATTGAAACCGTTTAGAGATTAGCGAATTGTAATGTATAGCATATCAAACAAATCTTAGAGAATCTCCGATTCGATTGGTATGCAAATCATGAGAATTCGTTCACAGTGAAAGTAGTTATTAACGTTAACTTTATTTCATAAAAACGTGACCTGTATTCTGATTTGGCACCCTTCCTGAAAGACGTAGTTCTACGTCAAAATGTAAAAGAACTAGCCTTGTCTCTGTAAGCCGTGGTTAAAGCCAAGACGGGTCTATGGTACTAGGTGAGGCCGTTTCGTCACTAAGTTGGTTAGGGGAGCGGTATATGAAAACAGCACGGAAGAAAGTTGAAGGGGAATTATTTGCTTGTAGCGTGAAAGAGACAGACTGATCACGAGCGAGCTTCGGCAATAGCGTATTGTGTTTTGTTTACAAACAAAACACAGTAGACTTCCAAGATGGCTGAAGCGTGGTTTTAGCAAGTTGGCCCACCTTAGTATATACTTCTAGGCGCCTTGGTTAAAGCCGTCAACGTGGATTCGGTTTACGACCGCAATGGACAACTACAGTAGAGAACCTCGCAAAACAGCCGCACTTCTATTGCAGTGCACCAAACTAAACATCAAAAACGACACGACATCAAATCAAAACATTTTTTGTCGCTGATTTTAACCGGTTACTGGCGCGAGTCTGTGTCCGTGTAAGCGGCCATCGCGCTCACCACATAAAACCATCCGGGAATGCAATGTAGACATAAAAGCAACATAAAAATATTTACATTTCGTGCTTCGGTACTCTTTCATATGCGACTGACGCTGACGGCTTGTGAACACGCACACACATACAATCATTGAAGAGTAATAAACGAGAGAGGAAGAAAAGAGAAATGTATACACACTCTCACATGTTCATTATCCGCATTGCCCACAATGTGCTGCTTTGCTTTGGTCGAATCAGTACTGAGTGAACGTTTGTTTGAGGTGCGTTCGTGGTTCCTTCCTGTCGGGTTTTCGACGCGCGAATCTTCTGTTCTTATTATGAATTAATTATTATTCAATCGAAGGAAATAAAACAATAATAACACTAAGCTGTGTGTGGGAACGATTATTTGTGATTTTTTATATTTTCAAATTGAAAAAATCGCGCTTGTTTGAATGTTTAAGGTAATTTTTATTGACCGTCTATGTGTAGTGTGCCTCTCATGAAGTGAAGTGACCCTACGGTACAACAACGGAGTAAAAGTGCCCTCATATTGGATTGTGAGGATGAGAAGCTGTGGAAGAGAAATCTGAGAAAATGCATCATAAGAATATACGTGAAAATACGGTTGAAAACATGAAAATTAATCCAAATGCGCATTTCTAATGAGGCGTAAACAGAAAACGTATCCTCGCTAATTGTTGAGTGATATTTATAAATCATGTGCGAGCATGCAATCAGTTGTTTTCTTATGTGATTGTTTTCGAAAGTGAAGTGAACCAAGTTTTCTTTGAATGAAACAACGTTTTGCCATTCCCAAGTTCATAACAAAACCGGCTTGGATTATTCAAGTGAAATTGCAGTTACTGTTGCACCCTGTTTTCGATTGATTGATTCAATGATTGATGGAGCAAGTTCCTGTATTTAGGGCGTAACGTGACAAGTGTAACCCTTCTAACAAACCAGTGTTCTGATTCGGATATTTTGGATATTCATTATTTCTTCAATAACTGGAATAACAATTATCACACAAGTGAGTCACGTTGGAAGCATACGATCTTATCGGGAATATTTCTGTCTTGTTGACATCAAATGAACAGGTAAGCTAATAATTGTTTTGTCTGCTTGGTTACATGATCAAAGAACTGTGTTCATCGACCAAACCTGTAGAGAACTTGGCCCTAACTCTCTCTAAACCGGCGAATAGGGACATAGCGCTTAACTCCGCTCATAAGGTTCTGTATAACATTTAGCTGCAGATTCTTCTGTAAGGAAACCCACTTTTTCTTGATGTCTTCCTCAGATTTGATCTCCTTGGGATGCTTCCGTAGTGCCTGCTTCATAATAGCCCGGCATTTTTCGACGGGTCTTAATTCCGGTGCGTCGGGGGAAGGGATTCATGTCCTTGGGTACGAAAGTGATCTTGTTGGTTCATACAATTCCAGGACATCCTTCGAATAGTGGCACGAAGCTTCCTTACTTCCTCCGGAACATCAAAACTGAAGAAAAGTAGCCCGGAAGCTGCCAGAAGTCCGCTTCGACGTAAGTCTCATTATCCATGATAAGACAATGAGGCTTCGTCAGCATCTGGGTGTACAGTTTCCGGGTCCGTGACTTTCCCACCGTATTATGCCGTTCGTCACGATTTGAAGCCTTCTGCACTTTATACGTATGCAGTGCCTCCCGGCCCTTGGCTCGACTTGGACAAATTCAATTTTTTTGGCTACATCCCTGACCGAAGCATAGGGATTCCGCTTAAACGCTTTCACGACACGCTTGTGATCCTGATCACTAATAGAACATCCATTGTGACCGCATGTCTCTTTCTGTTCGACGTTCAGATTTTCGTAGGAACGTTTAATCATACAGCTTACCGTTGACTGCACGATTCCGAGTTGTTTTTCGATGTCCCTATGAGAGAGTTGGGGATTCTCCAGGTGCTTGCGCAAAATCAATTCGCGGCGTTGCTTTTCGGGTGACTCCATTTTACTAATCTGACAGCGATGGAAATACTGTGTGAACAACATACTCTAAACTACTTCTACCCAAATTTTCAAGAGCTAATGCCCAATGGGTAAATTTCTACAGCTTTTTTTCGTGATGCAATTTGATGTGGGATACTCTTTATCATATTTTTGAAAGACGCAAGAAATGAGCAAAAGCCTCCACAACAATACTGATGAAGACAGTGAAACTTTTTGTCAATGAATCTATGTCATATGTGTCAAAACATATGACATAGTCACATTCAAGTCCATCGATAACGAAGGCAACAACAAAAATCAAATAAAATTGAAAGCTCTACCAAAAAAGTTTTGGCAATGTCACAATGTGTATATATATATATATATATATGTGACATTCATTCACAACTTTTTTTCCGCCTCACAGACCCTCCTATTTCCCGGGAATTCACATGCAAAAAAGAAAGAAAATAAAACCGGCCGACGTGTCGTTATAATCGTCGCGACACATTCAAAGTGCAAAGTGAATGATATTTTCGTCTCAGCGAGAGTCTGGCGGAGGGAAAAACAGCATCATCATCCGATCGAGCGAGCGAAGAAACCGAAATATACGCAAATACAAACTTTACGATTTATTTTTGCCTTTTGTTTATACACTCGCCTAGACTCTGGGGAAGACATGCAAAAATAAAAAATTAAAGAAAAACATTTCGGTACACCAGGAATGGTTCCGTGCACTGTTTTAGGAGGAGAGGGAGGATGCGCCACTTTGCGGTGCGTGGGTATGTGCTAATGCCGGAAAAATTAGGCGATATTTTTCATTTGTGCTAGTTCTCAAATCGTGGCGTCTATTGTGCGAGAAGAGCAGACATGCAGATCAGCCTATGGGCAAGTAGCAGAATTCAGATAATGTTTTAATTGTGTGTTGATTGAAATATTGATCAAATCATAGCTTGTATAGGTAGAAATACGAGGAATTTTTGTTTGTGGTACTTGCTATCGGTGATCATTCTTGACATGGCTCCTCAAACACGAATAACCGTTTTTTGAATATGTAATCCGTAATCCACATCTCAAAACTAAATTTTAAATCTGATACCGAGATCTGAATCCAAATTTGGAATCTGGAATCTGAATTTGGACTTTGCATCCGAAACTAAATCTGAATGTGACACCTGAATATGTAGTTTGAATGTGGAACCTAAATCTCATCTCGTCCTGGAATCTGAGTATGGAATACAAATTTAGCATCTGGAAATTGAATCCAAAATTTGAATCTATAATCTTTTGGAATCTGATATCCAGATCCGAATCTGCAATCTCGAACCCGAATGAGATAACTATCTGAAATGATCTAATTCAATATGAATTTTGGGAACTAAATCTGGGATCTGAAATCTGAACATTGGATCTGGTAATTTATTTCGGTCACCTAAATTTTGAGTCTGATACCGAGATCTGAATTTGAAATCTGGCATCCGGATTTGGTAACTAAATCTGAATCTGTAATTTGAATTTCGGTACTAAAATTAGTCGCAATCTAAATTTGAAATCTGATATTAAGATTAGCATTTAAAAATGGAAAGGAATATGAAACTGGAATATGTATTTTGGAACTAAATCCGAAACTTTAATCTGAATCTAAAGTCAGAATATGATATCCTAGTTTGGAAACGAAACATTGAATCTGAGTTTTGACTGTTAAAATAGTATCTGAAACTTGAGTTTCGTTTCTGAAATCAGAATCTGGTGTCTTAGTCTGAACTCCTTGTATCCAAATCTGTTGTTGCAGCCTGGAATTTAAATTTGCAATCTGATGTCGATCTAAACTCTGAAAAAAACTGAATCTAAATCTGGAATCTATAATTCAAATCTTCAATCAGGATTCGGAAACTGAAATTGGGTACTAAATCAGGAATCTCAATCTGGATCTGGAATCTGGAATGTGAATTATTCAGTAAATTGGGATTTGAATTTAGTTTCAAATATAAAGATCTAAATAGAAATCTGGAATCTGAATCTAAAGACTGAATAAGGGATTTGAATTTGGAATTCAAATATTGAATCGTTTTTTTGCGAACTAAATCTGCAGCATGTGATCTTAAGCGTTGAAATCTCAATTTGGAATATGAATCTAAAAGCTGGAACCTAAATTTGCAATGCAAATTTGGAATAACAAAAAAATCTAAAATCTATGTTTGTCTTCTACTGATATTGATACTGATACTAATACTATTTTATATTCTACTGAGATCTGAATTCAAATTTGGATTCTAGTTTCGATAAAAAATCTGAAGTAGGAAACTTTATTTGGAATCTAGATCTAGAATCTTAATTTTGATTCTGAAAACAGATTATGAATTTTTAGCCTGGAATCTGGAAATTGAATCCGAAATTTGCGTCTGGAATCAGATATCGAGATCTGAATCTAAATATGCAACCTGGAATGATCTAGAGCAGGGTTTCTAAAAGTGGTCGACACTCTGGGGTCGATTTCGGCCTCCTAGGGGTCGACATGAACGAAAAATGATTTTGGGGGTCGACGAGGTCTGAAAATCGACCCCTATTGAATATTACAAGTCCTTGTTTTAAGCTTTCAAGATACAGTTTAAGTTGTGTCACGTGATCCAACATGATTTTTAGAAGAAAGTATTATTGTTATACATGAAAAACTTAACAAATAGATGAACGCGTATAAGATGAAAAATTTGGCAAGTGCATTTGGCATTTGCGTATTTTTTGGCCCGCTCCAGTATTTGTGAGTTATTTGTATTAACATATTTACAATTAAATTAATGTTTATATACTTTTACATCTATTTATTTTGTTGAATTTTTAAGGCAAAATGATCCCAAATTAACCCGATTAACCCACGGTTTCCAGACTTTCAGACTTTGGTAATGCATCCAGATATCCAGACCGTCCTTTGTCTAGTCCAGACTTTCTTTCTTTGACTTTATTGAGTTGGTTTGGAAAACTAGTTTGCGCTAGAAACAGTTATTCAAAATGGCATCACTAATTTCACCGAAGGGATTGGGAGCCCAGAGCACTGATAAGCATGCTGGTTTTTACAAAATATGTAGTAAAGACATAAATTGTCTTGGAGGATGGACGGATTTTTTGAAGCGTACTGCGACTGAGAAGTACAAAAGCGACCGCTGTGATCACGAGTATTCTCGGAGATGGTCAACACGAGAAGCCCATTAGTCATTTGCGAATTCGTCGGCAAAAAAATTGACTGAAATATTTAAGGTAACCTAACCATGTACCGACAGGTTCGAAGAACAGACCAAAAAAATATTTTAGGTATCCAATATTTTTTAGGCAACTGAATATGCTTGTGCTTGTCGCGTTTTGTGTCGAATATATTGATCGAATTTCATCGGTTAAAATGAGTCAAATATTTGGCTTTGGTCAAACAGTGTATGAGATCCCTTAGTAGCCAGAACTAGCTATTGGAAGGATGGTATACAGTTCGTGAATGATTGTTTTTATGATCTTATACAAGTTACCGAACCGGATTCTAGAACGTTGTATAACGAAATGGTTTCGTTGTTCAAGAGGGACAAGGCAATGACTATGGCTTCACCAGGCAACTAACTTGGCGCTTTTCTTAAAAAAGATTGTCCATCGCTTTTCATTATGAAGAGTCTTTGCTATAGCTCTGCCTTATGTTCTTCGTATGCGTGTAAGCATATCCCAGTTGAAATTGAGCAAACCACTAGCTGTCTTAGAAGCAGTCCCTTGCGGACTACTTAGTGTGATGAGATTCAGGAAATTCTTGAATTAAAACCCTTGAAATTGCTGCATCCATACGCGACTAGAAGGTTCTCACTGGAAGCAGTGATGCAAAAAGTACTTGTCAGATATGATCCACTCCGAATCTGCCTTGTATTGGATATTTTTTTCACAAAAGAGTTCATGCAAACGCTAAAACATATGAATAAAGATGCGTTTGATAAAAAAAAATACATAATACATCTACTTCAACTTCAATGACTCGGTTATGATAAATCTGACCATGCTGGACCATGCATCAGAAGAAAACATCAAGCCATTTTTACGCTTAATTAAAATTTTCCTACTCTGGTTCCCAGAGAAATGATTCAGCCAATTGATGAGGAATTCAGCGAGCTGCGCAATGTTGATTTTTCAGACTAGTCTCCGGATGAATGAACCAATGTAGTCATGTTTTGGGGTAAAGTTCTTGCCACAACTACCCGTAGTGGTGAAATGGCATTCCCGCAATTAAGAAAATTTATGCCAAAAATTTACTGAACGCCGAAAATGGTTTGGTGCACATGTCTGCAACCATCAAGTTTATTTATTTACCATCTTTGGTCACAGACCACACAGACTATTTAGACATTCTTAATTCTATCTTTAAAAACTAGTCTACTTATGTTGAAATCAAAAATATCGTGCACATCGTTAAAAAGCCTACAGCATCTATCTAGCGGATTGTTATATCCGTATGTAGTACGGTGCCCTTGAACTCTGAGAAAGGAAGTGCTTCGGAGTTGGCGGTTCGGAACGTGAATATTAATATTTTGCAGTATGCTGCCGCAGTCGATGTTGTTGCTTAGTACGTCGTAGATGAACAGCCTTTGCAGAAAACTACGCCGGCTCGACAGAGTTTGGAGTCCGATGAGCGCGCATCGATGTTCGTAAGGCGGTAGATTGTCGGGATTTGTCCATGGGAGCCGCCGTAATGCACTTCTTATAAAACGTTTCTGGATTTTTTCGATACGTGTTACGTGCACACTGTGATACGGGGCCCAGATCTGTAAGTATAATGCGTCGATATATGATGAGAAGAAATAACGGTTAAATAATGTTTTACAGTGTTGGTTGTTTGATTGTGTTGAAATATAGAGACTTTAAAATTTTGCAGTTCTAGTCCTGAGAAGGGCCCTTGTGGACAAACTCAATCCGAACTCCTTCTTCACCTGCCCTGAGAAAGACATTTCGTTGTCATTGCTCTACAGCAAACCGTGTCCGCTTCCACACACATCAAACGACGTTCTCGTGAAATGTTCAATAAAATTCGCAATTCAATATAATAAAATCCAGACAAATCGAGACTTTCGATTTTCCAATATCCAGATTTCTGTTCAATACACTTGGAAACCCTGGCTTAACCCTTTAAGGCTGTGGAAACTTGGTAGGGAATCGATTCAAACACATTATCTTTGATAAAAAATAAACTATTGAAACAATTGAAAAAATTGGTTATAATATAGTTGCCACTGGTTAACCAACCGCAGTCTCTAAATTAGTATGAATTTTGTATGAATAAGAGAATTAGAATTATGAATTAGTAAGAATTTTGTATAAATAAGACAAAAACGAGAAATGGGTTTTTTTGTTTGAAAAATTTGGCTATAGGGGTCTAAGGTATCACTTAATTCTGGAAAAGGGATCTATTGTCCAAAATAGTTTGAGAACCCCTGATCTAGAGTCTGAGTCTAAAATATGAATTTGGTATCCGAATTTGGGAATTGAATCTGGCCCCTAAAATCTTAATATTGAATCCGAATATGAAATCCAAATTGAAAAATAAATCTGGAATCTGGGTCTAAATCTGAACTTTGATTCTGAATACAGTCTGAATCTGAGTCCGTAATACAAAACTGAAATCCAAATTTTGAGTCTAATACTGAGATTTGAATCTAAATTTGGAATATGAATCGGAATTTGACAACTAAATCTTTATCTCTAAATTGAAGCTGAAATTTCAATCTGGAATCTGAATTTTTAATATGAAAATAGAACCAGAATTCTTCGTCTGAAATCTGAGTCCGGAATCCAAATTTAGCACCTGGAAATTGAGTCCGAAATTTGATCTTGGATCAAAATTTAGAATCCTTATTTGGAATCTGAATTTTGATCCTAAAAAAAAAAAGAATACAATACAGTCTTAATCTGGAATGCGGGTCCGGAATCAAAAAATTCAATTGGGAATTGAAATAGAAATTTCAATCTGGAATTTGAATTGGAAATCTTTAGCTGGAATCCGGAGTTTTGAATCTGAAAATAGATTTTGAAGTCTCAATTTGGAATCGAAGTCCGGAATCTTTTTTTGGAAATTTTGAAAACTGATATCTGATATCGAATCTGTTTCTAAATGTGAATCAGGAATCTCAATATGAAATCTGAATATGAAATACGAATATGAAAGCTAAATCTGGAATCAAAATTTTAAATTATGGATTCCTAATCTCAATCTGGGATCTGGGGTTTGGAATTCAAAGATGAAAATAATTTTTGAATCTAGATCTGGAAACTGGTTCGAGTCTAAATCTGGAATATGAAATCTGAATCTATATTCCAAATTAAATATATTCCCTAAGTTAAAATCCGAATATGGAATCTAGAGTTTTGAATTCTAATCTGGAATTTCAATGTTGAGTCTGATATAGAGATCTGAATCTAAATCTCAAATCTGAACTAAGAGTCTGATTCAGGAATCTGAATTTGGATACTAAATCTACAACCTGAATTTATGTATCATCTGGAATTTGAGTCTTGTATATGAATTTGGAATGTGAATTTAGAAACTGAAATGCACCAAAAATCTGTATTAGTTCTCTGAAGTTAGAAACTCAATTTGCAATCTAAATAGTGGAAGAAGGTCCTGACTCGCCTCCCTAAATTGTAACGATCATTCATCACATAAAATTCTTGTTTTTGGGTGACCTTGGCATTGAAATGTGTAATACAACTCTGAAACTACGTTTTATACTGGTCGGTGTGGTTCATGAGTGCTAAAAAAGGGGAAAAAAAAGGTCAAATCGGAAGTCACTTTTCTCGACACCTTCAAAAATGGTGATCCTGAACCGACTTTCGATTTTTTGCAGCGAATTTACTTTCAATTGTACGGTAATGACATACACTCCCATTTATGAAGGTAATGGTTATATCTCAAAATACCCCCCTTCGATAATGTTTTATATATTTTTATTGGAAAATACTTCCAATTCAATAAAGTTTGACGTAAAGTGGTGCCGTGGCACACTCACCATTTTATAGATATTTTATAGGTAAGGCCATCATTGTATACTACATTCTGGATACTCCACAATAAAACTCAAAAATTGGCCAACGTGATGTTAAGTTTCAATAGCATTAGCAGACTTGGGAGAGCCAAATCTAGGCGCTGCTTGTAGCAGACATACAGACCATCACAGACAAGTAGCAACAGTTCCGATAATTTCAACCTAATTTCTTGAAATCATACACTTTAATTAGTGTTGTGATCGAATCATTGCTGGTATAGGTAGAATAAAAAAGGTCTTTTCAGAGCGACACTCGCTTTGGGGTAATTCGTAACATGGCTCCGGGAAGACGACGGAACGTGACTTGAAAATGTCCAAAATAAATGGCGAAAACGCCGAGGTTGGATCATTTTGTCTACAACTGATAAACGAACGGTTCTTTTTGGTAGAGCATGCAAAACGACATATTGCCATTTCGCGGCATCAATTCACTTGTCGTGTAGTTTATCACCGATGGAGAAGAAGGACAGGAAAAAAATAAAAACATGTTTCTGCTGATGCCACTTCTTTTCACTTGAATCTTTTTTTTCGTCTCCATTCAAGGTTCATTCCACTCACGGGGCGCTTTCACATGAGTTGCCTCGTGTCGCCGATCCAACCCGCGGCCACCATTGAAAAAGCGATTGAACGCACGGACGACCGAACGAGTTCGACTAGTCTCCGATGCTTCCATTCTGTGCTGTTTTTTCTGCCTTCTAGAACATAAATCCAAAAGAGACTCTCCGCCGAGGCTTTCAATCACGATGGTCTTGGCTTGGCTTGCTCGCCTCGTCTACTTTCCATTATTAGCCACCGGCGACTTGAACCCATCCACCATGTTACGCTTTTATATGTTTTATCGCTCCTTTTATAATTGTGTTCTCTGATTTAACGTCGAAGATAATCACTGTAACGAGGGAAACGTATAGAAGAAGATCGAACGAGTGTGTAGAAATTGAATCTTCCAATCTTTGGGCCGTCCTCATCGAAAATCAACATAAAGTATGTTAGGTCGTATTTTTGAATCATCTTCTAACTCATATTATATATAATCATATAGCATAAATGGGAAAGGCAGTCAAACCATCTCAGAATGGGCGATGGACCTCTTTCGAAATTCTCGTCTAGCCTAATCACTAGTTTCAACTAGGGGAAAAGCCATTAAATGCGATGATATTCAATATGGGATCGTAAAAAGTGTTCCAAAGAGAGAACGCTATAAATTTGTACACCTCAACAGTTGTTACTCTTCGAATAATTAGTTGTACATACACTTGAAATTCACGTTAGAACTGTTTCAATCGCTAGCAGCAGCAATATCAGACTCTTTGACGATAAACATAAATCTGCTGAATCTCGGTTTTCCTTTTGCAACACGACGGAGTGCGACTGCAAAACGGGGGAAACAACACACAACTCTTCGGAGAGGACCGGTTTCAGCACCAACTGGTTCTCTCCGTTAGTTCTGCGCGTTTGTGCCCCGATACAAACCATTCCCCCGGTTTGTTGTTCTCTTATTATGTATGCTTGATTCCTTTTTTGTGAGAGGTATTGATCTAAATTTAGTGAATTTTTAGATTAACGTATGTTGTATTCAAATGTATGCTGTTTGAAACTTTGAATGGGTCTTACATTTGCGGTTAACATGTTCTATTTTAAACACAATTTCATTCCAATTTGTGAAATATGAAATGTGAAAAAAATTATTAATGGTTGGTGAGTTGTGTTGCGTCTCGTTTTATTTGGTTAATACGTATTATTTGTGTCATTTTTAAACGCTTTTATTTAGCTTGCCCTGTTTGTATGTTTGTATGTCTATACCATGTCTGTAGCGCTGTGGATTAATAGAAATTTGACCCCCTTCCTGTTGACCCATTGATCTGAAATTAGGAACACACCTTTATCTCTGCAGTCATTATGAAACTGCGTATTTCACGATCTTGAAAATCCAAGATGGCGACCGCTACAAAATGGTGGATTACATATTTTCTCAAAACCTCATCAATATGGGTTTTTCCAAAATCCCATCAATATAAGTATCAAATGAAAGGGATTGATTAGTAGAATACTGTTGTTAATAAAAAATGCATATCCAAAATGGTCACCACCACAAAATGGCTTCATATATATATATATATATATATATATATATATATATATATATATATATATATATATATATATATATGTTTTCTTTTTAACTTTAAAATCTCATCAATATGGGTATCAAATGAAAGGGCTTGAAAAATGTAAATCCATGATGGTGGCCGATACAAAATGGCGGATTACATATTTTCTCAGAACCCCATCAATATGGGTATCAAACAAAAGGAATTAATTAGTATATCACATTTATTTAAAAAAGTGCAAATCCAAAATGGCTGCCACCGCAAAATGGCGCAATATATATTTTTTAAGAACCTCATCAATACTAGTATCAAATGGAAGGGCTTGAGTAGTAGAACATAGTAATTTATTAAAAAAATTCAAATCCAAAATGACCAGATTCAAAATAACAATTAAAAATTATGACTTATGACTTGATCTCAATAATATTTTTTTCCCAATTCATCAACATCATTCAGTTTGTCATTCTGAATGAGAATCATTTTGGCATTCATATGTAGCGTGTAATACTGCTTTCTCATGTTCAGTCTAAGGCGAAAATATGCAAAAGTCTGCGTCATCGGCTAGCTTTACAATAAATAAATAACACTGTTAATCTTTTTTCTACAAAGTGAATGTGATCTGTGAATGTGAAGTGTGGGAGTGATCTGCAACACCTTACAGGATATTAATCTCATTGTTATTAGGCATTCGCTAACAAAGTGTACGCGTGTTCTGTTAAACTTTTTTTTATTTGTTTGAGAATAAGTTCGTTCTTCCAAACCAGAAATGAAAACATTAGTCCTGCTGAAAGTGTGACAAAAAATTCTTGTACTTGAACCGATTCAACCATTATGGATTTACAAAAAATACATGGTTGGACAGTTATGCTTAGAATATCAACATGGGACAATTGAGCTTGATGTTGTTTTTTGAAAAGCTAGAAACAAACAAAAAGTTTTGACGTAGAGCTACGTCTTTCATTAAGGGTGCCAAATCAGAATACAGGTCACGTTTTTATGAAATAAAGTTAACGTTAATAACTATTTTTGCCGCGAACGGATTTTGGCGATTTACATACTATACGAATCGGAAATTTCGTAAGATTTGTTTAATGTGCTATACATTAGATTCCCCTGGTTTGTAGATGGTTAAAATTCATGAAAACTTTAAGCATTTCCATTTTCCCATACATTTGTTCTGTCCATTTGTGTGCTTTCCCGAACAGAGCTGTCAATAACGAGCAACTTATCGACGACCAACGGAGGGGAAATCGTAGGAAGTCTCCGTGAACAAAGGAAAAGGCAGAAGAATGAAGGGGAATACTTGCCTAGAGTAGAAACAGTGGATGTAGTTGAGGCAAACTTTCATTCGGCATCGGACTATTGAGCAATTCAGTTCACTTTGCTTTCGACATGCTTTGTGTGGACACCGACTGGACAACATCGTTGCTGGACGAGCTGGACGGCGAGGAATCGAGTGCCTTTCTCAAGGCAAGAGGGTGGAGGTGGTAGTGCTGGAGTAGAGTAGAGTTTTCAAAGGGCCTTTCTCAAGGCTAGAGACGAATGAACTGAAAAAGTTTAAAGTCTCTATAATACAATACCTTACCTTACCTTGCTTTCGATGCGTTTCGATCTAAGATTGGACCCCACCAGTGGTAATCCAACTTGGATATCGTTGTTTGGTTTACCTGTTCGTTTTTCGCGTTATTCGTATCGTGTGTTTTTCTTTTCGCGTCATAAATTGGACGCTTCGCGTAGTGTGTGATGAGCAAGAAGAAGAGGAAGGCAAGCTCGAGCCCTGCAAAAAACGAACGCATTGCCGAACGCAGAGGTGCGATTCCTTTGAGGCAACACTAAATAACATGTAGCATGATATTTGATACTTGCAAGTGTTGACATTGTTGTTGTTTCCATGCGGTGCTAAAGATATATTGATGTAGTTATGAGATGTGGAATAATGGTTCTGGTGCAACATGTATATAATCGACTGTACCCGAGTCTATTTCAATTGCGAAAAAGGCCACCGGAATAGCATTCGAGGTAAATTTTCAATGCATTGACATGAAATAAATTGCGACATACGATCAGGCAAGAATGAATCATCAATCAGTTATCGTCAACTGATTCTACAATGAAGAAACCATTTCAGAGATTATTGTACTAAGCAGTTGTTTCTAAAATTTCACAGCATTATAGAATAATATCCGAAGGTATGAATAAGCGACTTATATAAAATAACAGCGTAGTTCTACGTCAACAATGCGGTCGTATCTTGGACACAACCTCCTATAATTTTTTTTTGTAGTTTTCTGGAAGATTAGGTATAAAAACACATCGTTTTATGAAGAAAAGTGAAAATGGTCAAAAAAATAACATGGGACAACTATGCGTAGAACGGCAGTCTGGTACAGATTAAAATGTGGCAACACTGTCTGTAACCTCTGAATCTGGGTTCTCAATCTGACATCTGAATCCGGAATCTTTATCCCGATTTTGAATCTAAAAACTGAATCTGGTAAACAATCTTGCATTTAAATCTAGGTTCTAGAATCTTCGATATTCGGAATTTGTAAATGAATCTGGAATCTTAATCTAGATTCAAAACCTGGAATGAAATGAATGCATTAGTCTGGATTCTGAATCTGAAAATCTGAACCCAAATTTAAAGTATAAAACTGAAATCCAAATCTGAAATTTCAATCAGATTACAGATTACAGAGACATATTACACTGAATTCTGAATTTTGTTTTCTGATTTGAAACGAATCCGGAATCTGAATCCGAAATTTGAATTTTTGACTATGGAATTTGGAATATGACTATGGAACCTGAATTTGGATTCTGTAATCTAAAATTAATATTGGGAATTTGGATTTGTAGTTTGAATACGGAATCTGTATCTGAATTTGAAGCTGAATCCTCATATGGAATCCTAATCTAGAGTCTAAAGCTTGGATCAATGGACAGAATCTGGAATCTGAATCTGGGAACGAATCTGAAGTCTGATTTTAAAATATCGCTCCAGAATCTAAATCTTGAATCAGTTTATCTGGACACTGAATCTGTAACCCAATCTGTTATCAAAATTGGGTATCTGGATACGGAATCTAAATCTGAAATCTCAGTCTGGAAATGAATCTGGAATCTAAATCTGGATTCTAGAATCTGAATTTGGAATTTGAAGATTGAATCAGAATCTTTATCTGGAATATTAATCTAGAATTGATATGAATGAAATTCTGGTCGGGGGATTTTTCGTCAAAGAAAATTCTTCCGGCTTGCACTGTGGTCACGCGTATTCTAGGGCTTGCCACTCCAGAGTACATTTAAGGCGTGTTATTCGGCATAGAAATCTCAACCAAGTATTACTAATAAAAATGACGCAAGTAATGCTACGTTGAGAAGGCAAAAGTTCCACTGGAACGTTAGAGCCATCCAAGAGACAAAATAGATGAATGAAATTTGAATTAATAATCTGACATTTAAATCCGAATCTTGATTCTGTTTTGAGTTTGTGATCAGAACCCGGAATCTGAATTTGGTATTTGAACATGGAATCTCAATTAGAAAAATCGTTATCTGGATTCTCAATCTAAAATCAAAACATGAAATTGAAATTGCCTAAATCTGACACTTGAATCCGAATCCTGAATTTCGATATTGTGAATTTGAATCTGGAATACGAAATCTAAAATCGAAATTTTAAATCTGATACTTGAATCTGAATACGGAATCAGAATATTTAGTGAGCATCCTTATCTTTTAAATGTGGAATGCGAATCTGGAGTCTGACTCTGAAATCTGAATTTGTAATCTGAATTATGGATCTAAATCTGGATCTTAGAATCTGAAATCGAAACTCGGAATCTGAATGGAGGATTTGGTTCCATGATCCGAATCTAAAATCTCTATCCAGAATTGATGTCTGCATTTCAAATCTTGAATCTGAATCTGGAATTTAAGTTTGGTATCTGGATCTGAAAACGGAATCTGAGTTCTGAATCTGTAACCTGAATCCGAGATCTTAATTTGACATCTGAATCGGGAATCTGAATTTTTATCTAGAATCTCAATTCGGAATCTAAATCCAAAATGTCAATTTGGAATCTTAATCTGGTATCTACACCTGGAAACTTATTTGTATTCCAGAATCTTAAATCGATATTTGGAATCTGAATTTGAAATTGGAGTCCTAATCTAGAATCAACACCTGAAATTTCAATGAATGGAATCTGAAACTTTGGACTTTGATTCGAGATGTAAATCAAAAATATCAATCCCTAAATCCCCTATCTTAATACGGAATTTAAATATGAAATCTCAATCTGGAGTCTGACTCTGAATTATGAGTTTGTAATCTCATTTTAAAAACGATTCTGGAGTCTGAATCCAAAGTATCTGAATCTGGAATCTGAATTTTGAATCTGGAATATTAAATCTGAAGTTTGTGAATTAATCCGGAATCTGAATTTCGAATCTTAATCCGAAATCTTAATTCGGACTCAAAATTTAAAATCTTAATCTGGAATTTGAAACTGGGTTCACAATCTGAATTCGATATTTGGAATTTGAATACGGAACTCGGATCTGAATTTGACGTTAAATCCCTATCTGGAATTCTAATCGATAATCCAAACCTGTAATTTGAAATGAATATAATCTGGAATCCGACACTTGAATTTCTTTTCGCTGACATTTCGGGAATCCGAATTCAGAACTTAAATTTGGAATCTAGATCTGAAAGCTGAACCTGTAACCTAGATCAGGGATCTTAATTGAGTTCATGAAACCGAAATCCAAAATCTCAATTCTGGAAACGAATCTGGGTTTATAGAATCAGCAATCGATATCTGAATTTGGGTTTGAAGCTGAATTTTCATCTGGATTGCTAATCTCGAATCAAAAGCTGAAATTGAAACGAATGGAATCTAAATCTGGAACCTGCCACTAGAATCCGAATCTGTAATCTGAATTTAGAACCCGAGGTGTGTAACTGAAATCTGTATTTGACTCTGCTTTTTGAATCTGAAATCTGAATATGGAAATGAATCTGGAAGCTGAATCCAAAATTTCAGTCCAAAATCTAAATCATGAAACTGAACTTGCAATATGGAATCTGAGTTTTGTATCTGAATCTTCAATCTGTATCCAGAGTCTAAATACAAAGTCTCAATCTGAAATATGCCTCTCTGAAATCGATATGGCATATGGGAATTGAAGTTGAATGCCTTATCTGGCATTCTTAAATCTAACCCTGGAATGAATCTAGAGCATGAATTTGGAGTATGAAACCGAAATCTGAATCTATAAACTGCCTAGTATTTGAATCTTAAATCTGAAGTCGAAATCCAAATTTGGATCTGTGAAATTCGGCAGTATCGTGAGGAAAAAAGATTCCGAACAGTTTGCGGTTTCTCCTATCGTCAATCAAAAAACATTCCGCAGAAAACTTATTTCTTGTTATTTAGGATCTTTACCGTAGAATTACGTATTTCACTAAGGGTATGTTTTGTGTACTAGTTTTAACGTTAATCAAAATAGATGATGCGGATAATATTTAAGGATACTTAAATATCATCCGCATTATCTATTATTCAAGGCGTACGAATCCACAATTCTTCAAGATTGCTCTACATTACAAGTCCTTATTCTGTAAATGGTTTGAGTTAATGAGCATTGGAAGCTCCCAATCTTGATTCTGAATTTGAAATTTGAATTTAGAACTCGAAATTGGAGCATGAAACTGGAATCCTAATATGAAATCTCAATCAGGAATTTGATTCTGTATTTTGAATTTGTAATCTAAATCTGGAAGTTTTGTATCTGAATCTTGAATCTGAATTCGGAATCTAAAACTAAATTCTCAATCTGGAATATTACTCTGAAATCTGAATCTGGGCTCTAGAATTTTAAATCGACATTTGGAGTCTTAATATGAAATTCAAATATGTAGTCTGAATCTCGAAATCGAAATCGTTAACTGGATTCTCAATCTAAAACCGAAACATGAAATTGAAATTGATGAAATCCGACACTTGAATCCGAATCTTGAATTTAGATTTGGAATGTGAATTCCTAACTCGTATTTGGAGTATGAAACTGAAATCAGGATCTGAAGTTTTCAATCATCATTTTCATAGTGAATTGGAACATTTATTTATACATACAGTTTGATATTTGAGAATTTGTATTTGCATTTGCATTTGAGAATTTGCATATAGATCGAAAATTCTTTGAGATTCGTTTGATATACTCTACATTACAGGTCCTTATTCTGTAAACGGTTTGAGTTAATGAACATTGGAAGCTCCCAATTTACAAGAATGCATGATTAGTTATGTGCATTCTTGTACATTTCTACTGTAGTGACGAGGTACAGCCACTGCAAATTAATCGCGCATAAATCGGGTCACTCGAAATGCAAATGCAGTGCTTACTCTATAAATACTGAGGATCATAGAAATTTTTAAGTCTTGATATTTCGATGAATATATGACTTATTGTCCGAACGCATTCAGAATATGAAATATCCAAGGTACAACCGCATTATTAATGTAGAACTACGAAATTATTATATTCAATGCGACTGTTCATCACTTCGAATATTATTTTAGAAAAAAAAATTAATTTAATTATTTAGTAGAAATTTTTATTGGCCCTGAAAAGGATCGAAGACTTACGTAGTTTTCTCACAACTCTCTCGTTTTGAGGAATTTGTTGCTTTTAAAGGTAACTCTCAGCTTTAACAGAGATCGTTGACTGCCTGCTACCTAAAACAATACAACACTGCTTCTCATCTTATTTCGTTTCGCATTTACATTGAAATATGAAAACTCTTCAATAGTATTTTTGTTGCCGCTGAAAAAGGCCAATGGTTTGCGTGGTATTTCCGCAACTCTCTCACAGTCATTTTGAAAATATAAAAATAAGTCTCGCTGTCCAGAGCAATACTGGAATTGAAGCTGCAAATGTCAGCTTTTATGCTCTCGATAGGTGAATTGTGTTTCGCCATTACTTTTAGACAATGATTGTCAGCAATTGTCATCGTGATGATACTTCCAATCGTTTGTAGCAAACATTCCAGCGATCTATCAGAACAAAATGTCAAGTTAGCAAGGATTTTTTTTTCGTTGCATGATAACTTTTAGCTTTTATCTGTCATTTGTTGGCCTTCTATAATGAGAATCTATCCAATCAACCTGCAATCTGCAATGAGCAGATTCTGAATCATTCTGATTCAAAATGAAATGAAAGGTACTTGAGAAAACGTAAATTACAATTTTAAAAAAACGATCGTTTTGGTCAATATTTTGACCACCTTAATTCTTATTTTTTCTAAAATGCGTGTAAAAATTCAGAAACAATCCAGGTTGGGAAAGACCATTTTTATGGTAGAACCTTATTTGTGGAATTACTGTATATGTGAGTATCGTTCAGAAATACTTTTAGTTCCTTTTTCTTCTTTCTTTCTTTCTTACATTCATTAGACTTCTTTTTATTGCGCCAATGTTTTTGAAATATTGTTTTTGTAAATAGTTACATAGATACGAACGAAGACTAGACAGACAACAAAATCAAATGTTGATTATCCGATATATCCATTCAAGATGTTCCGTCTCGTAAGCGAAACATGCTGACTTTTGCCAATGCAAATGTCAGCAGACGGGGATAAGCCAACCGAGACTAAATGTAACCTATCTTGGGCTGTCTCGTCGTATTTTTTTAGTAGTGCTATGTCACGCTTTTCCTGCATTTGGATACTCGCTGGAGAGCTAACGTTTTCCTTGATTTCGAGTGTTTCATCTTCTAGGGGGAAGGAAAGGAAATAGTTTGTGCAGCAGCCGCACGGCACCGAGTCTATCGAATCCCACAAACGGTAGCATATTTTCGAGAATTGCAAGTTGTCTATGGGGGAAAATAAATCTTCAGACTCAAGATCTGGCGTCGCACAGAGACAAACGTCTCGGGAAGTGATTTCAAGAGGAAAATTTGTTCTTTCGACTTGGATGGGGAACATTACTGACATTTTATCACATCAGACCGGTCGGTATTTTTATTCGAATTTGCCTTATTTTTTGCCCATGATGATCGTCCATAAAGAAGAACAATTATGTCTTCCTCCCAGCAATAGTAACGAATGGAGATCTATCATTTACATGAGCAACGCAAACGCTCTCAAGTATGCGGTAGAATAATCTAGCTAGAATTTGTGGAATGTCAATTTACCTGTAGTTTATCACTCTCCACTGGATGCATACTAATTAGTTCTCCGCCATCAGAGCATGGCGATCGATCACAAATACCGGCTTCAGAGGAACAACATGCGAGTAACGTTAGCTGCTCACACTCATCTCGGGAACATTGCGAATGTCGTTCACGTTCACTTGGGATGTTTTTTCTGCTCATTTTACTATCGTTAAGTATAAAGATCATATCTGCATATCTTAGCAATTGCGTACGATCAACTGCCATCTTTAGAAGACAGTGCACAGCGTACACTTCCAAGTCATAAAATTGGCCTTGATTTGTATTTATCAGTGACGTTGTCAGTAATTGACCTCCATTACCGCAATGAATCACGTTTATGAATTCTGGTTCGTGAATAGCGACGGGTGAATTGGGATATGGGAGTTTTGTCGCTTGGTGCTCGCTTGGCATCGATCACAAATCCAATAACCTTTTATTGAACACATCTACCGCAAGAAATGTTTGTAATTCGTCATCAAAATTCGATCTACATACTCCAACCCATACACATAACATTGGGAAGTCCATGCTCCAGTATGGAATGTGTGCCACTGGAGAAGAAGAAAAAAAATCTAGTGTTGCCTGTGTTTATCGTAAACTTTATACCACCTCATATGTAACTATCGGACCTCTTAGTATCTCGTGGAGCTGCTACAGATTTATTGTTTGTTTGTTTATTTATGTCTCGCAGGAGGGGCGAATTTCGAAACGCCTACAAACATTCAGCTGATAAAGAAAGAGTGCACCCAACCTTTTTCAGTGTGAGTAAAGAAAAAACTTCTTGCTTTCGTTAGACTTTCCGCACTGGCATATCTTGCTTTATCGGTTTCTACTTTCTGGTAATGCGAATGTTAGGTAGAAATTACCTGCTCGGCGGAAATGACTTGTTTCGAACTCTCGAAAATGTTCTAACGCGCTTGAATGACGGTGATAGAACCTTACAAAAAAAGCTGGAAATGAGTTATAAATTGGTTTAGTTATCACATCCGAATCAGAAGAATAGCTTACCAGAATATATTCAATAAGTAGGCAAAATTCGAACAGGTGAAACCTTATATACCTCGCTCATTTTTATCTTAATTTTCATATTGAGACATGTTATGTTTTTATAACAACCTGCAAACGTAAAAAAAATAAAGCATGTAAACTTCTTGTCTATTCTCGAATTTGATTCTAGAGTTGGTGAAAGATTTATCGTACAATAACAAGATATTTCAATCAAAGTACACACACCGACCACAACTTAGGGTACAGATCATAAGTCATCTGGTCCGGGAGTTTTCACCCTGGAAAAAAATAAAGCGCTCTGAATTCCTTGCACCCTTCTTTTTGGGGTACCGTCTCGGAATCCCTGAACAGTAGTGTTTCCAGTTCGTTCTTAACGAAATTGATTTCAATAATAGTATATGAATCTGGAATCCGAACCCTGAATTCCAATCTGAAATCCTTAAACTGGAGTTGAAATCCAAAATTCAAATCTGAGTCGGGAATCAGAATTCTGAATATTTAATTCCAGTTCTAAATAAGAAAAGAACTCCAAATATGGGAACAGAATCCGTGATTCCAATTCTGAAATTGAATTTGAATCTGGAATCTGAATCTGAATCTGAATCATTCTGGATCAAAATTTTGAATCTAGAATCCTGAACTTGAGATCTGAATCTGCAATGCAAATCTGAATTTGAAATCAGAATCCTAAATCCTTGAACCCAATCTTGAATTTTTTTTTATTAATCCGTGTATTTTTACAGGCTCAGTAACATAAGTTTGAAGGAGCCAAACTCTTAACTATATTTCTACTAGCATATATTCTCATGTTTCTTTAATTCTACGGTTAATAAAATAGGAAACCGATTACTCGCGGTCGACTAGAGCTTGGAAGGTTGACACATTTTCATTAGGAAAGGGATGGGATGTAAGGAGATGTGTGTTCACACTCACACTTACATTCACATTCACATTCTCATTCACACTGACACTTCACACTCAATTCTTAAAACTATCCTTACATCTAATATGTATTTACACTTTAACTTATTCTAATGTGAACCGATAGCTCGAGAAGGACGAAAAGGAGGGGAAAAGGATGTATGAACAATCACACTCGAAGATTGATAGCTTTAAGGAAAACATATATTTGGGATATGTAATCAATGTCTAACCGAGCCAACACATTTCTCACCGGCATATTTGGCTGCTTTCCTTGAGCCTGAAGGGAGTTTTCTAAATTCGATCTGGCGACAAGATACAGCTCGCACGACCGAACAACGTGTTCGATGTCGTGGTAATCATGGCCACAAACGCAGAGATTGCTGTTGGCAAGATTAAAACGAAAAAGTAGCGCGTCTAACGAACAGTGATTGGAATCTTGAATATTGAAAAATAGAATCTTAATCTAGAAACTGTAATTAGTATCTCGAATCTCAATCTTAATCTGGAATCTGGAATCTGAAACTGAAACTGCAGCTGAATAAGAATCTGAATCTGGAATATGAATCTCGAATTTGTAATCGGAATTCAGAATCCTGACCCTCTATATGGAATTCGAATCTGGATTCTGAATAAGGAATTCGAATCTAGAGTCTGAATTCTGAATACTCAATCTCAATTTTCCGGAAAAGTTCGAATCTGGATTATGGATTTTGAATCTGGAATCAAAATCCTGAATCTTTTGTCCCGATTTCGAAACGCGATTCTGAATGAAGAATCTGGAGTTTTGGAATTCGAATCTAAATTTTAAATCTGAATCTGGAATTGAAATCCTGAATACTTAATCCCAATTTCAAATTTAGGTTCTGAATATAAAGTCTGTATTTGAATTCTGAATCTGGGTTCTGAATTTGGAATCTGAATATCAGTCAGAATCCTGAATTCCAATCTTGGAATTAAATCTGAGTCTGAAATCAGAGCTCTGAGTCCTTAATCCCAGTTCCGAATTTGAACTCTGAATCTGAACTCAGTATACAGAATCTAAAATCTGTATCTGATTCTGGATTTTGAAACAGAAAGCTGGAGTTAGAATCCTGAATCCCCAATTTAAATCTTAAGTTTGGATTGGGATTCTGAAACTGAATTTGGAATCCGAATCTGAATCTGGAATCAGAATCCTGAATCCTTAATCCCAATTTTGAATTTAGTTTCTAAATCTGAAGCCTGTATTTGAGTTCGGAGCCAGATTCCATATTCAGACTGTAGATTGAAATTTCAGGTTCAGATTCAAAGTAGAGACTCCAAATTATAGATTCAGATTTCAGATTTAGATTCCAGATTGGTCAGATTTAAAGTGAAACTTCTATTCGTAGATCCCAGATACCAAAATTTGTTGCAAATTCAGATATGGATTCCAGATTTATGTCGGTTATGTTGCCGATTAAGATTTCTATTTCAGATTTAAAGTGAAACTTCTATTCGTAGATCCCAGATACCAAAATCTTGTTGCAAATTCAGATATGGATTCCAGATTTATGTCGGTTATGTTGCCGATTAGATTATGGTATCTGAAATTTGTAGCTGAAATTTTAATTTGGAATCTGATTTTGGAGTTTCAATCCGAATTAACAATTTTGAATCTGAATTTAGAATTTGTTTCTGGAATTTGAAGTCTGAATTCAGAATTTGAATCCGCTGATATAAATCTGGAATCCAAATCTGAATCTTCAACAAGATTATGGTATCTGGGATCTACAATTAGAAATTTCGCCTGATTTCGGAATTTCATTCTGAATCTGTAATTTGGAATCTATACTTTGAATCTAAACCTGAAATTTGAATTTACAATCTGAATATGGAATTTAGAATCGGAATTTGAATACTCAATACGGAAACTAAAACCGAATCCCAATTTCTATCCGGAATTCAGGTTGACTACGGAATTAGAATCTAAATGTTTAATCTGGAATCTGGAGTCTGAATTTGGTTTTTTTGCATCAGTTTCCATGCATTATTATTATTCGTTAATTTCACTCATTGTTTACTCATTATTTATTACAGCGCGGACTCGAATATATACAGTCCCTGATTTATTTTCACAGTATATAATCGAATCCTGTATATATTGGAGTAAAAAAAATTTTTTTTTTATGCACAATTTTTTGTTTTTTGAATATAAAGGAAGAAATACATTTTTGTTTCATCCCCTTAAAGCCATAAAAATAACTTTCTCATATGAAAAATCCGAATTCATTCGGGAGGTGATAGAGGATCATATTTGATGAAAACAATCCTTCTACGCATATGATAGAATTTCAACAATGACAGAGTTACAGAGCTTTTTGTTTGTTTCGGACTCTGTGGCCTCAAACTGGCGCTACATTGAAAAGTACGATACAGAAGACGATTCTGTTGCTTTCATTAGGAAAATTTGAGTACAGGATATAGTTGTTATTATTATTATTATTAATTTTATCCTAAAAATTCATATTAAACTTGATTGTTCCTATCAATGAAATTAAAGCTCTCTAACCGCTCTACAATTTGTTCTCTGACATCCAACTTCTATCTTGCTTAATTTCTCTGCAATATCGATATATACAATTCCTGGTGAAAATTCAAGCAAAATCTTCAAAATTCACGGGTTTGACCCAACGTCCATATAGAAGCCACTTAAATTTCACCTTAACGTTCAAAGGTAGTATTTTGTCGTGAAATAAGCCATATTTGAAACATGAAAAAAAAATTTCTCGAACTATATAATCGAGCCCGACCTGTTTTTATTATTTATTATGTATTATTTATTATTTATTTTATATTATTTATTATTTATTATTTATTATTTATTATTTATTATTTATTATTTATTATTTATTATTTATTATTTATTATTTATTATTTATTATTTATTATTTATCATTTATTTTTTATTATTTATTTTTTATTATTTATTATATATTATTTATTATGTATTATTTATTTTTCACTATTTATCAAGTTCAAGCATGGCTATGCAGATTTATAATACATGGTGAATGTCGTACTTTTGGCTTTATGCTGTTGTTGACAACACATGTATCTGAAAGGCGTGTACTCCAGTTTCATAACGTAGAACGTTCATTTGAGTGAAGTTTAAACAACCAATATTTTTATCGCCATTAGTATGTTGAATTTTGTACCGGAAAACACAATTTGCTAGTTGTTTTATTACATTATTTTGTTCTGAAGAAAAATGCAGCTGATAATCATCGTTTGCTTGTGGGAGCTGTGGCTTAGAAGATTCTGTTTTGACATGGAAGATGAAGAATATTGCTTTAAAACCGATAAAAAATCATGACAAATAATTGGAAGCATCTAAGAATATCACTGGTGAACGGCACAAACACTGCTCATATATAGCTGTGAATGCTTTTATCTGAAGATTGAAGCTACTCTAGTGAACTGACTTTGTGTAGTAGCTTACAATTATTTCCATTCTATTTGTAGCAGAGCTCTCAAGTACAAAGAGCTAGAACTTATTTTATCGCCTCATTGTTAAACTTGTGGAAACATAGTTTTCCATCGCAGTGACTCAGAATTAAATCAAATGTGACATGATCATAATTCGTGATATCATCATTCGTTGACTCCGATTTCAAAAGTTACCTGGGGCCGGCAATAAATAAACCGTGTTTGTTGTGTTTTGAAGCGCACGGCTTTGTTGATACTAGCTCTTTCTATCTCTCTCTACGTGTTCTGTCTCTATGTAAGTTGCCTCATAAGCAAACTCCGCAGGGAAACGTAAAACACCTACCATTGCTTAATAAGCTTGGCTAATTAGTAAACAATGCAACATTTAAAAGCTCCATGTCACATGAGAATGTCAATAGAACAAAAGTTAGCACAAATGACAACGACGACGGCGTGTAATTTGTGTTTCCATCAGGTTTAATTGCTAAGACAGTTTAATTAGGCAAATAACTTCTAGCCTCACTCAACATCGGTTTACCGAAGCTTAATCGCAATTGAACGAACGATATTCGTTGGGTTCCAATTGGTAGCCTCGGAGAGCATTCTAAAAATAGTTACTACGCAAAGGCGCGCGCTATACTTTGGAGCTGGATTGTTGTTTTGCTACTAACAATCAACGGTCAACGTAAACATATTGTGCGATTATATTCGTGCGGATCTCCCGATCTGAATCGTCATTTCCTAGGATTGCACAAATTATCAGACGACAAAATGTTAAATTGCTAAAAAATGTAGCGCTGTGAAATTGTGATAGCTCCGCGAAATTATTCTCCCTAATTCAGCCCGAAAAATACTTCGTACAGATTTATAAGGAGTATATCACATTCCTTCAACCTGGTGTAAATTAGTTCCAAGAAAAGATAAATTTACGTAACATAGAATGAAATGTATATCAATAAATCTTATCAATAAACCACTTCAGCGAAACGAGTTCGTGGTGATGGTCAATCTCGATATGTTTTAATTAGGAGCTCCGACAGACTGAGACCAGAAAGTTTATCAATGTACACTGAATATTCCTGGTTTATTTTATGGTCTCTATAAGTGTTGTTCCACTTTTATTGAGTGAACAGTCACCAGATAGTGAATTTTACGGCGTAGAGAAGCAGACATCCAGTTTGGGACACACCCAGGGTTTGCACATGTTTCCCCCGCGAAAAACGCGCAAAGCACGAGCCTGTTCCGAGTGCGGAACAAGAGGGCAACAATATTATTTCCTGATTAATGGACTGACATGAATGTTATTTCAAACCGTCGTATGCTTTTGCCGGGTTTCATTAGAGACTTCACGACTTCATAGTTATATTTTGTAAACATTTCGCGAAACATGCGAAATGAGCCAATAGAGTCCATGTTTTCAACATATTAATGGAATGAAACAATTGAATGAATAAAGAACTGCTCTAGATTTATTTTTTTTCATATTACTACTTATATTTTATTTCGACATAACTTAACCCGAACTATGAACGTATATAGTTTTTTTTGTATTCTACAGACATAGTGGAATCATTCGTACCATGTATTTTAGGTTGAGTTGAGAAAAAGAACAGTACCGTAAACCGGGGGTAAATTGATCACTTTTTCAGAAAATTTGAATATTTCTGAATTTTTCCAATTAATTTCTACTCAACTATATTATTTCTAAACCAGTGCTGGTCCCAAGAGCACAACACGTTATGGAAAATTTTAGTGGAAAATTTCCGTAAGTGTTAGTTTGGTAAATTTTTAGCTGGATATTTTAAAACAGCTTTGGGATGAATTTGATCAATCATTTTTATCATGATTCTCTAGTGCTGGGGTTTTCAGATTTTGTTTATGGCAGAACACTTTTTATAGCAAAATTATTAGACAGAGCACTTGCATTTTTCAATCAATAAAACAAATCCTATTTGCATTGACATTACCCAACTGGGAACAACTCTATTTCGGTTGCGAGTCGCAGTGACACGACATCTGACCCGGAGTAAACAAGATAAATATGCCCAGTGAGTTTCAATTGAAGAATGGTTTTCTTCACGGTGGGTTTTCAAGTGGGAGCATTTGCTATAACTTCGCGGAGCATCATTTGGAAAACCCCTGCTCTAGTGTAATATGTACGAAAATTCATTCAGGTTTAATTGACTCAATTTCTGATAAATATGTAAACCCTGAAACCTTGCAGGGCATACGGCATCCAGGTTATCCTGATGTGGTCAAACTTCCTTGAAATTGAAAGGTGTTGGTTCTGAAATTTATTAGATTCGAGATATGTCGCATGAAGGGATTTGGTTCTGGTCATAAAGAGGTCACTTCCCACGGAAACCTGAACCGGAACATATTCAGGTTTCGTTAATGAGGCTAACTGCTGGAACCTCATTCTCAAATGTTTTGGAATGGTTAAGATCAGTTATTGTACCCAAACGTTTCTTGTAATCCACATTTTGGCTTAAGCAATAATCGAAGAGTTTATCACTGCAGGATGTAAACTACATAAACAATAGGGGAACTAAGGGAGAGCCCTCCACTGGGGGGTAAGACCGGCACCCCTTGAGTTATATTGGAAAACTCTAATTAACTATGTTTTTGAACACTGTACATATTAGTATTCATTAATTTAGACGTTTGAAATCAAATCCAACCCACCGTGATTCGTCAAAATGTCAAAATATTAATCAAAACAAACGGGAGTGCCCATGATGTACAACCAGATGTAATTTTTGGATAGAGGAATTTAAGCTTTGTAGCTTAAAGGAGGTTTCAAATCCTTTTTGGTTTTTCTACAGTTTGTCCCCAGGATTGTTCACTATCACTGGAACTCGAGTTGAGTAAAGTTGCAATAAATTGAAAGAAAAAATCTCCTTAAAAACTGTATGCTGCTGGGGTAAGACCGTCACCCTTTGAGTGGAGTAAGCCCGGCATGATTTCCAGTTAGTTGAAGGTTATTGGGACATATTTTCCATCTATTTCAGATGTCTTGCAGCTCCCAAGCAAATCGAATTCTGAGAGTGGGTCCCTGGAGAACCTCATCCTGGAAAAAGAGGCTATCGTTGGTGGAGTTTCTGTCAAACGTGCTTCCAAGACTTTGGGATCCCCAGATCGACATTACAGGACACCGTTTTGTGAGAGGTGGTAAGCTCGAAACTAAGACCTAGATTCCATCGAACTTGTAGTTGAATTGTGGTATGATTTGAGGTGCCACATGATTTATTTGCCTAATATCAAATTCCTTTCCTTTCCATATTCCATGTTCACCGAAACTTGTTCCGACCATATCTACGGAATCAGTTTAGCAATTCGAACCATATACGATGGGGACATCTAGAATTTGAATACCTCCCATTTGGCTGTTGCCACATTCAAACTGGTTCAGCTGGTGTCAAGTATATTTAATGACGAATTGAGGGTGCCGGTGTTACCCCCGTGGGGTGCCGGTTTCTCTCGCTCTGTTTTTGTTGTCAGTCTTGAAAACTGACTATTCCTTGCCAAATTACCGTTCCCCCGAACCCCCAGTTCGTTCCCCTACGGTTGCTTCTAATGCTGATGAATATAATGGTACAGTTAGAGGAGTGAATTTTTAGATGCAGAGATTTCAAACGTCTGCAATAATAAATACTAACATGTACAGTGTTCAAAAACATAGTTAATTAGAGTTCGCCAGTAAAACTCAAGGGGTGCCGGTCTTACCCCAGTGAATGGCTCTTACTCAGTTCCTCAACTGTTTGTTTACTTCCTCTACATCCTGCAGTGATAAACTCTTCGATTATTGCTTAACACGTTCGTCACCCAACGCGACATTTTCGAGTTTATTGCGAGGTTGAACTTGAAAACCCTATTCAATTTGAACGAGGAAAGTGTCACCCATATCTGGGTGACGGGGCAACGAACGTGTTAAGCCAAAATGTGAATCGAGCTTACAAGAAATGTTTGGGTACAATAACTGATCTTAACCATTCCAAAACATTTGAGAATGCGGTTCCAGCAGTTAGCCTACATAACCTCATTAACGAAACCTGTATGTTCCGATTCAGGTTTCCGATAATTAAACTCGATAATTGAGGTTGTCTGGTTAAGGAAAATAATTTTCTTTCGTGATTTTTTAGTAAAATTGATTTCACTTACTTGTTTCAATAGTAGTCGAAACTATTTGATAGCTGTTTCAATTCGTAAAGAATTGGTTGGCTGTGAATTAATATGTTTGGCGTCTTTCAATATGATGTATTGAGAATATGTTTCTATTCATAAAAATGTGAATATTTATGCAATTTTCATAAGTGTTACGTTGGAAATCATTGGAGAAAAAATCGTCAGATGATTAGTGATAGTGTCATATAGAAAGGTTTGAAATTTGATTACATAATCCCTCCAAAAGCTAAAATTAGTACGTTTGATCAATTTTCCCCCGGATGATGGTGACATTTCCTGTAGAATTGTGAAAATATTGCAGACGCAAAAAAATAAATTTGTGTGTTATTTTCTTCCTACCTTTTTTTACAAAAAAAAGTGCTCGCGTTCAAGAGCAACTACATCCAATAAGAACTATAATCGTAAACCTGTGTGAAAATTAAATTTCTCAATATTCTTTATTTAATATATAATATGTTTTTATCTGCATTTACAGGTAACACATTGCTAAATGAATTTATAACAAGAAACGATCTGTCTGAGGTGCTTGAGGTTTTTGGGCTTTTTTCAATTAGTATTCGTAGAAGCAGGATTCATCCTTAATGGCTGTCGGCCGCTGGCGTTTGATGCACGAATACTTCTTCAATAGTCACATCAGTCTCATTTTTCGATATCTATATTTTGTATCATTTCTAAAATAAAACAATTCTCTTCAAACGGAATCAATCGAGTTATCATACAGAGAGGGTCTTCCTCTTTTGATTGATCTACTATTTGGTCTAGCCTTGAGATGCGAATTAACTTTGTAGTTTGAAATCTATTGAAAAATATAAAAGAATCAACCAAGTTAGAGAAGGGTGACTCATTCATTTTGTCGATTCTCCTCATAATAAGCTTAAAAATTTTATTTTCAATGTAACCAACCAATACATAGTTTTTCATGTAGATTCCATATCTTCCAATGCCGTCTTGAATAACCGAACCGAAGCGTTGTGTTCATGGAGTACTTTTAGCAACAACCTTATGTTTTCAAGTATTTTCGATAAAAATTTCTCATTACAATGTAAAATTAGTATCAAGCACAATTCTCTTTCAAGTTACGATGAGAGTGTGTGTGTGTGTTGAATTGTGGCGTTCATTCACGTTTGGTCTTGAAAAAGGCCATTTTGGACGCTCTCGCCGCAGCTGTCGACTGGTTGCTGGCTGGATAACTGTCGAATCATAAATGATGTGACGATAACCCCACGGCGCTTGCTTTTGTAGTCCGTGTTATGGGGAAATACATTCCGGAGAAAAAAGGCGCCCTCGGCTTGTATATATCATCAATGACTGAATGAGTTTCAACTAAATTTACTCAGTTCATTCGCATTCGTTTCCTAAAAGAATGTGGCATTCGAAGAGTGTTGGATGCCAACTCGACTAGCTCTTGGTTGCACATTTCAGATTGCAGTGAAAATATGTAGATTTTTTTAGACTTCAAGGGTTCAAATTTGCTCAAATGGCCATTTTACGGCCATTTAAGCAACTGTGCATACTCAAAAACTCATAAAAAATTTAGAGGACTTTTTGAAAAAGATCTATGTTTTTTTCTTAATTTTTTATGAAAATTTCTAACTTAAAAACTATTGTAGGGCTTAGGGCTAAAAAAGAGTTCAAGGGTTAAAAAATATCGAACAAATGAATAAAAATTTATATTAATTACACCGAAAACAAAATAAAAATAAAAGTTCGTCATTCTCAAAAACCTTTTTTTTCAATATCCTGAAAAAAAATTATATGTATATTCCATATAATACCCACAAATTATCAATACATTGGAAGGAGAGCACTTCTACAAGAAAGGAGTTTGCTAACATAATCTTTCTAATGTTTTCTTTTAAAAAAATAATAACTAATCCTTCTTTCCTATTTTTTTCAAAGACCCAAGATAGCTATATATTGTATTCGGCAATGTTCAAAATAATATAAAAATATGGAATTTTGTCAAAGACGTAATCTTTCTGTCTCTTATAGTTTCTGAACTATATGGCATATGAGAATCATTGACTTGCAAAAAAATAGTATTAGGTGTTATTTTTTGGAGGAAACTTGAAAAAGTTGATGGTGGATAGAAAATAAACCGTCCATTAATGGTGTACTCATTTTTGTATCAGAAATCAAGTTTCGTTCCACTCTATATGAACGTGAAAATAAGATTATGTACGCGGGTATGAAATTAGTGTCAGAGGAAAATGGAAGTGTGGATTGAAGTCAGTTGAATGTCGCGTCAGTCAGAATAAGTATTGACTAGAATAATTCATCAGTCATCCTCGCTCTAAACGCTAGTCAATGCATTTTCTGTCAACGGCGACTGCCGAAGTAGTCCTAGTCAGACCGACTCTACTGAGAGTAGACTCTGTCTTCATTTTCCGCCTTCGAATAGCTCTGGTATGGGTATTAATTTTTTTACAGAAATAATAAATTTTAATTTTTGAATTATTTTTGTCGGTGCATTTTTTGGCATAGGACTATGTCTTTGATTTCTATATAGGGGGGTCACTCTACGAAAAATGTAACGATTTATTAAGAGTTTTCAAACGCATATTACTACAAATGGTTATTGCGACATATGTTGTGTTATATATCATTAGACAGGAAATTTATACAGATTTTTTTTGCTTGAAACATGAACAATGAATATAGTAAAAAAAGTTAACAATTTGACGATTTAATTGGATATGTTTTCTTTCGATTGCACTATCCACTAGCTTCCTCTCCGACGCAACGAGCAATCTTTTTGCCTAAATTCGGGCGTTAGCTCATAATGTGAGTTGATGCGTAAAATGAATTATTCTCCGTTTACCGATAATAGGCATTAATTTTATATTATATTGTATGTTGTCATATCAATTTGTGCTCAATTTATGTTTTTATCGTGTAGGTCTCACTACTAACAATTTGTGTAATTGTGGTCCAGGATGTCATAATATCGAGTATGTTGTTTGTTTTTGTAAAAACACAATAAATGGCAATTTAAATGACAGCTAATTTAGAAGATCGAAAGGGTATACGCACGTAAATCAGATTATGATAGCTTGAGTAGTCGCGATCTTACAGGGCTATAAAGTTATTACAAACAATGTTCCGGACAACGTGGTGACGAAGGAGATAATGCTATTTTTATCTATAATATATTTTTGTAGTCATAGATTGATTTGACTCAGGCTTATATTTATGTAGGTCTTAACTATTTAGACTTGTGTTTAAAAATGATACACGATGACTCTTTGTCTTCTTCTGCATGATTGAATAAACAGAAAAAGGGTTGTAATGGCTTTAATGGTATTTTTGTATACATTTTTGAACAGAATGCGGTACTGAATTCTACCACGTTATGTCATCTAACCCGTTTTAAGGATACAAGTACATACAGGAAACGGTTTTTCCAGGGCATCCATTTGATATATCAAAAGAGAAAAAAATACAGATTTTGAACAATAAAAAACTCAATTTAAATGCAATTACTACACACAATCACAGTCCTATGTCAAGATTCCGTCCGTGCCCTTAGGCTCAGACCCATCAACTTTTTATTTTTGCTTGCTAGTTTTCAATGTAATTTCAAACAATTTCGTAATGTTAATTTTTTGGCCAACATTTTGTAGGTCTTATAATTTTTGATTTATATTTTTTGTAAAAGAAAAAAACCTAGGCAATTTTAAAAATGTTGTCTAGATTTTTTTTAGAGATTTTAAAGTTGCCTAAATGGACAAATGTTTCACTGCAATCTGAGATGGTACTGTCAACTTCTAAGACGAGTTGGCACGATATTCGTCATTTGAGTCACTGTCATGGTTACGTATGAAGCATTCGTAATTCAATCAATTAGTAAGGCTCGTCATTACTAACCATTATATCTATAAGATCAAAATCACTAAAACAGCTATACCGATCTTTGTTCCGCATACCCAAACATTCAACGCACTGTGCGACGCAACCGTGTTTCAGACATCTTTTGTGATCAAAGACATTCTGTATTGATTCCAGTTTTACATCATTGTTACCAACTTGGCTCAACCCGACGCAACTGTGGAGTTGTCGATTGGTCACGTTCAGCGAGAGCGCCGTTACCCACAATTATCGAACTGCGCTCCCCCCCCTTCATTCTTCTTCCGAGCAAACGTTCTTTAAACTTGATGAATTAATTATTTCTGGAACACTTTACCCTTCGGCCATTGAACACCACTTTCGGGCCCTTCACGAACAATCGCTTCTTTGAAACCGAAAAACTTGAGTGGTCCGAAAGGGAGAGAGAGAGAGAGAGAGAGAGAGAGAGAGAGAGAGAGAGTCATGTTTATTATGTCAGATGAAAATTGTACAGATGTGTGTGTGTGTGTGCGCGTGTGTATGTGGGAGCTTTACAATCGAGGGCAAAGTGAGAAAAGTAGAAGTAAAACCAAACTCGAATAACCGGTTTTAAAACCTTTTTTTCATCTTCTTCCTCCTACCGATTGTTACGTTCGTATGTTTCCCTCTTTTCTCGTCGTTCACGTTTGTTTCATGGCTTTATGTTACCCGAAGCGGGTTTTGTAGTACACCACGAGAGAGATCGCGTCCAATGTTCAAGAGATTCTGTGGAAAATGTTGTGAGACACGGTTCGAAGACGAGGTGTTCAAAGCATCACCACTTGCGGGTGAGGGGTTTATCACATATGAAGTCGCTGTGCCAATGAACCAAAAGTAAAATAATTTTTATTCCACGCATAAAACCTAAAATATGAATAAAGACATCCCTATCATAAGACCGCAAGCGAAGCCAACCCATGTGCTCCATCTCACTCTACCTCACGCAGCTTCATGGGAGGCACAGCGAGCTTAATAATAATGCCTTCTAGTGTCGACCAAGCAAGCAGTTATTACGGCGAACTCAATCCGCTGACAAACCGTAGGGGGCCTCCTCTCGATAGAGTGAGCGAGTGCTAGGAAATCTTCGCCAAGAGGAGAAATTCATTGGTCGCACAAGCAAAGTCAGCTATCATATACATAAATTTCGGTGTAAATCATAAGATTAAGCACAGTGATTTCAAATGCGCGGCCAATATTATCGCCATCGCATTAAATCTGCTCTTGTTGAATAGAGACAGCAGATGGACGATATCTTCAATCCGTGCTCATTTATCACAATATAGGATTTATTCTGAAATATGTGTCTCTCAGAATGAGGAAGATAAACCTCTAGTTGTAAGGGATGTGATGTTTTTCTTGATAATTTTCGGGGGGAAATTTAATCCCTTGATTGCCAGTTTTTTTTAAATGAACAATCCTTTCTTTGAATGTTTTTGTTTGTTCATTATTCGAGCAGGTAGTAGTAACATGTGGTAGCTGTTTACGAATGTTCTTGAGGTGGAAAAAATAATATTTTGACAGGTACCATAATTGGACCAATTATTGTTGTTCACTCCTACCTCATATAATTCGCTACTTGGTTAACTTTCATACTGTCCAAACCGTCACTATTTTTTTATGAAACTTGTGATGGTGACTACACAAAATGGGATTTTTTCATTCACATATGACACGTTTGAGTTCATACGATATTAATGAGAATGTTTTAAAAAAAAGCTATAAAAGGCTTATCAGACATTTATGAATCAGATTCGTCGGCCAAATATGGAATTTGGCGTGCAGTGTCACATTTTACAGAGAGACATGATGATAGCCATCGCATCTGTCGAGAAGTTGGTGTACACAAACATTCCGAAGCCAACTCCGGCGCCTAGGTAAACTGTGGAAATCTTTTGATGGTTGTTGTAGTTGGGTTCAATGCTGTGAAATATTCTAGATGGAAGAATCCCCAATTTGCCATTCAACCTGCATCGACTATTCGATGAAAACGAATTATCATCCCATCATCTGGAAAAGTATATATAAATGACACTGCAACACAAAATAATTTATCTTGGAGAAAATACTGGTTGAAGTTCAGCTTTTTTTTTTACACACCGACCAAATTTCATGAAATATGGCTTTATAGTGTCGGTTTCGCGGTAAGAATTTTTAAAAATTATTGTCCTCAAACTAAAAGTCCTCAATACATAAGCTTCTCGCAATATTTATGGTTTAGCAGGCAAAGTTCACCTCTAGGGTATCCAAGAAGACACCTCACTAGTTTTTGTCCACTGTGGCCGACTTGGAGTCATCTTGAGGATCTTGTTTTGTACTCGGTGGAGTCTCAGTTTGTATGATGGAGCACGGTCCTCCCAGATTGGAGTTGAAAATCGTAAATGACAATTTTTATAGTCTCGCTATAGACCCGGTGGAAGTATTTCCCCTTTCCATAAAGTGCTGTGCAAGCAAACTGAGTGCTCCAGCTCCAGCTCTTTATTTCTCTCTCTCTCTCTCTCTCTCTCTCTCTCTATTTCGTTCCTTCTATTTCTCTCTCTCTCTCTCTTCCTTGTTTTCCCTCTCTCGTTGTCTCTCTCTCATTGACTCTCTCTCTCATTGTCTCTCTCTCATTCTCTCTCGCTCTCTCTCTCTCTTTCTCTTTCTCTCTTTCTCGCTCTCTTTTTCTCTCGTTCTCTCTGACTCTTTTTTTCGCATTCTCTCTTTCTCTCTGTCTCTTTCTTTCGCATTCTCTCTTTATCTCTGTCTTTTTCTTTCGCATTCTCTCTTTCTCTCTGTCTCTTTCTTTCGCATTCTCTCTTTCTCTCTCTCGTTCACACTGTCTCTTTCTCCCTCGTTCTCTCTCTTTCTCTCTCGTTCTCTCTTTCTGTCTCACTCTCTCTTTCTCTCTCTCGTTCTCTCTTTCTGTCTCACTCTCTTTCTCTCTCCCGTTCTCTCTCCCTACCTACCCCCTCCCTCTCTCTCTCTCCTCTCTTCTCTTTCGCTCTCCTCTCTCTCTTTCCTCTCTCTCTCTGGATTTAAGACGTATTTCTGTATGTATGTATGCACTTTTGTATTTTTGGACTTCATACTTTTGGATTTTTTATTTTATCTAGAGTTTCAAGATTTTGTTTGGATTTTGGTTCTTCAGATTTGTGGATTTTAGATTTTTTAATTTCACATTTTTTAATTTTACATTTCTAGATCCATGGATTTTCGCTTTTTTATGTTAATTTTTGGGTTTTTTGATTTTTTCATATTACATTTTGCAGATTTTAAAGTTTTGGGATGTAGATTTTATTTCAAGTTTAATATTTTTTGGATTCCATTGAATTATTTTTAGATGCATAGATTTTTTATTATTTTTATTCATTGGATTATATTGGATTTTATGCTTTTGAATTTTAAAACTTTCTGATTCTAGTTCATTGGATTTTTGCATTTGAGATTATTGGATTCTGGAGGTCCAGGTTTTTGGATGTTCAATTATAGAATTTTACATTTTTGGAATAATAGATTTTCGTTTTATTTTACATTCTTGTATTCTTGAATTTTTGCAGTTATTTTTTTTATTATTTAGCTTCAGATTTTTGTGTTTCAAATTTTTTTAAATTAGATTATGGCTTTATGCATTTTGTCGGATTATTGATTTTTGGTTTCTGTATTTTTCGAATCACCGGAATTTATTCGATTATTGTATTATGGAGAAAGTTCAATGACTTTCCAACAATTTTGTCAAACTTCTTGAATGTCACTAACGTTCCCAGAGGAACTTTTGCCGTCTCAACCTAGGTACTTGCGTTATTTATTAACACTTAGTAGTTAAGGTAGTATTCTAGTCTAGAAATTTAAAAAAAATCAAAATTTGTTTCTTTCATTTTCCTGTAGTTCAGGCATTCAAGAATACACCCAAGAAAGGACTTATCGAAAATACTATTATACCATTTTAGTTATGCGGTATCTAACCTGGTACGGCCATAACAATGAACTTCAAAAACTTGCGTACACGATATCTCAAGTTCTACTGTCGATTTATGTCGAATTTATATGGATATAACCTACAGGCGTCTCTGTATCGCACAAACCTCTAAAAAATTTTATTTTTTTAAATTTTACTATTTTTAAAAAATCGGGAAACGTAAAGAAAAACGTTTTAAACCGCATTTTGTTTTTCAAACGGCCGCCATTTTGTCAAAAATGATGTTTTTGACTTGTCCGAGGTTCATGCGATAGCGGCATTTTTACTGATTGAGAATCTGTTCGATTTTTTTGTTTCAGATAACCAGAAGGGCTGCAATCGTGTACGCAATGGCACAACATTTTTTTAACCTTCTCACTTCATCAGCTCTTAACTATTCTATTTGTGGATATTTTTCCCGTTCAATTTTTGTTTCATTGCTAAAGGACAGATGAACAAATAATGATATAATGGATAGTGAAAATATTCTTTGTTATATTTTTACGGAGCTCCAAAAGACGTCTGGAATTCGTGTCTATAGAATATCCCCTTAATACTTTAGATTTTTTTTTATGCCAAATAACATGCCTCGAATGTATTCGGAGTGGCAAGTTCTAGAATATGCAAGTTGGAAAAAAATCTTTGACGAAAAATCCCCCGGCCAGAACGGGAATTGTAAACCCAAACCCCAGGCATGATAATATGTAACGCTAACTACTCGACCACGGGATACCCAATTATAAAAAATCAGTCCCAATTTAAATTTCTAATGACGTGATAATGTAAATCGATTTTTTGGTAGACGACATCTTATGTAAAAATATTTTGGGTCGCTGGAGGTCGGTTAATTTTGCGTTGAATTACGTTGTATAAAATTCGCTTCATGACTCATCGAAATTTGTGTTTTTTCGATGGCCAATTGACCGAAATAGACTCGAATAGACTCAATTTTTTTGTTCTGCATTGGGACACATATGTATTTAATTTGAAACAGAAATCTCCGCAACATAGTCCTGATACTAATGACACACGATGACGCTAATGATGACAACGGAAGTACAAAAGCAAACATGAGTGACACTCATGTGGAACATGCTGTTCGCTTCAATGCTCATTGAGAATGGCCCTGTTCACGCAATCGGTGTTCAAACAGATCCGTCGGTGCAACAGATTTGCACACAGTGCGCGGTTAACAGTTTTTCTTGTGGTTTCCTGACCCCAGGTTCCGAAGCCTTTCGTGTGCGTCTCTGATCAATGGATGAGAACATTTGCGCTTGTTCGTTGTGCTAATCCACTTTGATAGCCGGATGATATCAAATTACATTCGGTGGTTTCTCTCGATTGAAACCAATATGTTGAGGCAAGCTGCGGCTGCCAAAGCAAGAGTTGCAGAGTCGCTATAAATCCACTTAGTTGTTTCTTTTAGTTTTGTTTTTTTTTTCTAAAGCGGGTGACGAGCAAGCACTTTATTCTTGTGTGGCGATTCCGGTTTATGCCATCGCGATGCGCTTGAGAAATCGTCTGTCCGGAGGAAGACAATACAATTCGGAAAGGTGACCGTCTGCGAGTCCGACCGGAACCGACCGCAACGAAAGTTCGTTGCCTGGGTGTTCTTAGTTGTCCCGCTCTTATTCTGTAAATAGTATTTGGAAGTTCCCAAAGGGTAAAGTATTCGAGCGCAATATCAGCTCTAGGTACTGTCCCAAATTAGTTTCACAATCACAATGATTCTTTATTTGCTTTGCCTGGATAAGATTGTTGCGATTCTGATGCTACAGTCATCATCCGGAAGTGCCCAAGTGGTGAGTACCGTCGATTTCTCAGTATTCCGACGAAATCTGTACCGCACAAACGTCATCACCGGAACGAAACTCGTTCCCGCAGCATACCTACTACAATCAATCCGCAGAAACTAGCGAACAGCGAGCATCCGAGCATCAGAGAGCGGAGGATTATCAAGCACTTAATCACTTCTTGTCGTTACCATTGGTGGTGGATGTGTTGGCAAAACACGAAGACAAAAAAAGCATCTATCTCACTGTTGTTAGTCGTCTGTGGCTGACTGGGTTTAGATTAACGCGGGACAGAGTGGGCAGAGTCCGGAGACTTGAGAAATAGGAAACTGCAGACGCCAACGAAAGTTCAGTCAGCATATATACAGTTTGCAGTTTTTGGTATGTTTTCCTTCCCCTTGATCTCAATAGAGGATGTTGAACATCATTACACAAACCAGACCTACAAGTTTTTGTTGTGTATTGTTACGAAGTATCGTTCGTACAGGAATAAATAATCTTTTTTTTTATTTTGAAGATTATGTTGCGGATTTCACCACACTATTCCATAACGCCTCCGATCCTCGGGGGTCAATTACAGCAATTTCGAAACATTTCTGAGCACTTGCCAAATTACACTGGCAGTGCCGTTCAATGAACGAGATGTGGTTTGCATTATGTACCCCGTTAGGAGAAAAATAGCTTGCATAATAATATCTCTCAGTTACCAGCCGAAACGGAAGAGTTTTTGCATTGTTTTGGATTTTCCTTTTTTGTTCCTTTACTTTTTCCGGCAGAACGATTACACACCATTCATGCGTGTATATGGTTGAAGCAAATCGTGTTTACGCGTGAAACTGAGTTCAATAAACATGTCCAAAACGTGGACGACGGTTGAATACACCGAGGAAAACAAGTAATATTTCTCCAATAAGTGGTGTACATTTGTTAGGGGTTTCCAATGATTTTCTAAGTTAGATGACTGTTGTTCAAATGCTGATTTATAAAATACTAACTGACCCGGCAAACTTCGTCCCGCTCAAAATTTATTTTTTGTTATCAATACCTTCAAACATTCATGTTTTCTTACTAAGCGCACGTTCATGGATCCCATCGCGGAACTGTTCATTGATTGATCTTCTAATCGACCCTTTAAAATTACTTTTTACTTTAAAATTCCTAGTAGTTCCACCAAAACACGTCATTATAATATAAGATTATTTTCAGACACAATTCACAACCACTTGCAAATAACATGTTTCTCCGTTACATGGAATAAATGTTTGATACAACAAATATGATAGAATAAAGACAGCCCTAATTCGGACGATTCCTTCCTCGAGTTTTGCTCTTATCAACATATTCAGCGATTCATTTATGAATTGATTTTTCAAATTTTTTGTCAAAAATCACTTGAAATTTTCGATTTTACACACTGTTCCTCTAATTCTCTAATAATTTTTTGTCGAGTGTATATACCGATTATATGTATATATGATTCGATTACATACAAATTTAGACTAGATTCCATTCAGTTGATAAATTCCACGTTCTACTTTGAATTTCTCCGACTTTCTTGAAATTTGGTCCTAATGATGGAAACTACCTAAAATCACAATTTTTATTATTATACTAGCTAACCCGGCAAACTTCGCCCCGCCCAAAATTTGTTTTTTGTTATCAATACCTTCAAACAAACGTTTTCTTACTCTGAGCAAGTTCATGGGTCCAATCGCACAACTGTTCATTGATTGATCTTCTATTCGTCCATTGAATTTACTTTTTACTATAAAATTCCTAGTATTTCTAACAAAATTCATCATTATAATATCAGATTATTTTCAGACACAATTCTCGTTCAAGGTTTTTCAACCACTTATAAATAACATGTTTCTCCGTTACATGGAATAAATGTTCTATACAGAAAATATGATAGAATAAAGACAGCCCCAAATCGGACGATTCCTTACTCGAGATCCGGTGATCTTTTTTATGGTTTGGATAGAAGAAGATATAGGAGTGCGTTTCATCACATTAAAATCCATTTCCAGTTTCGAACAAAGATCAATTTCGCTAGCGCAAACATCAAATGGACTTACAGCACTTGTCACTATGTAATTGTAGAACATATGGGAATTTAATTTTCCGAATTTTCCCTTTTTCTTTCAGAGTTTTCCGAAAATTTTCAATTGCCATGTTTGGCTGGAATATTTTAGGTTGAAATATGTGTAATATTTTTATGGGACCCCCTCTCCATTCCAGAGGAGGGAGGGGTATCATACCATTATAGAAACATTTCTCATACCCAAAAATCCTCACATCCCAAATTTTGCTTGATTAGCTTTCGAGTTATGCAGAAATTTGTGTTTCATTTGTATGACAGCCCACCCTTAGAGAAGGGGGTGGAGAGTCTAACTACCATAGAAACATTTATTGCACTTTAAAACCTCAATAAGCCTAATTTGGTTCCATTTGCTTGAATAATTCTCGAGTAATGCAGAAATTTGTGTTTCATTTGTATGGCAGCCCCCCTTAGAGAGGGGGAAGGGGTCTCAAACTGTCACGAAAACCTTCCCCGGCCCCAAAAACCCCTACATACCAATTTTCATGTTGATCGGTTCAGTAGTTTCCGAGTCCATAAATATCAGACAGACAGACATACAGACGGACAGAAATCCATTTTTATATATATAGATGACCAATTTAAATTACAATGTTTTTTTTTAAATAGATCAACATTGATATTTCTTCCAAAAAATCGTAACTCAAAATCGGGATGTCTGATTTAAATATGATGTTTTGAAATATCAATGAGTTATTCGAAAATTCAATTTAATAATATTTTTTTTTATACATAACAATCGCTCGTATTCCAATCACCCGAATGGAACATATACCCGAATGTAATGCTTACAATTGAGGGGCTTAGAATGGGTGGTGTAAGTGATTTGATCGATTTCTCTTTATCGACTTTCTCTTTTGATTATAACTTAACTGCAAACACATTCCCAGCTTATTTGACAATGTGGACGATAGGTCAGAACCTCAATTCTAAAGCAACATGTCAAAAGGGTCTATCTTCTTTGATCGTTTCTCTTCATCGACTTTCTCTTTCGATATCCACGGCCTTTCAGACTGATTTTGCTCTAGTTTTACCATATAGTTTGATAAACGAGGTTCCCTTTCACACTCCTTATCGTAGAACACATCAGGAAATGCTTTTACCACTGAGTTATTAATGAAAGAGAATGTAGATGAAGAGAATCGATCAAAGAAGATAGGCCCTTTTGACATGTTGCTCTAGAATTGTCGGTTTCAATAGCAAAATCAAATTGGAACGTTTTTGTGCACTGAGTTATTCACGAAAGAAAAAGTTGATGAAAAGAAATCGATCAAATCACTTACACCCCTTGCATTCTAAGCCCCTCAACTATATTTAAAGAAGTTGGCATTTTCATATTTAATTCAGATAAGCAGTGTTTGCCAAATGATCCATTCACTGAAAAAATCGCTTTCGTTCGTTCAAATATGATCATACACAAATCATTTCCCCCAGCGGCATTTTTTTGTTGTTACGTGCTGCAAATCACGACACAAAAGAGAACGAGACAACTCTGCATCGGTTCGCACTTCATAATACATCAACCGGCAAGCAAAATCATCATATACGCTTTCGGGTTCTCGGTGCAGAAAGTTCATTTTCTTCTTTGCCTCTAACATATGCATATCGACCTCTCTATGTGATATGAAACAGTAGGATCGTACGGACTACGCAAAGCGAATGATTCATATTCAGCTAATATAGCAGATCCTGATTTTTAAGTCTCAGAGAGTGCAAACTATATGATTATTTAGCTCGATAGAGGCTAAGGCAAGGGTAGACAGATCATATTTTCTATTTTGAACGCCGCTATCCCTTGAAATATGTATATTCATATAGACCGCATAGTTTTACTAGCAACACCGCTCTCTTTTCCCATTCGTTGCTACCTGCAAATGGTGACCGAATGATGACGTAATTTTTCTTGTATCATTTATTACTTTGCACTTGTCTGTGCAGTGAGTTTCGCTATTGTAGAGCGGGACGATATATGCGGTTCAAACTTGCATGCAGGCTTCGAAAATGGTTTGCGATGTTTGATACAGCTCGAATATGCAAACTACAGTCTTCGTTCCTCTCTTGGTTTAATCATTTAATGTAACACAAGTGATTACTGTCATTCATACAAGTATCTGAATGATCCTCTCATATTTGGTTATATGTTCGTGAGAGGTTACTTGCATGACACATTGTGTATCATTCGATTTTGATCGAAATCCAAACACTGCAGATAAGTGTTATTAAAATGATTACATTTATACATTAACTGTATCCAAGAACTCGTATATTGCGTGGGTAGAGTAAAACAAGAAAAAGTGGCACTGCGTACTATATTTTTCAAAGTTATGAAAACGTGACATAGAATCACTTTGAAGTTAATTAAATTATTAATTTTGTATAAATAATAGACTTTCGAATTCGATAATAAACATTATCCAGTCTTTTGGATCACGTCCAAGAAAGCTGTCAATTCCAAGCAGTCGCCATACAATTGGTAGAATGAGGTATTGAAATCAGAAAAGAAAAAAGACAGATAATGCGTTGGAAGCACAAGTAGTATAACACAGCGAGATTCTAGAGCATTTACGAAAAACACGGTTACTCAAATATCATTTATCTGGATAGAACGGTTATCCGAATGGTGAATAATCCCCAGTGAAAAAGAAAGAAATATATTAAAAAAGATTTTAATCTTGCGATAAACTGATAATAAATTAATATCATTCGAGCATCACCCGACAGAGAAACACGTTTGCCAAAGAAGTACAAAAAACGAAGAATGAAAAAAAAACGCAAGATAACAGATCATGTTTAAGAAGGTAACAAATCTATAAATTATAAATTTTTTGGTACTTACATATAAACGCCACCGCATCGCAATTTGTAACATAAATTGTATTATTTTCGTAATAAAATTTAATCTGGGGTTAATCTAATGGGAACAAATTCCCTATTTAACGAGGACAAGGAACCGAGATTGCCGAGGTTACGCAATCCGAGTCGGCAGTCGACCCACCACCGGAAGCGGTTGCTTCTCGCAAGCAAAACTGTGTTCCACCTATTGCTGGGTTAGTTAGAAACGTAGGAGACTTTATATGAATGATATATTTCAAGGCAAAAATAAACCGGGCAAACGAATGCCGTCCGACGCTCGCTAACACTTGGTTGGATCAAACTGAAGGATCGTCTCCTACGTTTTAAACCAACCGGGCAATCGGTGGAACACAGATTTGCTTGCTAGAGGCCGTCGCTTACGATGGCGGGTCGGCGGTCTTGTATTGCAACCCCAATACAAATAAAAATCTAACCCAAAATAAATTTTATTGTGAAGAAATAAAGGGTGTGTCGCATCAAATTGCATCACGGAAAAAACGCTGTAGAAATTCGCCCAGTAGACCGATCCTTTTGAAAATTTTAGACAGTAAAATAAAAACTATTAAACAACTTTTGGCATTTTCTTTTTATTCATACTTCGAGCCCAAGTCCGTATGCTCGCACCTTCCTCTTTACCCCGTCCATAAGGTTCTGTACAACGTCAGGTTGTAGTTTTTTTTGAACAGAAATCCATTTTCTCTTGAAGTCCGCCTCCGATTTGACAACTTTTGGGTTCTTCCGGAGGGCCTGCTTCATTATCGCCCAATATTTCTCTATTGGGCGAAGCTCCGGCGCGTTGGGCGGGTTCATTTCCTTTGGCACGAAGGTGACCCCGTTGGCTTCGTACCACTCCAACACGTCCTTTGAATAGTGGCACGAAGCGAGATCCGGCCAGAAGATGGTCGGGCCCTCGTGCTGCTTCAATAGTGGTAGTAAGCGCTTCTATAGGCACTCCTTAAGGAAAACCTGCCCGTTTACCGTGCCGGTCATCACGAAGGGGGCGCTCCGCTTTCCGTAGCGGATTTCCACAGGTGCATCGAGTTGGAAGTCTGTGTTGGGGAAACCGTAAATCGGGCCAATCAAAATCTGGCAGTTAGGGCGTTTAGATAATGATTAACATTTTACAGTTATTCAATTGTTCATCTCATGAAAAATAACATTTTATTAGTTGTGATAGACGCGTAGAAATATTTGCTATCAATTAATGCAAACATCTTTCCGACCTATTAAGAAATTTTTGAGTTATAAGCATTCGAAATACGGGTAGGGTTGGCACACAAATCGGCAGAACAATTGTATGGGAAAAACGAAATTCTTCCAGTTTTCATGAATTTCAACCGTTTAGAGATTAGCGAATTGTAGTGTATAGCATATCTAACAAATCTTAGAGAATTTTCGATTCGATTGGTATGCAAATCATGAAAATTCGTTCACAGTGAAATGCTAACTTTATTCCATAAAAACGTTACTCGTTTTCTGATTTGCATCCTTCTTGAAAGACGTGGTTCTACGTCAAAAATTAATTCAAAAATTGTAGGTTTGATAGATTTTTTGTTTTTTTTTTGAAAAAAATTAATTTGAAAACTATAAAATCTACAAACAGTTGGTCAAAGAATGAAATATGGGAAATAATTTGGGGTTTCATTCAAAGATATCGAACAAATGTTTGAAAAAAAAAAATTCAATGAAAAAAAAATTAAAAAATTTATATTTGAAAAAAAATATTTTTTTTCGAAAACATGTTTTTAAAATACTGTAAACAAGATATAAATAGCCCTTACAATTTCCAACATGTCACTTATACATCGAAAGATGGGCACTTTTACACGAAAAAAGGTTTTCGAACAACAACATGGTCTTTTGAAATATTACTATTAGAGGAACTGATACAAATTCGGTACCTCATTTTGTTTTTTTGGACTTAGCTCTTAGCTCGGAATTTCTTCATATTGCGTCAGCTTATGAAGGAATCTATTGCGGACATTTCCCCGCAAACCGATTTCAAAAATCTTGATTTGGCTTGGAGCTTTGAGCATAGAAGTGAAACAACTCAAATTCGAGTACCCGAGATGCCTGGGTATAAATTTGGCACCCCATTGTTTTATTTTTTTCAAATTAAAAGAATCGTCCTGAAATCGCTGAAAAACGTATTTTTTGACATTTTCATACAAACTAGAAGTGAAGTACACTATATCTTACTTGAATTAACTCAACTTTGACGAAAAAGCATGCAATTTTACAAAACAAAGAGGAACAAAAAACGGGGTTTTTTCAAGAAAAAGTGAACAAATTTCATCTCGATTTATTTCTAACTAAAAAAGTAAAACGAATCAAAAACCTTTCCAAAGTCGCAAGCGTAGTAATCAGTCTCGCAGTCGGTGCAGGCGGAATGGGCCCATGGAATCATTAACACTATGTTTACATTGGGGTGCCAAATTACCCGCATACCGAATGTTCACTTTGGAATGAAATCTATTAAATTTGTGATTAAAATCTCAATACACTTACTCGAATTCGTTGAAGAAAATCAATTTCTTGATCCAAATCAGCTTTAATATTTAAAATCGGCTCACTATTCGATTTTTAATGATTTTTCAAAAGACGCACATGAAAATTTTCGAGATTTCAAAAACAACAAAATTTGAATTTTTTTTAAAAAACAGATATTTTGGGCCATCTGACGTTTGTTACTACATTCCTAGAATACTTTTTTTTATTCACCACCAGAGTGCGCTCATTACCGCCGGAGATCCGGGTGGGTACCAAATTACCCACGGGGTACCGAATTTGTACCAATTCCTCTAATGTTTAATTTGTAACATTTGTAGCACGGTACTGATTTCGACTTTTGGAAGCCCCTCGTTTCGTTATTTTGAGTTTCAGATCCAACACAATCTCTCCTGTGTGGATCTGGGATTCTCTCTTCTTTCTATGTATTGGATGTTTGGCAACGCGAGTGCCGCTCCCGATTTTAGATTTGAGCAACTAGCCATAATGGGTGCTGGATGTGACTGGGCGGCTGTTTTAGCCAAGACACCCACATACCAACACTCCGAAAGACTCATGCTTTCTTTTTTTTTTTTTGCTATTTTTTCATTTGGATATTTCCCCCAAATAGCAGAGTCTTTCGGCGGGGTTTTCTTGTTCTTCAAATTTCAAAACCCGGCGAGCGCTTCGACTTGAACTCTGCTCGGGAGGTTAAAGGGTATCGCCCGCGAATGCTTGAATGCGCGACCAATGAAAGCGCAGGGGAATTTCGGTGTGAATACGGAATAGTTAACATCGTTAACTATTACGTAATTCCGGTTCCAATGAATGTCTCGCTGATCTGAGGATCTTGAGATATGCTTGCCCATTCCGACTTCGACCGTGGAATAGGCAGGGCGGACCAGTTTTTTTTGCATCGCGAGTGGACGGTAAAAAGGTACCGTAGGTGAAAGGCTACACGTGCTAGTCAGTAGACTAAAGTTTTTTTGGTTTTTTTTCTGTTTTTTTTTGTCTCTTTGTTTCATGTTTAGTTAGTTTAAAATAAGTTTTTCCGAGAAATCGAAAAGTGTAATTCTTCGCTTGTGTTCCCGTTTAGCGAAATCAAAGGTAAGCTTAGAGCTCCAAGACATGTGGCTGATGCTAAAATTAATTGTGGCATATGTGTGGTGTTTTAATCTTTGTTGTGTGTAGGAAGGAGCCGTATCCTGACCCCATGATCGAAGATTGGATCTTCGCCACCACATCAGTCAAACCAGGTGGCCGCGCGAAGCGCGAATCGTCACTCGAATCAAGGGAAGGCGCAGCACGGCACCACTACACGTCGGATGCGCATTCAACGTCTACGTCCCATCATCTACGCCTACGGACTCGTCATTCATCGCCTACCGTGGAACGGCGGTAAAGTAGATGCACGTAAAGCCTAGGTAGTGTGAGTAGAAAACTATTTTTACCCTAAAATAACATGCGCATGTAGGGTTAAAAGAACCAAAGAATAAAACCACACACAACTAACAACGCCACACAACAATGCCACATGCAATCGAAGCGTAGAGATTTACCGACGGCGCGCTTATGCTGATCGCTATTAATAAAGGGTTACACAAGATGCGAAATTAGGCTTTGTAGAATAATCGCTGGACTTGAATCAATGGGTCCGATGTTCGAATCCCGTAATAGTTAAATAAAATTGTTCATGTAGTTATTATTTTTCGTTAATTGGAAGTTTCGAAGTAAATGTTGTAAATATAATTAAAACTTGTGGGATAATATGTTGAGTTAGCTGAATAAATGTTGTGTGATAACCAATAATTAGATGTAGACGGAAGTTTTGTGCATTTACTGGCTAGCGGTGTAGCCTAAAAACCCGAATAAATTTCAGATAGGTCACGAGCCCAGGGTTGGGGCTCCTCTTCTGTTGTGGACAACTTTTCAACCCCCGCACCTCGTCCTCTGAAACTTCAAGGTGGGTGGGTTTGGCATCATTGCGTAGGTCCAATGATGAGAATTTTGGCATAAACGGTGTTCATTGGAAACAACCGTATTGCCTCTGTTGCCTGAATTGTGGAACGCGGACAAACTGTGTCGCGGGTCCTTCTTAGCGCAGAAGAGTCGCGGAAATAACCGGGTTTGTGAGAAAAAGGACAAACCCGCCCTCAGTGGGTGTCTCATTGCCGGGCAAGGATAAAACACGGCGGTCGGTCTCCCTCGCGGGAGTGGCGCTTAAGCCGACCGCTTATCTGCGCAAAATCCCCGGTCGCGACGAACTCGCGCGCTTCCCCGGCGTCGCGGGTTGCATTTGGCGCCCAACGTGGTTTTTGGCACGACATTTACGGTCATTTGAAAAATAATTTTGGGAAATTTATTTTGGAAAATTATATTGATTTTTCCAGGTATTCGGAATAATTAGTTTTTGGTGGAAATAATTATTTTTGGCAGTATATAAATTTAGTATTTTTCTGAATAATATTGACAGTCTCTAGTTTATTTTTCATTAGGATTTCTTTTAACGATTTTTACAATTTTGCATAATTTATGAAATAAAATTTTCAGAAAATATATATATCGTGTACAATATATCGCACTTTCAAGCTGTTTTTTCTAGCAAAATCCTCGTCTGCCATTCAAACAGTCATCCTCGTCTTTTCTTAAAAACGATATTGGGCAAATTTTAGGTCGTTCTTCCTATGTTTTTTTTTCTTTCGAGTGTTTTTCAGCAGATTTATTTCTTTTTGGATTTATTTATCTCACTGTATTTCTGGCACATTTTGAAGATTTAAATTACCCGTCATCTATCAGCTACATCACTGTCACCCTGCAATAAATTAGTCGAATATTAGTGGTATTACTGAACTTGTTAAAATGGAGTTTCCATGTACTGAGCATCTGAGCTTGGAGGAAACTGATTATGAACTGCGCATACGGAATCAACTCGGAGAAAATATTGTTGGTTTGGATCTTTTAGGGAAGCAACGGCGTTTGAGAAAGTTATTCAAATCAGATGCGAAGTCAGGACGCAAGTACAGCTCGTCCATTAATATTCGAGACGAACTTAATGTTCTGGAAAAAAATGTGGCGGCGATTGGAAGGGAAGTTAAGCAAAAAGGGTTTGAGTCGAACCATAAATCAAAGTTGTTGCATTATTTGTATAGAACAGAAAGATGTACGGTTAACGATGAAGGGGAACAGCTGCTGAAAGATGGAGTGCTGCGTTGTTTAGGTAAAATGATTAAAGAATATGACGCAGATAAATTATCAGATGAAGCGAAAAATGATTGTACGAACGTCAATGCGAAGATAGATGCGGAGTGTCCAGTAGATTTCGTTCCGCAAGAGACGGAAACAGAACAGCAAGAAATCAATGTGCTACAGGAAATAGCACAACTGCGTGGAAAGGTAGAATATTTGGAGAGAACACTTAGCGATCTTATGTCGAGACTAGCAATCAAGGAGACGACTAACCAAATTAGTATACCTATACATAATGTTGAGGGAAACACATCTAATGAAAATGTAGAAAGCGATTCAGAAGATAACGAGTTAGATTCGGGTCAAAATAGATTTTCTCAACAACAAAATGAAAGTAGGAGAAATGCAAACGGGGATGATTCAGAATTATCAGTAAATTTACAACCTTCCAGCATAAATAGCTCTAGGCAACGAAGGAGGAAAGAACGACACAGTGGTGAGCTAGATAGGAGAGATTACATAAGTGAGCGAATCGGAAAATGGCGAATGAAGTTCACAGGCCAACCTAGAACTCTAAGCGTTGAGAATTTCTTATATAAATTGGAGAAGATAGCTTATAGAGAAGACGTTTCTGCTAAGGATATTCTGAAAAGAATTCATGTACTGTTGGATGGATCAGCGCTAGAATGGTTCTTCACGTACGTAGACGAGTTGAATGATTGGGATTCGTTTGAACGTCGGATTAGGAATCGTTTCGGTAACCCTAATTACGATCAAGCAATCCGTCAGAATATATTCGACCGAAAGCAGCGTCGAGATGAAACATTCGTTGCATTTGTGGAGGGAATTGAACAGCTCAATAAAATGCTGTCAAAACCACTTTCAAAGCGACGAAAATTCGAAATTATTTTCGATAATATGAGACAACATTATCGTTCAAGGATCTCTATTATTGATGTGAATGATCTGGACCATTTGATGGACCTGAATTATCGAATCGATGCAACTGATTCTGCCCTCCAAAAGGCATGGGAAAGTTCCACTCTAAAACCAATCCATTGCATTGAGACGATGGAAAGCAGAAATGAAGAAGCCAATTGGATAGTAGATAGAAGAAGAACGAGAAATTCTAGTACCACAAAGACCTGTTGGAATTGTCAACAACAGGGGCATTGTTGGAGGAACTGTAATGAACGGAAATTAATTTTCTGTTATGGTTGCGGAAATATGGGCAGAACGACACGAAGCTGTGAACGTTGTACTGTTCATAATAGAAATGAGAGAAATCTGGACAATAATGTGTTGACACAAGGCAGAAGACGTGATAGATAGGCATCCTTCTTTGTTCGCCTCTCCATAATCCTTCTTCCTATGTGTATATTCGTGTGTATATGTTTGTTGTTCAAGCTATGTACCTTTCATGAAGGAACTAATAACAAAAAACACACCTATGTGGAAAGTCCTACGTCGAATCCCATCGATTGAGGAATCGTTGATTCTTTGGAAGATTGCTTGAAGTCTGAGTTGAGAGCTCACAATGATCCGGGAAAAGTAGCAAAGTTCACGAAGAAAATGAACGAGTCGGAGCTATGACCTGTGCAAAGTAGCGGTCATGGTACCGTGAAGCGTAAAGCGAGCACTGATAATGACTTTCGAAATTATCAGTAGTGGACTTTGTGAAGAAACGAAGAGTAGAGCGCCTCAGCACTAGAGAGCAGTCCGAAGAAGAAGAGACTTGATAAACCTCTCGATTGGTTGATTCCGTAGAATCAAGTTTTTTTTCAAAGCTATGTAGCCGAAGTGACAAACGGGAATCCCAACGAAAGCATTAAAAAGAGACCGAATCGAGTGAACAACGCGACTCGAATTGTAAATACAATGTAATTATTAGTAGTAGATTAATTCATTAATTTTCTTCCTATTTCCCTAATCCTTATTTTCTATTATTAGTCCTAGATCTAGTTAAATTAGTTGTTAAATTATTAAAAAGTAATAGTCACTCACGTTTTTTCCTCGTTTATGGTCTTTCTTTGCTTAGTTTGTTTCATCGTCACTTTTCCGTTCCAGTATTCCATTTTTGTTGTTGTTTTCTTTCGAAGAAATTCTTTAGTTTTTTTTGTAGAATGACTTCCTGATTTAGTTCCTAAAATAATATGTAAAAATTAATAAATATTTAGATTTAATAAGTTACTTGTTATTATTATCGTTGTGGTTCCGGTTCGTCACTGTCCTCCAGCTCGCATCCTTTGTCCCATCCTGTAGAATAGTCCCGAATCAGTGTCCTGTCCCAGATGCTCCCGTTGATGTGATGTATTTTTCAGGTTTTGTCCATAGCTGCTGCCAACCTTTCCCGTCTTCCATTTGTTTTCTTGATTGCTTCAATTCCGGTCCTGTTTTCTCCTGTTGTGTGTTCCCAAGAATGGTCCTGTCGTGTTCCAGAATCCTCTGTCCTCATAATCCTCGTCCTTCGTCGGTCGTTGTCTTGATCGGTTTCCCCAGCAACATGTCCATCCAATCGGTGATGCTGCTCCCCTTGTCGAACCTAATCTGGGGAAGAAAGAGAAGAAAAAAGCTTTACATCTAATAGTTGGAACGACTTACCATTTACACTTTCCTTTTTCCGTCCATATCGTTCCACAAAGTTTTTTTTCCCCTTATACACGGAATCGTCCGTGTAAGAATTAAAATAAAAATTAAATTACACTGCCCTGACAAACCTTCGCACCGGTTTGTTTACTTCTCAAACACTGTTTGGTTGGCAATAGCGTGAGTGAATGGTGTGAGTGTATTGGGGAGAATGAGTGTACATCGCTTGTAAGCGAGGGGTGCGTGAATGTTTGATTGGTTGAATATTTAGTTTTGTTTTGTAATTTTGTTAGGAAAAAGGTCATCTAATCGTTGGTAGCATGCCAACGATTGAGAATGACGAACTTTAAGATCTTTCTTCTGATGGGAGCAGGAAATCTTTGGATCCTTCCAGAGTAGTTTCCATATCCGAAGAAATTTCGGGCAAATTTAAGATGGATATTGTTTTCATTCCTTTTTACTTGGATAAAGTTCTGAGGTCGGAATGAACAATATTCATCGAGTTATTTTTTCGACGTAGGTCGATAGTACGTTCTTTTTTACATCTCCAGAAATACTTCTATTTATGAGAAGTGGAGGATGTAAAGATTTTAGTTATAGTTTTGAGTAATTTCGAGTATATTTTTTCTTCATTTTGTGTAAATAGGATTGTCAACTAAATAGTAGCTCTGGAAGGTCAGATCGATTGATGTTTTTTTTTCTCGAGTTTTTTCTTGTCTCTCAGTTTAGTGGTTTTCGGTTAGTTAGTTCTCTATAATACCAGTAATTTTTGATGGGCGTTTAGAGTTAACCTTTGCAGGGTTTCACATGACATTTCGCTGGAGACCGGAGCTGCAAAGCGTTGATGGTCAGTTACAGACAGATCAATTGATCTGATACTGGAAATAGAGGATGAGTCCATTCAGTTTGACGATGACCACATATGACCCCGAAAATGTTACTAAACAATTCTGCGAAGGGAGACTCTATTTTCGCCTTCGAAAATTTGATTGGTGCAGGCCAATCAAATTTTCGAAAATTAAGCAGGGAATGATGTAGCACGGTACTGATTTCGACTTTTGGAAGCCCCTCGTTTCGTTATTTTGAGTTTCAGATCCAACACAATCTCTCCTGTGTGGATCTGGGATTCTCTCTTCTTTCTATGTATTGGATGTTTGGCAACGCGAGTGCCGCTCCCGATTTTAGATTTGAGCAACTAGCCATAATGGGTGCTGGATGTGACTGGGCGGCTGTTTTAGCCAAGACACCCACATACCAACACTCCGAAAGACTCATGCTTTCTTTTTTTTTTTTTGCTATTTTTTCATTTGGATATTTCCCCCAAATAGCAGAGTCTTTCGGCGGGGTTTTCTTGTTCTTCAAATTTCAAAACCCGGCGAGCGCTTCGACTTGAACTCTGCTCGGGAGGTTAAAGGGTATCGCCCGCGAATGCTTGAATGCGCGACCAATGAAAGCGCAGGGGAATTTCGGTGTGAATACGGAATAGTTAACATCGTTAACTATTACGTAATTCCGGTTCCAATGAATGTCTCGCTGATCTGAGGATCTTGAGATATGCTTGCCCATTCCGACTTCGACCGTGGAATAGGCAGGGCGGACCAGTTTTTTTTGCATCGCGAGTGGACGGTAAAAAGGTACCGTAGGTGAAAGGCTACACGTGCTAGTCAGTAGACTAAAGTTTTTTTGGTTTTTTTTCTGTTTTTTTTTGTCTCTTTGTTTCATGTTTAGTTAGTTTAAAATAAGTTTTTCCGAGAAATCGAAAAGTGTAATTCTTCGCTTGTGTTCCCGTTTAGCGAAATCAAAGGTAAGCTTAGAGCTCCAAGACATGTGGCTGATGCTAAAATTAATTGTGGCATATGTGTGGTGTTTTAATCTTTGTTGTGTGTAGGAAGGAGCCGTATCCTGACCCCATGATCGAAGATTGGATCTTCGCCACCACATCAGTCAAACCAGGTGGCCGCGCGAAGCGCGAATCGTCACTCGAATCAAGGGAAGGCGCAGCACGGCACCACTACACGTCGGATGCGCATTCAACGTCTACGTCCCATCATCTACGCCTACGGACTCGTCATTCATCGCCTACCGTGGAACGGCGGTAAAGTAGATGCACGTAAAGCCTAGGTAGTGTGAGTAGAAAACTATTTTTACCCTAAAATAACATGCGCATGTAGGGTTAAAAGAACCAAAGAATAAAACCACACACAACTAACAACGCCACACAACAATGCCACATGCAATCGAAGCGTAGAGATTTACCGACGGCGCGCTTATGCTGATCGCTATTAATAAAGGGTTACACAAGATGCGAAATTAGGCTTTGTAGAATAATCGCTGGACTTGAATCAATGGGTCCGATGTTCGAATCCCGTAATAGTTAAATAAAATTGTTCATGTAGTTATTATTTTTCGTTAATTGGAAGTTTCGAAGTAAATGTTGTAAATATAATTAAAACTTGTGGGATAATATGTTGAGTTAGCTGAATAAATGTTGTGTGATAACCAATAATTAGATGTAGACGGAAGTTTTGTGCATTTACTGGCTAGCGGTGTAGCCTAAAAACCCGAATAAATTTCAGATAGGTCACGAGCCCAGGGTTGGGGCTCCTCTTCTGTTGTGGACAACTTTTCAACCCCCGCACCTCGTCCTCTGAAACTTCAAGGTGGGTGGGTTTGGCATCATTGCGTAGGTCCAATGATGAGAATTTTGGCATAAACGGTGTTCATTGGAAACAACCGTATTGCCTCTGTTGCCTGAATTGTGGAACGCGGACAAACTGTGTCGCGGGTCCTTCTTAGCGCAGAAGAGTCGCGGAAATAACCGGGTTTGTGAGAAAAAGGACAAACCCGCCCTCAGTGGGTGTCTCATTGCCGGGCAAGGATAAAACACGGCGGTCGGTCTCCCTCGCGGGAGTGGCGCTTAAGCCGACCGCTTATCTGCGCAAAATCCCCGGTCGCGACGAACTCGCGCGCTTCCCCGGCGTCGCGGGTTGCACATTTTGATGTACAAATTTTCGCGATTCACATGCTCTGTTAGCTTTTTTCTATATAAACATGTCAAGAACATGCCAAACACGGGAATTTACCCTCAAAAATTTTACGAGTAAAACATTACTTTTTTCAGGAGTCTTTATACAAAAATGCCTTATATTCAAAAAACTATAGAAGATAGAAAGTTGAACTCTTCGACAAAAGTTCCTATTTGAATAAAATCTAAAACTTTGTGGGATACACTAGGTCGCTATCTTGACTTTAAACAAAATTAGGATTAGTTGTAATTTTTTCAAATAAAACATAGGAAAGTTGTTGTTAGATAAACTTTTGCCCATCTTCTGATGTATGGAGGGCTTGTTGGAAATTGTAAGGTCTATTCATATATTTTATTTTGAGAATTTAAACAAAATGTGTTTTTGAGAAATTTAAATAAAATAAAATAATTTTAATTTTTCAAATATTTTTTCCACCGATTTGTGGTATATTTTTTATGAAAAGTTAAACTATTAACTACATTTCAGTCTTTGACCAGAATTTTGTAGGTATTATTGTTTTTAAATTATATTTTTTCTGTAAAAAATAAATTTGTTTGGCCCTTTTAAAAAAGTAGTCTAATGCTTTTTTGAATATTTCAAGTGTGCAAAGTTGCTTGAAAGACCTATGTGTTTACACCCCCAACGTTTCACTGCTATCTGAGATGGTGATGTCGAGTTGGCATAAAATTCGTCATATATAGTAGCTTATTTATGGCAATCACTGTATGTTATAATCTATTACGTATTCATATGATGAATAATTCAGTAATACGTTTAATATACATATTAAAACAATATGAATACATATTGTTTAATATACATATTGTATGTTTCACGGAAAATTATGTTTAAATTGTACATATTAAAGATACAGGGTGGGCCATTTAAAGTGGAAGCATCTGGCAACCCCATAACTTTTGACAGAGATGTCAGATTAACAAATGTCATACCGCGTTGGAAGCGTCATTTCAGTACAATTTTAACCATGGAACAATACACACCTAAACAACGCGCTGAAATTGTTCAGCTGTACATTCAAAATAACTTCTCAATTGTGGCTTTTGGCAAAAAATCATAATGTCTGATGAGGCGCATTTCAACTTGAATGGAGGAGTGAATAAACAAAATGGAGCAACGGTAACCGTGAATGGGGAACGTTATCGGACAATGATAACCGATTTTTTATTGCTATTTGTTCGTGAAAATGAATTGGACAATTACTGGTTCCAACAGGACGGCGCTACATGCCATACAGCGGCTGCCAAGACCAAATTATTGCGCGAAATGTTCCCCGGAAGATTAATATCGAAAAACGGCGATTATGACTGGCCACCGAGATCACCTGATTTGACGCCTCCTGACTTTTTTATGGGGATATTTAAAATCCAAGGTATACACTGGTAAACCAAGGACCCTGGCTGCGCTGAAAGACAATATCCGACAAGAAATTGCTGCCATATCGGCCGAAACATTGGGCAAAGTGATGGAAAATGCCGAAAAAAGGGCACATTTTGCGGTCAAGGCCAGAGGCGGTCATTTACGAGATATCATAATCAAAAAGTAGTTAGAACAAATCTCCTTGGACCAAAATAAATGAATTTAAATTTTTTTTTTTAAATTCCACTTCTTTACATTGCTATTGCAAAAACAAATCCTTCCACTTTAATTGGCCCATACAGTTTTCAACCATGTTCTCTGTAGAGTAGGATGCTACGACTTCATAAGTAAATGATAAAAGTGAAATGAATAATTATGATGTACAGACGAATTAAACACCCAAAACAATCAATGCAAACCATTAGGGGAAACAATATGATTCTGAACTCTTACAAACAAGACTTGAGCTTCCTCAATCGTGATTTCTTACGGGATTAACTCTATTCTACTTCTTGTGTCCGACTTCCAGTTTGAGTGGTTTTTTAGATTCCCGCTCTGACGGAGATAATGCACGCTTGCAGACGCATAATTTCAATATTCATGGCGGGTTTTGTTGTTATTTTTTATGCTTCTGAATTTGTTATAGCAATGAAAAACACGGTTTTATCTTCTCCTATGAGCCGTAGATACGATTTTTTCACGCTCTTTATGCTGATATATGGAGAAGAGCGGAATTAAGAGATTCGAAGCGTCCGCCAATTATAATCCACTTTTCCACGCTTACGTTGCAGTCTTCTGCCAGCTAAGACACGGGATGCTGGCATATGACCACAGAAAGGCTATAATGAAAACGGTACCGAGAACAGCAGCAGCGTGTGCACACATAGTTCGATAAATTTGAATATAGTTACATGGGCAGGTGCCTTCAGTGCGCGAAAGGCGTGTAGCGCGCGCACAACTCCGGAGGAAATAGATCGTTGGTCGTAAATTGGAGTCTGGAACTGGCGACACAAAATGGGGTTGGCTCTAGCTATCTGCGGTGGTTCACATTCTTTTTTTCGCTTCCCCGGGAAGCCCAAGACAAGAAACAGCCTCAATACGACGTGAAGAGTTGCTTATGTATGAACCAGTTTTTGTATGCTGCCTCCGCGCGCCATGTTGGTGACCAACAGAAAGCTCTGGTGGGACATAGGATTATCACCGGTAGGAAGATGGGTTGTCGGGTGGAATGGAGGAAACGACGAGATTGATGTTGGAATTGACGACGACTGAAAAGTTGTAGCGTTTGCTGCCAAAGCGACTTGAACAAGGAAAAGCGATTAAACCCGTGCAAGCAAGGCTTTACAGAAAAGGAGACTGTGCGAGGAAAACAAGCTCAAAGCCACTAGAAAATGATTGGAGCACTCGCGTTGTAAAGTATGAATGCCAAGCTGAAGCGAATTGAACTTTTTTTTTGCTGTTTCCGCTGTTCGTTTTAGTGAGCGTATAAAAAATGTAGTCTATAGCTAAAACTTTTTACATGAGATATTCGAGTATTGTCCGTAAATTAGTTTTTTTGGTCTCCTCTACGTGTTGTCCAAATTAACATTACAATAGCAGTCCACAATACACAATGCATTCGAAATGTCAAATGATTCACGCGATTCTTACGAATCGGATAGAACTCATGACTCACATTTCTCGCTCCATATTAACTCTCGGTTAGCAGGAGAAATAAACGCCTCTTTTTGTTTTCGTCTGAGACTTTCCAGCAATAAGAAAACTTATTCGTGCAAAACGTGTTCCTATAGTCGGAGATAATAGAGTGAAGCTTTCTCCATTCGTGAGATGAGTTTTCTTCCGATTTCCCCCGACACGAGTCTCTTGGGAAATGGGGTTTTTGACGGAAGACATAAGTCACGTTCAGGAAAGTTGGTAACACAGACGAATCCAATGAAACAAACAAAAAACATATTAACATCTCGTGAACAATATTAAATGACAAAAAAAAATGGGACACATGTATAATACTTTTCCTCTCTTCTCTTATTTTTTAGGTAAGCCCAAGGACTCCAACACTCTGCAAACGTGTCAAGATGATGTACCTTTTGAACGCGACAACGCGCATAGAACTCAAACTCAAGCTGGCCATGTGAGAAAATGTTTCGCACCGTAAGAAGAAACGCGTGGGGACAGCACAGCCTTTTTTGGTTTAGGGGGGATTTGATCGCCATCGTCGCAAATCAGGTTTCCCGTATTTCTACTCTTGCGACAGGTAGATCGTGACCAACCAGCTACCCGCCAGTCAGTCAGAGAACCAGCTAGCCACGTAATCATTAGTCATAGGAATTTTTATTTTCTGCTCAAATTAGAGCAATTTCCGCTAAGCGCGCGCTCTGCGCTAAATTTGTGATCAATGGGATAATTGGAGGTTTTAAAATTGATTGAATTCGATTGTTGCTTTGTGTTGCTCGGTGTTTCGGCCCGTTGACAACGCTTTCACTTCAGCCCTTGGGGCAGTGAGTGCCGCATTTTGTAGGAGAGTCTTACTTCTTCGCTCATTTATTGATAGTGGTTAGACAGGATGATGTTAATTTTATTTCTTTTTTTATGGCTAAACATTAGAAGCATTATTGGCGAAAGGTACAGGATTTCAATAATATAAAATTGCCATTATGTGCTATTTTATGATTACTGAAGCAATGTGAAGCTTGAAAGTTTTTAGTTGTTGTCGCTTCTGAAACCTGCATTTTACTAATGTGGGTATTTTCAACATTTCTGTGTCACGGTTTTCATCGTACTCAATGGGCAAGACTTTCACTTACACGTCCGGTAACCGCTAGTTCTAATCTTGCCAGCCTTTGGACGGAAGTAGATCTTGGAAGAATCCGACTGACTATGCCAGCAAGCCAAAAGTCGATATTAAGTTTATAAAATTTGTTGTTTTTGGTGAGATGAATATCGAAATCGAAATGATTTGACTAATAGAATACAGTGTTTCGTCAAAATATTCCGAAGAAAGTTAGGTAAGAAATTAAAATAAAAAAAAAATTAAATGGTTTTAATGTAGAGAAGTATACTGATGATACAGATAATTTACTAAAAACTAGAAAATAATTAGACAAGCAGCAGTTGGTAGTTATCACATCCGTTCCTTCATTAATTTAGGACAACGATGAGACATTCAACCATTTTCCAGCGACGGCCAAATTGAATTTTTCAAGATCATGGAATACGTAGTTTTATAATGACAGTAGAATTAAAGGTGTCTTCTAAATTTCAGATCAATCATTCAACAGGAACGGGTTCAATTTTCTATTAATGTGAAACAACCCTAAAAACATTAAAACATACATACAGACAGTTCAAGCTGAATGAAACAATTTAAAAAATAATTAGTTGTTTGAGGACTGCGGCCATCTTGGAGTTGGATTTTTCATGATCTGCTATGTTCTACTAGTCGAGAACTTTCTTTTGATACCAATATTGATGAGGTTTTGAAAAAAAAATATATATGGCGCCATTCTGTGGTGGCGGTCATTTTGGATTCACAAATAACTGTGTTCTACTAGTCAAGCCCTTTCATTTGATATCCACATTGAAGTGGTTCTGAGAAAATATGTAATACGCCATTTTGTAGCGACCGCCATCTTGGATTTTCAAAATCATGGAATACGCAGTTTTATAATGACACCAGAGATAAAGATGTGTTCTAAATTTCAGATCAATCGGTCAACAGGAATGGGGTTAAATTTCTATTAATGTGGTACAGTTCTACATACAAAGTTACAAAGTCACAAACATACAAATGGGTCAACCTAGATAAAACCGTTAAATAAATAAGTGCAAATCATAATTATATTACGTTCACCGAGAGAAAATTCGTTTTTTTCATGACTCGATTATCCGGAGGATTCGATTATCCGGGGTGAAAAAAACTCAATACTCCAGATAATCGAGTCCGACCTGTATATCCGCTTTGTCTATGCTGCTGGTCGGTACTGAGGACCCGTTATGTCTGACAATATAAATATATATGATATCACGACAACGTCGGCCGATACGTGTCTGATAAAACCGTGTTATTGTTCTCTGCTTTCAACATACTTCATATTAAACCCTCATTCCATTCAACAATAACATATCCACTTTTGCCCAGAATGTATACACTGACCTGCGCGAGTAAAAATATTGCCTATCGATTGATGCAAATATCTCTGCGAACTATCGAGAAATGGCGAAGCTTGAATCGCAGTAGTTCCTTTCTCTATCCCATTCTTCGAGCTGTGTGTGTATATGTGTGTGAAATCAGCATTGAGCATGAATGATTATTCATTCAGCTCGCGCAGTCCGAAGACATCGGTCGCAAATTTGTTCGCGTCTATTATAGAGTGGAGATTATACCGTTATCAGTTCGTGGCTGGTGAAGTTATTTCGCCCTAACGGGGTTCTCTTTATTGCGCGAGTGAGGAGAGCAGCAATCACTACCAGCGTGAGGAAGAAGTCCTCCACGGCGGACGCGGTGCGTGTGCCGTATCATCGCTGTGTGTGCTTTAGCATCGTCATCGATCCCATCATCGTGTTGTGGTGTGATATACCATTGCATCTGTGCCGAGCGATTGCCACGCGGTTTGATTGGGACACCGTTTCATTTCATTCGCATTGGTGTGCGATTTAGGTATAATATATATTAGGTTTAGAAATACAAAAAAAAATAAAAATTATATTATTTTATATCTGCCGTAATGGCAGAAGTCATGTTGACATGGAGATTGAAACTACTGTTTCCTCCTCACCAGCTACAACGGGGGCTGGGAAGTCGCTTAAACGCGTTCCCCCCTCAGAAGATGTCTCTTCAGAGAAAGAGGTAATCTACCTTAACAAGCCCCCCTCAAGAAAATTGGCAAACTTTTCCTCTTCGCCCCCTCAATCTCCCGCTCCCGCTTCCGCTCTACTACCGAACTTGCCTCCCAGCCCTACTGATCCCGCTCCCGTTCAACAATCGACCTCGTCCTCCCCCTCAGTTGTTTCCTCTCCTCGTGTCAAGGTCTATCCAGACGATGCACTTGGAGCTGGTCCATGGGTTGTTTTTTTCCGGCCTAAACCAAAAGGAAAGTCAATAAATGTCATTCAGGTTTCGAAAGATCTGGCAAGATTATATTCCTCCGTGGTCGAAATCTCTAAGGTTAGACCGAACAAACTGCGTGTTGTCGTGAGTAATCGGAAACACGCGAATGCAATTGTGATCGACGAGAGATTCTCCCTAGAGTATCGCGTCTACGTGCCCTCCCATGACGTAGAAATCTCGGGGGTGGTAACTGAAACTGGTCTGACGTGCGAAATGATAAAAGAAGGAGTTGGTAAATTTAAAAGACTCCCGTTGGTGGGTGTTAAAATTTTGGACAGCCGCCAACTAGGAAAAGTATCCCAAGAAGAGGGAAAAACTAAATTCACGCCGTCAGACTCGTTTCGAGTAACTTTTGCTGGTTCCGCTCTCCCTGACTACGTCATGGTGGGCAAATTGAGATTGCCTGTGCGACTCTTCGTGCCAAAGCCCATGACTTGCCAAAAATGCAAGTCAGTTGGTCACACTTCAGATTATTGTGCCAACAAGGAGCGCTGTGCCACTTGCGGAGAGCAACATGAGGGGAAATCCTGCAGTGCGACTGAGCATAAATGTCCATATTGCGGGGGATCCCCACACGAGCTCTCAGTTTGTGAAAATTACAAGAGTCGCTGGGAGAAACAGAAGCGCTCTTTGAAGGAACGCTCGAAACGCACTTTTGCGGATATTTTAAAGGGCGCTTCTCCACTGGCCCAACAACAACAACCAATCAACACACAAAATGTCTTCGCCACGTTGCCCGTTGACGAAATAGAAGCGGACACAGCTAACGGGAGCACACCGTTCATTTTCCAAGGGAATCCCCGGCGCAAAAATGTGACCATTCCCAAAGTTCAAGGACAAGCCCCTCCGGTTATACCCCCTGTTAGAATGCCTAAAAAATCGAGTGCAGGTGACAAGCAAAATCAGGTTCCTCCTGGTTTCCGTGGGAATAATTCACCTTCGAATGGCCCAGCACTCGAGGGGACATCAAAAACCCCAACTGTCCCTGTTTTTCCGTCCAGTTCAACTTCCCAATCGGGATTTATAAAGTTGTCTGACCTTTTGGACCAAATCTTCAAGTGTTTTAATGTTTCCGACTCCATCAGAACCATTGTCATTTCAATGCTTCCAGTATTAAAGACAATTTTGCAACAATTGATGCAAACATGGCCCCTCCTTGCAATGATTATCTCTCTTGATGTCTAATTTAAATAGAGAGGTCGGAGATATCACTGTTTTACAGTGGAATTGTCGTAGTCTTATCCCTAAATTGGATACATTCAAATTTTTAATTCATAAGTTCAATTGTGATGTTTTTGCTCTGTCCGAAACTTGGCTTTCTTCGCGAGATGATCTCTCTTTCCACGATTTTAATATCATACGCTTGGACCGTGATGACAGATACGTAGGAGTGCTATTGGGTATCAATAAGTGCCACTCATTTTTTCGAATTGACCTTCCACCTATAGGAGGGATCGAAGCTGTTGCTTGTCATGCAAACATCAGAGGCAAAGACCTCTGTATTGTCAGCTTGTATTGGCCTCCGAGGGCTGCGGTTAGCCGCAAACAACTTGATGACATGTGCTCACTCCTTCCTGAGCCACTATTGATCTTGGGAGACTGCAACTCTCACGGAACTGCCTGGGGGGAACAGTACGACGACAATCGTTCATTGTTGATATATGACCTTTGTAACAGCTTCAATATGACCGTTTTGAACACTGGGGAAACAACACGTGTACCTAAACCTCCTGCTAACCCAAGTGCTCTTGACCTCTCGCTTTGCTCGAATTCACTATCGTTAGATTGCAATTGGAATGTAATCCAGGACCCCAACGGCAGTGACCACTTGCCAATCAAAATTTCCATCACCATTGGGTCGAATTCTTCTGAATCTATAAACATGGCATATGACCTCACAAGACACATTGACTGGAAAAAATATGCGGACGCAATTGCTCTAGCCATCAATTCCAGAGATGGTTTGCCTCCATTGGAGGAGTATAACTTCCTTTCTCGTTTGATATATGACAGCGCGGTTCGGGCTCAAACGAAACCCATCCCAGGCTCCACTTTTCGTCAAAGGCCTCCCAATCCATGGTGGGAAAGCCAATGTTCCAAGCTTTATCAGGATAAATCGAACGCATTTAAAGCTTTTCGGAAACGTGGAACCATTGAGAATTTTCAAACGTATTTGGACCTTGAAAATCAATTTAAAAACTTGATCAAAGGGAAAAAACGTGCTTATTGGCGAAATTTCGTGGGAGGTTTGTCACGAGAAACGTCAATGAAAAAATTATGGAAAGTGGCTCGAAACATGATAAATCGCTCTTCATCGAATGAAAGCGAAGAATATTCACATCGATGGATTTTTAATTTTGCACGGAAGGTTTGTCCCGATTCCGCTCCTGTGCAAAAAATTGTTCGAGATATACCACAAGATAGGTGCGATCTTGATTCCGAGGTTTCGATGGTAGAATTCTCTCTTGCTCTCCTTTCTTGTAACAATTCGGCTCCAGGAACGGATAGAATTAAGTTCAACTTGTTAAAAAACCTCCCTGATGTGGCGAAACATCGCTTGTTGAATTTATTCAATCGGTTTCTGGAGCATAATATTGTTCCAGATGATTGGAGACAAGTGCGAATTATAGCTATTCAAAAACCCGGAAAACCCGCGTCCGACTTCAATTCGTACCGCCCAATAGCAATGCTGTCTTGTATACGGAAATTGTTGGAGAAAATGATCTTGTTTCGCCTTGATCGTTGGGTTGAAACGAATGGCTTACTCTCAGATACACAATATGGGTTCCGCAGGGGCAAGGGGACGAATGATTGTCTTGCGTTGCTTTCTTCAGAAATTCAAATGGCTTACGCCGAAAAAAAACAAATGGCTTCAGTATTCTTGGACATAAAGGGGGCCTTTGATTCTGTTTCAATAGAGGTTTTGTCAGACAAATTACACTCTCGGGGTCTGCCGCCTCTGTTGAATAATATGTTATATAACTTGCTTTGTGAGAAACAGTTGAATTTTTCTCACGGAGATTCGGCAGTAAGTCGGGTCTCCTACATGGGCCTCCCTCAGGGCTCCTGTTTAAGCCCCCTTTTGTACAACTTCTATGTAAACGACATCGACAATTGTCTTACACAAAATTGCAGCCTAAGACAACTTGCAGATGACGGAGTGGTGTCTGTCGTAGGATCAAACGAATCCGACCTGCAAGGACCCTTACAAGATACTTTGAACAATTTTTCAACCTGGGCCATTGGGCTAGGGATCGAATTCTCCACGGAGAAAACAGAGATGGTGGTTTTTTCTAGGAAGCATAGACCAGCAAAACCAAAGCTTCAACTTTTGGGTAAACCGATCACTCATGCTATGTCATTCAAGTATCTTGGGGTCTGGTTCGACTCAAAATGTACTTGGGGGGCCCATATTAGGTATCTGAGTAAAAAATGCCAACAAAGAATAAACTTTCTCCGTACAATTTCCGGCACCTGGTGGGGAGCCCATCCCGAAGATCTTATAATGTTGTATCGAACAACTATTCTCTCAGTGATGGAGTATGGCAGTTTCTGTTTTCAATCAGCTGCCAAAACACATCTCATTAAACTCGAGCGAATTCAGTATCTTTGTCTCCGTATTGCGTTGGGATGTATGCCCTCAACGCATACCATGAGTCTCGAGGTTTTGGCAGGCGTACTCCCACTAAAAGATCGCTTCAATTTATTATCTCTTCGGTTCCTCATCCGGTGTAAGGTTATGAACCCACTGGTGATCGGAAATTTTGAGCAGCTGATCGAGCTAAATTTTCATTCAGGATTCATGAGCTCATATCATGAATTCATCTCCATGCAGGTTGATCCTTCTTCGTATACTCCCAACCGTGTTTGTTTTCCTGACTACATCAATTCCTCTGTACATTTTGATCTGTTAATGAAGGAGAAAATCCATGGAATTCCAGATTATCATCGATCGGGGATCGTTCCTACGATCTTTAATGCAAAGTATGGGCGTGTCAATTGTGATAATATGTACTTTACTGATGGGTCCTCTATGAATGAGTCCACAGGATTTGGAGTGTTCAACGAAATTTTTAGCACCTCCCACAGTCTTCAGAATCCTTGCTCTGTGTATATTGCTGAATTGGCAGCAATACATTGGGCGCTGGACAGCGTCGCCTCATGACCTGTTGAACACTATTACATTGTAACGGATAGTCTTAGCTCTGTCGAAGCTATCCGTTCAGTGAGGCCGGAAAAGCACTCGCCGTACTTCCATGAGAGAATACGAGAAATTTTGACGCTGTTATGTCATTACCTTTGTCTGGGTCCCTTCACATTGCTCAATTCCGGGTAACGAGAGGGCTGACTCATTGGCAAAGGGTAGGTGCAATTGAAGGCGATATTTATCAGCGTCAAATCGCTTTCAATGAATTTTATTCTTTAGTCCGTAAAAATACCATCGGGTCGGTGGCTTCACTCGATTATCCCTAAGGTTAGCCTCAAACCATGGTTCAAAAGTCTGGACTTAAGTCGGGACTTTATTCGCACCTTCTCTCGACTCATGTCCAATCACTGTTCGTTAGACGCGCTACTCTTTCGTTTTAATCTTGCCGATGGCAATATCTGTGCTTGTGGCCAAGGTTACCACGACATCGAACACGTTGTTTGGTCGTGCGAGGAGTATCTTGTTGCCAGATCGAATTTAGAAAACTCTCTTCGGGCTAGAGGAAGGCAGCCCAATGTGCCGTTGAGAGATGTGTTGGCTCGGTTAGACCTTGATTACATGTCCCAAATATATGTCTTCCTAAAAGCTATCGATCTTCGTGTGTGATTGTCCTTATATCCTTATATTCTCCTTTTCCTTTTCCTTCGCGAGAAATCAAATCCCTTCTTACTAACAATAGAATAAGGTGAAATGTAAATACATGTTAGATATAAGATAGGCTTAAGAATTGAGTATGATGAATGTGAGTGCGAATGTGAGTGTGAACATTGTCAACATATCCTTATATCCCATCCTTTTCCTGAAACAAAATGTCACCCTTCTAAACTCGAGCAAGCCGCGAGTAATCGGTTCTCTACTTCATTAACATTAGAATTAATAAAAAATGTTTATATATACTTGTAACTATACAGATAGGAGTTTGGCTCCTTTAAACTTATGTAACTGAGCCTGTAAAAATAAACGATTTAAAAAAAAATGAATGCTAGCTCATTCGCAACTGTGGTTCCATTCCATTCCATTTTTGCTTTTAAGAGTCTTTAAACTCCTTCAGTTCATTCGCCTCTAGCCCTGAGAAGGGCCCATGTGGAAAGAAACTCTACTCCATACTCCTTCTTCACCTGTCGACGATTGTCGGCAACGACTAGAAAATCAGGTAGCATAATCATACAGATTTTGTAATATTCCGTGTATTGAGAGAGCGCAACTCTGTTCAAATTTCATACAATTATTATTGATAATTTCATCCACGGTTTTAATCCCGGCCAGCTGATGTATCTCCGAATTTCGCGTTCTGGGTGGAGAGTTTAGAATCATACGAAGAATTTTGTTTTGCATGCGTTGAAGTTTTAATTTGTATGTTGGAGTACAGCACTCCCAAACGGGCATCGCATATGCGATAACTGGAAATATTATTTGTTTGTATACTGCAAGTTTATTCGTTAGAGATAATCGATAATTGATCAGGGGATACAATGACCTGATTAAAATGTTGGATCTTGTGTCTGTTTTGTCAATGTGTGCTCTGAAGGTAAGCTTTCGATCGAAAGTTAGACCCAGATACACTACTTCTGAAGACCATTCAATAGTATTACCATTAAGACTGACTGTCATATTTTGAGAAGAAACAAGCTTTGAAGTGTTCTTGTGGGGCAACAATATGACTTTTGTCTTTGCTGTATTTATGCATATTTTCCAATTATTGAAATATCCAGACAAAGCGTCTAATTCTCTTTAAAGTTCTGTGATACTTCTGCCCTTGTAAATGATGGCAGTATCATCTGCAAATAATGACAGTTTCCTATCAGGGAATATCTGAAGTGTAGATATTGAGAAGAATTCTCGCGTAACTTTTGAAAAGGTCCTAAGTAACAAATGTAAACAAATCGAGTTAATGGATGCACACCATTAGTTCTCAATCATTGAACGCATTGCGAAAACAACCGTTCAAGTATCTATCCTTTTCACCTTTTTATCACCGATACAAAATATGTCCAATGTACAGATTCTAATTTTAGGCACTCAACTGTTACTTCGGACGCCATACGTCCGAAGTAACAAAGCAATCAAAACAACACGAAGTCGCACTTCGGACATTTTGAGTTTTTGTTATTTTCGAGTGTAGATACCGTTTTTAGTGCAATTCTACGAATGATAACAATAAAGATCTGCTTTCAGCCCAAAGTGCAAATGTTGGGACCGTTGTTCAGTAGTTATTTTCAAATTTTCATCGTGCAATGTAATTTGTCCAATGTACAAAGTCGTCAGTCAAAACGTCCAATGTAACATTTTTCGCTCGGAGGCTTCAATTTCAAACTTACCACATTACAACAGTTTCGATTGGTTTTCCAGAGTTATTATTGGCTGACAGTGGTAAAAGTAGTAATAAAGATCGATTCCTTTTGAAACAATTCGCGAAACAATGTTCCGGTCTTTAACTTCGTTTTTCTCGAGTTGATGTGAATGTTACATAGGACGTTTTCAAAAGTTACGCGAGAATTGGTCCCAAGATGGATGCTTAAGGAACACCTGGATTCACGATGAATTTCTCTGATGAAATATTGTTTATAGAAACATTGAACGCTCTATCAGAAAGATAATTTTTGATAATTTTTATCAAGTATGCAGGAAAACCATAGTTCTGAAGCTTGTAAATGAGACCATTATGCCAAACATTATCAAATGCATTTCAACATCAAGAAGTGCCATAGCAGATGATTTTGAAACTGACTTGTTTCGTCTGATTATGTTGTATACTCTACGAAGCTGGTGAATGGTAGAGTGGCCTTTTCGGAATCCAAACTGCTGATCCAAAAATATATTATGCTCATCTGCAAAAACAAGAATGCGCGTTGATATAATTTTTTCGAATACCTTCTAAAGGGTGTGTCACATCAAATTGCATCACGGAAAAAAGGCTGTAGAAATTCGTCCTTTGAATAGTGGCACGAAGCGAGATCCGGCCAGAAGATGGTCGGGCCCTCGTGCTGCTTCAATAGTGGTAGTAAGCGCTTCTGTAGGCACTCCTTAAGGTAAACCTGCCCGTTTACCGTGCCGGTCATCACGAAGGGGGCGCTCCGCTTTCCGCAAGAGCAGATCACTTGCCACACCATGTACTTTTTGGCAAACTTGGATAGTTTCTGCTTGCGAATCTCCTCCGGAACGCTGAATTTGTCCTCTGCGGAGAAGAACAACAGGCCCGGCAGCTGACGAAAGTCCGCTTTGACGTAGGTTTCGTCGTCCATTACCAGGCAATGCGGCTTCGTCAGCATTTCGGTGTACAGCTTCCGGGCTCGCGTCTTCCCCACCATGTTTTGCCTTTCGTCGCGGTTAGGAGCCTTCTGAACCTTGTTTGTACGCAGGCCCTCCCGCTGCTTGGTCCGCTGGACGAATGAACTTGACAAATTCAGCTTATTGGCGACATCCCGAACCGAACTTATCGGATCACGTCTAAACTGCTTAACTACGTGCTTGTGATCTTTTTCACTGACGGAGCATCCATTTTTGCCGTTCTTCACCTTCCGGTCGATGGTTAGGTTCTCGAAGTATCGTTTTAGTACTCTGCTGACCGTGGATTGGACGATTCCCAGCATCTTACCGATGTCCCGATGTGACAACTCCGGATTCTCGAAATGAGTGCGCAGGACTAATTCACGACGCTCTTTTTCGTTCGACGACATTTTTCCAAATTTACGAAAAATTGACAGTGAAGCATGGCCAACGTAATCTATACACTCTTATCTGATTATAAGCGAAAGCTGAAGATATAATTCCTAAAAATTAAATTTCTACAGCGTTTTTTCCGTGATGCAATTTGATGTGACACACCCTTTAAAGTACTGGGAGAAGGTTAATTGGTCGATAGCTCTTTGAAGAAGAAGGATCTTTTCCGGGTTTTAGTATCGGTATCTTTTGCCAACTTCCAACTCGAGGGGAAGTAGCCAAGTAATAGACATCTGTAGAAGACAGAAGTCATAATTTCATATAAGTTGTTACTAAGATGTTTCAACTGAGGTACTCCGTTCAGTGAGGACTAGATATACGTCGTATTTCTTATCTGAAATCCATCAGCTTTTAAGTGCTCTCATAACTAGTTCATTTAATATCACTTTTGTATGGATTCCGTCTCATTGTTCGATACCAGGAAATGAGAAAGCAGACTTTCTTGCCAAGAAGAAGATTCGCGATGTTCTGCCTACTCGTAATATCGATGCTATTTCTTTAGTTTATGATTTTCTCGAATCCATACACTTTCAAATATGAATATATATGTTTATTTTTCCTTTATTGTTTTGATTTTTATTATTAACGTTTCCATTTCTCTGTTTCAACTTTTTCTTCAGAATTCGAAAAGTGGGCAGATTTTCATTCCTTCCCAAGTCCCAAGGATATAACTAGTTCCAAGGAGTTGGTCATCTCTGCAACAAGAAGCTTAAACAAGAAGTCTATAATATTATCTTATTGTGAATTTTGTCATTATCTATATTGTAACTTTTTTCGAAAAGATGATAGGGTTTTTATGCCTTTTTGAGAAAGAACATTGGCATTGTTCTACTCACAGAGGCTTTTCCCTATTCATTAATACGGCTCATTGTTACTTAATGTTGCTGAGCCATTTGAAAATAAATTTAGAACACAAAATAAGATGTTTCAACTCAATGTTAAATATACTATCGAAGCCGGAGGCCTTTATATTCTTCAACGAGCGTATAACCGAGATAACCTCTTCAGTCGAGATGATTTCATTCTCTTGAGGTGCAGAATGGATATTGCCAATAGCCCTTACAGTATCATTCATCGAACCTTCAAATGGACTTATAATGTTCTGGCCAAGATTGTGTGAACGAGCGAAATGGTTGCCAATTGCATGAGCCTTTTCGGCAGGTCTTATCAATCATTCTGAATTATCAGATTGAAGAAGAATAAATAGGATTAGACTTGGTCTTGAGAACTTTAGCGAGCCCCCAAAATGGCTTGGAGTTATTCGGAAGTTTACTAATGTCTTTTGCGAATGTTTTGTTACGGAGATCAATCATTCTGGCCTGGATAACCTTGGTTAACTGATTATACTATCGTTTCCTCTCTCGAATACCAGTACGCTGGTACTTCCTTCGATAGAGGTTCCGAAGTCTAATCAAATGTTTAGTAACGGAATGAATTTGAACAGAGTCACTCACCTGATTCGTTTCTGGGAGCGAGCCTGAATAACTGCAGCTTGGATAGAGTTGACTGTTGCTTCTATATCTTCGGGAGATTCAAGAGGCTGATCGAGATCAATATTCTTGTCGATAAGCTGCTGGAATTCCACCCAATTCGCACGATGATAGTCCTGCCTACATTGTGGCCTCCTGACTACGACATCCACTCCTTATTCAACCACCATTGAACAACTTTTTTCAACGGTGTGTCCAATGTTATTCCTCCTCCAAAGTTCGTTGACTTTCCAACAGCTGGATTTCTAAAAAAAGGTTAATGATCACGGTTATTCTCTTTTTTAAAAAAAATCTGTAATGAAATCTTCGGGTACGTATGGGTACCTGTCACCTTTTGTACCAAGATTTAAAATAAAATCGGAGATGATCGGGGCAGCAGCGGCTTAGTTTGTCGTGGTACTGCTCTTGTACATCTATTTTGGCGACAGCATTTTCAAACATCGTTATTTAACAAGAGCACAAGTGATTCTCTACAGTAAACATATCTCCGATAAATATGATTATACGTATTTACCAACGGCCTCTTTGAACAGGCGTTTAAGAGCACAACAACAAAAAAAGGATAAACAATAAAACTTCCAATCATTGTGAATAAATTTTAGTGTCAATAAAGGTCAAATTCGTCAATTTGAATGCAGAGTAAATAGAAAAAAAACAACAACAAGAACAGTCTCAGTCTCTGATGAAATGTTTTGCAAAAATTTTGTATGTTGATAGGCATACAATCAATAATAAAAATTGGTAAACTGTTTTAGTAAACAGGTAAATCCAATATTCTGAAACTGGACTGAACAAAGAAAATTGAAAAATGAATGGAATTTGCGAAAACTTTTCCAGCCGTAACCCTCCAGATACGTGCTCAATTGCGATACCTCGGGCTTCGGCGAGTTAGAAGATAACGAACAACGCGGAGATAATGCATGTGTTGCTGCTGCTGCACCCTGAAATGTTTTGTTTTTATAATCGGGTCTCAGTCACATTCCTTCCGCTTTGCACTTCCTTCAATACGATTGACGACGAATGTCGGCCTCTATTTGTTATTGCAACTGACACGTTCTAATTTGACGTTATTTACTATATCCTGTGTTTATCTCTCCGTACATACTACTGCATCGCATACATCGATGCAATTTTCCGCATTGGATCCGAGGCGCTACCTCACAATGGGATGCACTTGACCCGGAAAAGACACACAGAGACGGGCAGTGGCAAGCGTAAATACGAGGGAGATGAGAAAAACAATGGCGATCGTCATCATCATCATCATCATCATCACCAAAGAACACTTTCTGCAGTTAATTTGAGTGACGTTGAGTAAGGGGAATGCAGAGATTTGTGCATATTGTTGTTGTATAAAGGTTTCCTGTCCGTCTCATCTCGTCTTCCAAATGACGTCTCATCCTGGCTGTTGGTTGCAGTGGCTGCGATGCACGTTACAGCGATGCGGCTATTCCGACGCTCGAGTGGACAAGCGTCAAAAATGATTATGTAAAACGGCAACATTTCCGCTAATGAGTCATTCAACCGAAACCGGTTTTTATGAGTTGCCGCTACGGACAATTCCCTCTGAGCTGAGGCTGAAGACAGAATTGATCGGCTTACGGTGTAAACTGAATGGAGGTGTGTTTGTTTGTTTGTTTGTTTTTTTTTGTTTAAACACGTCGTTTATGGTAGGATTGATTGAACAAAATACCGTTACAATTAGTCTGATTTCTTCACCTTTGGTAGATCGACCGCCGTATAATCAAGCACTGAATGACTACCCTGAATCATCCGACAAGTTTATTTAGCAAAATATATTATCACCTACGCAACGTCAAGACGTTTTAAATGAAGCATGGCAACGTTCGATGCGATCAGTATCTTAGTTATGGCTCATCGTCATCTAATTTCGCTGAACTATTTATTCTGAGCTGAATGTTTTCTCGTTGCCGCTGGATTATCTATTTATATTGGCACTTTAAATGCCTTGCCATTTTTCACCGCTATAGATCGGAACTAACGATATACACCAATTAATTTGCTGGTAAATGTGAATCATGCTAATTTGTGCATACGATTCGCTGTTGGCTTCAATGGGACGTACCAATCGTTGATTGTTTATAAATTAACCTGCTGTACGATTACTAATTATTAATACAGTGTGTAATTATACCGTGGAATGTGGATAGACGAATGACGTTCGAAGAAAAGCTGAGTTTTTTGCAGTGGTTGCTAGCCAAACCCCAAGATGCATATTGAATGATTCATTTAAATATGTAGCGTTACATTATTCAATTCTATGTGGCGAAATGTAAATTTGGAAATGGAACCCTATCGATTCTTGTTTTTGCTGAAATCATCATTATACAGCATTATATATCATCATTTATAGCTATTCATCAATTTATGATTTTAAAAAAATTGAATTTTTGAATTTTTCAATCTAAATTTTAAAAATATTACTTTTTTTTTATTTTAGAAATTTTCCTTATTTTTTAACTGCTATATTTATTTTCTGTTGAAATCTCTCTATTCTATCAGAAAATTAATATTTTGCTAACTTCGGTCGAACACACAACTTCAAACCAAAAACTAACTCATTTCCAATGAGTCATCAGAACATGATGTTGTCCCCCAGTGAAGGTCATCTGGAATGGTCCCCATTGAATTCTACGAGTTCTCCATTCAATCGCTTCCCGCAAGTCATCACCAGCAAATGTGTTGTGACACACAGGAAGCCCCTCGAACAACAATGGTATGTTCCGCATGTCGCTGTGAATGGCAATAAAATTAATCGACCTCGAATTAACGTAGCTCAGTTAACCCAATTCCATTGTCATGTGCACTTGAACATGTTTCCGCTTTGACATTCAGGTGTTGGACAGTAGTTGGGTCAATTCAAAGCGATACAAAATTTCTGGGTGGCCGTGAAAATCTCAGTCCTATTTCTGAAAGATGAGACCATTGTAAACAAATATTTCGGGAAAAATTTGAGACATAGTGAAGTGTAATGTGGAATAATAACGTCTAAACTACGTCCTGTCATAAAAACAACGCAACATAAAACTTCTCCAATGAGTCACCCAAGTCGTGAACGGATTGAGTCCAACACTTCAAGGGTTAGCAGATTTGTTTGGGCAGATAACGCACCATGTTCTTTGCTGATGGTGATAAAACATATGGATGAAACTGATAGTTTCGAAAAAAAATGTTTACTATAGGGTACTTGCAACAATTTTGCTGACTGACGAATGAGACGAAAGCGTATTCCTAAATCTGGCTTCCCACATTACATCCCATTGGGTAATAAATTCATTTGAACGATTGTAAAACTATGCATCAAAATAAAGACAGAGATTGTATGCACAGGTCAAGTATTTCGGCCGACTAGCAATGTGATTTATGTCCGCATATTTTCCGTTAGATGGGAAAACAAGCCATAAACTGCGTGCTGAGCGCCCAAAATCCCACAGTTACGCATCGGAAAAACACACATTTTTATGATTCTGAAAATGAATGGAAATGCGAAATAGGGGCGAATTATGAATCACCGAGCCACCTCGAAAGGTGATGCAGAATTGTACGAAACAAGATGAACTTCCCGACTCTAGTCGTTTGATTGTGTTGTCCGTTAATTGTACATTTGTGAATATAAACTAACCAATGCAATGAAATTTGCTGCTATCTGGAACTGCAGTTCATACTTGCGATGTTGGACTTCCGCTTTTCGACGAACAGAGAAAAAAATAACGATTAACATTATGTCGCTGCTTCGAGAGTAGTAGAGCATAGAGCAGCAGTTATGTTATGCGCCAGCATTGCAGAAACATGGAGATAATAAACTGGTTATACGGAAATCGTAAAAATTGTGTTTATGTCCTTACAGAATTTATGCCTTCATAAATTGAAACGATGCATGAAAGAGAAAAAGTACATGTCGTTCTTAGCTGCCCACTCCGAGGTTGGAAAAGCGCACTTGAGAGAGTCGGAATGAGTTGAGTGGAACAAGAAAGAGTTGCAAATAGGACAACGTGGACAATGCAAATCAGAATTATTGCATAGAACTAAACTAAAATGTCCCCAGTCGCCGTCGCGATGCGCACGGATTTCCAAAAAAAACTTGAATAAGAGATTACTAAAGTACAAAATTAAAGCACCGCTTCTTCAGTAGGATAGATACAGGGACATTAGTTCAATTGTTTCATTGAGTTAGGTGAAACAATTGAACTAATGTCCCTCGATTATTCTCTGTCGGTCTGTTTGTATCACATTGATAGAAGATTATACACTAAATGGTTTTACGGCTAAAATTTTATTAACACGTTGACTGCCACGTCAGTCACCGGTGACTGACACCGAGTTTTCGCTCAGGCTGTATAACTTATGATACAAATGTAACTGATATATGCATATAAGCTTATAAACATCCTCTTTCGAACAAAAATACCTTCAACTACGACATGAACGATGGCCCTATTACATTTAAAAATTTCTATAGGATCGCTATAAAACGTAGCACCCAACGTGTTAAACATGATCAGGTGCACACTTATTATGTTATTTTGAGAATTATCCAATTTTATTTCTTTTTAAAATTCAATGACTACAAAATACAGGAGTATTTAGCCACACATACATAGTACTGGAGACTGAAACATCCCAATTATGAGAATCTTTGTAATACTAACCTCGAGCCAACCGCGAGTAATCGGTTACATATTACTAACATAGTTGTAAGACAAAAATTGTCAAAATATTGGACTCCCGGCCCCGTCAGGCTAACGCCACATGTGCCTTAATAAAATATATATTTTGGAAAAAAAAATGCAGGAAAATTATTTTATTTGAATTCGGTATTCTATCCATTTTTTTCTCACCTTCTATCAGATTTTCTACCGCCCTTCTCTCCATCTTATGTGATGCTAAACACCGATCCGCTTTAACTTTTTGCTTTTTTTTTCAACTGTTTTCTGAGGATCCACGGAACGATTGATAACTAGTTCAAGGTTAGAAAATGACCATTCTTTTCAGTGCAGTGTTTTTTCTGCATACTGACTGGCAAGAGAGAATCACAAAGGGGTGGGACTTGCGATGCAATGTTTCGCTTTACTCCTTCGCTCCCATTCTACCTAAAAATCGTTCTAAATCACACAAGTGTTGTCAACATTAGGAAATACTTTTGTCTGTTCAGTAGCTAATGCAACAATGGTCGCTGAAAAGGGACCAAATCGACTGTGATAAATGTTACCGAAACGTCCGAGGAACGTCTGGCGACTGCTAGGAAGCCTGCCAGCATCAAGGGGGAAAACGAGTCTCAGCTCACCTAAGAAAACCACGGATGGGGTCCAAATTCATCTGAATTATTGGTGGTGAATTGTGTATGTTATGTGACAACAAATGATGCAAGAACGTCATGTGACAAACTGTGAAAATAAGGCAACTTGATGCAATGCAATATACAATATTACCTTGTTTTCGCTGAAATTCACATAATCGTATAAAATCTGAAATGGTTAATGGATGCAACAGCGGTCCTTTAAAACGTTATGTCCGAGACTCGATCGCATAACTGACGTAGGATTACGTCAGGCTGCTTGTGGCATATTCGATTTTAAATTGTATAAAAAAATCCATTATTGAACTCTTTGATAATTATTTGGTGGCCCGTATTTTCGTTTGATTTTCGGGTATTGTTTGTTTACTCCACCACTGATACAATCGAGCAGTGATGGCAGAAGGAATGTGATTAGCAACAGAAAATTCGCACAGAAACTATGAAAATACCTTAATTTCAGCCCAGAAACAATAATTGAAATCTCGAACGATTGAATAAATTCACAAATAAATCATTAACGATTTATCAGTCATCCAGCTAGCGACCGGACAGCAGCAAGGCTTTCCAAATGGTATTTCTCAAGCCCGAGTTGTTTAGTTGAGTTTTTAAAATTGTTTTTTTTTCAATGCTAGAAGCGAATTAATTGAGAAAGCTTAAAGCCCCTATAATTCGAAACAACATCATTACACCAATAAACATCCAAGCATATTACTGAATTCACAGAAACTCCATTCAAAACTCCAAAACTCCAAAAAAATTAAATAGATTTTTAAAATACATCGAAATCTCTAAAACGGCAGCGGCCTTTTGTATTGTCGCAGACGCAAGACGCAGCTGAGGATGGTTGATTCATGATTCATTCTTGTTCTCGCGAGAACAAAACACGCACTCAGAACAACACACGTAACGCACTCAGTATGCATCGCGACATTTATCTCGGACTACACAATGCGTACAATCTCCACAGAATGAAAATCGACGATGTACATCCTATTGAACATTTTTCTTCTGCTTTGATTCTGCTTTACATGTTTCTGGCATATTCAGAAAAAAAAAGTTCAACACAATAGTAAAATAAAAAAAAACTGAGGTTGACTAGGGCGGGTACAATATTTAGAGAACTTTCACTGACAGCCAACGAAATGCATCGACAAATCATGACTGAGATGGACTTTCAAGCAGGTACTCATATTTATAGATTTTTGTGATTTTAATCATTTGCTTTCCAAGTAGTTTTGAGCTATTGAAATAAGTTTTGGGCCAACAAGTAACCAACATTACTCATACATCTTTTGTCATTCGAATGAAGTAATTATTGATAAATTGACAATAAAACAATAAAACAATCAACATACCACAACCGACAAAGAGTTATTAACGCTCAAAACTTTGCTCCCCAAACGAAACGTTTGCGCTTTAGAAATTTTAAACTAACACCCCAGTGCAGATTCAAATATGATGTGATGCAAAACTACAGAGTGCTCTTAGCCAGACGGCATGCAAATCGACGCGGTGCCCCTACCGAACAAAATTGTCCCATACTGTGCAATATTTATCTTTTATTATTCCTTAGAATCGAACAAAACCGCTGTGTGTGACGTTAGCATTAACTTCTGTCTTATAGTTGAAGCAAGACAACTTAAATGATGATGATCATGATGTTCATCAGTTAGGTTGCCTCTAACCTTGAAAAAGACTAATATGGAAAAGTAAACTAAACACTCGGCCTTGAGAAAGATCATTTCGAAAGTCTCGCTGTCGTCTGGTCGCTAGATGACTGATGAATTGTGAATACTGTAATTTGAAATCGCGAATGGCTTATTTATACTCAATGAATATAAAATAAGTAAAAAAAAATGTTTAAGTCAAACGGTTCAATTGTGATTAAACATAATAATGTAATAAAAGCTAGAAAATAATTAGGCAAGTAGCAGTTAGCAGTTATCACGTCTCTTCTTCATTAGTCTAGGGCATTGATAAGACTTAAAATAAAATCGTGGGACATATGATGAAGTCGCTAATTGTGGATAATGGAAATCCAACGTGCCTCACGATTTTATTTTAGTCTTATCAATGCCCTAGACTAATGAAGGAGAGGTGTGATAACTGTTAACTGCTACTTGCCTAATTATTTTCTAGGTTTTAGTACATTATTATGTTTAAACACAATTAAACCGTTTAACTTAAAAAGTTTTTTTTTACTTATTGTATTTTATAGTTTTTAGTACATTATCTGTTTCATTAGAATATTTCTCTACAATAAAACCATTGTACTGTATTCTATCAGTCAAAATTGCCGCCGATATTGAGTGGATTGCAGAAAATACATAGTGTATTCTCCAAGTCAAGTTTGTTCGTTTGATACACATATCTCAATCATCCTTTTTTTTTGAGATGATTTGGAATCAGCTATTTTGTAGCGGCGGGCAAATTGGATTTTTCAAGATAAGCAGTTTTGAAATGACAGCAGAGATAAAGGTTTTTTATAAATTCGGTCAGTTCCTATTGGTTAAATTTCTATTAGTTTGGGACAACCCAACAGACATACAAAAAATTCAAGCTAAATAAAACCGTTTAATAAAGTAATTTGCTGTTTTGTGATTGCGGCCATCTTGGATTTTGATTTTCCATGATCTGCATTCATTTGATACCCATATTAATCGGGATTTGAGAAAATATGTAGCCCGCCATTTGGTAGTGGCAGCCATCTTGGATTTGCATTTTCATAAATAACTGTGTTCTACTAGTCAAGCCCTTTCATTTGATATCCATATTAATGGGGGTTTTCATAAATAACCCTATTCTACTAGTCAAGCCCTTTCATTTGATACCCATAATAATAGGATTTCGAGAAAATATGCAGTCCGCCATTTTGTAGTTGAAGCCATCTTGGATTTGCATTTTTCATAAATAACTGTGTTCTACTAGTCAAGCCCTCTTATTTGATACCCATAATAATAGGGTTTTGAGAAATATGTAGCCCGCCATTCTGTAGTGGCAGCCATCTTGGATTTGCATTTTTCATGAATAACTATGTTCTTCTAGTCAAGCCCTTTCATTTGATACCCATATTAACGGGATTTTGACATAATATGTAGTCCGCCATTTTGTAGTGGCAGCCATCTTGGATTTGCATTGTTCATAAATAACCATTATCTACTAGTCAAGCCCTTTCATTTGATACCCATATTAATAAGGTTTTGAGGAAATATGTAGTTCGCCATTTTGTAGTGGGAGCCATCTTGGATTTACATTTATCATGAATAACCGTATTCTACTAGTCAAGCCCGTTCATTTAATAGCCATATTAATGATGTTTTGAGAAAATATGTAGGCAGCCATCTTGGATTTGCATTTTTCATGAATAACTGTGTCCTACTAGTTAAGCCCTTTCATTTGATACCCATATTAACGGGGTTTTGACATAATATGTAGTCCGCCATTTTGTAGTGGCAGCCATCTTGGATTTGTATTTTTCATAAGTAACCGTATTCTACTAGTCAAGCCCTTCATTCCATGCCCATAATAATGAGGTTTTGCGAAAATATATAGTGCGCCATTTTGTAGTGGCAGCCATCTTGGATTTGTATTTTTCATAAATAACAGCCATCTTGGATTTGCATTTTTCATAAATAACTGTGTTCTACTAGTCAAGCACTTTCGTTTGATACCCATATTGATGGGGTTTTGGAAAACCCATACCGATGAGCTTTTGAAAAAATATGTGATCCGCCATTTTGTAGCGGTATCCATCTTGAATTTTCAAGATCATGACATACGCAGTTTTATAATGACTACAGAGATAAAGGTGTGTTCCAAATTTCAGATCAATCGGTCAACAGAAAGAGGGTCAAGTTTCTATTAATGTGGGTCAGCGCTACAGGCAAACACGTTACAAACATACAAACATACAAACATACAAATTCAATTACAAAAAATGAAAAATCGTCAATTTTTCATTTTTTGTAGTTTTCTCAACTATTTTGTTCGTTGTTTTCGTGTTAAGTGCTAGAAAATCTACAATAAATGGATGGAAAAATGATATCTTCATTAAAATTAGTGTTCGGAATATGAATCAAGTTTCTACGCTTGATTCGAATTGCGAACACTTTATTTCTAAATGTGAATTTACTGAACTTTAATGTTATAAATAATTTAATTTTCAAAACCCTGACATTCTTTGGGTTATATACTTAATTTTAACATCATTTACAGGTATCAATACCGATATAGCGCCCTTGGTCCCGAAACCATGTAAACTAAAAGAAACAAATACAATCAATAATAACAAAAGCAAAATCCATTTTTTTGCGAGCATAACATTTTTTCAAAGAAAACTAGCTAGCAGGCAAACACGTTACAAACATACAAACATACAAACATACAAACATACAAACATACAAACATACAAACATACAAACATACAAACATACAAACATACAAACATACAAACATACAAACATACAAACATACAAACATACAAACATACAAACATACAAACATACAAACATACAAACATACAAACATACAAACATACAAACATACAAACATACTCAAACATACTCACTCTGTCCGGAGTGTGAAGATGTGGAGGAAACACCAGAACACGTGGTATTTGTGTGTCCCAGGTTCACCGCAAGACGCGAGGGGCTGCCTGCCCTTCATGCCGGGAACATAGTAGAGAAAATGTGTCGCGATGAGGGCACCTGGAACGCTGTGAACAGTGTAATCATACACATCATGTCCGAGCTACAGCGGAAGTGGAGGGCCGACCAGCGTAGTAATAACCCCTGACCATAGAAGAGGAACAAATGCGAGGGCTGTTGCAAAGTGTAGTACCCCACGAGAGTCGTTGTGACGGAGTTGTGACGGAGTTGGAGGGCACTGCCTAATCGGCGCTCCGTTGGGAAGAGAAATCCTGCGAGGGTGGCTGTGACGGGGCGCGCGTCAAGATGGAGGGCGCTTCCTAATCGGTTCACGTCTCGACAGGTGAGAAACCCCGCGAGGGTGACTGTGACGGGTTGCGCGTCAAGTTGGAGGGCAATTCCTAATCGGTACACGTCTCGACGGGTAAAAGGAAGCCTGTGCAGCAGATGTGCGTGGCGGAGTACAACGGAAACGTAAATGAGATGTATAGAGAAAAAGGGAAGGATCAACGCTAGTTAGCGTTGAAAACTCGTGAAGTGCATGAGCACAGCCGCCCCCTGAAGTAGTCGCCTAGATGTGGTCCCGGGGGGAATGAGGCTACGAGTAGAGGGCTTGGTTTTTGTGGGTGCGATCCCCACTCGACGTCTGGGTTATCCCTTCCCAGATAAGGCTGGAAGAGCGTTCCTCACCTCTATAAAAAAAAAACCCTATGTTGATCCCCATTTGGTTCTCAAATGGGGATCAACATAGGGTAGGAGCCTGCCTGTTGGTCTCAAATGTTCCTATCTCACGCCTCCACGAAGATCATATGACGACATTTTTAGATCGGGTGTGAACTGGAAACACACACCTGGTCTTGGCTCCGAGAACGGGTGTCGAAAGTGGCTAAGTGAGGGGGTGCGAGCGAGTCAGAGCGCTATATCTCTCCCGGGGAAGGCCTCCCGGGTCATGGAGGCCTTGCCAACCCGCTGTCTCCCGGGCAAAGGAGATACACCCAGAAAATGGAGCTACGTTCACGAAGAGTAATTAGAATGCGATCACCCGAGGAGGGTCCCCGAACTGGAGCTGGTCCTGGAACGGGCGTAAGAGCGAGCGGCCAGCGGCTGGAGGGCGATGTGCAAGAGCGGGCCACCAGCCGGGTTCAACCCGAAGAGCTACCGCCACACGGAAACAGCAGCCATCGACATCACCCAAGAAACGCTGCGCCTACGAGACGTGTTAAGACTGCCAGACGACAGTCGTCCACACTTGTGGGTACCACTAGGCGCCGGATCATGTGGACACACGAAATGAATGAATTCGTGATCCGCGCCTATTACATCTGCACTGCTTTGGAGACGGACATGAGCGGTCGCCCTCGAATACTAACAATGTTCGAGGAAGCGTATCCAGAGTTCGTCGGGAGGCTTGATCAGAACGCGATGAACGCGAGGCGTAGAGCGATAGTACGCAACAACATGCTCTCCCAAACGCAAATCGACGAGATCAAGCAGCAGGTGCAGAGAGAAATAAGCTCCAGGAACAACAGAGCAAGCGATGTGTCGAGACGAAGTTCAGTTCGGCTGAGCAATTCATTCGCGAGTGGGGCACGCGAATCAGCACCAGTGGAGGCCACAGTACTACAACCCCCTGAGCCGGAAGACCCACAGCCAGATCAACCACTACTACGCGATCTGGTCTTCCACTACGACGAGGCGATCTCACAGTTCCGCGACACAGACCCATTGTCGCGCCCCAAGATCCCGAAGTTGCAGCATTCCCGCAGGCTGACAAGTGCAGTAAAGCTCATGAACGAGCACGTTCTTCCGCTGCACTTGGTTGATGCTGAGAACATGGAGGAGCTGCAACTGAAAGTTTACTGTGCTGCTGTGGCGACCGCCAAAAGTTTAGGATACCGTATTAGGCCAAGAGGCGGACTGCTCCAACATCTCCGTGAAAGGCGTGAGCCTCCATGGCAAAGGAGATTGGAGCAACGGATCCTAAACAAGCGCTCCGCAATTGGAAGACTGATGGCGTACAAAAGAGGCAGCAGATCGGCGAAATTATGTCGCCAAGTTGCTGTGATCGTGCGACCTACTGAACTTCGCCAGCTGGGAGCTCACCAGCTGACGGAAAAACTCGACACACTGGTACAGCAATTGAGCGTCCTAACTAAACGGCTGAAACGTTACTCTGACTCTGCAAAGCGCCAGGAACAAAATCGGATGTTCAGAGATAACGAAAAAGCGTTCTACGACCACATTAGCGACGAGAAGCCCGACTACCGCGAAGGTTTGCCAGATATTAGCGATGTGACGAACTTCTGGGCTGGTATTTGGGAGACCCCAGTACAACATCGCGACGGGCAAATGTGGTTAAGACGGGAGGAGGAGAGTTGTGGTGAAATTGGAGAGATGCCAGCTATCATCGTCGAAGAGAACGATGTCCGCGAAGCCTCGCGGTACCTGAGGAACTGGGCAGCACCGGGCCCCGATGGTGTTCAGAACTTCTGGCACAAGAAGCTGACCGTCGCACATCAAAAGATAGCTGAGTGCTTCAACAAGGTGCTACGTGACCCACACAACCTCCCTGAATTCGCCACTCGTGGCGTCACATTCCTCCTCCCGAAAGACAGCAACACATTGAACCCATCAAAGTACAGGCCGATAACGTGCCTATCGAGTCTGTACAAGATATTAAGCAGCATCATAACCGCCAAAGTTTCTGCCCACTGCGAACAACACCATATCATCGCAGAAGAGCAGAAAGGATGCAGAAAAAATACGCATGGCTGCAAAGACCAGGCCATCATCGACGCAGCCATAGTCGGCCAGGCGGTTTATAACCAGCGGAACCTAAGCATGGCCTATATCGATTACAGGAAGGCTTATGACTCCATACCTCACTCGTTTCTCGTCCGGGTATTGGAGCTCTACAAAATTGATCCCGTCGTCGTTAGGTTCCTGCAGCATGCGATGAGGCAGTGGAGCACGTCTCTGCACCTTAGTGATGGGGAAAATGTGTTGCAGTCTAGAACGCTGCAGATAAAGAGGGGGATATTCCAAGGCGACTCTTTCAGCCCGCTTTGGTTTTGTCTGGCACTGAACCCCCTCAGTAGGACGCTCAATAGAAACGATCATGGCTATAAAATAAGGTATGGCGACGGCGCCCACGAAGAAGTGACCCATACCTTTTACATGGACGATCTCAAGGTCTACGCTGATTCACGTCAGCGTCTAGGTGTAGCTATCCGGGTTGTCGAAGACATAAGCAGGGACATCTGTATGGAGTTCGGCCTCGACAAGTGTCGCTGTGTCCACCTGCTGAAAGGACAACTTACCGAATCCGGAGGCTACGAGGTCTATGACGGCGAGTTTATAAGAGACATGGTTCGTGGCGAATCCTATAAATATCTTGGATTCCGACAGCTCACCGGGATTCGCCACTCCGACATCAAGACGGAGCTGCGAGACAAGTTCTTGAGTCGAGTGAACTGTGTCCTGAGGACTTTCCTCAACGCGGGGAACAAGGTACGCGCGATCAACACATTCGCGGTTCCCCTGCTGACCTTCAGTTTTGGTGTAGTCAAATGGAGCAAAACTGACCTAGAGGACCTTGAGAGGAGGATGAGGAAAGCATTCAAAGAGGCCGGAATGCACCATCCTCAATCGGCACTGGAGAGAGTTTCACTACCACGCAAAGAAGGGGGACTTGGAATCGTCGACATTTCTGCACTGTGTGTTGCCCAGGTACGACAACTGCGCGAGTACTTCGCAGAACGCGCCAACCAAAACGCGCTATACCGGGCTGTCTGCGCCACTGACAGAGGATACAGCGCTCCGCACTTGGCGCAAGCGGAGTACCAACTAAACTGCAATCTGCAGACAGTGGAGGAGAAGATTGCAGCTTGGAAGCAGAAGGCAGTGCATGGTGCCCACCCCCATCAACTGGACCGGCCACACGTCGACAAGGCCGCATCTAATCTGTGGCTAACGCGTGGTGAACTCTCTTCAGTAGTAGAAGCCGACATGATAGCCATCCAGGACAGGATAATGCCGACGAGAAACTGCAGGCGGTACGTCTGGCATCAAGACGTTGATGACATTTGCCGGATGTGCCATCAACCAGGTGAAAACATAGAGCACATTATGGGAGGCTGTCCCGTTTTAGCCAACGCAGCCTACACCGAGCGCCACAACAACGTGGCCCGTATTGTTCATCGACAACTGGCGCTCCAATGTGCTCTACTGGAAGACAACGTACCAAACTACCGGTACCTGCCTGCACCTGTCCTGGAAAATGACCGTTTCAAGCTGTACTGGGATCGCACTGTTCTGACCGACCTCTCGATCCACCACAACCGCCCAGATATAATGGTTTACGACAAGAGCGACCGCAAAGTCACCATCATCGATGTCGCTATTCCACTGAACCAGAATCTGGAGGAGACCCACGGTCGCAAAATCTGCAAGTACCGACCATTGGCCGTGGAGCTCAAGGAACTGTGGGGGCTAAGGGAGGTCCCAAGAATTGTTCCAGTCGTTCTCTCTGGAACTGGAATTGTCCCGAAGACACTTCTGGAAGCGCTAAAGGTGTTGAATATGGAGAAGGAATTGGCCGGCATCCAAAAGTCGGTCATCCTTAGCACCTGCGCGATTGTCCGACAATTTCTCGGTCAGGACTGAAACAGCACGAGCATGCAGATACGTGCATTCCGCAGAGCCTAGTCCCCCTTTGGCATTCAGAAGCCCGGGGGCAGGTGAAAATTCTGGCTAGGTTCGCCTAGTTAAGAAGTGAGATAAGTCTGCAAAAAAAAAACATACAAACATACAAACATACAAACATACAAACATACAAACATACAAACATACAAACATACAAACATACAAACATACAAACATACAAACATACAAACAAATTACAGGGCAAGCTAAATAAAACCGTTTAATAAAACAGCGGAGCTTAGATAGCAATATTTTCGTTATCCACATTGTCCGAAGAACGAATGCTGCTTTTGCATTTGGAGTGACCGATTTACGCTCACCTGATTAGCAGTAATATTTAAATGTTGTACCTCGGCCTCGGAAACACGATAGAAAAATGTGTTTTTTTTCAATTTTTGTTAATTTTAATCATAATTGTAATGTATACCGTACCGAAAAAAAATCAGAGAATTTCCGATTGTATTAAAATACAAACCATCAATTTCCGTTCAGAACTAAATTAATTATTAACGTTAAAGCTAGAAAAAAAACCTCAGCTGTCAAGAAAAAATATAAAACATATGATGATCTTGGTCCCGAAACTATGTTAAGTATGAAAAACAATTACAACCAATAATAACGAATACAAAATTCTTTTTTTATCCCAAGTGTAATATTTTTCTTAGCGAGAATAGCTCATTGGCTTTAATTTGATATGTCGATCATCTGAATCGGTCAAGTAGTTCAAAAGTTACGTTTTTTTGTGGTGAAAAAAAAGTGGTAAAGAAAGCTTTTTCGGACCATCGGTTAATTTTGAAAAATTATAGCTCAAGAACAAAAAATGAAGCCTCTCTGATTTTTGGATATGTCATGTAAAGAACCCTCAGCTTTCAATAAAAACCATAAAAAATATAGCGGCCTTGGTCCCGAGGCCATGTAAACTATAAAAAACAAATACAATCAATAATTATGAAAACAAAATCCAATTTTTACGCCAGTATAGCATTTTTTCAAAAAAGAGCCAAGCTAATTGGCTTCAATTAGATATGTCGATCATCAAAATCGGTCTAGTACCGTTTTGTCTCATATTCCGAACAGTCTCAAATTCCGAGCACTTAATTTTTAAATGTAAATTTACTGAACTTTTATGTTATGAATAATTGAATGATGAAAACACAGACATTCTTTTAAGGTACAGGCTTCATTTTGACATCATTTACAGGTATCGATACAGCCAATAACTTATAATATTACACATTTGCAAAAAAGTGACAGTCAAAACCAATGATAAAATGTTTGCGTTAGCAAATTCCGCAAAAAACAAGCATTTCAACTATTTTGTTTGTAATTTTCATGTAAAGTGCTAGAGAGTGTGTGAACCTACAATAAATGGGTGAAAAAAAATGATATTTTATGCAGAAATTTTCATTAAAATTAATATTGAAGTAGTGTTCGGAATATGAATCAAGTTTCTACGCATGATTCAAATTCCGAACTCTTCATTTTCAAATGTAAATTTACTGAGCTTTAATGTTATAAATAATTGAATAATCATAACCCTGGAATTCTTTGGGTTATAGCCTTCATTTTAACATCATTTACAGGTATCGATACAGCCTATAATTTATAATATTAAGCATTTGCAAAAAAGCGACAGTCAAAACCAATGATAAAATGTTTGCGTTAGCAAATTCTGTAAAAAAACACGTATCATCAATTTTTCATTTTTTGTAGTTTTCTCAACTATTTTGTTTGTTGTTTTCGTGTTAAGTGCTAGAAATGGTAACAATCTACAATAAATGGATGGAAAAATGATATCTTCATTAAAATAAGTGTTCGGAATATGAATCAAGTTTCTACGCTTGATTCGAATTGCGAACACTTTATTTCTAAATGTGAATTTACTGAACTTTAATGTTATAAATAATTTAATTTTCAAAACCCTGACATTCTTTGGGTTATATACTTAATTTTAACATCATTTACAGGTATCAATACCGATATAGCGCCCTTGGTCCCGAAACCATGTAAACTAAAAGAAACAAATACAATCAATAATAACAAAAGCAAAATCCATTTTTTTTTGCGAGCATAACATTTTTTCAAAGAAAACTAGCTAATTGACTTTTATTTGATATATCGATTATATGAATCGGTCCAGTAGTTTCGGTTCGAAATTTGAGACAAAAGTGTTCGGAATATGAGTCAGTGACAAGAATGGTGTTCGGAATTTGAGACAAAAGTGATTAAACATATTTTTAGTTTTTTATCATGAATAATTTTATTGTAGTCAAATGAAAAAGAAGACTATTGTATCCAAAAATCAAATTAATTTCGCGACCATTTTGAGTAATGAGACACTGTTTAAAGTCTATCAAAGTTTAGGTGTTCGGAATATGAGACAAAACGGTAGTTCAAAAATTTAAATTTTTGAAAAAAAAACGTTTTTGAAAAAAAAATGAAAAAGTGATTTTTTGGTTATGTGTCCACAGTAGGGTAACACGGGGTGAGTTGGACATACGGGGTGATTTGGACCACCCCATTATCTCGAAAAGTACGGCTCAACTTGGATTTTTTATAATGTCATCTTCTTTCATTAATTAACCGTATGTAACTAACGCAAACAAACTTTGGTAAAATTCGACAAGTGGAAGGAAATGGTAACAAAAACACAGCGAGCACTTTGACTGTCAAAAAATGTGAATTTTCCGATCGTAGTTTTAAAGTTTTCTCGCTGATTAAATCAACCTTTCGTGTATTGTGCAGTAAAGTTCTGTTCGCATACAGAAGAGGAACAATTTGATGCAGCGAAACTGTAAGTTTGATAACAATAAATGAAATTAGTTGCATTTTAATTTTTGCATGTTGTGTGGGGTGACATGGACACGTTTTTGTGGGGTGAATTGGTCCTGCAGGTTTGAGGCTTTTCTTTGGTCTAATTGATTCCAGATGCCGCTGAATTACAAAAAGAGGATGGGCAGACAACGTTGGGAGAAGGAGGAGCTTGAAAGAACAACGCAGGCCATCAAGAACGGATTTTCTTTGAACAAGCATCGAAAGTGTTTGAAAATACTCGAACAACAGTGAAAAAATCCATGCAGAATTCGAGATGGTCTCAATCCAATTTTTCTGGTCTGGAATCTGGTCAAGACACCTGGTATCGATCCCAAAACACTGTTACTGATTGTAACATTCTTCAAAAATACTTTACATAAACATAAGTTAGTATGTGTTCGATGAAACACACACTGGACCAAATCACCCCACAGACGGTCCAAATCACCCCGCATCAAATTTTAATGTTCAAAAATCGTCTCTTTTATTTTATGATACATTTGGTAGTTTAAAGCTTGATATAATGATTAAATATTATTGATTGAGAGAAAACAAGTGTAGCTAAGCATACAATGTGACATTTTTTATTTAGACCGTATTGGTTTGGAAATATTAGGCGATTTGCTTAGGTGTCAAATTCCCCCCTTTTCCCCTAAGGCTGAACATTATACACGGTTTTCCTGGTAATATAAAACCGTCCTGGTATAGCGGTCATGCACAAGCTATTGATAATCAACTGGCAAGTGTTATTGCTGTCCCGCAGTGCGGAAGTATATGGTTTTCATAACCGACGTAAATGAGTACTAAACGCTCGAGGAAAGTCGGTTGGGGAATACGGATAACGACATGCGAAAAATGCCATAAATATTTTAGGAGGCCACTTATGTCATGATGATGGATAATGTGAATTTCTAACAAGTACATTAGCTTTTTATCGAGAAACCACGCGCTACCTTTTCTTGAATGAAAATATCACCTCGTCAAATATTTTGCAAGTGCTTCACCATATTGAGTCCCTACGATATAGATATAATTTATTTTTGACATATGCACGTTGACGCGTTATATCGATGGCCACCATCCAACAGAAAGTGAAATTTTCACTTGACATACTTTTGCACTTCATCAGCTCACATACCAATCTATCCACAATTAATAGTGGCTCGTACACGCAGCATTTATAACATCACGAGCGAAGTTGGCAGTAGCGGTATCCAGCCTCACTTGCACATATGTTGTCGATTGAATTGAACACCATAATTAATGTCAGAGGTGACAAGCATTCATGAAATTACCTCGTGTATTTACACAACTGGAGGAGCGTTGACTGTCGAGTGCGATATAAACTACTTCTTGTCGTCGTCACCCTGCAGAATCTGCTATTCCGAGTAAGTCTACAAAGCGCACCACTTGTTTCGTGTTTTCATGACTGCAACAGCAACGCCACACCACATACGGGGTGCCTTCTCTGCTCATCTTCTCTATCAAAACGGTTGAACTTTGGGCTAACGAAAGTATTCCTCAACCTTAGGCGAGTTTGCACAGCTATAATGTTGAAGAAGATGCGCTGCCACAAATAGCCCGTTTGTTATGTAATTTGATGGGTATGCATTGGACGCTCTCAGCTCGGATGGTTTAAATTAATGACACAGTTTTATGGCATATTTCGCCATTCATCCTTTTTTTTGCCCACTACAGAGAATGATGAATATATTTTAGCACTTTTGATATTTCGTATTTGCGTCATAAAAATTATATACGCGATCAACTCGTTTTTCTTCTTTTCGACTTCACCTAAAATGGACACTTCGTTCGGGTTGAAACACAAAAAAAAACATATTTCCTCTTGTTCTGCTATAAGCTCGACGCAGAATACTATTGATTTTTTTTTGAAATTTCTAATTAATAATAATTTTGTAAAAATCAATGCTTCGTCGACTTTTCCTTTTCTTTGACATAAAAATCATTCCTCCTAGACCCGAACTAGCGTTGACAGAAAACTTTTCATCTTCGGTAGAAAAAGTGCTTTTCCGTGTGCTCCAGGTGAAATGAACAAATAAAAGCACCTTTTTCAAAAGCTTCAAAATGTTTGTATGTATGGGAGCAGATATCGCTTTCTCTCAGACTGAACGTTAGGTTGGGAAAAAAAAGAAAAAAAAAATAGTCCAAACGATGTCAACGGGGATCGAACCAAAGCCAGCTGAAGTGCAAGACTGTTTTCCACGACCATGCTATCCACATAGCCACTGGTGCTGTTGTATAAACGCGTAATAATATTACACCTCATTATAAAACGAAGTTAGAATTATTTTATAAGAGTTAAAAGAAAAGCGTAAACGTGAAACTATATCTTTTTCGGTCTGTGCCGTGTATGTGGCAAATTATGCGAAAAGCTTTAATGCATGCTTATTTGCAATGTGTCTCTTGTTTCGCTCGCTTATTTCGCATTAGTGCTATTATATTGTTATAGCATATATATTCTACAAATGCTATACCAGTATAAGAGAGTAGCACATTATCTATTATTTTTAAGCTCATTGAATGTGATAAATCGGAATGCCAAAACATGTGCTAAAAATTAATTTTGGGTGTACTATGCGCCACGATCTGTCATTTCGACCGTTTTTTTTCTTAGAAAATTTTCATTTTTTAGATATTTAATTTTGTAGAACACATTGAAGCATTTCAAAGTATGTATGTGATTTTTGGTGAATGAAAAAAAAACCTATTAATATTTATTTTATTATCACAACACACAAATACATTTTTCCGTGCTTATACACACAAGCTAAGGCGTCGTGCACAAATAACGAAACCTCAAAAATCCGGATTTTGGACCCTCACCTCCCCCCCCCCCTACGTAACGCAATTTCCTATCTCTAATACACAATAAGTAACGCAACCTCGACCCCTCTACACCCCCCCCCCCCCTTTTAGCGTTTCGTAATTTGTGCACGACGCCTAACAATTCGAGCGAAAATCCAATAAGACTAAAAGTCTACCTGGAGAGTATTAAAAAAGTATTAAACAATAAGAATTATAGTGATCAAATGAACAAGATAAGTACAAAGCAAATCTGGTCCGAACAAATCAAACAATAAAACATAGTTTAAAATAAAAAAAAATTATTTTAATCGTAAAATAAAAAAATTGCATATCATGACATGCAATCATGAAAAACGAGAACAAAACCATCTATACATGAAAACTTGAAGAATGATAAACATAAATGAACATGAAAAAAATGAAAAAAAAATAAAAAAAATACGTACGTACGTTCTCAAATGGGGATCAACACTAGGGTAGGAGCCTACCTGTTGGTCTCAAATGTTCCTATCTCACGCCTCCACGAAGATCATATGACGACATTTTTAGATCGGGCGTGAACTGGAAACACACACCTGGTCTTGGCTCCGAGAACGGGTGTCGAAAGTGGCTAAGTGAGGGGGTGCGAGCGAGTCAGAGCGCTATATCTCTCCCGGGGAAGGCCTCCCGGGTCATGGAGGCCTTGCCAACCCGCTGTCTCCCGGGCAAAGGAGATACACCCAGAAAATGGAGCTACGTTCACGAAGAATACTCAGAATGCGATCGCCCGAGGAGGGTCCCCGAACTGGAGCAGGTCCTGGAACGGGCGTAAGAGCGAGCGGCCAGCGGCTGGAGGGCGATGTGCAAGAGCGGGCCACCAGCCGGGTTCAACCCGAAGAGCTACCGCCACACGGAAACAGCAGCCTCGACATCACCAACGAAACGCTGCGCCTACGAGGCGTGTTGCGACTGTCAGACGACAGTCGTCCACACTTGTGGGTACTACTAGGCGACGGATCATGTGGACACATGAAATGAATGAATTCGTGATCCGCGCCTATTACATCTGCACTGCTTTGGAGACGGACATGAGCGGTCGCCCTCGAATACTCGCAATGTTCGAGGAAGCGTATCCAGAGTTCGTCGGGAGGCTTGACCAAAACGCGATGAACGCGAGGCGTAGAGCGATTGTACGCAACAATATGCTCTCCCAAACGCAAGTCGACGAGATCAAGCAGCAGGTGCAGAGAGAACTAAGCTCCAGAACAAGCAGAGCAAGCGATGTGTCGAGACGAAGTTCAGTACGGCTGAGCAATTCATTCGCGAGTGGGGCACGCGAATCAGCACCAGTGGAGGCCACAGTACAACAACCCCCTGAGCCGGAAGATCCACAGCCAGATCAACAACTACTACGCGATCTGGTCTTCCATTACGACGAGGCGATCTCACAGTTCCGCGACACGGACCCTTTGTCGCGCCCCAGGATCCCGAAGTTGCAGCATTCCCGCAGGCTGACAAGTGCAGTAAAGCTCATGAACGAGCACGTTCTTCCGCTGCACTTGGTTGATGCTGAGAACATGGAGGAGCTGCAACTGAAAGTTTACTGCTGCTGTGGCGACCGCCAAAAGTTTAGGATACCGTATTAGGCCAAGAGGCGGACTGCTCCAACATCTCCGTGAAAGGCGTGAGCCTCCATGGCGAAGGAGATTGGAGCAACGGATCCTAAACAAGCGCGCCGCAATTGGAAGACTGATGGCGTACAAAAGAGGCAGCAGATCGGCGAAATTATGTCGCCAAGTTGCTGTGATCGTGCGGCCTACTGAACTTCGCCAGCTGGGAGCTCACCAGCTGACGGAAAAACTCGACACACTGGTACAGCAATTGAGCGTCCTAACTAAACGGCTGAAACGTTACTCTGACTCTGCAAAGCGCCAGGAACAAAATCGGATGTTCAGAGATAACGAAAAAGCGTTCTACGACCACATTAGCGACGAGAAGCCCGACTACCGCGAAGGTTTGCCAGATATTAGCGATGTGACGAACTTCTGGGCTGGTATTTGGGAGACCCCAGTAGAACATCGCGACGGGCAAATGTGGTTAAGACGGGAGGAGGAGAGTTGTGGTGAAATTGGAGAGATGCCAGCTATCATCGTCGGAGAGAACGATGTCCGCGAAGCCTCGCGGTACCTGAGGAACTGGGCAGCACCGGGCCCCGATGGTGTCCAGAACTTTTGGCACAAGAAGCTGACCGTCGCACATCCAAAGATAGCTGAGTGCTTCAACAAGGTGCTACGTGACCCACACAACCTTCCTGAATTCGCCACCCGTGGCGTCACCTTCCTCCTCCCGAAAGACAGCAACACATTGAACCCATCAAAGTACAGACCGATAACGTGCCTATCGAGTCTGTACAAAATACTGAGCAGCATAATTACCGCCAAAGTTTCTGCTCACTGCGAACAGCATCACATCATCGCAGAAGAGCAGAAAGGATGCAGGAAAAATACGCATGGCTGCAAAGACCAGGCCATCATCGACGCAGCCATAGTCGGCCAGGCGGTATATAACCAGCGGAACCTAAGTATGGCCTACATCGATTACAGGAAGGCTTATGACTCCATACCTCACTCGTTTCTCGTCCGGGTATTGGAGCTCTACAAAATTGATCCCGTCGTCGTTAGGTTCCTGCAGCATGCGATGAGGCAGTGGAGTACGTCTCTGCACCTCAGTGATGGGGAAAATGTGTTGCAGTCTAGAACGCTGCAGATAAAGAGGGGGATATTCCAAGGCGACTCTTTCAGCCCGCTTTGGTTTTGTCTGGCACTGAACCCCCTCAGTAGGACGCTCAATAGAAACGGTCATGGCTATAAAATAAGGTATGGCGACGGCGCCCACGAAGAAGTGACCCATACCTTTTACATGGACGATCTCAAGGTCTACGCTGATTCACGTCAGCGTCTAGGTGTAGCTATCCGGGTTGTCGAAGACATAAGCAGGGACATCTGTATGGAGTTCGGCCTCGACAAGTGTCGCTGTGTCCACCTGCTGAAAGGACAACTTACCGAATCCGGAGGCTACGAGGTCTATGACGGCGAGTTTATAAGAGACATGGTTCGTGGCGAATCCTATAAATATCTTGGATTCCGACAGCTCACCGGGATTCGCCACTCCGACATCAAGACGGAGCTGCGAGACAAGTTCTTGAGTCGAGTGAACTGTGTCCTGAGGACTTTCCTCAACGCGGGGAACAAGGTACGCGCGATCAACACATTCGCGGTTCCCCTGCTGACCTTCAGTTTTGGTGTAGTCAAATGGAGCAAAACTAACCTAGAGGACCTTGAGAGGAGGATGAGGAAAGCATTCAAAGAGGCCGGAATGCACCATCCTCAATCGGCACTGGAGAGAGTTTCACTACCACGCAAAGAAGGGGGACTTGGAATCGTCGACATTTCTGCACTGTGTGTTGCCCAGGTACGACAACTGCGCGAGTACTTCGCAGAACGCGCCAACCAAAACGCGCTATACCGGGCTGTCTGCGCCACTGACAGAGGATACAGCGCTCCGCACTTGGCGCAAGCGGAGTACCAACTAAACTGCAATCTGCAGACAGTGGAGGAGAAGATTGCAGCTTGGAAGCAGAAGGCAGTGCATGGTGCCCACCCCCATCAACTGGACCGGCCACACGTCGACAAGGCCGCATCTAATCTGTGGCTAACGCGTGGTGAACTCTCTTCAGTAGTAGAAGCCGACATGATAGCCATCCAGGACAGGATAATGCCGACGAGAAACTGCAGGCGGTACGTCTGGCATCAAGACGTTGATGACATTTGCCGGATGTGCCATCAACCAGGTGAAAACATAGAGCACATTATGGGAGGCTGTCCCGTTTTGGCCAACGCAGCCTACACCGAGCGCCACAACAACGTGGCCCGTATTGTTCATCGACAACTGGCGCTCCAATGTGCTCTACTGGAAGACAACGTACCAAACTACCGGTACCTGCCTGCACCTGTCCTGGAAAATGACCGTTTCAAGCTGTACTGGGATCGCACTGTTCTGACCGACCTCTCGATCCACCACAACCGCCCAGATATAATGGTTTACGACAAGAGCGACCGCAAAGTCACCATCATCGATGTCGCTATTCCACTGAACCAGAATCTGGAGGAGACCCACGGTCGCAAAATCTGCAAGTACCGACCATTGGCCGTGGAGCTCAAGGAACTGTGGGGGCTAAGGGAGATCCCAAGAATTGTTCCAGTCGTTCTCTCTGGAACTGGAATTATCCCGAAGACACTTCTGGAAGCGCTAAAGGTGTTGAACATCGAGAAGGAATTGGCCGGCATCCAAAAGTCGGTCATCCTTAGCACCTGCGCGATTGTCCGACAATTCCTCGGTCAGGACTAAAACAGCACGAGCATGCAGATACGTGCATTCCGCAGAGCCTAGTCCCCCTTTGGCATTCAGAAGCCCGGGGGCAGGTGAAAATTCTGGCTAGGTTCGCCTAGTTAAGAAGTGAGATAAGTCTGCCAAAAAAAAAAAAAAATAAAAAAAAGCAAATAAAATAAAAACTCAAAGAAAACTGTAAACTGTAAGAAATGAAAAAAAATTAAAACTCATAGAATCAAAAATTTAAATTAAATTTAAAAACATAACACCAGATAACATAAAACAAAATAAAAACCGAAAAAAAACAGAAAAATTCAAAAACACAAAATCAAAACAAAATAATTATAAAAAACTAAAAACTAAAATATGTAATTTATAATTAATACAATTGAAAAAATTTAAAACAAATTAAGTACAGAAAAAATCAACAGATAATAAAATCAATAAATTGAAAATTCAAACATTAAGAGATTTGACATCTATAAAAATCTACCCACCTGTGTTTTTGATTTTTTTCAATTTCTGGATTTTTTTATTTTAACAATTAATCAACAAAGTTTTGAAATTTATGGAATCTAATGATTTTTTGAGTTTCAGATTTTCTTCTAGTTTTTTGAGTTCTTGTAATTTCTACTTTTAATTTTTTTCATTGTTTGGTTTTTAGTTTTTGGATATTTGAATATTTTGATTTGAATTGATTTGTTCATTCTTTTGATTTTTTTTTAATTCGAAAATCGAAAATAAAAAAAAATCAAACGAAAAATCAGAAGATTTAAAAATTAGAAACTTGGACACTATATTCCTATATTCCAAAAAAGTGAAAAATCTACACGAAACGAAAATTTGAAATTTCAAAATTCGAAAATAAGATATATAAAAATATAAAAAATTTTATAAATCTAACAAATCAGAAGATAAAAAAAAATGAAAGATGACAAGCGAAAAATCAGTTTCCTTGAAAACTAAAAATTAATAATTCATGCATCCATGCATCGTAAAAATAACAAATTGAATAAAAATAATCAAAAATCAAAAATATTACAAATGAATAAACAAAAACTCTAAATATAAAAAAATCGAAAAAATCATCAATAAATCAAATAAATTAAAAACCAGTAAATTCAAAAATGTAAGAATGAAATATATTTTTTTAAATTGAAAAATCTGATTAATGATAAAAATTGTGTAATACAGTGTAACTTCGATATAACGTACATTTTACTTTCAAAATTGTACGTTATATCGAAGCATAATAAATAACTCAGAAGCGTAGCTTATATTACTTTATTGTGTTGTTGTTTGACTAAGGTCAATGAATAAATTCAACTAGAAGAAGAAGTCAACATTTTTCATGATGTTTCCCTAAGTACTGTTGATTGAAGTTTGACTCATTTAGAATCCGCAATCACAAAACAGTTGTACTTCGGGATTGGTTAAAGGTACAAAACAAGCTTTGGTATCAAAATACAGATTCAGAAAAATACAGATTTCAGAAAAAAAATATTTCAAAAATTATTCCTTTGGACATGAGTGACCTTATATCGAGGGTACGTTTTATCAAAAGTCCCCTGTTGTAATGTTTTAAAAATCGAAAAATCAAAAAGTTAGGAAAATAAACAAATTGAGAAAATTTAACAATTAGAGATCTAAAAAAATCTAAGAATGAAAAAATCTAAATAAATTATAATATATAAATCAAAATAAAAATGTAATAATAATAATATATACTAAAAACAAACAAAAAATCAAGGAGTCGAAAAATCCCAAAACTAAAATAAATAAATTAAGCAATAAAAAAAAACTAAAACTCAGGGAAAAAACTTGAAAATAAAGAAAAATTTAAAAATGAGAATAATCCAAAAACGTTTGTGAAACTCAAACAATTTTTTTTTAATTTGAAAATTCATAAACAAGATTTACAAAAAATATTAAAAATTAGACAATCTAAGAACTTAGCTCGTAAATAAGAAAAACATTCAAACAAAACATCAAATGAAAAACGAATAATCAGTTCGTTTCAAAACTAGAAATTCATAATTCATGAATAGTAATAGGAGTAAGTTAGGGGTAAGTTTCTTCGTTTTTTTTTCCAAAAAATAATGCTTTATTCTGCAAAAATGGTTATAAATTTAATGTTTAAAGTATAGCCCATCGCTAGACACAACTTTTTCCTATCTTTCTGGCAATTCACGGCCCTCTTTGCGGAAATAATCGGCCGGTTTGTCGGTTGACCCCGAATCGATCCAATTTTTGACTTCATCAAAATTAGAGAAGTGCTGGTCAACGGGTAGGATAGGACCTCCCATTTCAGCGTTTCCAAGTATGTTTTGATCGGTTTCGCGACATGCGGCCGAGCATTGTTGTGCTGCAAAATAACTTTATCGTATTGTGGCCCTTTTTCCTTCAGTGCATGGCTTGAACGCATCAATCGTCGTCGGTAGAGGTCCCCCGTAATGATTTCATTCGGTTTTAACAGCTCATAGTACACCACACCCAGCTGGTCCCACCAAATAGACAGCATAACCAGCGATTTGACGTTTAGGATTGTCGTATTGGTCCCACTTTTCATCGCTAGTAAAGATTTGATGCAAAAACCCTTTCTTTTATGCCGTTGGAGCAGTTGTTCGCACGTGAAAAACGGCGTTCGACGTCTCGTGGCTTCAATTCACACGGCACCCAATTGGAGTTAAGCCTCCAATTCTTCATCTTCAAACTTTTCAGACTGTCCGGAACGTTCTTCATCTTCCAAGTCAAAATTACCACTTTTAAACCGTATAAACCACGTCTGACACGTTCGCTCAGTTGGAGCATGGTCACCATAAACTTCCACCAAAATGTGATGACTTTCCGCAGCTTTTTTCTTCATATTGAAGTGATGAAGTAACACTCCCCGCAAAAACACTCTCGTTGGTACGAAATTCGACATATTCGAAGTGGCAAAAAACTATGTTGTTTACGCTTCAACTTTTTTACATATACTGAAAAAGACGCGCAATGAAAAGAAGAAGGGAGAGTAATATGGAGTGCTTTTGAATAATCAAATAAAAAAATGTAAAAAAATAAAAATCAAATATAATCAAATAATCAAATAAAAAAATGTAAAAATGTTATCATTTAAATACATCGGACACAGAATCAAGCGATTTCGGGAACAATATAATGCTTTATGTTTGGTGGGATCAGCTGGGTTGTATGATTATTGTGTTGCAATTTTTGGATTTCTAGGACTGGTATTTTTTTTCTATATTATAGTGACTTTCAACTCTTTTGGTTGGTTCGTCACTTTCACTTCCAATTTTGGAAGAATCGAACTCGTGACCTTTGACGTGAGAGCTATGGACGTTACCGCTACGCCAGATTTCCTCCTCATTGGACTGGCATGGTTTTAGTTAGAACAACTGATCATTTCGTAGATATTTTTTCCATGTATTAAATAGACGATCATTAACTTATTGTATAGTAATATTCCAAAAACCAATCAGTAGAAAAAAATTCAACCATATAAAACTTCTAAGAAATCAGAAAATCAAGGCGCGCTAGAGTTTGAAAGTCATACGAATCAATACCAAAACCTCAACCCCGGGTGTAACTGATACGAATCGGGTTAAAAGGCCACACCATATATACTGGAAAACCGCCGAAATGAACCTAATAATAAGCAATTCCGAAAGAAAAAAAATCGGTAAATGCTATACACTTTTTTTGGGAAGGAGGGAAACTAGCGCGAAACTGACCTTAACACGTTCGGTTTTATTCTCTTTGTTGGCTTCGAAATTTCATTGATTCGAACTAATCGAATAACGCGGTGAAACATATAGTTGCGGAACCGTGAACGGAGCGCGTGGGAGCAATTATCTCTACCCCCCAATAGGTATTGGGCGCGAGCGTTCGCAGATCGTATGTGGATACGGTGGGAATGGACGGTGGAATCGAGTGGCTTTTAGTCTCTAATCGATTAAATGGATTGTCATGCCCAGCGGGATACATTTATTTTTAGCTGTATGACAGGCAGCAAATGACAAAACGACGTTTGCCAAGATTTTTTTTTTCAGGGGGTCGTTTCTATTTTTTTTTTCAGTATACGTTTGTACAAATTTCTAATTGCTTCGTTAATTTTTTTTATTTCAATCGTTTATTTTTACAGGCTCAGTTACAAAAGTTTACAGGAGCCGAACTCCTGCTTCGTTCATAAATCAAGTGAAATATTCATAACAAAACTTACAGCGAAATGTGCCTTTTTGCATTCACTACTGGTGAATCGGAATTACTTTTACTTGGCGTCGTAACAGAATACGACCGCACTAGGCTTACCCAGGTGGACCAACAGAAATAGAGCTTCCGTATGTACGATTTCACCTAGGTTCCATTCAAAAAGAACTCGACTTCCCATGGTTTGAGGTATCGAAAGTTATTACTGCAGCAGAAACCAGCATAAACATTGCAAATGAGAGTTCGGGGCTTTTCACACAGAGAAAAACAAACCCAGACTGGAGCGGTTTTTCCTGGTGTCGATTTTTCTTTGTCATGCTGCCAATGTGGCAGCGCAGTTGAGGTAGGTTGAGGTTTCTCCGAAGAAAACCACAGCGTATTGGGTGGAATCATCCCATACTCTGATAGTGGGACAATTCTCTTACATCGGGAGTTTGTTCTCGTTTTTGGTATAACAAAAAAAAATCAATGTTTGTCTCAATGGTACAAATCATATGAGAATGCAAAATTTTCAACCTCCCCTTCGTGCTTCAATGCTTTGTTACATTTCCTAAACGGTGTGAAAATATCACTTCAGGCGGAAAATATAATATTTCGTGTGATAAAACGTTATACCAATTACACGCATCATAGAGCGAAACGAAACGCTTCAGTCGCTAGCTGACCACCATTACCATCATCATTATGGTCATAATATTGTGGCATGTTGCTGATGTCGTCGAACTGTGGCGGAAGGAATTCTCCAAAACAGCTTTTTGGTGCGAGTTGAAAGTGATCGGAACGGTTTCCATTGCATGCTATAGTTGCTGTTGTTGTTGGTGCGCAGTTGGAGTTCAACTAACTCCATTATACGATACCGCAATGATTTGAAATACACTCCACTCCACTCCACAAAAAGTTCGGAAGCAGTGAGCGCTATATTAATACGTAGAAATGGAATCGAAAACCATAAAGCGTATAGTCGTTCATGCATAGCGAAAAAGGTAAAAGTGCTATCGAACTCGAGCGGTGCTTCGACTTAGATCAATGGCCGGCTCATCTTATCAACCGTTGATTGCTGCTGCTGCTGCTGCTACTGCACATGAATGAAGGAGCTCTATTACATCTGTCCCGAGCTATCTCTGAATAGTTTATATTTCTTCCATCTTTAAGTAACCTATTGTGTGTAAATATTTAACTAACTGCGTAGATGCGGCATGCGAAGACTCACACGGACTATTATTCTACAAATCAAAGAGCCAAATCTTTCACCAGGGGTGTAAATGTTCGTATCACTAACATACTCGCGAATAAACACACATTTCATTGACATTCGCCTCGTTCGTAAGTTTGTTTATTCGACCATCGTCGAGCAGAGATGCCATTCTTCCGGATTTTTCAGGAATTCCCAGACATTCTGGCACGTTCCCTGATTTCCTGACAAACCCTCAATTTTGCCTTATTCCAGAAATTATCCTGATTTTTCTTGATTTTTGTACCTTATCATAATGAAAATTATTATTAAAAATATACTGGCATCTATGTCAAAATTTTCCTGGATGGAAGTGAGAACTGTCATTCTAGCTCTCCGGTCCGCAAGTGTATAATACTTACATAAAATTAAATTCTCCTGATACAAAGCTACAGCAAACATTTGATCGTTGTAAATCAACTGAATAAGCTTTTTCAGAGTGAAAATCCCGAATTCATTTCACTACGCCTAACAATTTCGACTGTACAAAAAAAAAAACAGTGCTGAATAATTTCATGAAATCAGAATATTTGGCGAATATAAGAATATCCAGCAAACATTAAATAGCATATCTTGGTATAGTCTAAATCGCATATAAAGTGGGATCGATTCAAAATCATGTATAATGTCGATCGAATGATTCATTGTGTACATCTGAAGTCGTAAAGAGCGAAAACCTCGATTTTATTCATCACAACAGATTAAGTCTCAATTCGGAGTAACAAGCATCGGTTTCATGATATACACTATCGTAAAAATCGATCTATACGAAATCATATATGCATATCAGGCTGATGCAGTTTGTGAGTCGGATAAACATATAGATTGATTCAATGTAAAATTGTGTTATATGCTGTGGGAAATTGTTCGACAGTGAATCGTATTAGATCGTAATTGAGGCCCTATTACCATACACCCATTTCATGCCAAACCGATGTAGTGGTCCTCGGATTTTCGTGAAAAGTGCTTTTGTTCCTTATCGCGGAATATTAGACCCGTATTTTTTATTTTTTCGTTAGGGTGATCATTTCGATTTTAGGTCGGTCCGACAAATCATTTTTTTACCATTTTTTTCCAAGAATGACTTTTCATAAAAATTCATAACTAAAACAACGAACCGATTTAAATAATCGACATATCAAATTAAAGACCACTAGCTAGTATTTTTTTTGAAAAAATTACTACCAATGTTTACCTCGAAACATTTTCATGTCTACATTATCGCGATTTACATGTTCTGCATGCATTTCTATATATACATATACACAAAATCGCACCGCGATGTGCGACATCTTTCATTCACAACATATCAAAAAAAGCTGTTGACTGCTTCTTGACAGGAGCGAGCCTGTGTCCGCCTTGTATGTTGGCGAATCAATCCAATCAATTCAAGCTCGAAGAGTTCATTTTCCTGACATCTTTTGAAATCTGGTCAGTTGCAATTAGTGAAAATGGACAGAGGTCAAATTTTCTTCAGTGTTTGTAGAACGAGCGCCTCGTTATTTAAGGAATCATCAAGCCAGATCATCGTCGCCAGCAACAGCGTTAATGATGAGAAGTTTGGATATATTTCGTCGCTTTAAGCGTCCGTGTATGGCTTTGTAACGAAAAAACCCAAAAGAACAACGTTAAATCGTTCGAATGCCAACAATCATTGATCTTTTTTGATGGTTTTGACCGAGAATTCGAGGAAAGTTTTCCCATAAGCTGTCCTTTTTGGGATGTTTCAATTTTTTCTCTGCACTATTGTATGGTTCTGATTAGAAAACGATTATTTTAAAAATTAAAATTCATTTTTTCTCAAAAACGCAAGCATTTTATTTTAAATTCTGAAAAAAACATTGAACAGTCACCACAAAACCAACAAGTCATCTATACATCGAAGGATTGGCACCTCTACAAGAAAATAGTTTTTCTAACAACAACTTTTTCTTGTTTTCAGAAGCTATAAGCGATAGAAAGTTGATGTTTTTAACAACTAATAATATCTTATTATTATCATCTTAAAATTTAAGGAATACACATTTTGCTTGACTTTGAACAAAATTAGGATTAATTGTATTTTTTTCAAATTGGACATGAAAAAGTTGTACGATAAATATTTTCACTGCAAAAGTGCCCATCTCCCGAAGATCTTGTTGGTCGTTGTATGGGATATTCATTTATTTTTTTCTTGAATTAAAAAAATAAATTTAAAAAAAATGAATTTAAATTTTGGAAATATTTTGTTTTTGTTTGAAATTAGTTTGAAATTATTTAACGAAAATTTTAACAATTCCCTACATTTCATTCTTTGACCAAATATTTTGGGGAAATTTTTGTAAAAATTCTAGAAATAAAACTCCGTTTTTCAAAAAGTCGTCTAGATTTCAAGAATGCAAAGATGCTTCAATGGCACATGTTTTTACACCCACAAAGCTTCACTACAATCTGAGACCATGCTGCCAATGACTAGTTGAGTTGGCATGAAATTCGCCAGAAGGGTTTATGCCTAGAAGCACGGACGGGAGCTTGACGTAGGACTTTGACTGTTGGGGACAATTGATTTGAATTGAAAATTCGTTTAGAAAAAGTGTAAACTATTACATATGGTTGGATAAGATATTTAGTATGACTCCTTGCTGTGGTGACTGAGAGCAGACATACGACCGCAAAGGTTTAGTACTCAAAAGCGCTAAAAAAAGAGACGTTTGTTATATGAACTGAACTGAACTCCTAAAGGGTTGTACAAGTTGTAGAGCAAGAAAAATTTGGAAACATTAATTATTAACACTTTCTATCCATATAAATGAAAATGATTTAGTGTCCGTTTCTCAGGATTTAACTCGATAACGGAGCAACGAATTTAAACAGTCAGTATCAGGTTCGATGCATCCTAGTCTGCGTCAAGTTTATATGCCAAAAAAGTTATGTAAACCATTCGGAATGTTGTAAAATTTAATTGAATTGAATGTATTTAGTTTTGGTTATTATTGATTGCATTGTTTTTGAGTTATGATTTTTCAAAGTTAACCGATGGTCCAATCAGTCTTCCCCTTATTTCCACCACAAAAATTCATAACGTCTGAACCGATTCAGATGATTGACATATCAAATTAAAGCCTGTGAGAGAGTCTTCTGTGAAAATATATTAACGCGATATAAAATGAATTTTGTTTCCGTAATTATTAAATGTATTTGTTTTTTTTTATGGTTTACTCGGTTAAAGATAGAGGGCGCTATATTTTTTCTTGAAGGCTGAGGTTTTCTACATAACATATACTAAACTCAGAGAGGCGTTTTCTCTTGTTTTTAAGTTGTGATTTTTCAAAATTAACCGATAATAAAAGGAAATGACCTTTTTTTTGTTTGAAAAATAATAGCTGAAAAAAGAAACAAAACACCTCTTTGATTTCTGGATATGTTATGTAGAAAAACCTCAGCTTTCAAGAAAAAAACACCATATCGCTATTCTGGCTTTGAACAGAATTAGGATTAGTTGTATTTTTTTCAAAGAAAACTTGAATATTTTGTTCTTAGAAAAACTTATATATTCATATATTTTTTTGAGAATTAAAAAAAAAAATTTCGAGAAAAATTAATTTTAATTTTGAAATTCTTTTTTCAGCGAATATATTTAAAAAAAAATTGGCATTATTTCATGAAAATTTGAGCAATTTTTGTTTGACCAGATTTTTTTTAGGTATTACAGTTTTTGATTTACAATTTTTTGTAAAAAATCCAGAATTTTTTTTTGCCCTTCCCAAAAAGTAGTCGAATTCTTTTTTGAATATTTCAAGTGTGCAAAGTGCTTGAATGACCCATGTGTTTACACCCATAAATTTTCACTGCTATCTGAGATGGTGCTACCAACGGCCAGTCGAGTTGGCATGAAATTCGTCTTGTATGTCAGGTCCATGACCATATTTATATAAAAAAACTCACAATTTCGTACTTAAGATATGGAACCTACTCCCGTGTTCAAAGTCACTGATTACCGACAATTTATGTGCACATCTAAATATATCAAGATGAAAATTAACTCATTTTACCTCGGAGAGTTTTTTTGCACAGCAGTTTCAACTCAAACCGGAGATAGCGTCATATATATTCAGCTTATTTATGATCTCTGTTCCATCATAATAACACGGCTACCCGTAGCGCTTGATGGGCTTGATCTCCATCTTGCGCCGGCCATATCTCTTGTATGTGCCCCCCCATTCATTCATTGTACGGTCAAACTTTCGATGTCAAACGACTATAATTTAAGCTAAATGTAAGATAAGCACATATTCGTCCAGGAATGCACGAGGCGTAATTGCTAGCAGAGTACACCACAATGAGTATCTCGCACTCGCACTCTAGCAACTCTACCAAGCTAAATGCTAAATGGAGGTGGGCAGCTGGCAGCTAGCTAGAGATCATTTCAATTCCACAATCAGCAGCAGCACACGGAGATGTGGACCACTTGCCGTCGTTCATATGGATAATTGTGCCCAGAAACAGCGAATATGCAAACGCGAGCGAGAGTTAATGAGGGCGGTCATTGGATGTTTTCTTCTGATTGAAATAATCTTCGCATTGAGATGGATTTGTTCAGTTTTTCCTTTCATTTTGCCAAAACAGTTATTCCGTAAAAATATGGTCACAAAATAACACAGTCTCGTCAGAGAAATTGCACGTCAAATTTAGTTAAAAAAATTAGGACAATTTTTCTCAAAACATTGTTCATTAGATGTCGCATAATCATTCGTTCAAACAGCAACTCCACGGAGAGTTCTATCGAAAAATTAAACCCGTATTTTAATTAATTTAATTTTTTAATTTTTTTTTTCTTTGTCTTTACCTTTTTTTCTTTTTTTCCCTCTTTTTCACTTCTTTTTTCTCGTTTTTCTCTCCTTGTTTGCTTTCTTTCTCTTCTATTTCGCTTCCTTTCACTTCCATTTATTTTTCTTCTTTTTTGCCTTTTTTTTTCTCTTTCGTCTTCTTTCTCTTCTTTTCATCTTTTTTTTCTCTTCTTTTTCATCTGCTCTCTTCCTTTTTCACTGACTTTTCATTTTTCACCCTCTTTCTCTTTAATTAAAAAAAAGGAAGGATAAAAAAATATTTTATAAAAACAATTTCAGAATACTTCCCCATTGATCAAAATTCTATAATTCAAATCTTCATTTTATATTGTGCCGACAAAGCATTACTTGCTCATCTAATCAGCAATCCCGCTGAGAGAAAAAAAAAATTCAGCCGATTAAAGGTTGTGTCACATCAAATTGCATCACGGAAAAAACGCTGTAGAAATTCGCCCAGTAGACCGATCCTTTTGAAAATTTTAGACAGTAAAATAGAAACTATTAAACAACTTTTGGTATTTGATTTTTATTCATACTTCGAGCCCAAGCCCGTATGCTCGCACCTTCCTCTTTACCCCGTCCGTCGTTGGGCGGGTTCATTTCCTTTGGCACGAAGGTGACCCCGTTGGCTTCGTACCACTCCAACACGTCCTTTGAATAGTGGTACGAAGCGAGATCCGGCCAGAAGATGCTTCAATAGTGGTAGTAAGCGCTTCTGTAGGCACTCCTTAAGGTAAACCTGCCCGTTTACCGTGCCGGTCATCACGAAGGGGGCGCTCCGCTTTCCGCAAGAGCAGATCGCTTGCCACATCATGTACTTTTTGGCAAACTTGGATAGTTTCTGCTTGCGAATCTCCTCCGGAACGCTGAATTTGTCCTCTGCGGAGAAGAACAACAGCCCTGGCAGCTGACGAAAGTCCGCTTTGACGTAGCTTTCGTCGTCCATTACCAGGCAATGCGGCTTCGTCAGCATTTCGGTGTACAGCTTCCGGGCTCGCGTCTTCCCCACCATGTTTTGCCTTTCGTCGCGGTTAGGAGCCTTCTGAACCTTGTATGTACGCAGGCCCTCCCGCTGTTTGGTCCGCTGGACGAATGAAATTGACAAATTCAGCTTATTGGCGACATCCCGGACCGAACTTCTCGGATCACGTCTAAACTGCTTAACTACGCGCTTGTGATCTTTCTCACTGACGGAGCATCAATTTTTGCCGTTCTTCACCTTCCGGTCGATGGTTAGGTTCTCGAAGTATCGTTTTAGTACTCTGCTGACCGTGGATTGGACGATTCCCAGCATATTACCGATGTCCCGATGTGACTCGAAATTCTCGAAATGAGTGCACAGGATTAATTCCCGACGCTCTTTTTCGTTCGACGACATTTTTCCAAATTTACGAAAAATTGACAGTGAAGCATGGCCAACGTAATCTCTACACTCTTATCTGATTATAAGCGAAAGCTGAAGATATAATTCCTAAAAATTGAATTTCTACAGCGTTTTTTCCGTGATGCAATTTGATGTGACACACCCTTTAGGCTAAAACCTCGTTCATTTATTTATCATACAAAAAACAAACCCGCAGTTCTTTTTCTTCTTTGTATTTTCCTTCTTTTCCTTTTCCTTTTTTTCGCTTTCTTCCTAACTTTTTTCGCCTTATTTTTCTTTTTTTTTGTTTTTTTCTCTTCTATTTCGCCTTCTTCTTTCTCACATTTTTTTTAAATTTTTTTATTTTTTTTCGTCTTCTTTACTTTCTATTTCCGCTTCTTTCTCTTCCTTCCTGTCCTTTTCTTTTATCAATCTCATCTTCTTTCCTCTCTGTTTCGCCTTCTTTGTCTTTTACACTTTCTTTTTTCTCTCTTCTTGTAATCTTTTCCTTCTTGTTTTCCCCTATTGCCCCCATTTTCCTTTGTATGCTCCCTTCCTGCTTTTATTCGTTTATTTCTTTCTTTCCTTCTTTCATTCTTTTCATTTTTTATTAGCAGAGATAAACTAACATACAAAATATGTCCAAAAAAATTACAATTTTCATTATCATATGACCCATTTCAATTGCAACCGATTTTTGAAGGGCGTATTCGAAATCATTAATTTTCCTTTAAAAATACGTGACTCAAAATCCAGTTATCTGAATAAAATATGATCTTTCACTATTTTTTATTTGGAAAATCAGTTTATGTTGTAGGAAAAATAACACGATATATACACCTTTAAAAACTTACCAAAATATATACTTACCTAAATTTTCTCAATAAGAGAAAACGGCCTTTAGATTTTCAGGGAACTGTAAACATAAACAATACAACACGGATAACAAAACACTATGATTAATGTAATGTGGTAAAATGTCAAATTGTAATAAAAACGGTACCATAAGATAACACCTAAACACTAAAATATAAAAAAGGGATTCTCCTATTCTTGATTATTGCCATTGGGCAGATTAGATTTTTCAAACTGCAAAGCGCTTTTGTCCAGTTTTATTATTTTTTTCATCTTTAGTGACCAGAGAAATCAAGGCAACCTAGGCTTAAATCGAGCTCTACAAGCTCTTCTCGAACTGAAACCACATACAACCGATTTGCATCATATGCCGGTTGGCAATGAGACAACTCACAAATAAAGCTTTTATGATACCGCCTCGTCTATCGCCTAACGCAACGCACCAACACAACTTGTTCTCATCCATACCTTGCATAGCCACTTTATGATTAATAACATCATTTATGGCAGCCAGCGACAATAAAAACGTTGTTGTTGTAACTGTGAATGAAAAAGAGCATTAATGATACAATAATGGCTAACACTGTGTGCAATGGCTGCTCACACTGGCCGACAGTTGCTGAATTCCAATTGATTAAATTTGTGACTTTTCTAGTCCACCAAATTCAGCTGAAAGGACAGAACATAGACCGGATTACGTTCGCAAGAAATAGAACATCTAAATCATTCTCTCATTTCTTAAAAAAAATCTGCCAAAGTTTTTCTCTTGGGGGTGAGTTCAAATCTAATAATCCTCTTATATGAATAATCGTTTGTTTTCCCGACATATTTTATCATTATTGCAGTAAATATCTAAGCTACTAAATGAGCCTCACGCTAACGAAACTAAGTATCATTTTTGTATCTCGATAAGCGTTTGTGCTTAATTTCACGATGTTTTTTTCTCTCTTTGGGGGGTAAACATATTTATATCCCATGCCGATAAGACCAAAAAAAGGTAATCTCTCATCTATATTTCTCTTTGGAGTCAGACATCATCGCTCAATAAAAAAAAATAAGCTGTTGTCGGCGGCATTCAGGGACAGTAAAATATGGATCTTCATTGGCACTAGATAAGTGACCCGCTATCTGTTCTGCGGTATGATCTCTTGACGATTCCAAAAAATGTATTTTTATTATACCCCGTTCGGTCCGGGTGTTCTTCTGAACGAATTATGCTTATATATAATGCTTATATTGTTTAAAATCCCAAACCACGATTTTATAGATATTCTGTGTTAATTCGTTCGACCGGAAAGGTTGCCTAGTAGTGATTCGATCTTCGCAATAAAAACCAACAGTATAATTCACGTATCATCATTTCCCTCTCGTCTGTGCTAATTTCCGTAGGTCCACCTATGCAACGGCGCTATATAATGTTGCTACTTATCTGCTACCATTTAGTTTTATTACCGTACCAAAAAAAAAAAAGGAATAACTCACCGTTTGTTTGCTTTTTCATTTCAGGTACGTCACAACCCAACTAAAGCATGATGAGAACCCAGTCGGCACACCACAGTTTGATGGTCGATGCAATTTGAGGATTATCATTTAACCAATAATGGTACGTGTCAAACTTGAGCTGTCTCTAAATTAACTAATCGATCCGAAACTACTAAATATTTTTCATCTTCGTATCCTTGAAAATGAATCCATTAGAAAGAAATGTTGTTATTCTGTAAGTCGAATAGAAAATTGAGGTCACATTTCATCACAAAGTAGGGGAAACCAGGGTAAAACCGATACCCTAAGTAATTATATATTTCCATGATCTACCATGTTTTTTTTTACTTCAAATCGTTACAGAATCTCTTTTGAACACATCATAAATCATTCCACAGATCTCTCATTTATTAAGTATGACTCGAATTTTGATAGAATACAAAATTGTGTGTTTTTAGCAGGAATAAATTGGAGTGCGGGAAAAAAATCGGCGCCCTATCAAGGTAAAACCGAAACATGTTACAATAGTTTCAAAGTACTGAGATGTGGACACTTCAAAAGGGTTGAGGAGAGGTAGTTGCAAATGATACGAAAATTTATTGATACAAAAACAAAAAAAAATAATGCATTCCGTCTGCAAACAAAAGCTTTTCACGATTGGCCTGTTGAACCCCATAGGTCCTGCTGCTGATATAGATCCACGGAACGAATTGTCCGGCCAGCCAGTAACTATCATTTTCTTTTTGAAAGGGTGTATCAAGTTGTTTTTTCTCCAATTCAAAATTTAGATGACGGATATCGGTCATTAGGAGCTTATAATAATCTTAAGATGAAGGACAAACTCCTACTTCTGATCAGGGGTAAACACGAGAGTTTTGATTCTAGCATGGCTGAGAGTCCGCCGGAAGTGAGGCCGAAAAGCGTTGATCGAGGGATGCCAGGATGCATGGCAATTTTTTTGTTGACATTTCCTACTCAAAGTTGGCTTTGGCTGTTTTCATTAGAACATCAATCTGGCTCTACCGTTTTGTCTTTAAAACATAAACATCTACATAAAATAAGGACGCATTTTTCACTTCGAATGAACTTCAAATTTTAAAACAAAACCTTTGAACATCTAAAAGCAACAATCCGCTGTCTCACAGAATACACTGAACAATGATCTAAGATGAATTAGGCTCACAAAAAGTATCGAATTTAACCAAATTTTCCGATTAAAACACGGATGGTCTCAGTTTGCTGATCGGTTTTGGTTCGTTGTTTGTTTTGACATAAACGCGGCTTCAGTAGTTGTATGGTGACTCGAAACGTAAGAGGTGGCAAGTGAGCGAAAAATACCTTTTAACTGGAAAACTCGGAAGGTGTCGGTTTTTCCTTGATTTCCCCTACTTATTTTCTCGAAATAATGACATATTGTCAAGTTTTCGTAATTTTAGTACAACAATGGATTCGCCAAGTTTGTATAGAAAAAATATCAAAGTTTGATTTTCTTTTTAAATTAATTTATTATTAAATTTTATTAAATATTATTATTATTATTAAAAACTCCATAATTTCAAGTATAATTATTGTTTTCAAGTTTAAGTAATTTGAATACAAAAAATGCAATGCATCTATTTGGTAGAATGTTTTTGTGTTACTGAAAAGAGCCCATGGTTTGCTTGGTTTTGCTGAATCAGCTGAAGATGTTTGATTCATTATCCATTCTTTCTCTCCCGTAAATAATACATACACATGAAATACACTTAGTACGCATCGCAAGCACTATTTTCTTCATGGTATTATAGCTATAATAGGCGGATATATGTTTGTACCACCGCCATCATTATTCCACATCTATAATCTAGACATTAAAACCTATTATTGATAACCATTTAATTTACATTTGGCAATGCATAATACATCAATAATGTGTGCGTGTGCGGCAAAAATACACAATCACTCTCTACTAGAAGACATAAATTAAACTAAGATTCTTCGAGTTCAACCTTAGATTTGAAGCTGTAAACTGTAAAAACTCAGTATAGTCATAGCCAACTGACTATAAAGAAATTCCTCGTCGTATTCAGTTAGAAATGACTTTTGGCTTCTTCATGCAGATTACATACAGATTCTGTATTTAAATTTGGCGAAAAATCTGTAAAATACAGATTATTCTGTATGTGGCAGCCCTGCTCTGTATCACGTATGTATGTATGGAAAATTGGTATATAAGACGATTTTTTGGCAAATATTACCAATGATTAGTCAATTTTTGCAATACAAATTATTCGTACATATTACGCGATAACATTGGTAAACAAATGTCAAACCGACCAGTATAACCCAGTATAAGCCGTCGGCCCAATGTTGGTATAACATATACTCTAAACATGTTATGTTAACGCAATTTTTATATATGTTATGTTATTGATTTATTTAGTAAATATTGAACTATTGTATGCAGTTTTAATCATTTATTGAACTATCTAAAATGCGATATTAACAACATCACGTTGTATATTAACTTGTGACATGGCTATTGCAGCGCCCTCCTTCTGATCCTGCTACGATTGAGTCTGATCCGCGACTTCAAATTAGGAAAAAAAATATACTATGATTACTACAAATAGCTACGATAGACGATAGACAATTCTCACCACTATTCTCTCCCAGGACCAGCGTGTAAATACTTATCAGCCAAACGGATTCGCGAACAGTCTTCGCATTCTCCTGCAGCAGAGGGCACGGATCCTTGTTTGGCTGTCCAATATCAATGTTGATTAAAGAACATAAATTGAATTGGTACTCACCTGTCCTGAATCTGGGTTAATTCGATCTTCTTCTGTGGAGAAATCTATATAGAAAAGTAGTTCCGCTCAACTCAATTATCAGCTCGGCAATTGGGTAAATAGTGTTATGTTTACATTTTCTTTGCGGTTGCCAGTAATGACAATATCGTCATAGTTACCGATACCGCGTAGTAAAATGTATCAATCGTTGGTAGGGATGTGTGTTGCATCAGACATTCATTTCACATACAGTTCGAAAAATTTACAGAAAATATGTGAAGAGAAGAGAAACATTGCACCGCAAATTCATCCCCTTCACCTCTGGTGATTCTCCTGTCAACTGGTATAGCGGTCCAGTAGCGAGAAGAAGAGATTATTTGTCCATCCGTGAAACAGTGCACATCAAATTAAAACCAAAATAGAAGCAGAACAAGAAAACATGAAAGTTGTTGAAATATGTTTTTCCTCCACCATATTTGACAGTGAAGAGTTAAGATTTTTGTCAAACGTGAATAAAGGACCTCGTGTGTTTTTATACTTTATTCTTAACGCATCGTACATTTTCTTAGTGTAATCAAGCAAACTATTTCCCAAAAGTGTTTCCGCTGTAAACTTTGCAAGTTCAAGCGTCCATTGGTACGTTTTCCCCAGTGAAACGGTACTGACCATCCGACCAGAGCCTCCGCTCACGCATGTTTACATTACCAAAGATTTTGTATCCTTTTTCAACAATCCATTTTCTGAGTGCATATATTGATGTTTGAGTTCAACGTGGTTTGACATATACTGCAGGGGAGCTAGATTGTTTTGTATCGAACACAAATATTACTCACACGTATAAAATAGCGTGCAATGTTGTGTCCAAACTGCAAGCTATTTACTAATACTAACGCGAGGTCCTTTATAGCATTTTATAGCATTAATAACTGTTCGTTGGTTTAAATTCACGGTGGGTAAACAATAAACCGTCCATTAATGGTGTAACTATTTTTTTGCATCTAAAAATCAAGTTTTCGTTTCACTTTATATGGACGTAAACAAAAGATTGTGTAAGCAGGTAACGAGATTCATGTCAGGGGGAGTAGCAGTGTGGATTGAAGTTAGGTTGAATGAAGAGGCAGATTTGTATTCGTTAGTCACGTCAATTAGAATAATCATTTGCTAGAATAGTTTATCAGTCATCTTCGCTCTTAAAGCTCGTCAATTAATTTCTAGTCAACTCAAGGCATGTTAATAACGAATGCCGAATTAGTCCCAGTCGAAGCTAAGCTACTGTGAGGAGAGTCGATTTTCATTTTTCATCTTCGAATATTTCGGGCCCTGCATGTGAACCAGATAATGGACGGGGTAAATCTCCTGATATCATCGATGACACATGGCTTAGTTAAGCAGCGCTTCGATAGTTTGAAGTAAAATTCCATCAGAAACTGAGGAAAACTAGCGAAGCACAACACTTTCAGTGACATATTTTTCACGGCTTTTTCCATGTAGGACTACGTCTTTCATTAAGACTGCCAGATCAGAAAACGTGTCACGTTTTTGTGAATAAGTTTTAGCGTTGATAACTAATTTTGTTGCGAACTGATTTACATAGCCTCAATTCTCAGTCTCAACAGGCTTCCTCAATACTTATGTCACACATAGCGTCCCAAAGGTCTACACATAGCGTCTGAGGGTCGATAGTGTGTTGTAAATGAATGATGTTGAAAAAAGCGGTGCGATTTCGTTCGCAATTACAAATCCGTAAAAAAGCGATTAAACCTTTTTCTCTGTTTGTTTGTTTACCGGACCAAACAAATTTTCTTGATGTTTTTGCCAAAAATTATAATTCAGAAACTATTATACCTAAAAAATTCTGATCAAAGGATGAAATGTAGAAAATTGTTTTATTATTTTTTTTTGAAAATTTTCATGATTTTTTTTTAATAATTTTCATTGGAAAAAGAATATTTAAAAATTTAAAATAATTTTTTCTCAAAAACGTATTTTTTTTAAATTTCAAAAAATATATGAATGGCCCTTACAATTATGAGCTATTCATATTTTTTTTTATTTTCGAAGAAAACTGAATTTTAATTTTCAAAATTTTTTTTCTAAAACTTGTTTGATATTTTTTGATGAAAACATAAATAATTTCCTACATTTCATTCTTTGACAAAAATTTGGTAGGTCTGATAGATTTTGTGTGAGAATTTTTTTCGAAATTTTGAGTTCTTTTTCAACTTTTTTTTGAAAAAAAATAATTTAAAAACTAAAAAACCTACAAAATGTTGGTTAAAGAAAGAAATGTAGAAAATTTAATTGGTTAAACAAAGTTGTTGTTAGAATAACTTTTTCCTCATAAAAGTGCCCACCTTCCGTTGTATGGACGACTTGTTGGGAATTGTAAAAGCTATTAATATAATTTTTTGAGAATTTAAAAGAAATACGTTCTTGAGAAAACTGAGTTTTAATTTTTTTAAATATTTGTTTTCAGCGAATTTAAAAGAAACATTAATATTTTTTTATGAAAATTTAAATAATTTTCGATATTTCATCCTTTTACTAGAATTGTTTATGTATCATAATAGGAGCACCGGTAAGTTTGTTGGTTTTTTTTCAAAAATTAATGCTTTATCCTGCAAAAATGGCGACAAATTTAATATTCAAAGTATTGTCCATCGCTAGTCACAACTTTTTCCCATCTTTCTGGCAATTCCCGGATCCCTTTGCGGAAATAATCGTTTTTTTTGTTGGCTAACCACGAATCGATCCAATTTTCGACTTCATCAAAATTTTCGGACGAAGCAATGTCTCTGGAGAATACGGCGTTCGACGTCTCATGGCTTTAATTCATACGGCACTCAATGTCCTATCTTTCGGATCATTTCCATTGCTTTTAAACGATCGGATATGGTTTGCTGAGCTACTCCAAGTGTATCTGCAAGTTTTTGTTGCGTTTGTGACGGATCCAACTTCTATCTATCCGGAACGTTCTTTGTCTTCCAAGTCAAAATTACCACTTTTAAACCGTGCAAACCATGTCTGACACGTTCGCTCAGTTGGAGCATGGTCACCATGAACTCCCACCAAAATGGGATGACTTTCCGCATTTTTTTCTCCATATTGAAGTGATGAAGTAACACTCCCCGCAAAAACACTGGTACGAAATTCGACATATTCGAAATGGTATAAAACTATGTTGTTTACACTTCAACTTTTCGACATATACTGAAGAATGCGCGCAATGACAGTAGCTTTCCAGCGAATGTCTGGAAATTTGATTCACTGGAATAATAATCAAGTTACGCCATCTGTTGTAAAACCGAAGAAACTTACCGGTACACCTGATAGTTTCTGAGTTATAAATTTTTGTAAAAAAATAAGAAAAAAATGTTTGGCTCTTTTCAAAAAAATAGTCTCATTCTTTTTTAAAGATTTCAAAAGTTGCTTAAATGACCCATGTCTTTACACCCACAATGTTACGACTGCTATCTGAGATGGTGCTTCCAACTCCTAAGTCTAGTTGGCATGAAATTCGTCTATAATTGTTCAATACAATGCATTAATTTTCAGCCAGCGAGCACTCGTTGAAGGTCCCAATAATTTTTCAGTAAGTTTTTTCACAAGTTCGTTTCACTATTATTTTTTTATGGTTCATTATTTTCAACAACTTTACCGAAGGCTGCATTTCCATCTGATAAAAGGTTCATGTTATGTTTTTTTAGATAAGATAATTAATTTTGAATTTGACCAGACATAGATTCAAACAAAAAAATCTATGATGCTCGAGGTAGACGTTGGAGAGGTCGGCATGCAATAGTTGAATAATGAAAAACTCATATAACATTTAATCATCCATAATTGAGGTTGCGTCAGTCGACGCACGTTTTGCCGCAAATAATATTGATTTTATTGATATCAACAGCAACAAATTTATTGATTACTATCAAGCCACTTGTCTTGTTATGTTTTTTTAAAATATGGAACAAACGCGGCAAGAAAAAAAGCGGTCGAGAAATGGTTCAACGTCAAACGCGCACAGGGAACAGGTAGAGCGGCTCTGCTGCTACTCAGGCGCCCTAATTTCTATTTCCACCCAAGGCGATGAAACAAACCGGTAGCAGCAATCGGTGAAAAGTCCCCCAGGTGGTCTGGTGGTCTCGTAATACACAGCAGCACTATTCGCGGGAGAAAATGTGTGCCCTGATTATGGTGTGTTGTTTCCAATTAATTGTTTCAAAATTGAGAAAAACTTGCGCTCTGTGTACGAACAGGTTTTAACGGCGCCTATTCAACATAAATATTTTTTTCACTTCGTTGCATAATCTACGAGAGCGATAATCATTTGAATGAAGCTTTGAATTAAAAACACGTAGATTCAATTTGAAATTACAGTTTCGTAAATTGATTAGAAAATAATTAAATCATGTAAGCATTTGTATGTATTATTACTAATTTATTTCTTACTCTCTAATTTAAATCCGTATTCAATTCAATATTCATACTAAAGTTTATCTGTTCAACTAAAAAGTAATACAGTGACGTCTCGATTATATCACGCTCGAAAAAAAAAATCGTGTGATAAAATGGAAACGTGATATATTCGAAACAGATATTTTTATTAAGCGATTTTTTTTTCTCTCCAATATGTATGTTTTAAACATTATTTTCCATGCAACACGCAAAATTTAAAGTACAACATTTATTACAATATTTATCACATGGACACGTTAAACAACACAGTATAACATGATATAACGAAATTATAATTGCAGTGCTTTTCTCATAGCAATTTCTTTTGTTTTCTCGAAGACAATGTGTGAAAGATATTGTAGATAAATTTAAGTTATAATGTTCTTCCCATTCTATCGTATTATTCAAATTTTGAATTAAAGTTTTGTATGAATTGCATTCTGTTTTTCAGAGCTGCTATTTCCGGTAGATTTCTGTAACTATTCTTCTTTTTTCCTCCATCTTCATCTTTCCCAACGTCGGTATCTGCACCCTTTTCTGATGGATCATTCACTATACCGATAATTTGGCTGTCGGAAAGATATGTGTGAAATATTCTTCCTTCTTCGAGGTCCGGTACCACTATTTGATTACCAGTATCAGTAATCATAAATAAGGTGGATACAGAAATTCTGTCTTCATTAACCAAATACATATCTGTTTTGGACCACATAAAATTGCTTTCAAGATTTTGTGATTGCGGTTGACATGCTGCCAATATTCAAATTGCTAGATCGTTGAATGTTATTTTTTTCAGTCCAGTATTTCTGCATGATTGACATTTCTATTTTTTTATATATTACTTTTATGTTTTTAATTTGTCCCTGATTCATCATTCTGTTGGCGTTAGACAATCTTTAATCAGTCCATCGCCAGATGAAATTTCATCCCCACAATCAATGGCGCAATGCAGTTATCTATTATCGGAACGCATTCAAGGAATAGTTTCCGTTTTGAAACATCGAGGCTTCTTCGATTTTTCAATTATCATCAATGAATGTTTATGAGTACAAGGTAACTTCGATATAACGTACATTTTACTTTCAAAATTGTACGTTGTATCGAATTGTACGTTATATCGAAGCATAATAAAGAACTCTGGAACATAGCTTATATTACTTTACTGGCTGACCCGGCAAACTTTGTCCCGCCCAACATTTGTTTTATGTTCTCAATACCTTCAAACATTCACGTTTTCTTACTATGAGCAAGTTCATGGGTCTAATCGCAGAACTGTTCATTGATTGATCTTCTTATCCACCACGTTGAATTTACCTTTTACTATAACATTCCTAGTATTTCTAACAAAACTCATCATTATAATATCAGATTATTCTCAGGCACAATTCTCGTTTAAGATTTTTCAACCACTTGCAAATAACATGTTTCTCCGTTACATGGAATAAATGTTTTATACAGAAAATGTGATAGAATAAAGACGCCCTCTGTAATTTGAGTTTCATTTGTAGGGCAGCCCACCCTTAAAGAGGAGGGGGGGGGGGCGTTTAACCACCATAGAAACATTTGTTGTACCCTAAAACCTCCATATGCTTAATTTGGTTCCATTTTCTTGAATAGTTCTCGAGTCATGCAGAAATTTCTGTTTCATTTCTATGGCAGCTCCCCCCCCCCCTCTCATCAAAAAGATGAGAGGAGTGTTGAGCCCCCTAAAACATTGAGCCCCTAAAATAAATTTGGTTCAGTTTCCTTGATTAGTTTTTGAATTATGCAGAAAAGTATGTTCCATTTGTATGGCAGTAACCCCCCATCCCCCACCCTCCCTCAGAGAGAGGGATGTCTATTCGCCATGGAAACGTTTCGTGTCCCCTTAAACCTTCGCATGACAAATTTGGCTCCATTTGCTTGATTAGTTTTCGAATTATGCTGAATTTGTCTTTCATTTGTATGGCAGCTCCCCTTAAAGAGGGGAGTGGAGAGTCTAACCACGGTAGAAACATTTATTGCACCCTACAACCTCCACATGCCAAATTTCGTTTCATTTGCTTGATTAATTTCCGAGCAATGTTAAAATTTGTGTTTAATTTGTATGGCAGTCCCCCCTTAGAGAGGGGGGAGGGGTCTCAAACTATCACGAAAACCTTCCCCGGTCCCAAAAACCCCTACATACCAATTTTCATGTTGATCGGTTCAGTAGTTTCCGAGTCCATAAGAATCAGACAGACAGATTTTTATATACATAGATTGTGTTGCTGTTTGAGTAAGGTTGATGAATAAATTCAATTAGAAGACGAAGCCAACTTTTCTCGTGATGTTTCACTTCGTTCTGTTGATTGAAATTCGATTCATTTAGAATCCGGAATCACAAAACAGTTGTATTTCGGGATTGGTTAAAGTTACAACACAAGCTTTAGTATCAAAATACAGATAATTTATTGTTCTTTCAGAAAAAAAATATTGTAAAAATTATTTTTTGGACTTTGATAATGTGTACGTTATTTCGAGTGACGTTATTTCGGGGGTACGTTATAACGAGGGTACGTTATATCGAAGTTTCCCTGTACCAGAAAAATTATAACATGAAAAATTATCCGGTTTTTGTCAGCTTTGATTCATGCCTCCAAATGAGTCAACGTTTATCTGGTAATCATTTTGAAAAATAAGGCAGATTCGTTGTATTTATAGACATGGTCAACGGTCAAATCATAAGTCTTCAAGTAATTCAAAAAATGATCTTTAAAATTATTCATTGCACAAACTTTAAAATTAAGACAAGAATTGCTGAATTAAAATGAATTTTTTTCACGATTGGCGGCATGAATGCACAACAATATTTTTGTCTGCTTGAACTTTATTGTTTGTTCAATAATTCATCGGTATATTGAACTTTTCTCATTTTTCGAAAACGTGATAAAAGCGAAACATTTTCAGTGAAATTCGAGAGTGATAAAAACGCCCAGTGATATAATCGAGACGTCACTGTATGTTAGCTGCCGATTCGCGATTTAACCATCCAGCGGTTATCATGCGCTTCATTTCGATGACCCGTCTACCCTTAGTTCCCATAAGTGTTTAACATTCAAGATGCTTCTTTTAGAAAGTTGATTATGCCAAAAATCGACATGTGCTACGATTAAATCAACACACCACTTCTGTTATACTTCCAATTCCGTTCATCCATTTCTGACGGTCGTATCGAAACACTTGAACTGTGGACTAACTGTTGAAAATCTGGCCCGATAGCGATTATGACATTACCAACTGATTGGCTCAGAGCTGAGGCTAGAGTTGAAGTTTCCTTTTTTTCAAGTTGATTGCTAAATACGATTCCCTGAAATATGAACAGGTTCACCACAGCCCCCCGTTAATACTCTAGCGAAAGTTAGGACAAAGTATCCAACTTCCAGGGGGCAGGGGATGTTGGACATATTTTGATTGTTATTTTATCTCCGTTGATTGGTTACATTTATGAGACACAAATAAGTAAAAAAGAAGCTTTTCTGAAAACAGGGTTCCACATTAAACCGGTTCCCTCCCGAGCGAGTTCGTCTGTGTGTGATGCTCATCGCCAGCGATGTTTCGGATAAGATAGAACAAGATTTCACTGTTGACATACGAGCAAAGCGGGGGACCAAACAGGTCAACATTAAAAACAGGTATTCGATGTCTGCAGACGGAAAACAAAACACGAAAACAGCGAGTTGTCGCCCCTTCACCGTCGGATACGATAGTGTAAGAAACGGAAAAAGAAGATGGAAGACACAACAACAAAACAAATCGCTAAATCACAACAATTCTCGGATGGCTCGCGTGGCATTTGTGAATAAGTACGAACTTTACATACATGTATAAATGACGTGTCAAAAGACGAGAGAATATATATGTCATCAAGCGGGATTTCGCGAATAAAGGTTAAATTACGGTGCTGAATGATCGATTTGCAGAGTTTTCTTGTTTCGAACGCCAACAAAAATTTGCGTACAACAAAGAGAGCTATAGATTATTTTTATTTCCATCCATAGTCAACATATTTCTGTACCGAATGCCCTCTCAACGTTAATCCATTCTTGCATATTAACATTTCAAAAAATGAACCTAATTGAGTACCCCATGGAGCCTATGATTATAAACAACTCAGGCACGCGTACCTGTTCGGACTTCTTATTGGCTGTTGAGCCTTGGTCAAAAACAGTAACCAGCAGCTGCTGCTGCTGCAGCTTCGGTTCAAAAGCGATAATTTTTGCTGCCATCCTCGCATTACCTTAACAAAAGTGCGGTCAGTCAGCAGGGGGAATTGACTGTAAATGCGGCTGGTAAACGCTCATCAAGAGAGCCCCCTGGAATATTTAGCAAATCCTCAACAGTTATGACCTTTTTCGACAGTGGTGGACATTGGGCGCCACGCTTTTGCAATTTTGTTGCATGCGATGTGAATATAAGGTAGTGATTATCTATCTTTCGTGTTGAATAAATGATTCCATAAAAAAGTGCAGTGTTAAAAGCGATTTTAAAGCCAACTGTTGGCCATTATCCACCTTCTCATCTCGATCGGACATACGCCGATCGTGGAACTTGAAGTTATGCATTCGATTGAGTCAGATCTTATGACACAATATTAATATTCGCTTTCAGCGGGCTAAGTAAATCGAAGTTTCTAACTGGAGCCTCACGGACTTATCAGCTTTGATATATCGTTTGTTTCGTTGGCAACCATGTTAGTGACAGCCATGCCAAGTGTCAGTTCGACAGCTGCTGACACTTGGCATGGCTGTCTTTGCAACATTCATTTTTTTGGAACATATTTTACTATTAAAAATGAAATTAGGCGTTGAAGATGATAGTGTAACTAAAAAAATGGTTGTGCCAAGAACACGACTGTATTGTTAACGTAGGACTGTGAAATTGGTGCTTTCAAATTATTTGTTTGTCACTTTGTATAATAATTTAGAATGCATCGACACTTTAGAAAGTTCAGATGGTCCTGAAAATGACCGATATAAATATAAAAATATAAAAATATAAAAATATAAAAATATAAATATTGGTTCTCAAATGGGGATCAACATAGGGTAGGAGCCTGCCTGTTGGTCTCAAATGTTCCTATCTCACGCCTCCACGAAGATCATATGACGACATTTTTAGATCGGGCGTGAACTGGAAACACACACCTGGTCTTGGCTCCGAGAACGGGTGTCGAAAGTGGCTAAGTGAGGGGGTGCGAGCGAGTCAGAGCGCTATATCTCTCCCGGGGAAGGCCTCCCGGGTCATGGAGGCCTTGCCAACCCGCTGTCTCCCGGGCAAAGGAGATACACCCAGAAAATGGAGCTACGTTCACGAAGAGTAATTAGAATGCGATCACCCGAGGAGGGTCCCCGAACTGGAGCTGGTCCTGGAACGGGCGTAAGAGCGAGCGGCCAGCGGCTGGAGGGCGATGTGCAAGAGCGGGCCACCAGCCGGGTTCAACCCGAAGAGCTACCGCCACACGGAAACAGCAGCCATCGACATCACCCAAGAAACGCTGCGCCTACGAGACGTGTTGCGACTGCCAGACGACAGTCGTCCACACTTGTGGGTACCACTAGGCGCCGGATCATGTGGACACACGAAATGAATGAATTCGTGATCCGCGCCTATTACATCTGCACTGCTTTGGAGACGGACATGAGTGGTCGCCCTCGAATACTAACAATGTTCGAGGAAGCGTATCCAGAGTTCGTCGGGAGGCTTGATCAGAACGCGATGAACGCGAGGCGTAGAGCGATAGTACGCAACAACATGCTCTCCCAAACGCAAATCGACGAGATCAAGCAGCAGGTGCAGAGAGAAATAAGCTCCAGGAACAACAGAGCAAGCGATGTGTCGAGACGAAGTTCAGTACGGCTGAGCAATTCATTCGCGAGTGGGGCACGCGAATCAGCACCAGTGGAGGCCACAGTACAACAACCCCCTGAGCCGGAAGACCCACAGCCAGATCAACAACTACTACGCGATCTGGTCTTCCACTACGACGAGGCGATCTCACAGTTCCGCGACACAGACCCATTGTCGCGCCCCAGGATCCCGAAGTTGCAGCATTCCCGCAGGCTGACAAGTGCAGTAAAGCTCATGAACGAGCACGTTCTTCCGCTGCACTTGGTTGATGCTGAGAACATAGAGGAGCTGCAACTGAAAGTTTACTGCGCTGCTGTGGCGACCGCCAAAAGTTTAGGATACCGTATTAGGCCAAGAGGCGGACTGCTCCAACATCTCCGTGAAAGGCGTGAGCCTCTATGGCGAAGGAGATTGGAGCAACGGATCCTAAACAAGCGCGCCGCAATTGGAAGACTGATGGCGTACAAAAGAGGCAGCAGATCGGTGAAATTATGTCGCCAAGTTGCTGTGATCGTGCGGCCTACTGAACTTCGCCAGCTGGGAGCTCACCAGCTGACGGAAAAACTCGACACACTGGTACAGCAATTGAGCGTCCTTACAAAACGGCTGAAACGTTACTCTGACTCTGCAAAGCGCCAGGAACAAAATCGGATGTTCAGAGATAACGAGAAAGCGTTCTACGACCACATTAGCGACGAGAAGCCCGACTACCGCGAAGGTTTGCCAGATATTAGCGATGTGACGAACTTCTGGGCTGGTATTTGGGAGACCCCAGTAGAACATCGCGACGGGCAAATGTGGTTAAGACGGGAGGAGGAGAGTTGTGGTGAAATAGGAGAGATGCCAGCTATCATCGTCGGAGTGAACGATGTCCGCGAAGCCTCGCGGTACCTGAGGAACTGGGCAGCACCGGGCCCCGATGGTGTTCAGAACTTCTGGCACAAGAAGCTGACCGTCGCACATCCAAAGATAGCTGAGTGCTTCAACAAGGTGCTACGTGACCCACACAACCTTCCTGAATTCGCCACCCGTGGCGTCACCTTCCTCCTCCCGAAAGACAGCAACACATTGAACCCATCAAAGTACAGACCGATAACGTGCCTATCGAGTCTGTACAAAATACTGAGCAGCATAATTACCGCCAAAGTTTCTGCTCACTGCGAACAGCATCACATCATCGCAGAAGAGCAGAAAGGATGCAGGAAAAATACGCATGGCTGCAAAGACCAGGCCATCATCGACGCAGCCATAGTCGGCCAGGCGGTTTATAACCAGCGGAACCTAAGCATGGCCTATATCGATTACAGGAAGGCTTATGACTCCATACCTCACTCGTTTCTCGTCCGGGTATTGGAGCTCTACAAAATTGATCCCGTCGTCGTTAGGTTCCTGCAGCATGCGATGAGGCAGTGGAGTACGTCTCTGCACCTCAGTGATGGGGAAAATGTGTTGCAGTCTAGAACGCTGCAGATAAAGAGGGGGATATTCCAAGGCGACTCTTTCAGCCCGCTTTGGTTTTGTCTGGCACTGAACCCCCTCAGTAGGACGCTCAATAGAAACGGTCATGGCTATAAAATAAGGTATGGCGACGGCGCCCACGAAGAAGTGACCCATACCTTCTACATGGATGATCTCAAGGTCTACGCTGATTCACGTCAGCGTCTAGGTGTAGCTATCCGGGTTGTCGAAGACATAAGCAGGGACATCTGCATGGAGTTCGGCCTCGACAAGTGCCGCTGTGTCCATCTGCTGAAAGGGCAGCTTACCGAATCCGGAGGTTACGAGGTCTATGACGGCGAGTTCATAAGAGACATGGTTCGTGGCGAATCCTATAAATATCTTGGATTCCGACAGCTCACCGGGATTCGCCACTCCGACATCAAGACGGAGCTGCGAGACAAGTTCTTGAGTCGAGTGAACTGTGTCCTGAGGACTTTCCTCAACGCGGGGAACAAGGTACGCGCGATCAACACATTCGCGGTTCCCCTGCTGACCTTCAGTTTTGGTGTAGTCAAATGGAGCAAAACTGACCTAGAGGACCTTGAGAGGAGGATGAGGAAAGCATTTAAAGAGGCCGGAATGCACCATCCTCAATCGGCACTGGAGAGAGTTTCACTGCCACGCAAAGAAGGGGGACTTGGAATAGTCGACATATCTGCACTGTGTGTTGCCCAGGTACGACAACTGCGCGAGTACTTCGCAGAACGCGCCAACCAAAACGCGCTATACCGGGCTGTCTGCGCCGCCGACAGAGGATACAGCGCTCTGCACTTGGCGCAAGCGGAGTACCAACTCAACTGCAATCTGCAGACAGTGGAGGAGAAGATTGCAGTTTGGAAGCAGAAGGCAGTGCATGGTGCCCACCCCCATCAACTGGACCGGCCACACGTCGACAAGGCCGCATCTAATCTGTGGCTAACGCGTGGTGAACTCTCTTCAGTAGTAGAAGCCGACATGATAGCCATCCAGGACAGGATAATGCCGACGAGAAACTGCAGGCGGTACGTCTGGCATCAAGACGTTGATGACATTTGCCGGATGTGTCATCAACCAGGTGAAAACATAGAGCACATTATGGGAGGCTGTCCCGTTTTGGCCAACGCAGCCTACACCGAGCGCCACAACAACGTGGCCCGTATTGTTCATCGACAACTGGCGCTCCAATGTGCTCTACTGGAAGACAACGTACCAAACTACCGGTACCTGCCTGCACCTGTCCTGGAAAATGACCGTTTCAAGCTGTACTGGGATCGCACTGTTCTGACCGACCTCTCGATCCACCACAACCGGCCAGATATAATGGTTTACGACAAGAGCGACCGCAAAGTCACCATCATCGATGTCGCTATTCCACTGAACCAGAATCTGGAGGAGACCCACGGTCGCAAAATCTGCAAGTACCGACCATTGGCCGTGGAGCTCAAGGAACTGTGGGGGCTAAGGGAGGTCCCAAGAATTGTTCCAGTCGTTCTCTCTGGAACTGGAATTGTCCCGAAGACACTTCTGGAAGCGCTAAAGGTGTTGAATATGGAGAAGGAATTGGCCGGCATCCAAAAGTCGGTCATCCTTAGCACCTGCGCGATTGTCCGACAATTTCTCGGTCAGGACTGAAACAGCACGAGCATGCAGATACGTGCATTCCGCAGAGCCTAGTCCCCCTTTGGCATTCAGAAGCCCGGGGGCAGGTGAAAATTCTGGCTAGGTTCGCTTAGTTAAGAAGTGAGATAAGTCTGCCAAAAAAAAAAAACAAAAATATAAATATAATATAATTTTTTTTGTATTTTTGTGAAACCAAAAAACAAAAAATAAAATATAAATGTAAAATGTAAAATATAAATTATTTTCTCGTTAGCTGGCTTTTGTGATCAGTATCTCGCGTAACATCGATTATACAATGTCAAGTTAAGGCTCGAAACAAATTCTTTTGCAGTTTTTTGTTTGTTACATTCAGTTGAGAGTTACAGGGTGTTAACAATGGAAGTCAACAAAGAGAAAATACGGTACATTTTACACTTTTTCTTATATAAAGGCAAAAATGGTGTCGATACTGTAACATTTTTTAATTTTTATATTTTTTTTGTTTTATATACAATAAATTCAGATCTCTACTGTCAACAACTGAACCTTTGAAACTAGTTATTTACCAGAAATACCCAGAATTGGCCAATAGAAGAGGTGTTGTGTTCCATCAGGACAAGGCGTGTCTATAGTGACTCGCCAGAGATTTCGGAAGCTTGATTGGAATGTTTTAGTGCAACCACCGTATAGTCCGGACCTGGAACCAAGCGATTACCACCTTTTATATGCATTGCAATACTTCCTGAGGGATGAGAAATTTGGATAAGGCTGTAAAAATCGATTGCTAGAGTTTTTCGCCCATAAAGACCAAGACTACTATGAGAGACAAACAAAACGGTGCATATTTAACCCAAATCGGACAATCCAAAGCTAACTAATATAACCTAATATAATCGAGCCCGGTTTGCAAAAATTGTGAACATTCCATGAATTTGAAGACCACGATGTGTTTCCCAAACATGGACTACAAAATGAAGCAGTGTGTTTCCGTAGCTAAATGATTACGCGTTCGCTTATTAATAGAAAGAACGTGATTTCAATCCTTGGACCATTCATTAATTGTACTTATGGAAAGGGCTTCTTTAAGACTAGAGACGAATGAACTTTGAAGCTTCAACCCTCTATAACTGACCAAAATTAATCAATCACTAAACAAGCAAGTCTCGCATCCGAGTGAGAAAATATAGACAAATGGAAATGTTATTTGAAATGAAAATATCATTTTTCCTGAGAATAACTGACTGAACGAATATGAATGTTAGCAATTGAATAAAGGGTGTGTCACATCAATTTGCATCACGGAAACAACGCTGTAGAAATTCGCCCAGTAGACCGATCCTTTTGAAAATTTTAGACAGTAAAATAAAAACTATTAAACAGCTTTTGGCATTTTCTTTTTATTCATACTTCGAGCCCAAGCCCGTATGCTCGCACCTTCCTCTTTACCCCGTCCATAAGGTTCTGTACAACGTCAGGTTGTAGTTTTTTTTTTGAATAGAAATCCATTTTCTCTTGAAGTCCGCCTCCGATTTGACAACTTTTGGGTTCTTCCGGAGGGCCTGCTTCATAATCGCCCAATATTTCTCTATTGGGCGAAGCTCCGGCGCGTTGGGCGGGTTCATTTCCTTTGGCACGAAGGTGACCCCGTTGGCTTCGTACCACTCCAACACGTCCTTTGAATAGTGGCACCAAGCGAGATCCGGCCAGAAGATGGTCGGGCCCTCGTGCTGCTTCAATAGTGGTAGTAAGCGCTTCTGTAGGCACTCCTTAAGGTAAACCTGCCCGTTTACCGTGCCGGTCATCACGAAGGGGGCGCTCCGCTTTCCGCAAGAGCAGATCGCTTGCCACACCATGTACTTTTTGGCAAACTTGGATAGTTTCTGCTTGCGAATCTCCTCCGGAACGCTGAATTTGTCCTCTGCGGAGAAGAACAACAGTCCCGGCAGCTGACGAAAGTCCGCTTTGACGTAGGTTTCGTCGTCCATTACCAGGCAATGCGGCTTCGTCAGCATTTTGGTGTACAGCTTCCGGGCTCGCATCTTCCCCACCATGTTTTGCTTTTCGTCGCGGTTAGGAGCCTTCTGAACCTTGTATGTACGCAGGCCCTCCCGCTGCTTGGTCCGCTGGACGAATGAACTTGACAAATTCAGCTTATTGGCGACATCCCGGACCGAACTTCTCGGATCACGTCTAAACTGCTTAACTACGCACTTGTGATCTTTTTCACTGACGGAGCATCCATTTTTGCCGTTCTTCACCTTCCGGTCGATGGTTAGGTTCTCGAAGTATCGTTTTAGTACTCTGCTGACCGTGGATTGGACGATTCCCAGCATCTTACCGATGTCCCGATGTGACAACTCCGGATTCTCGAAATGAGTGCACAGGATTAATTCACGGCGCTCTTTTTCGTTCGACGACATTTTTCCAAATTTACGAAAAATTGACAGTGAAGCATGGCTAACGTGATCTATACACTCTTATCTGATTATAAGCGAAAGCTGAAGATATAATTCCTAAAAATTAAATTTCTACAGCGTTTTTCCGTGATGCAATTTGATGTGACACACCCTTTAACTATAATATGTCAAGCGCTATCTAAAAGCTCTGACTGCCCCATTTTGATTATCCCGATTAACGGTTTCTCCAACACAACCGTCAAAACCAAGGTACCTTACATTACATGGCGTTTGCTCAAATTCTTTATTTACACATCAAAGATATTGAATTCAATTGAATTCGAAAATTGTTTCATTCAATCAATAATTTAATCAATACAAACAAATGATTACGAAGCTAACGGTGTCTCACGTCAACCTTGCGGTTATATCGGATATAATCCACCCTTTTTTATTCAGAAAATAGATTCGTTTTTTCTACCATTTTCTTTTTTTGCCTCTTTCCTTAACTTTTTCCAACTCTGCTTTACACCAAACACCTATATAAAACCAATTCACTCATACAATTTTTTTTCTTTTTCTCTTCAGGTATACTTCTGGATATTCACCTTTTCGATCATTCAGCACAACGATGTAGACAATATTTCTTAAAATGCCACGATTTCGTAAGTTGTTCGAGTTTGGTACTAAATCAAAAATTGAAATCTCCAGTACATATTCTGAAATCGATACGGCACCGCCAAACAAGATAATTTGACGAATAGGATCAGTATATCTCAGTTCAAAAATAAATTAATTTTAGAGTGGTGTTTTGAAATTAAAAAGTTTGCTTATTTTTCCTGTTTGAGCAAGCATTTAGTTTTCTACATTTTGTATTTTTTCATTCATATGTTTTGAATTTGATGTTTATATCGGAATTTTTATTTTAATAAGTTGTGCATACTAAAAATCACAGTTTTTGTCAAAATTCGAAATTGTATTGCAGAAAAACTGTTCTGTGCTTATTCTTGAAGATATGGTCCGATATGGATCGGAACATCGGAACAAATAATCAATTCGAAATCTTAAAATCTTTCCAAAATTTCCACGATTTGAACAACATGTGTTCAAGCTTTGTCGTGTACAAAATCAAAATATCCGTTTTTGCTGTTTTTGCTTCAATGCTCGACACAAACGCATAACCTGTGATAGTGTGCTCCTGTGACGGTTTTTAATCACGTTTTTAAAAAGATAGAAAATTGACATGACCCTTTTGTGGAGATGTACTTCCAATTCTGCGTAGTCTACTACTGGTACTACCCAATGAAAAACGGCGGGTTTCTATTTGTACACCTGTTACAAAGTTTTGTCATGCTCATTCATAAAATTTGGATGCCCAACTGACCTGTTAAGGACTTTCTGTACTATTTGCAAATTTAGATATTTTCGAAGTTGTACTTCGTCAGATTTTTTTTCTGAGTGTAACTGTCGCAACCAAAACTGATCAAATGAAAAGACAGAGGCGAAAAAATGACAGTCGTATGAACAATGTTTTGAAAAAGTATAAATGAGTATCTGACAGTCTTGCAGTTCGATTAATTTTCTAAGATGAAAAGATTGCGTTACCCCAACTGTTTTCATTCAGTTTTACACAGCCGATTTCGCGCCAAATTTATGGCTCGACCGTTGCGCGAGAAATATACTGCGGTGGCCATAACGTGTGATCGAACTCGTAACTCTCGTGTTTGTCACGTATATTTACGAGACGAAGCCAGTTAGAACTGCATCTTGCGGTTCAGCTAGTGTTTTGCAACAAAGTTTGTCCGCGTGTAGTGGGACAGAGACTTGAATGAAGCGCAATTCATTCATAACATTGACGAGATCATTGCGTGCCCATAGTTAGAAAGGCGCAACAACAATGTAGTCCTTTAGATGTCACTCATTCAACAAAGAGACACTTACTTGTGGTTCATCGTAAAATCGTTGTAAATTGTTTAATAACCCCTCATCCTACACCGAGGGGTGTTTGAAAAAGTACTAGGAAGCTTCTCCCCCTGCTATGTTTAGCTCGGTGACCGGAATAAATCGCCACAGTAAACAACTGCAACAGAAACAACCGCTTAGAAAAAGTGTAGTAGGCTAGAAATATTTGGCGCGGGAAAAACATCATGTGCCTCACATTTCTATTATAAATTTATTCTCTTGTTCTCGTTTTTCGAAATTTATTCTGAGGACAATGTAATGGGGACGAAGTCCCCATTTGGCGAGGATAAGGAATCGAGGCGGCCCATGCCGCCAAGATGACGCAATCCGAGTCCACCGCCGACCCGCCGTCGGAAGCGGCGGTGTCTCGCACGCAAACCTGGGATCCACTGATTGCCCGGTTAGTTTGAAACATAGGATACGATCCTTTAGCAATGTCCGACCGAGCTCTAGCGAGCGTCGGACGGTATACGTCTGCCCGGGGCGTTACGTTTGCCTGGGGCGATACGTTTGCCCGGTTAATTCTTGTTTTGAAATACAATACCGCGCCACAATATTTATAGCCTACTACACATTTTATAAGCGGTGGTTTCTGTTGCAGTCGTTTTCTGTGGCGATTTATTCCGGGAACCGTTTAGCTCAATGGTGTGGGAACTACGAGCGATCGTCATGCTTTCCCACATTGCTGCTGCAAGTGCTCCAATGTTTGTAGGACACCGAACGGCATCTCACCACGGAAAACCACGGACAGACGAATTAGATGCATCTTTCTCTCCTGTCTGTCGTTTCTGCGAAAATTCCGCTGAGCGCAGAGAAAATGAAAATAATTATATCGTGTTTGTGTGTGACACTTTGATATTTGCTATTGGCGCTTCCTCAGTGCGGTGTCCCATGAAGCTTATTTTTCTCGGTTAACATAAAGTGCTGTCGAATTATACCATTACTAAATAATCGTTGGAAAGCTTCACCCCAGCTGTGTAGTTCTCATAACAATTTCAATTGGACGCCCCAAAGTTGTTTTGCTGCTTGGCTCATTTTTCCCCAACGATGCATATGTCCGACATGTTGCATTTTAAACAACAATTTTTCTGCACCGAATGCAATCGTTACTGATTACTTTGCAGAACGTTATGCCTCGAGCAGTTAAATTACTGAAAAGGACAGTTCAATACGTACGAGCACATTTATGCCTGTCTAAATATAATAATTTCGCCACCCTCTTCAAACTGCATTTCTGCTATTTGAAGCAGCTCAATAAACAACATACAACCATTTAACGAGAAATTTGATATGTTTTTGATTGCGCAAAACCAACATCCCTTGCTCACTATGTACTCGAATTTATGTTGTTTGAGGGCAGGAAATACAATGACGTATTCCTCGGAGCGGGTTCCTTCTTTGATGAGCGGTTCCACAAACAGACGAATATAGAGCATTATCAATAGTTTTTCATCGAATCGTCACCGAATAAATGTGTGTGCTCTTTTATCTTGAATCGAGAGAAAGAGAAGTTTATATACACAGACTAGCCAATACCAATACAATTTGATCACGTGTCAGGCAAAACACAATAGTCCGGAATAAAAATATGATTCGCATGCGAATTGGCACGAACGGCTCACGCAAGAATACAGTGATAGACATTCGTTTAGCCGCATTTGAAAAAAAAAACCTGAAACACTTACAAAACAACTAGAAATGTTCTTTTTATCGGGATACTTATTTTCTGTAGTGATAGTATATTTGAGTCACTTTTATTGAAAAGACGTGCGTCACAATCACACACACACAAGGCGGCATCGGTGGATATAAACATTCAAACGTCGTTTTTTCCCGAGACATACGTTTAGCCGCAGGGCATAAAAATCGAGTTTTCGCATAATCACCAAGCCTTTATCTGTGTATTTTGGAAAAATACTTGGGAATGTTCAATTTACAAGATAAATATTAGATGTGCAACGTAAGAAGTTGGTCAGATTAGTGATTTACGTAGAATTTAAAGGAATGGCGAAAGGTATACTATTGACGGAAGAGAGGCGGAAAATAATAAAGATATTCAGTGAACAAAAGTTTTCTAATCGCTCGATAGTAACAAAAATTGGTCTATCTGAAAAAGTGGTACGGAATTTCTTTAAATAATGCCAGAAATATGGGATATAACGACCAACAAATGGGAACACCAAAGTTACTTTGCGTCTTAAAGGTCGAACAAGACACGAAGCAACCAGGAAACGATGTCCTGCTCATACATTAAGGCAGAATCGATTGTTCCAGTAACGAAGAGGCATATTGCGCGCATCTTGAATGAGTCACCAAACATCATGTGGAAGAAACCTTCCATAGAGAACCTATGGAGAATCTTGGCCGAGATGGTCTATGCAAACGGATGACAATTTGACAACATTTCCAGTCTCAAGGCAGTTATTTAGAAATGTTGGACTATAATCAATATGGCAACACTTTAAAAGCTGTCTGACACGATGCCAAATCGAGTTTTCAAAGTGATCCGAAATGAAGGTGGACATACTAAATATTAGTTATTATTGGACTCGAAATTTGCCGCACAAATTTTCCTTTATTGAAATTTTAGGATGCTGCTAAACGAATGTCCACCCTCATACAACATATTTGAATTACTTAGAAAACAAAAAGTGAATTTATACTTTTTTTAGAATGAATTCGATGAAAATAAACAATAGTCGTCTTTTATGAGCAAAACTGTACAAAGAATTGACTTATTTTTAAAAATATTGAGGAAAAATAGGGTGCGGCTAAATGAATGTCTACCACTGTAGTACTTTGCCCCACTCGTTTCGACCAGAGGAGTAAATAATTTCGCAATTTTCCTTTATTAATTCAATAATTTAACCTATAACCGTTGTCAGGTGAATTCATATATTCATATTCATATTCTTTCTCTAGGCCAGTGAGTAATATAAAGATTGTTATTTTACCCATTTCAGCAATTTCACAGTGAATGCAGTTCATTAAAACGAGATTACTGTGGCTTTTGGATAATTGTTTGGATCCAGTGGTGGCTGGCGATAGCCTTGAGTCTCATGAATTGGTTGCGAAGAATATTCTGAATAACGGAACTCGTTGATGATGGCATTTATCGGGTCATTTTCGTCAATTGTCGTTGCTACAAAAACACGATGGTGAGCGCTGCTTCAATACATATCTTTGTTTAACACGTTAGGACCCGATTTTTTCTTGCTGCGCTTACTTTCAGCGCGCTTCAAGAGCGTTTGTCCCTAGCCCCTAGTAAACCTAGTAAAACCATGATCCGAGTGACGAACCAGCCATAAGGCCATAAGCCAAAAGTCACTATAAAACAGAAAAAAACAGTGAAATTGCACAAAAAAACATACTGGATGACGTTTGGGAGTAGAAAACCAGTCTGTTAATTCATGGAACCTTCTATCTGACCACAAACTTCGAAATATGGCCCATAGTGGCTCCGCGTTTGACGGCATAGCTTCGTAAACTGACTTTCAGATGTCACCCCACAAACTTTTCAATGAGGTTTATGAGGCCGGGTTGGCCGATCCATCACATCGATTTGTCGTCTTTGAAAAATGTTTTCACACGTCTTCTTATTTGTTTGGGGGCAATATCCTGTTGGGAAGACCAATTTCAAGAGCATTACCATCTCTGTTCTCGGCAGCATACCATTTTACAGTTTCGACGCACTTTGGTTGGTTTGTTTCTTCTGCTAGAGTAAATCCTGTATCATTAAAAACATTGAACGACCAAATTCCAGTATTCTTCAAACTGCTCACAGCGCTATCTATTGCAGCGACTTCCGAAAAAGCCACAGTAAACTTTTCTGAGATATCATACAGTTCAATAACTTGTCCGGGGAATGTAGTTGCTGAAATGTGTTGTCTGGACGAACAGTACCTTTTTCCATTTGTTTATTTATTTAGACTCATTAGCATTTTAGCTGTATCAGCCGGATTTTAATCGTGTACATGTTACATGTTTTTGTCGAATCTATAAATTGTACATTACACAGTAACCATTTTCAGGCGTATAAATATTCTTTTTGTATCATTGCATATGATACATTACACAGGAGCCATTTAGGCGTAATAGTATTCCTTCTGTTCTTCCATTGTTCAATTACACAGGACAGCGGAGACAGATGATATGATCATTGTTTCATGTTTCTTGCATGTTTCTTGCATGTTTCTTGCATGTTTCTTGCAGAGCAGAGTAGTTGTATGGATGAATCGACCTTTATTCGACCGTGGATCGATCTCCACCGCTGATGATTGTTACATGGACGTAGTTGTTCTATAACAACACAAAGATGGTAAATTGAGGGTCCTGAGTTTTGAACTCACGATCGATCACTTAGTAAGCGAACATGCATCCAATGTGTTTACGAAGGCACCCAACAGTACACACAAGTGTCGTTTATGGTAAAAAGAAGACCGAATTTTCGGCATTATCCAGTTTCATGTTCCAGACTCGACTGGATCGCTTGAGTTCGTACAAGACTTCGTTGAGACGACAACCCTAGATAACTCAATCCATCTAGTACCGGTCGATGTTGCCGTTTACATCCAGCTTGACCCTGCACATTCATTTGTTATGATTGCTTTTCATCTCTCTGACAAGTCAGCTAGTGTTCACATTCCGATGGAGATGAGGGGCTTCATACTCCAGGAATTTCTGTGGGAATCGTCACCAATATCAGGATTTACATCTTGAATAACCTTTTATTTGCCTTGGGGTAGGCGCCCGCTTCAACAGTGCACCAGCTGCTGTTGTGTGTCATCGCTAGCAGTTCTTTGATTTCTGCACGACGAGGGTACATTTAAGTTCGGAAGAATCGATTGTAAGTTTAGTGGATTGTGCTCAGTTGTACATTTTGAAAATGTTACAATCCTTTCTTCACAACATGGCAATGTTCCGAGCTTTGCAATACAATTTTCTTAACCAATGTTAAAGTTGCTAAAGCTTACATTATAGACCCATTAAACGTAAAATCAATAATTGTATTGATATCAACACAATTTTATTTTATTAATTTTCAGGACATGAAACGCTATGTCTCAGGAATAACATTTTATTGAATGATTTTTATAGCTATTTCGATGATGTTGTCTGGCATCAGTGTCGAAAAAGTAACGATGTTTTCACCAGTACAAACAAAACCATTGCGGAAAATTGAAAAATGAAAAGTTAACTTTCAGAGCACTAGTTCGAGTTTTACGACGTTTTCCACTATACATTACGACGGCAGATTAAAATTTTAATATTTGATGAGTAATCGATTAGATTTTGGTTAATATTACTTGGTGGGAAGTGTGTGCAAACGATCATTTTCTTCACACTGTTTCGTAAAATTATTGATTTTCGGGCGAGGAGTAAGAGAGGGAGATGTGGTGTAAGCTTCCTTCTTCACCTTAAGTCATTCTTTTATTGGTTTCAATACGCCCCTTATTTGAGCTAACTTTTAATCAACCACCAGATGCTTTTCTGCATTATAACACTTCCAAATATTGTAAACATCATACTCGCACATCATTTGTATCAGATTTATATATCTAAATCATGTAATTAATCCATCTCGATTACCTCAATCCTGATCATGGTTTGTCCGACGCATGTTGGTTTATTCACATGGTTACTATGGCAGCTGCTTGGTGCGCTGCAATTTGTTTATGTTGTCTTTGGCGCGTAGCAGTTTCTCTGTATTCAGTGCTGTTCACCTCTAATATACACAGAAAAGGCAATATTCTGAAGGAAGCTTAAATTATGAATCGATCAATATGATGACAGTAAACTCAAGCAATGAGAAATGCAACATCTACTTGAAAATTCGAATTTCTTCATTCAAAAATAGTGATTTCTAAAACCATGATCATTATTTCTCTATGAAGAAAATCGTTAAAAAACCTAAAAATTGAACAATTTGAACGCCTTACGGTATTTTTAGCAACTAGAGACTTGGAGCTTTTCAACAAACCCAAACTCGTCTTGAATACATGTGATTTTCATGAAGAATAATCGATTTGCATTTACTAGTTGCGTGAAAGCACTCAAAGTCGGACAAACCAACATCATTTATTTTACTTTGTGGTTGACACCTTACACAAGCCAATTCTATTCTAGAGCGTATTTCACTGCGGCCTGATGATAGATTCCCAGTTGTGTGAGATAGTTCTTGAAATTGCAATTCTGGAAATTACCCATCATGAGCACCTTAAATGTTCTCTACTCCAATGTTCCTGAATTGTTTCCGCTCTTTATGTGATTTGGTGCTCAAGAAACAGATGCATACCTTATAATCGACGAATGAAAAAAATGACCTCGAGTTCGACCAGCGGAAGAAAGTGCGCTGCTAATATCCAATAGGAAGCATGTATGTTAGAAAGATTTTGGAAGCGATGGATCCAAAGGATCAGAGGTAGGATCGTAAGAGTGTATCCTGGACGTGAAGGACGAGTTCGCAACGCGGATTACACGCTACTGGTGGTATTAGGCGAAGACCGGCGACTAACCTCGCTACCTTGGATGTAGTCAGGGAAGCCGGTACAGCATAAAGATACTTGAAGCAGTACGGGTGGGGACATGTTGACTACACGGATCCGCGAGTTCTTTTCTTCCCTACCAATAATATACCACAGGGAGACGGAAACGAGCAATCGTTTGGAAAAAATAGTATCGATAAGGCAGGTTCAAGGGATCAATAGAAAAACAACCATCTCGAAATTGATTCATAAATTATTGTAAACGTATATTTATAATGAAAAAAATCCGATTTCATATGCATACACCTGAGAAGTTCCGAAATTATTTTAAATTATTTTAATGCGACTCAATTCGTTGTACACTATTTTGGTAATATGGTGACCATACAACACAAGCATATTCTAGAATGGACCGAACGAGAGCACAATATAGGGGCTTGATGCAATGTACATCTGTGAATTGCTTCGTAACACGGAAAATAAAGCCGAGGGCTTTGGACGCTTTAGAAGTAATGTAAGCTATATGATCACGGAAGGTTAGTTTAAAGTCTAACATAACTCCAAGGTCTTTGATAATGTCCACACGTCTCAAAATTTCACCGTGCAGTCTATATTCAAAGCTTATCAATGTGCGCTTTCGAGAAAACGAAATAACCGAACATTTGGAAGGATTTAAGATCATTCTATTCGTTGCCAGTATAAGAGGGACCATTAAAACCAAGACGTTGAAGTTTAGCTACAAAGTGACCATGCTTTGTGTTGTTAGCGATGACGCAAACATTGTCATCAGTCCTAGACATGTAGTGTTTTTATTGATTACAATATGTGTTGATTCATTCGTTTTTCGGTAACCATTTTGCTATAGGAACATAGAAGAACTGTCACACCTTCAAATTGAACCAATCTCATTATTAATTCGGAATGCCTTCATAACCAGGAAGTGTTTGAGAATATCTCCACAAAATCCAAAACAGCTGCACCTATCCAACAATTCATCAACTTGTCAATCTTTTTCTCCTTCTCCGCCGTTCCCCAAATGTCATAAGTGAAGCCTGTGTTAATATACTCAGAAGGAACGCGGGCGCGCACTAGACGAATCAAAATATTGATATTCACGAGATCTCACCCGAAGTCCTCATGGAACCGGTCCTATTGATATATTACCACCAGTGCCCCGATGTCTGCTGCCCAAGTTTTAATCATTGGCGGCGACAGAATCGAGTCACAAGAAAACTGCTCTTTGCTGTTTTCGTTTATCAATTGACACTTTTTGCGCAGTTAGATTAAAACTGATCACAGAAATAAAACTAAATAACGTCATCCGGTCCCACGTCGGACGGCCAACACGAGACACGGTGTCGCCATAGACGCAACAACAGCAGCAGCGAGGAAAAATGAAAACGTTGATGGGCGGATAACAGACCCGATTGTGTAACATTTTCTTTGAACGTAAGTGGGAATGAATACTGGACTGGCAAGTGTGTATTACCGATTAACGACAGCTAGTTTTGCATTCGCGAAGCGTTGCGCTTTTCCCACTTTGAACGCATTCGTAGCAAAATGACGCAGAGGTAGAACATTGCTTCAACCTACATGCGGAACATTGTCAGGAATTAGAATGCTGCTGCTGCTAGGCTATGATGACGACTTCAATCGTGTCTCGTTGTTAGGGTTTTATTTTAAATTTCAAATTGGAATTGTAATTGATTTTATCAAAGAGCCTCTTACCGCAAATCGCGCGAGTGCTGCGCGTGGTCGTCATGTGATTGAATGTAGTGATCCCCGATAATCGTTCGATTAATCGATTAATCGAATACTTCATACAGAAATCGATTATTAATCGAACGAATACTGAACAACCAATAATCGAAGCGAACGAATAGTTTACGTCGATTAATCGATCCAAGCCCAGAGCAAAAAACAGGAAGTGGGTTATATCTATGGTATAACCGCAAGGGTGACGTTGGACTATCGTTGATTTAGAGATCATTTGTTTGAAGTTGAATCTAAATCCATTCTGAATGAATCAATAAATGAATATTTGGGGGACGAGAAAACGAGAGCGTTACGTTGGAGGCACAAGGTGTTATGCATCCAATATAGGATACGAAAAACCTTGTTCTGAAGAATAATCTTTACCAGCTTTCCTGCTAACTGTACTTGATTAACAAATCACAAACCCAAATGTATTATATGGATAGAAAACATTAAAATAAACTCTTTCGCTTGAATGTAATTTTCAATTCCAAGGGGAACTGGCAGATTATTTTCCAGCAACGATTAGATATTTCCAAATTTTCCTCGATACTGGAAGCCCACCAGTGGTTAATGCTAATTCGATAACCACCTGTTAATAGCACTTGGTTGAAACATATTTGGTCACAGTGTTACATGGATAGAAAACATTCAAATAAACCCTTTCACATGAATGTATTTTTAAATTCCCAGAGGAACTGATCGATTATTTTCCGGATCTTTATCGATGCTGAATGGCATCCAAACGGAAAGAACTCCGTGCGTGTATGTGTGTGTGTAGCGGCTGCTTCGATGGTCATCTTCTCTTCTCCTGAAGGATCGGCTTCTCTGTGCTCCCTCACAGTTTCAAACAAACTGTTTGCGTTTCAGGGCAGATCTCGATCCTTCGCTGTCCAGCACCCTCAGCAACAATGTTGTCTTGTCGATGTCCTCACGAAAAATGAATGCGTCTCACCACCAGAATATCGCTTAAGTATGCTTTTTGTGCGTGATTGAATCGAGAGAAGGCGTGGTTTACGATGGCAATTTGGAAGGCAAACTAGAGGGGAATGAACTCTCTGAGCTCGAAACTTTCGGCGACTGAGCAATAATCGATTGCGTACGCATACAATATTGGATACGGAAATATCCTACTGATGGGGAAGAATAATCTTCAGAAGCTTTCCTGCGATTTACACTTGGTTGAAAAATTACAAAATCAAATGTATTTGATCGCTGTGTTATATGGTTAGAAAACATTAAAATAAACTCTTTCACATGAATGTATTTTTAAATTCCCAGAGGAACTGGCAGATTATTTTCCAGAAATGATTAGATCTTTCTGGAACTTTCTCGATGCTGAATGGCATCCAAACGGAAAGAATTCTGCGCGTGTATGTGTGTGTAGCGATGTCTTCCCGGGGAACCGTTTGTGGCATCACTCTCCTCCTGATGGATTCCCTTCTGGCCTAGGGTGCACAAACAGGCTCTTGGTGACACCGTTCATCCGCGCTTTCATGATAAACGAAGAGTTTCACCACAACAGCGACAACATGCTCCAATCGCTGTTCAATTAGAACTGAGTGGATTTCCGAGTGGCGCTCGCTTATATACCGATTGGTGATTTCAATAGCCTGTTTTGATAGCAATTTTAAGACTATTGAAACAAGTTTTTGGATCAAAAAGTAACAAGTATAGAACGCGTAGACATTTTATCTTTCGAATGAAGTGTTTATCATACCATTTCGTTCAGTTGTTTAGGAGCTATTAACGCTCAAAATCTCGGTCTCCGGCGTAACGCTTTCGTTTTCGAAACTTTGATTTTACACCCCGGTATAGAAATGAAAGACGTAGTCCTACGTCAAAAAAGTACGGCCACTGCAGTTTTATCCTGAAAATCAACCAATGACGGCGCTCCCCTTAACTCGTAAACGAAGCTCAATGCCGTCAACGCGAATTGACCTTCCTTTAGGAGTTTAGGGGAGCGTAAAAGATAATAATTGTTTTTCAGGCGGAATGAATACGTTTTTGATTCCAGATGGCTTTCTAACAAATTTGAAATATTAGTCTAACTTATTATTGCTTTCAGTATGACGATTAATCGATTAATCGATTATTTGGGGCGATTAATCGTATCGAATAACAAACTGCTGAAAAGTATTCGATTAGTTGATGAACGATTAATTTCAAAAATCGGGGATCACTAATTGAATGTTCTCGCTACACACGGACTTTTCTAGCTAATTGCCCTTAAAACTGTACTTATGCAAAATCACCGCTTTTTTATTCGCTCTCTCATTCACCCAATCATAGGGCACTGGATAAAGGTGTACCCCACTCATAAACGTTCCGAGAAGTTATGGTGACAGCATGTCTCGTGTGTACTTTTTCGAACGAAATCACACCCGACTTTAATAGTTCTACGGAAAGAATGTTCATTTATCCAGATTTGTAAGTTTGTAACATTCGTTACAAACTATTGTACCATGTTTTTCTACATTGGCTGGCATGTTGAAAATGATAATCAAGTTGTGTCGCATGTCAGTTCGTATTAATCAGTGTCATTTTCGGTGTGATTCATCGCGATGACAAAAATGACAATCCGATTGTGGCGCACTCTTTGATGGAATGATATTGTGCTTTTTTGCATACTCACAGCGTAATTATATTTTCACATAAGGGTGCGTTCGTCAAAAAAATATTGTAAGGGGTTGTGTCCAGGACACGACCGCATTTTCGACGTAGGACTACGGAATTATTTAATCCGAATATAATCAATAGAACATATTAGATATATTAGATATATAACATATCTCATACTAGATATATTATTTTTCTTTATTAAATTCATCTTGAAAGTGTGTTCACTTCGCCTGAAAATCCCGCCCAAAACTGATTTTTTTATATAAGTATTCGAACATTCCCTCTTTCTTACTGAGCGAACGTTCGTGGGTTCAATCGAAGAACTTTTCATTGATTAATGTCCTAACTGACCCTTTTGTAGAACATATGAGAATCAATTTTATTAACATTCTCTTAAAGTTTTCAAAAATATAAAAATATAATCTCACCATAACATCGATCTGCGGGCAGAGACAATACAAGAAAATGAAGACGGCTCAGATCGGACGATTCGGTCCACGGGTTTTGCGCTTAGTAACATGTTATTTGCTGATTAATGCGAACTGACATGCGACACAACTTGATTATCATTTTCAACATGTGTTATTTATACGGCCATTCCATGCCAAACCGATATAGTGGTTCTCAGATTTTCGTCAAAAGTGGTAGTGTTGTTCTTTCTCGCAAATTATGAGATCCGTATTTTTTTTATTTTTTTGTTAGGGCGACCATTCCCATTTTACGGTGGTCAAAAAAAACATTTTTTCGCATTTTTGCCAGAAATGACTTTTTTCAAAAATTCATAACTTTTGAACTACTAGACCGATTCTGATGATCGACATATCAAATTAATCTCTTTCAAACTCAAAGAACCTTGTTCCGTGTATGTCGCAGAAATGAGTGCGATATACTATGCTCTAGGGATCATTGAAACACTGCCCATCGACCATTATTTTATTTTTTCAGACAGTCTCAGCTCAATAGAGGCAATCCACTCAATGAAAGTTGATAAACGCTCATCTTATTTCCTAACAAGAATAAGACATCTATTGAGTGTTTTGGTTGGAAAATTATTCATGATTACCTTAGAATGGGTTCCCTCTCATTGCTCGATTCCTGGGAATGAGAAAGCGGACTCGCTAGCTAAGGTGGGCGCTTCAGAAGGCACACTTTTTGAAAGGCGAATTGCCTATAATAAATCTTTTCAGATTCCTCGTCAGCACACACTCGTTAGTTGGCAGCGCATGTGGAGTGAAGATGAGTTCGGTCGTTGGTTACACACGATTATCCCTAAGGTCTCGACGAGTGCTTGGTTTAAGGGATTGAATGTAGGTCGTGATTTCATTCGCGTGATATCTCGACTTATGTCCAATCTCTACAACCTAAACGCGCATCTCTATCGCATTGGGCTCGCAGCAAACAATCTTTGTGATTGTGGCGATGGCTACCACGACATCGAGCATATTGTCTGGTCGTGTATCCGGTTCCATGCTCCTCGCTCTCAGCTCTCTAGAGCACTGAGAGCAAAAGGCAGACAATCGGATATCCCCGTCCGGGATATCTTAGGTAGCCGTGATCCTGATCTTCTGCTTCATCTATACCTGTACCTCAGAAACGCCGATGTCAACGTTTAATGATGTTTCCTTCGTTGTGTCCCTGTTTCATATGTGCAGTCCACTGATAATTCAACAAGAGCCAAAGGTTGTACCGCTCATGACAACTCTACACGAGCTGATGATTGTACCGGCTAGTGATCATTCTATCCTGGATTCCTCGAGTCGAGAAGACGCACCACGCTAGATATGGGGTACAGACTAGGGGGCGTTGCTGATTAATGGTCAGCTGCATCCCAATAGGAAGTATCCCGTGTCGGGCACACGTACAGAGCATTGAAGACTGCAACATCCCAATTACGAGAACACTTGTAATACTCGAGCCGACCGCGAGTAATCGGTTACATATTAGGCTGTCAAAAAAGTCCTGCGGTATTTTTTTTGAATTTTCATTTGTTCATAAAATTAGTTACAATCATCTGTTTTAAGTCAAATATGAGCCGTTTTGTTCGATGACTTGTTCCCAACGAGATGCCAACTTCATAATACCCCTGTTATAGAAGCTCGCTTCCTGATTGGCAAAAAACTCGGATAGCCAATTTTCACAGGCCTCTTTTGTGGCTAAGTTCTAGCTAGCTCGTTCGCCATGGACAAAAACAGATGGTAGTCACTTGGTGCAATGTCCGGACTATACGGCGGATGCAAAAGAACCTCCCATCCGAGCTCCCGGAGCTTCTGGCGCGTCACCAAAGAAGTGTGTGGCCTGGCGTTGTCCTGATGGAAAACAATGCGGCCTCTGTTTATCAAAGATGACCTCTTCTTCATGAGTGCTACCTTCAAGCGGTCCAGTTGTTGGCAGTACAGGTCCGAATTGAGCGTTTGGCCATAGGGAAGCAGCTCATAATAAATTATTCCTTGACAATCCCACCAAACACACAGCAGAACCTTCCTGGCCGTTAATGAGGGCCTGGCCACCGTCTGAGCCGCTTCAGCGGGCTTCGACCACGACCGTTTGCGCTTGACCCACTTTTCATCGCCAGTCACCATCCGCTTCAGAAACGGGTCGATTTTGTTGCGATTCAGCAGCGATTCACATGCGTCGATACGGTCAAAGATGTTTTTTTTGCGTCAATGTGTGTGGCACCCATATATCGAGCTTCTTTGTGAATCCAAGCATCTTCAAATGGTTAATAACGGTTTGATGACTTATCCCCAGCTCTTGACCGATGCTACGGCTGCTACTATGCCGGTCTTTCTCGGCTAATTCAGCGATTTTGTCGCAATTTTCGACGACAGGCCTTCCGGAGCGTGGCGCATCTTCGACGACCTCTACACCAGAACGAAAACGTTGAAACCATCGTTGTGCGGTGGAAATGGAAACTGTATCGGGTCCATAAACTGCACAAATTTTATTGGCAACTTGAGATGCATTTTTGCCTTTGTCATAGTAGTACTGTAAAATATGTCGGATTTTCTCTTTATTTTGCTCCATATTTGCGACACTATAACTCACGAACGACTTAACCGAACAAAACACTGTCAAGGACTATATTATAGCGCGGACTATATTATATAATACCTTTCCAACAAGCTATAGTATGACTCGATACAATGAATACAACTAGAACTACGCGCTTACAACGACACCTCGCGGAAATACCGCAGGACTTTTTTGACAGCCTCAAAAATGAAAAAAACGCCCCTCTGGTTTCGACATATGTTATGCGAAAAATCCTCAGCTTTTCAGAAAAAAATATGAAAAAATATACCGCCCTAGGTCCAGAGACTATGAAAACAATAAAAACGAATACAATCAATAATAACGAGAACAGAATTCGAACGAAACGAGAACGAGACAAAAAATCGAATCCTTATGTGATTTAAAACAAAAAAGCTCTTTATCAATCTCCTTCTAAATGCAGCCACTTTTGAAATTTAAAAAAAATATTTCTAATTTATTGTCTTTAAATGATTGTTGACATACAAAAATTCCATGAGCCTGATTCTCGAATACACTTCACGGTGGAAACGAAATAAAACGTATTTGCGATGACAACGGTACGGTGTCGACATCTGGATACGAAATTAGTTTCCCACTAAAACTTATAATTATAATATCAAATAATCTTCAGATAAAATTTTTGTATGAGATTATTATACAACATGAAGAAAACAAAGTTTTCCATTCACATTGAACACCAGTTTAATACGAAGAAGTTAATTCTCATTAATGATTTTTATTTGAAAAGTACTCATTCTGCCTGAAAACTCATTATTATCTTCGACACTTCACTAACTCGTAAAACGTAGTTCAATGGCGTGCCGTTTATTTCGTTTCCACCGTGAAGTGTTTTCGAGAATCAGGCCAAATGTTTCGAAAATTCATAAAAATTAGATGTTCCACAAAGTTCGTCAAAAATAGTTTTACCATCTTGGGTTTATTTTTTAAATTGTCTACATGACTTCTATTATATATTAAAAAAATTAAATAATACATTTATAAATTTAGAAAAAAAATATAATTGAAAAAGACAATAAATTAGAAATATTTTTTCAATTCAATCTCGAGAATTGCTGTATTTAGAAGGAGATTGATACAGAGCTTTTTTATTTTAAATCCCATGAAGATTCATAATTTGTGGCTAAAAATTATTGTTAACATACAAAAATTCGAAGTTTCGAAAATTCATCAAAATTCGATGTTCCACAAAGTTCGTCAAAAATCGTTTTACCATCGTGTAGTCATTTTATAAATTTCCTACATGACTTCTTTTTTATATTAAAAAATAAAAAAAAATAAAAAATATGTATTTTATATATTGCAAATTGAAGTTTTTTTTGTAAATGAAAAAAAAAACACTTATTTTTTGCTCAGTGTATATTTTTTCACGTTTGAACAATCAATAATTTCTAAGACACCATTTCGGTAGGACCCATAGCTTTTGAGATATAAATTATCAAAGATTTCTCTTACTAAAATCGATACGCCCTTTTCAAAAGTTACACCTGAGTCAAAAAATTCCCAAATGTTGTGAAAAACTCATATTTGGCAGAAAAGATGCTGTTTATTGTGTTACAGCGTCAAATGCACAAATCAAAGCACGTGTTTTTAAGAGTGTCGAAATGTTTGTATGTATGGAGCAGACTACTCATTCTCTCAAACTGAATGTCAGGTTCAGAATTGTACTCAAAAAAAACCCAAATGATGCCAAGTAGGGACTGAACCAAGATCCGCTGAGTTGCAAGGCTTTCTTATAGTAACTTTCAACATTTTTGGCTGGTTCGTCAATCCATTTCAACTTTCAACTAATTCAAACTGTTTAGGGATTTGGGAAAAGTGTTCCCGTGGCCGAGTGGTTAGCGTTACACATCATCATGTCGGTGGTTCGGGTTCGATTCCCATTCTGGCCGAGGAATTTTTCGTCAAAGAATTTTCGTCCGACTTGCACTGTGATCACGCGTATCCTAGAGCTTGCCACTCCGGAATACATTCAAGGCGTGTTATATGGCATAGAAATCTCAACTAAGTGCTACTAACAAAAATGACGCAAGTAATACTACGTTGAAAAGGCAAAAGTTCCACTAGGAACATTAGTTCCACCCAAGAAGAAGGCATTATGGAATCATAATGTTTCTGTTTTCTAATGTGTCTCCCTTCCTGAAAGACCTAGTCCTACGTCAAAAAGTAAGACACGATTCGAACCACATAACCGATGCGTAAAAGCAACACTCGAGCGCGATTCAAAACGCGATTTATTGTCCATTCCTGTGGCGACTCGGAGTGATCTATTTTGCAGATCGTAAAAATTCTTCGCTGCCGTCAACAATTCGAACCAATAAACGTCAATCCGAGGTTCGGTACGCCTGAGAACAAATGTGGCTAGATGAGATAAGTCAAGTGATTGAAGGCGTATATATTCAAATTGATTTTGTCGTATTCCGACAAAGTGATCGACGTTCGTTCGTTTGTTCGAATATGTGTGTATAAGTTGTTCAAGAGAACGCGTATATTCGATCGCACGATCTGCCCGTGTGCCACCTGTACCGTCGTCATTTGGTTCCATTTTAATTCTTGTTTTTTTTATTGCCTCGCTTGGCGTATACTCAAAGCAGGTTTTTCAAGCAGCAGCAGCGACTTCGCTCGCCTTGGCTGCCAAACAAGAAATAGACCGGCAGTTCCAGTCAGTCAGTACGAGATTGGCGCGCGGTGACAATAGAGACAGCGCGGTTCACGCGATCGTCGTTTGTTCGATAGTTTGGTGGATTTTAGCGCGCGACAGCGCAAGGGCAAAACGGTGTGTGGAAGTGATTGCCAAAAAAAAATCTCAACGACAACAACATTGTCTTATTGATCGAAGGTGTTTTCAATCAAGAGATCCGTCGGTTCAAGGATGCTAGCACCAGAAGTGCGTGTTCTACAGTCTACATGAGCTGAACGACGCATGTGGCTGCGTTTCGCACGTGTAAATTGTGTAAGTGCGAATGTAATTTTCATATTAAAAGATAAACGAATTTGTACAGCCGAGAGTGAGAGTGAGTGTGATAATGGCAGCTTAATCCAATTGGAGATAATAAATCTATTGTGTTACATGGCGCGATGGTCGTCTGTTGTATTTATTTTTGTCAGCCGCCAGTGAATAGTGAATATGTACTCTGAACGACGAGTATCAACATAACAACATATCATCATATAACCTCCGTACGAAATTGATGAAGAATCAAGGAAACATAGCCAATCGTTCCGAGGTAAACTGCTGCTTCTATGAATATGATCATTTTAATCATTTAATTAACGCATTGTCAGCGTAGAATCTGTGCGTAGTGCGCGTCCAAAACACAAAACACAAATATTTATCTGTTGACTACCTCAACTAGAAAAACCCGCGGCCCAACCCTCAAAACAACACGGAGAGAAGCAAGCAATCAAAAACACCACGCGCAGCTAAACAACGACGGCGGGAAGTCACTTCACTTCCATCGGTCATCAGCTTAAGCGAGGCGTCTGTTTTTCAAAGCCATGAATAATTCATGGTAACTTTCTATCCCCGTGGCTTCGTCGAGTTGGTTACCACCACCGGTGTTGTTAGAAAGTGTCTTCATTTAGCTCTAGCGTAGCAGCGCCGTGAAACACTGATGGTTATTAATGTCAAATTGGACGCGGAGAATCTGCAATTCTTTTTTGGCTTATGTGTGTGGTTTTGCGATTGCAGAAAATGTACCACTTAAAGTATTGTTCATTCATCGGCTTTTTTCAGTGGCAACTTATTTTCCGCTGCTTGCTAATAGATGGCTCCAGTAGTCGACCTGTGCTGATCGGTCTCGACACATCCAGAACGTCATGAACCAAACTAGATATATGCTGATAAAACTTGCCCGGCGTTTTCAGCATGAGCTGTTGAAACCGAACGACACCATCACTGAGGAACGTTATCGGGTTCAACTGATGCTTTTGAGTCAAGCACTGCGCGCAAATCGGCAATATACGAGCAAAGGCACAAACAAGTAATTTCACGGCATGACAACGCATGGCCTCACGTTGCCAAACCCATGATCGGGCTGGTCAGTAGTTCCGCTCATATGAAAACATAGAAAAAAAAATATTCGTGGATGACCTCAAAATACAATGATAGAAAAAGCTTTGAATAACTCTAGAGATACACTACCATTTTGAACTATGCCGGTATTTTTGTGCACAACATTTCACACTGATCGGCTGAATAGTTTAGTAATATTCCATAAGTACTCCCTTCACATTCTTCTCTACTTACAACCAAGTATGGAAAAGTTCATTCGCTCATTTCTCCACACCTAATTATAAATCACTCTTGTATCTGCTCGGAATAATCATGGCGAAGAGCAAGCAATCATGAGATTGCACGATGAATCATTTTTCACTCTCCGACCATCATTCGGGACTGAGACAACATAACAAAACAAAGAGTGGAAAACAACATTCGATGCATGAATACTCCTTTGGAAGGAACGCACGGAACAAAATAACGAGTGAGTCAAAATAGACTCTATCTGAGTGTATGTATAATTTTATTTTCCCTTCTACTCTCTTTCTTGTCAATGCAAATGCACATGAATCTACCTTTCCGCTCACCAATAACTTGCGTTAATGTGGTCTTTTGCGTTGGCTTAGATCGTTTCATACTAACACAAAAAAATGTCATTGCAATAGTGCACAGAAACCAACTCGATTTCAACTATTTACCTGTATTTTACTGCCGCGATCGAGGCTGCAACGATTGCTATTTGAGTAAAAAACAAAGGATTTTACGGAGACACTCGCTGGCTCAAGCAAAAGTCTCCAATTTGATTCTCTCACCATCTAACGTTATTCCGAAAGGGCAAATGAGAGAATGCAAAATTCTCTGAGAATAGATGAGCGGAATCGAGACAGTATTTTCCTGTTAAACTCGAGAATGAACTTTGCGAAGATGATAGGTGAATGTTTTCTGTCTCAAATAAAGTGAGGCATAAACAAAGAATAGAAGACTGAGTTTTATCTGTGAATGAGTGTTGTTGGACGAATTTCGATGCGATTTTGCCCATACCTGCTTACAACACAGGATATGAGGGAAATTGGTAGGACCAAAGTCGCATAATTAACTCTATTCCCTATTTCTTTCCCTTCCCCTATTTATTTTCTCTCTCTCCCCTCATTCGATTTCTTATTTTTCCTCTCTCTCTCTCTCTCTCTCTCTCTCTCTCTCTCTCTCTCTCTCTATTTCTATCTTTTTCTCTATCACTTTCCTCTTCCACTTTTCCTTCCTAGCCCTGTCTCTTTTCTTACTTTATTTAATGTTTGCTTCATCTTTTCGTCTTTCTTTTTACTCTCTCTCATCTCTCTCTCTCTCTTTCTTTCATCTCTCTCTCTCTCTCTCTCTCTTTCTTTCATCTCTCTCTCTCTCTCTTTCTTTCATCTCTCTCTCTCTCTCTTTCTTTCATCTCTCTCTCTCTCTTTCTTTCATCTCTCTCTCTCTCTCTTTCTTTCATCGGCTAAACACGCATCAAAACCAAATCCTCAATTCTCCAACGCTGAATAGCTGCTATATCCCACAAGTATCCGTTTACCCGTCGAAACATGTACCGATTAAGAATGGCTCTCCAACTTGACGCGCAATCCGTCACAGCTACCATTGCAAGATCTCCAATGGACGCGCTCATATTTGTGTATGTGTCTCATCGTACTCGAAAACCCTTGAATACAAAATTTTCATATCGATCTATTTTCGAGTCAATACAAAACATACATATAGGCTGATCAAAATTCGTTAACAACAAAAGTGTTAGATCAGTCATGCTCGTCTTGCTCTAAAACATTTCTTTACTTACAAAGTAAATGTCGAAAACGTTGCATTCTATCACTAGTTTATTCAATAATTAAACAATACAAACAAATGATTCCTAAACCAATAGTAGTCTTACTTAAACCTTGCGGTTATATCATTATACCCATATTTTTTTCTCCATAGAAGAATGATCAGCATGCCAAAGTTGGAGAATTCAATTGAAAATATAATTAAATTGAAAACTTCGTCGGGATTTATTACAGCATTTATGAATTTTTCATTTGTCACTTTGCTTAACATTTCGTTTAGATCGTTAAACGCTTTCAGACGATTTCTATCATAGCTATTTACGATAACTGATGAAATTTCGGAACCAGTTTATTTGAAATAGCCATGAATGTTCAAAATTGAACTGCTAATGAGCAGTATAGTCGTTTTTTCCATTCAAATTCCCAATATGAATTGAATTTACGAATTCAAAGTAGCTATTATTTTTATTCCATTAAACAAATGAATATTACACTGATTTCTAATTACACTAATTATACGCCACCTTTTAAAAATGATGGTGCAATTTATAAAATTTTTGAAATGCGTTCGCACAACGAATGATAGCACAAAAGTATGCACCATAATTAAAATCTCTTGTACACAAATTTTTATGCCGATCGGTTCAGCAGTGTTTGAGTCTATAAACCCTCCTCATTTGTTTTTATTTACCTCGTAGGATTTGAGGGCAACTATTGTCACTATTTTTTTCTCTCTCTCAATCTCTCTCTTTCTCTTGCTCTCTCTATCTCTTTCTATCAGTCTCCTTTCCTCTTTCTATACTCTTCCATTTGTTTTTTTATATCTCTCTCTTACCTCTCTCATCACTCCCTTATACAATCAAAGAAACTCATATTTGTGTATGTTTAGAAAAAAATATATACTTTTTGAATTTTAGAGCCTCACATTTCTCAAAATGTTTCTCTAATAGTATACATTTGGGATGAAGTTTACAATTTTGAGTAGTTTATATTTGAAGCATTCAATTTCTTTTGTATCGGTCACTGTCACTCGGGTGCCAATGAAAATGGTCATCTCGAATTTCAAAAAGTTACCCAAAAAAAAAGTTTACCGTCTTGAAAAATCGTCCTATTCAAAATATCAGCTCAATCGGACTTAAGGGAGGGTGACGCAAAGCGGTCAAAGGTTCAGTTTTTTTGAAAATTTAAATATCACTCAAGGTGGGAGTAAAGGAAAATTATATTTTCGATTTTTTTTATGCCAAATGTCTTAAAATTGCATAAAACGTCGAAATCTTCTGTCATCTCGGAAAAGGATTGTCAAAAATCGATACTCTTTTTAAGACATTTTGCATAAAAAAATAAAAAACCCCGATTTCCGGTGATTTTTTGATTTTCCAAAAAAATCAAATTTTAACGTCTGTGACACTAGTGAATGAAGTCCGATTGAACTTATTTTGGGTATTGGGTATTTCATCCTAGAGATGACAGTATTTTAATACATTTGGCATAAAAAAAGATTTTTGAAAACCCCGATTTCCTTTACTCTCCCTTTGCGTGATTTTTCGATTTTCAAAAAACTCAAACTTCGACCGCTTTGCGCCACTCTCTCTTAAGTCCGATTGAGCTGAAATATTGCATAGGCTGTTTTTTCGAGGTGGTGAGCATTTTGTATGGGGTAACTTCTTGAAATTTTAGGGTCGATATTTCCCTATACATTCATTGGTACACTAATGCATATCTGAGAAGATAAATGTTGATTTCAATCGAATTCGAAAAGTGTTCCAGAAAATCATAAATGCTATTATTGGCGTTGTTTATTCTCAATCACGAATGTACGTTCAGAAGAATAATTTCGGGAGGAAGCGCGAATGTTCGGTTCGAAATTATTTGAAACAAAACAGCATTATAGACGGGACAAAGATCAGCGGGTCAGCTAGTTTTTTATAAATGTTAAGTCGTATGTTTTATTTGAAAAATATTACAGTAAGGATAGGACACCATTCTAAATTTTCAATTTATTATTAAGGGAGGTCTCAGCTTTTCATAAATCATCAAAAAAGATAGGAGTTAACAACACTTTCCGCTTGGAAGTATTGGTTAAGTGTATTATGCATTGTATTATGCAGTTCAAAATTAACTCTGTCTTGAGAAAATTCATTTGGAATCATCATTTGATGTTGGCTTTTTTATTATAGAGGCTTTAAGCTTCAGAGTTTATTCGTCTCAAGCCTTGAAAAAGGTCTATTAGAAGATCAATCAATGGAGGATCCTGGGAAAGGAAACGGAGGCGGAGGCTACGGACACCCTCGCAATATATCGTCAGTGACGAAACAGAGATAGAGATAGTGTTTCAACATAAAAACGTTTTGTATATTGAACATTTGGCGTTGAGCAAATTTCATTAGAGATGTATAATATTTGTGCTGTGTAGCCCAACAATTTTGTTGAAAACTACATCGAAGTAAAGCAATGATTAATTTCGGATAGTCTCATCTGAAATTGGTCACAAAACAATTGTAGGGGGTCGTGTCCGGTTTGGTTGCCGTAGAACTACGAAATTATTTTAATAAACTCGCTCGCTTATCACATCGGATATAAACGAATACATAGAATTTTTTTAAATAACCCTTTAGCACAAAGTTTTACTGGCACTGAAAAGAGTCGATAGTTCGCGTGGATTTGTAGAATCAACTAAACATGGTTGATTCATGTTTCATGCTCACGAGAATAATACGAGAAGCGGAAGAATGACGAGCATGCATCGTTATTCTTCCCTATTGGTGTTATGTCTACAACAGCTTTCGCGGCGGTCTATTTCCAATTGACATACATACGGTCACATGTGATCATATGTTTATTCCACCACCACCACCAACATTATTCCACTTTTCTAATAAACAAAACTGAAGGCTCTATGCGGGTGGCGCATTGTTTCACTGAGAGTAACGTGCTTGAACTTCTTCGGAAACTAGTTCTAAAAAGAACTGATCATTTACTATAAAATTTACTGATTCGATAAAACTGTAAAAATACGCCGCGACAGTAACGAAGCACAAACACATGCGTCGTTATTTCACATCATCACAGAAGACTAAGCTCTCTTTTCCTGCTGCTGCCGTTGCCGCTGGTGATGTGGCTGAGGTTGCTGATGTTGCTACTACATATTTCTTCTGCTTCTACCGTATGGGTGGTAACTGTTCCACGGATGCAAAAAAAATCATTCAATTCGCTGCGGGACAGCTATTTTTATGTTTTTTTTCTCTGGGTGGCTAACAATTCACTAAGGGGTGGGGCTTGCGATACAGCTTGTGACACAAGTGCTCTTCACCAGACTGAAAGACGTTGCCCTACGTCAAAAATAATAATCATACCGAAGGTTTATTTTTTCTTTCTAACGGATTCAATTGACGATCAGTTTTTGTTTATATATTGAGTGTTACAGGTTCAGACATACTGCACTTTATCGGATTTTGTTCTAATAATTTACCATGTGTACGGAAAAATGGGAGAAGGACTCTGCGTAGAATTGTTCTACTGCATCTCCTATGTGATGTCGCTATATTGTGTTTTTTTTCTTGAAAAACGATCTAATTATTTGTGTCAAACACATTGATGAAATGGGTCATATGATTTGAGTGATAACTAAGTGGTGTTTACAGTGTGACTTATCAAACCTAGCACACATTTTATGTTTCATCTTGAAATATAAATATACTCCTCAGAAGGTACACATAAAACTGGGTATAATCACCCTTAATCCTATACACAACAGAACGTGAAGATGCGACCAATTTATTAGATTACGCATGATGATGGTGTGCCTTTTTGCAGCCTCACCTAGAATAAATATATATGGCTTGGCTCTGAACATGCAAAAATAATCATCATCGCATCGCGCTCAGCCCCATGATTAACAGCGCGCGGTACCATTATTTGCGAAGGGTGCAGCTTTCCAAGGAAGAGTGAACGATATTTCCTCCGAGTGTCACACCGAGCAGATGTCAAACAACATAAATGTGCCAATTTAGAGAACGCGTGGCGTGTGCTGGGCTGTGCGTTCCAGGTTGTGTTTCAGCTTCGCAAACACAGGAAAGAGTGCCCGACATAATATATGGTGCGCCTGCCTCAGACTCCATTAAATCATCCCCCTACTGTATTCTGAGACACGGAATGAATCATTAAAAGCTCGAATCTTCTTTCAGCTATAAGCAAAAATTTCGCTTTGCGGTGCTTTCCGTGCTAATCATGTTACGCAAACGCTCTTCGGTGACGCACACGTCTGGCAGATTATGTTCCTAACATAAAGGCACCTGCCTGCGATGTACCATCCAGGTGCTAACAAGAGTGCACAAAATGAAAAGGAGATACACGCATCTCGGGACAGCAATTCTTAACAACTGTTGAGAACTGCAGCAGTCCCTTCGATTTTGGGATCGTGTTGTACACACGTTTGACGACATAAATTTGAAAACAGTTATCTCCGCCGTCGTTGCAATCTAAACTAACATTCTGTCCTATTTTCGTTTCGTTTCATTCCACAGATCCACAGCGCAACCCGGCTCAGCATCCATTTTTCTCAAGTGAGTATATCATAACAGATAGCGTAATCGCTTCTCGTATGTGGGTCATATATTACAGCTTATGGATTTCCGAAACGGCCATTTGGGGTTTGCTTCCAACCAGAAACAGAATACTGCCAGCCGTGGCTCAGTGATGTTGGAGAGGTCAATTGAAATACCGATTGAAAATGTTTCATTTTTTATCAAGGGAGTGCTATTGACCCAAAAAGCGATTGGTTATTGGAAGTCACAGATTTAGACATAATTTTGTGTCTTCATTTCATCATTTTTTTCTGATGGTTTCAACTTGGACATATTTTATTCAAAACTATTGTATCCCTGGGTTACTTCATTGCTGCCTGTCGATGATTGATTATTTTGCATCAAGAGCGATCACTTTATATCTTTGGTATATCGGCAATAGAAGACATTTTCAAAATGTAATGAAGCTTGATTCAGCTAGAATATGTACGTAAGAAATTTATTTGATAAAGTTTCCGAACAATCTACTGCCAAAACATTCCAGAACAGACCAGAAGGACCGCTGTAGTAAAATGAGCAGTTGCGCAGATTTGAACTGCAGCCAGCTTTAGAACACTCGTCGCTGTCGAGATTTCAAATATAAACAGTGACTGCGGTAGATTACGCCTATTGAGCAATCCCATTCCAAATCAACAAATAAAATAAGTAAAAAAAAACTTTTTAAGTTAAACGGTTTAATTGTGATTAAACATAATAATGTACTAAAAGCTAGAAAATAAATACGCAAGTAGCAGTTAGCAGTTATCACACCTTCATTAGTCTGATAAGACTAAAATAAAATCGTGGGACATATGATGAAGTCGCTAATTGTGGATAATGGAAATCCAACGTGCCCCACGATTTTATTTTAGTCTTATCAATGCCCTAGACTAATGAAGGAGAGGTGTGATAACTGCTAACTGCTACTTACCTAATTATTTTCTAGCTTTTAGTACATTGTTATGTTTAATCACAATTAAACCGTTTAACTTAAAAAGTTTTTTTTACTTATTTTATTTTCTAGTTTTTAGTACATTATTTGTTTCATTAGAATATTTCTCTACAATAAAACCATTGTACTGTATTCTATTAGTCAAATAATTTCATTTGATACCGATGTTGAGTGGATTGCAGAAAATACATAGTGTGTTCTCCAAGTCAAATTCGTTCGTTTGATACACCTATCTCAATCACCCTTTTTTTGAGATGATATGCAATCAGCTATTTTGTAGCGGCGGCCAAATTGGATTTTTCAAGATAAGCAGTTTTAAAATGACAGCAGAGATAAAAGTGTTTTATAAATTCGGTCAGTTCTTATTGGTCAAATTTCTATTAATTTGGGACAACCACACAGACATACAAACATACATAAAAACAGTTCAAGCTAAATAAAACCGTTAAATAAAGTAATTTGCTATTTTGTGATTTCGGCCATCTTGGGTTTGGATTTTTCATGATCTGCTCTGATCTATTATTCAAGCCCTTTCATTTGATACCCATATTAATTGGGATTTGAGAAAATATGTAGCCCGCCATTTGGTACTGGCAGCCATCTTGGATTTGCATTTTCATAAATAACTGTTCTACTAGTCAAGCCATTTCATTTGATACCCATAATAATAGGGTTTTGAGAAAATATGCAGTTCGTCATTTAGTAGTTGAAGCCATCTTGGATTTGCATTTTTCATAAATTACTGTGTTCTACTAGTCAAGTCCTCTCATTTGTAACCCATAATAATAGAGTTTTCAGAAAATATGTAGTCCGCTATTTTGTAATGGCAGCCATCTTGGATTTGCATTTTTCATAAATAACTGTGTTCTACTAGTCAAGCCCTTTCATTTGATACCCATATTAACGGGGTTTTGACATAATATGTAGTCCACCATTTTGTAGTGGCAGCCATCTTGGATTTGCATTTTTTCATAAATAACCGTGTTCTACTAGTCAAGCCCTTTCATTTGATACCCATATAATTGAGGTTTTGAGAAAATATGTAGCCCGCCATTTTGTAGTGGCAGCCATCTTGGACTTGCATTTTTCATAAATAATCGTATTCTACTAGTCAAGCCCTTTCATTTGATACTCATATTAATGAGGTTTTGAGAAAATATATAGTCCGCCATTTTGTAGTGGCAGCCATCTTGGATTTGTATTTTTCATAAATAACAGCAATCTTGGATTTGCATTTTCCATAAATAACTGTGTTCTACTAGTCAAGCACTTTCATTTGATACCCATATTGATGGGGTTTTGGAAAACCCATATCGATGAGGTTTTGAGCAAATATGTGACCCGCCATTTTGTAGCGGTCGCCATCTTGAATTTTTGAGATCATAAGATACGCAGTTTTATAATCTAAATGTTCGTTGAAATGATTAGGTATTGAGGTTTGTGTCTATGGGAGAAGAGAATACTAGAGCAATGTCACTCCCACAGGTTTACCCCTTTATCAACAAAAATTATATCAAAATTTAACAAACCAATTCTTCTTACACAGCAATTCACGAGACGAAATTCGGAAGTCTGGAGTACATTTTAGTTATAGTTATAGTTATAGTTGTAGTTGTAGTTGTAGTTGTAGTTATGGTTATAGTTATAGTTATAGTTATAGTTATAGTTATAGTTATAGTTATAGTTATAGTTATAGTTATAGTTATAGTTATAGTTATAGTTATAGTTATAGTTTTAGTTATAGTTATAGTTATAGTTATAGTTATAGTTATAGTTATAGTTATAGTTATAGTTATAGTTATAGTTATAGTTATAGTTATAGTTATAGTTATAGTTATAGTTATAGTTATAGTTTAAAAAGCTACGCCAGTAACACCGGCTGAGTGTATCCTATGGTTTACCTTCACTACTAACAAATTCCTGAATTCCCGAGACATTTATGAGAGGTCGTAGAGTTCTCTGCATCTCTCTTAAGTAAATGTTGAACTAACATTCCTTCCCTTTCCTTAGCAGTTGCAAGGACGTGGCCAGGACAGTTCTTAACTGTTGGAGAAAACATGCCTTCATCTAAGAGATATTACCAATCATCAGCAACGGATGGAGGCTAGTTTTTAACTCAACAATTCTGAATTCGTACCACCTACGATATTGTGCAACTTGCTCAATGCTAATGCTAATGCTAATGCTCATAAGATACGCAGTTTTATAATGACTACAGAGATAAAGGTGTGTTCCAAATTTCAGATCAATCGGTCAACAGAAAGAGGGTCAAATTTCTATTAATATGGGTCAGCGCTACAGACAAACACGTTAGAAAGTTACAAACATACAAACATACAAACAAATTACAGGGCAAGCTAAATAAAACCGTTTAAAAACAGCAAGTTTTGACACGACCCTCTTGGATTTTATTTGAACTTGTTACAAATGATGGAAGCTACCCAAAATCACAATTTTTATTATCATATGATCAGACTAAATTTCGAATGATTTTTTAAAAGGGCTTATTCAAAATTATTGATCTTTCTTTCAAAAATCGTAACTCAAGATCCAGATGTCTGAATCAAACTGAATCAAGCTTTGTGAAATCGTAACCATTTAAGAAAAATAACATAAAAAATGGAATTCACATGCGATTCTACATAAAAACTATATATAACGTTTTATCCTAGGACTAACCGTTTCCGAGATATAATAATTATTTATGGTGAAAATAATGTTAGAGGAATTTCTTTACGATGTAGTATTATAATGAAAATTGCGATTTTGAGTAGTTGAAAAAATTGAAGAGGATTGAGTCAGCGGCTGGCTGATTAATATATTGGTAGACAAATATATTTTTGTGCTATATTTAAGGTTGCTTTCAAATTCGTTGCACAAAGTGTGCCAAATGCAATTTCTCAAGAAAAAAGCTGTACCAACAAATGCGAGTTTCTTTTAACACTTTCCTGTTACTCTCGACATACGGTATTTAAGACCGGCATTGACACTCCAACCGAACGGGACATAATGTTACGTGGTTTCGTGGTTAGCCGTACCATTGTTATACTCGTGAGCTAATAGAGTTCACCTTGAATTTAAAACTTTATTACTCTGAGGCGCTAATACAAATGGGCGCGCGGATCGCACGCTAGAGATTATGTACCGCTAGCTAACATATGTTTTGACTATCAAAGCACAGTGTATTGGCGATAAATGATTAACATTTTAAATACTCCCCATTCGTCAAGCCTCACCATTGTTGGATGAAATTAAGCCCCATTAAATTCAGTTTCTCCAAAACATTATGCTAATGCTGCAACCACTCACCTGGCACATCAAAATGAAATTATAAAAACAAACGTGTGAAAACACACAAACAAACGATGATAAATATTGCGCACCCTATTGTCTTTCTTTGCCCCGAAGCGTCTAGAGTCCGACTCCGGCTTGGAAAAAATAAGTTATTCAAAAATCAATGTTCGACCGCGCAATGAGACGACTCCCCGTCATCATCGTAATCATTAGCATGATTGGCAGCCATCTGACAGCTGAAATGGACACTATCCCGTCCGGTTTACGAAGGTGGTGGTGGGTTCAATTGATTAAAAAAAACAAAGAACGTCGCAAGGCGTCGTTATATTCGCGCTTGGCAAGTTCTTTGCGAGAACAATAGTGTTAAACGTCTACATTATTTGTTGAAGACATATTTCCCAGCAGCATTACAGGCACATGTTCACACGATAGGAGGAGCAGCGGCTTCCTCCGGTAAAATGGCGCTTAAAATAGACAGTTGTTTATGAGAGCACAACAGTTATTGTCGCTTGCAATATTTTCTCTCTGAATCATTCTGTACGTTATAGTTCTTCATATGTTGTTTTTTTTACGTTGCCTCGCTTGGTCGTGAATCCCAATGAATGTAAATCATAAGCCGTTGGGTTGCATAGGTAATAAAGCTGAGGTGAATGACTAGACGATTTTCATTCTAAAATTTTTATTCATAATTTAGAGTGTATCCAAATCTCTAGGTAGTGTTCGGAACTTTTCGTTAGAAAATCCTTCAGCCCTAAACTCGGGAACAAATTCATGAAGCCGAAATAATATATAATTTTTTCTACAATCTAAACAACTAAATGAATGTTTTTGCATCATGCAATTTATGGAGCAATTCTAAATAAAATCAATTATGAGGGACATTTTGAATGAACCATCAAAAGAGGAATTCTAGTCTAGAAATGTGAATAAATTCAAAATTTTTCGACTAGTCATTGGAACGACCATCTCGTATTGCCAAATGTAGGAAATTGTTTGAATTTTCATTTAATTTTTAATTTTTATTTTTAATTTAAACAATAACATTAGACAAAAATTCAAAAGATTTAGATTCATTTTTTCTTAAAAACCTTATTTTGAATTTAAAAAATGTATGAAAAGCCCATACAATAATCAACAAGTCATCCATACCTTGGTAGAATGGCACTTCTCCAGGAAAAACGTTTTTCTAACAACAACTTTTTCATATTTTTTCCAAAAAATTACTGCTAATGTTTAACTCGTAACATTTTTTGTGTCAATTCACGCAATTGACATATTCTGCCAACTTTTTTTTGTTTAGAAACCGGTCAATCCTAAGAATTGACAGACAAAAATGGGTACTTTTGTATTAGCGTCACCGGAGCCGAAATACAATAGATAGCATTTTTATTGTACACACTGACACTCAGATATCTTTTGTATTGTTGATGCCTTGTTGACTACAGACATTTTTATTGGTACGAAAATGCCGTCGGAAGCGGCGGCCTTTCGCAAGCAAACATGTGTTCCATCGATTTCCCGGTTAGTTTGTAACATAGGAGACGATCCTTTGGTTAGGTCCGACCGAGTGTTAGCGAGTAACCGGGCAATCGACGGAACACAGCTTTGATTACGTTGACCTCAGAATAAATTTAATTAAGAAAAACCAATTCATAATGAAAATTGCGCTCCGTTGGTTTATACTTAAAATGACAAAACACTGCATACAACAAGGCAACAACAATACAAATAATATTTGAATGCCAGTGAGAACAATAAAAATGCTATCTATTGTAGTTCGGCTCCGGTGACGCTAATACGAAAGTACCCAAAAATGTGACTTTCAGGAGACTTCAGGCAAAAATGCTAAACAGGCAAACCTTTTTTTGTGCAGTTGCTTTTTGTGCAATTTCTCATTTGTGTGACTATTTAGGTGCGATTTTATTATTTGCTTGATTAGTTTGTGTGATTCAAGATGTCATAATAAAATCGCACAAACGAGGGATCACGCAGAAAGGGATCGCACAAAAACAGATTTTCCTGTATATTTAAAAACCAAAACCCAAATTAGCGTTGGCAGAAAATATATCATCTTCGCCAGAAAAAAATTGCTTTTTCGTGTGCTAAAAGGTGAAATAAGCAAATAAAAGCATCTTGTTACTGCCTGGCCCGATTCAAACAATCGGACATGTGATTTGAAAAAAGACACACATCGAATTTTCAACACTTCATTTTCCACACACAAACGACTAACACAAAAAACAACGCTTGAAATTCCGCAGCGAAATCCTGTATCCGCACATGGAAAAAGTGAAGGATAATTAATGCTTTATGTTATACATAACAATGAGTACTTACGCTTATTAATGCTTTATGTTATACACAACAATAAGTAACGGGTACTACTTACCCGTTACGTCTGGAATATTCGGGATTCTATGGTAAAACATTCCACATAATACTCACTTATAGAAACACAAAACAGTCGTCACAAAGTATATAAACAATAACATTGCAGAATCAAAACAATAACAATATATTGTCATAGATTTGGAACGGTTGGAAACGAACTGGCTATAAAACAAAGCTCCATTGTTTATAGTGAGTATTCTAGAATACCCGAGCAAAAACGCAACAATAAAATTTACTGTAGCGTGTACCGTAATAAATAGGGCACGACATTGTTCAGTCGCAAACAAACCATCATAGTGAAATAATGAAATAGTGAAACTATCTGTTGACCTGAAATTCACGTTGAACCGAAAGGTTTACAATAAACGTTTCCTCTCATCGGAAAGTGGAATCCGCACAGTTAAAAATCCAGTCGAATTCAATGAAAAAATTTAAGAAAAAAAATTGGTGGCTTATATCTATGATATAACCGCAAGGTTGACGTGTGACTACCATTGGCTTAGTTTTCATTTCACCCCCATACACTCCGGTTAGACGTAGTCCCACGTCAAAAACTCTCAATGAGTGAAGTGTTTGGTCGGTCGAAGTATCATAACGTCGGGAAGTGTCCGATTCCGTCAGTCGTCGATGTTCTCCCATAACACATCTTTTTCAAGAGTTTGAAAATGTTTGTATTTATGGGAGCAGACCTCTTTTTCTCTCAGATTGAACGTCAGTTTGGAATAGAAAGTCCAAACGATGCAAGGCAGGGATTGAATCAAGGCCGGCTGGGAATTCAAGGCTGCTCTACACGACCACGCCATTGGTGCTGTTTTACAAATCCATGAGAATATTACATAACATTATTAAATGAAGTTGAATCTTAAAAGCAGGCGTGGGAAGTGATTTCTAATAGTAAAAAGGAAAACATAAACGTGAATCTATATCCTTTTCGATCGAGAGCTGTGTATGTGGCAAAGTATGCGCAAAGGGTTGATGCGTGCTTATTTGCAATTTGTCTCTTGTTTCGCTCTCTCATATTGCACTTATATTGCGCTCGTCGTCGCAATTCATTTCCTACCATTCCGTCGCAGGACGTCACTTTGTCTTCGAAGATGTGAGATGTCTGGCGTACTTCAAAGCAGCATCTGATCTTCAACCTCTTTGTAAACGACTCGTCTCCTTTACTCTCTTCATCGTAGCACGAGTTCGATCTAAATCTGTCCCAAATACTATTTCAAATTAGGATTAGAAATATAATTTAAGTCAAGTGAAACAATTTCTTCAAGGATGAAGACAATGATGAAGAATTGAATTAAATCTACTCAGGTAACGAACAAACATCAAAATCAGCATGGCTGTATTATACTACTTGAAAGTCGCCTCTTACTAAATATACAACCACTGTCGTCCACTGCTATCTGTACATTCAATGCACTTTGAATGCAAATGTGCTATCAGAATGCTGGCCACTGACGAAAAGTCTTAAAATGAAATTCTGTATGATGATTTGCCACAACTATACACTAACTTACTATCTTATACTATGTACTAACTTACTGCTCACTTACAGCAGGGACCAGCTGAAATGCAAATATAAGACTGGTTCACTGCGAATCATAATGCTGATGCTTAAAGAGTAGCAAAATTACCATAATAAAAAAGTCTCTTCGCTTATCTAGGGGTCTCCGTAGCTATAATAGTTACTAAGCGAACGAATGTGGGTTCAATCCCAGGATCCTCCATTGATCGATATTCTAATTGGTCGTTTTCAAGGCTAGAGGCGAATGAATTTTGAAGCATGAAGCCATTAGGAATGATTAATTAATCTGAGTTTCTTCTCTTTCTACCATCACGCAAACTGTTTGTTCTATCAAACAAAACAGTTTTGAGTTGCAATGAAGTAAGCGTACCTTTTTTAGATTACCACGCCTAAAGGCAACTGCAAATTATTCAAAGTCGAATGAGTATAATAGCACGATGTGCTTCGACTGCTTACAAGTTTTACCTACGCTAGAGAATACATTTTTCAAATTTATTCTATAGATTTTATTTTGTAAATGTAAATTTAAATGATTTGTGGACTATTGTATTCTCATATATTCCTCATGATTATGTTTTCTTTCCATTTTTTAATTCAAATTTCTCAAGATTCATTATTTCTCATAGGGTATGTGAATTCTCTAACGTTTTTCTTAACATTGCTTCTTCACAGAGCCTTCTTCAACTGTCCGCTAGGTTCATGCGTTTCCTCAGATTAGCGTTGATCAGAGTCCAGAGAGTTTTGAAATGGCGAATCGCTGGGCAGGCTGGTTGATGCATCTGATTCGGTGCAAAGTTGAAGTTGTTGATTTCCTACCACTCTTAGAGTAATGGTAGGTAGCGAGACCAGGCCAAAACTATGCAGGATTATTATGCGGATTGATCATCCGAACCAACCTTTTTGTAGACACTCATCACATAAATTTTACCATTCATTGCGTATGTCACAATGAATGGACCAACCTTATTTCAACATCCACATATGATCTGCCACACCATATCCTTCATGCCGAATTTTTCAATGTAAACGGTCTTCACTGATTCAGAAACATCCTTCGTCGTCGGTGAGCCATGACACTGCGCTCTCAGCAATATTTCATAATCGAGTTTTATATAGGACATATAGATCCCATCAACAATTTATAGTACTAGTAGTATAGTAGTATAGTTTCCTTGGCACGCATAATGTTAGTCTCTGAGGTATCAATTTTTTACCATAAGGAGTATATCCAAAAGTAGTCTTAAACTTTCAAACATCAAAATAAAATCGAACACGTTCAGAGAGTGTTTTTTATCAAAGAATATTGAGTTTACATGGCTATGAAGTGAAAAAAATCAAGCTTATTGTTGATTTATAAAAAATGATCGAACCTTAGATTTAACTCCACTCATCAAATTCTGCACAGTAGTCTTTGTGCACTTTCTGGACGCTGCAGACCAATTCTTGAACTGTTGAACTCATATTAGAACTCTTGAACTCATATTAGACACTGTACCTCCCTTCTTGAACTTGGCCTTGACAATTGCCCAGTAACGTTCAATTGGCCGCAGCTGGGGACAGTTAGGTGGGTTGAGGTCTTTTTCGACAAACATTGTAAGTGGATATGGCATAATGTGCCGATGCCAAATTTGGCCAGAATAAAGGAAGAATGCTCGTGCTTTCTGTCTTCAAGCATTCTTCCACATAAATTTGAGCATTTATAGCCCTTTTTGTGAAAAAGTCACAGGAGGGTTGTGTCCGAGACATGACCGCATAGATGACGTAGGATTCCATTAGACTTTCTGTTGATTTTGGATATGTTTGAAGAATTACACCGTTAAACTCTTTGATAATGATTTGGTGACCCTCAAAAGGGCCGTTTTATTTGGTTGTTGGGTATTGTTTGTTCACTCCATCAATGCTTACCGAGTGATGATGACAGAGGGATGGTAAACAGTCGTTGTATGGTGCTTATCAGATGAAGGATACCGAAGTGGAACGAGATATGATGAAAATCGCCCTCTGTGATCCTAGACGAGATGCCTTCTGTGTTATGTATGGATGAAATAATGAAAAAAACTCACCAATGTAATGTAAGATAATTACCAATACCGAACACAATTATCAATTTTTCTTATCAGTAAAAACATGTTACTTTAATATAGAGAAACCATATTTGAAATGGAAAAGGTAATTTTCTTTCATAATTTTTATTTTCTGAGTGTTTATTTAATCCAATGCGAATTTTAATTGGACTAACAACACCTTATATTATATGTAGAGCATATGGAAAATCCCTTTTCTAATATTTCTTCACTTTTCCGATTTTCTCGCCGTATAAACTTTCCTTGAGTGAAAATGAACACAACAAAGCAGACAGCTTTACCCAAACGACCCGTTCCCAAGTGGGAACACACACTTTGGTTTTTATTTATGAAAATTTAAATGAATCGTCTCATATATCAAGTCACTTTTAACACAACTTCTTACATATACAATTTTACGCTTACATTTGTGCTAAATTTTTCATAATACACGATTGGTCATTGATATGAAACTTCACAAAGCAACCAACATTAAAGTTCCAAATTCAAATTTTGTGCTAGAATTATTCGTATCACTCACCTTACTTGCAATATAAAAATGCCCCCGACTTGAATATATTTGAGGGGCTTAGAATGCAAGGGTTGTAAGTGACTTGATCGATTTCTCTTCATCAACTTTTTCTTTAGTTAATAACTCAACTGCAAAAACGTTCCAATTTAAGATTGCTATAGAGTCCGATAGATGAGGTTCTGACCTATCTTCCACATTGCCAAATACAGTACGGAATGTATTTGTAGCTAAGTTATGACCAAAAGAGAGAGTCGATGTAGATTTTTTTTTTTTTTTTTATCTTCGCTTATTTTTCGTCGGCCTATTTCCGCCACTTTAGTAGTGCCAATCACCGACATCAGGGAGGCGACTCCACCTGTTCCTACCTATCAGACTCAACAACTCATGAGCCGGGCCAACTTCTTTTACTTCCGCTCCGAAGGAAGACGTAACCAGAGATTTTTCGCCTCAGAAAATCCCAACGACGCCAGCTGGGATTGAACCCAGGCCGATCGGATTGTGAGGCTGTTACGCTAACCATACAACCACTGGCGCCGTCAAGTCGATGTAGAGAAATCGATCAAATCACTTACACCCCTTTCATTCTAAGGCCCTTATTTGCAATGCCGATTTCCCCCGGGCACTTTGGTTTTGGTGTCTCTGTTAGGGAACACTTTTCGGTGGGAACAAAAGCTCCCCCTACTTTCATGTATTTGCAATGCCGATTTCCCCCAAGCACCTTGGTTTTCATGTCTCCCCCTACTTTCATGTATTTACAATGCCGATTTCCCCTAGGCAGCTTAGTTTTGATGTCTCTGTTAGGGAACAGATTTCGGTGGGAGCAAAAGCTCCCCCTACTGTTATGTATTTGCAATGCCGATTTCCTCCCGGCAGCTTGGTTTTGATGTCTGTGTTAGGGACCCGCCGCATGTGTCGTCAATTTCGACCAATCAGAAGTGGGTATTTCCGTTACGATAGGAGTTGAGATTTTTCAATTGTTCGACATATATTATTTTCTTCAATATAAAAAATTGTTATGGAGTGCCGAAATCGATTGACGCAAAAATTTCATCAATCCACATTAAATAACTGAGCAATAAGCGTTTGAAATTGGACAATTTTCACGATGTGCCCGATTTTTGATTTTCAATTTGTTCCCGAAAGACGTAATCATACGTCAAAAAAATGACGATCGCATACCACACGAGCAAATGAGTTGCCAAATGAGCACTTTTTGGCCGAATTTTTCCATCACAACAGCCGTATCCGCAAATGGTACACTCTCTCCAATCGATTTGGTATAAAATTGAGATCCCGGCAGCGTTCTGGAATCTCCTTTGACGTGTGTTTCGTCATTGATGAAAATGCACTGGCTAGGATTGTTCAAAACACGTTCATATAGCTTCCGAGCTCGTGTTTTAACGCGATCTTGCTGCTCCGGTGTTTGTTTGGCCACTTTTTGCTTTTTATAGGTCCTTAGACCATGTCTCTGTTTAATTCACTGAATCATCCCAACACTGCTTTTGAACTTTTTGGCCTAATCACGAATAGATGCAGACCTGTTCTTCTGAATATAATTTACAACTTTTTGGTCCAATTCTGGATTACTTGGTCCAGGGTTTTTGTCCACTTCTGCTGAGATCTTTGAAATAACACTCATTACCGAACTTTGCGACGATTCGTTTTGACACTTTCTGGACAAACTTTGATTTTTTTTTACTATTTTGTGGTATGTAACGTCCTTTTCGGTGTACCAATTGTGCCGAATTTTCTTTTTAGTTTCCAAATCAATCCGCGACATTTCGAAAACAACAATCTAAACTAGCTGAGATATGAATACATTTGTAAATAATTTGATGCTGTATGCATTATTTTCGTCGGTGCTGTAATTTTTATTCATAATTGAGAAGGCAAATCCTTTAATCCGATGGAATAATGGATTTGGAATTTCCACAGAGAATGTAATGTGCTCTGTCACAACTGGACCTATTCCAATCTTTGTTTATATTTCTGATTCGTCTGAAGTGAGTGGGAAATTCTTTCCCACTAAAACCAAGTGAAACGCCAAACGATTGAACAAGAGCGAGAACTGCGTTCAAAATATCGACGACTTTCGAATTGCGAATTCGCGTGATCACACACACGAGGGTGTGGGGTTTGTTTTTCCAACCGTGTTGACTCCCTGCGCTGCTGCACGGTGAGCGCGCGTGATTAAATGAGGTACTTTTAAATTCGTATCGAACCACAAAAATATGGTAATTACGACGGCGTCCATTGAAAGCAGCCGCGCCGCGTATTTGTGCTATTTTAATCATTCTTATTCCCTCTATACTCGCAAGTCGCGTTCTCTTACGAACAAAAGTTTGAATGTTGGACCATTGGCGTAGGAATTTCATTAGCGTACGGCGTTTGAATTAAATGTCGGAACAATGCTAACCAACGGTTGTGATGAAGTGTGAAGATAGTTCCTTATATTGTGTTTTGCATGAAGTTATACAAATGCGTTCGCGGAAGAAGTTACGGAGGCAGGTAACGGTCCGATGCAAAGAAAGTACATGTTGTTGAAGGCAGTGTTCAGCCTATCTGTTCATGGGGGCACGTGGAACACACATCACCATATCAGGTCTCATTGGCACGTGTTGATGGGATTATTTACCTTGACCGTGGACGTCGTATGGGAGAACGCCGCCAATCACGGCTTATTTACACTTTGAAGTCTGAACGGCGGCGGATGATATCGAATATCAATACCCAACGGCACGAAATGTGTTCACCTTGTAAACTTTCAACCTTGAACCGAAAGGCGGCGTCATTTGTTGCTCCAAGAAAGCTACGCATGCGATTACATTATACTTAGCGTTTACCTGGACAATTTTATGCAACTCGCCCAAGAAGTAGGTACGTGTCACACACTGTTCACGTGCAGCTCAACCATGAAATATTACAACCAGCGATGTATAAACACACAGGAGGCAGTCAGTGCTCCGTTCAATCTTTGACCATGCATTTTCGCCCCCGTTTCTTACCTGTGCGCATTGACGTGAATTTGTTATAGGTACCTCTTATGCATTGTATTCGCTGGATTGAGTTGGGTTGGGTGCAGCAGCAGCCGTTTATGCTTACGAGTCGTTCCGAGGGAACACACGCACACCCATGGACATGGACGCGGACAGACGTGATACAAAGCGTGGAATGGAAGAAATACAATATTTTTATGTGCATTTTGTGTGGTGTGGTCGTCTGTCTCTCTTGCATAGACGTTTAATGTATCTATGCACAAGAAAGAAACCATTGGGAAGGAAGGGACGCCCTGCGAGCGACCAAACATTCATCGATGTGCATTAGTCCTTAGTTCCCTAAGAGTGGTGTTGGTGGTGTTGTTGCTGCATCCACACGCGATGCCAGCGAGTTGAGATTCATTACTTTCGGAGCTGGATACAAACTTGTTTTGATTTATAAAAACCTGGAAGAACTGCTTCAGTTATTAGTTACATTAGTGTGGATACTACCCTAGTTCGTGGATTATATGTGGAGTGTTGTGAACTTGCATTGGTAGTGAATAGTGGTGACTTGTAAGATGTGGATGTTGTCCTGAAATTGGATATTCCAGAATGAAGATCATCAATGTTGAAGTTTTCAGAAATTCGGATCATAAATGCGAGGAAAAGAAACAAAAGTTGGAGGTGTCCATGAAAGCTTTATGTAGGCGTGTTAAATCATTATTCGATAAGTTTTGATATTCATATGAAAAGCAGAAAAATACAGTGCAAGTTGTAAACACGAATGTTCACTTCCAAGTGCCCTCAATGTATATCTATTTTAGATCAAGTGAGTATTTTCATTCATGAGTAAGAACTCCAATTACTTGGTATTCGTTGAATTGAGTTACCTCTTATTGATTTTTTTATCTTTTAAATATAAAAACTGAACTGGAACAATGATTGTAATGAAATTTGGATAGTAAAAATTGTGACTGCGGCATTGATAATGTATCTCATGTCTTCGTATCAACACCCGTACCAACACAAGAGAATACAGAAGAATATTCCAACGGCGATCGCACGCATAACAAACGCACGATCGATCGACCATCTTTCTCGAACCGACAGCACAATTGACAATATTCTCATCTGCTTCGGAGACATTGTTTAGAGATGTCCGGTAATTGTTCATTGGATTAATCATAGACTGCAAAACCCAATTAATACCGATTGTTACGCAAAAAATAATACAGTGGTAGACATTTGTTTAGCCGCACCCTATTTTTCCTCAATATTTTTAAAAATAAGTCAATTCTTTGTACAGTTTTGCTCATAAAAAGACGATTGTTGTTTATTTTCATCGAATTCATTCTAAAAAAAAAGTATAAATTCACTTTTTGTTTTCTAAGTAATTCTAACAAATATGTGGAATCAGGGTGGACATTCGATTAGCCGCATCCTAAAATTTCAATAAAGGAAAATTTGTGCGGCAAATTTCGAGTCCGATCGGTAGCTAATATTTAGTATGTCCACCTCCATTTCGGATCACTTTGAAAACTCGATTTGGCAGACAGCTTTTAAAGTGTTGCCATATTGATTATAGCCCAACATTTCTGATTTACTGCCTTGAGACTGGAAATGTTGTTAAATTGTCAACCGTTTGCATAGACCATCTCGGCCGAGACTCTCCATAGGTTCTCTATGGGATTGCAATCGACTGCCAGCAGGTCATTCAAGAAGCGAAATGTCCTCGGCAAACCATGCCTTCGATTGCTCGGAAACCTGGATCTATGCATAATCCTGCTGAAAAAAACGACATCCTCGGTAGCGTTATTCTCAATATGGCCAATCAAAACGTCCTCCAGTAATTGAAGATACTTTTCGGAATTCATTCGGGTGAAAATGAAACAAATGAGAAGCTTACTGTGATAGGAAACGGCTCCCCACACTGTCAAACTTCCGCCCCCCAAAGTTTCGCTTCGATCTCACGGCATGCCGTTGACATAAATTGTATCAATAGCAACTGTAACAGTCCGGATCATCCAAATTGAACTTTTTTCGCCGGAAAATACAACATTTCTCCATTCTAGTGTCCATTCCATGTATTGCCGGGCGAAAATGAAATGGTTCTGCTTATGGGTGGCGGCCAGTTTCGGCTTCCCTTAAGATTTCTTCCACATGATGTTTGGTGACTCATTCAAAGTGCACCCAATATGCCTCTTCGTTACTGGAACAATCGATTCTGCCTTAATGTATGAGCAGGACATCGTTTCCTGGTTGCTTCGTGTCTTATTCGACCTTTAAGACGCAAAGTAACTTTGGTGTTCCCATTTGTTGGTCGTTATATCCCATATTTCTGGCACTATTTAAAGAAATTCCGTACCACTTTCTCAGATAGACCAATTTTTGTTACGATCGAGCGATTAGAAAACATTTGTTCACTGAACATCTTTATTATTTTCCGCCCCTCTTCCGTCAATAGAATACCTTTCGCCATTCCGTTATATTCTACGCAAATCTCTAATCTGACAAACTTCTTACAAAAAACACAGATAAAGTCTTGGTCATTATGCTAAAACTCGATTTTTATGCCCTACGGCTAAACTTATGTCTCGGGAAAAAGCGACGTTTGAATGTTTATATCCACCGATGCCGCCCTGTGTATGTGTGTGTGTGTGTGTGTGTGTGATTGTGACGCACGTCCTTTCAATAAAAGTGACTTAAATATACTGTCACTATAGCAAATATGTATCCCGATAAAAAGAACATTCCTAGTTGTTTTGTAAGTGTTTCAAGTTTTTTTTTCAAGTGCGGCTAAACGAATGTCTATCACTGTAGAAGCGATCGAATAATTTGGGAATACAGATTAAAAAGTCGTATTATTCATGCAGTTTGGTTATCGGTGAATTATTTTGATTAGATAGTGTTGTGTTTAGTCATTCCGCCTCTGCCAAAATATCATGTTCTGTGTGTCTTTTGTCTTTTGAGCAGAGTTGCCATCCTTCATGATTTTTCCGGATTTCCAAGACTTTTGAAAGCGTTCCTGACTAACGCTCAATTTTGCCTGATTTTATTAAAATGATCTTGATTTTTGAATTTCTGTCTTTATCAGTATAAAAAATATCCGTAATAATTATACTACGATCCATTCCAGGATTTCCTGGTTGGGAATGAGAGCTGTCATAATAGCATACATAAAAAAGAACAATTTTGTATGAAAATAATTACTTGGCGTTCTTGATGCTAAACATTTTCGTTATTCTTTATTTGAGAGACTTTCAGCCTTCTGGGCTGGTTCGCTATTGATGCTCACTATTTTTCTATACATTTCCTGATATTTCCACAAAACTCATCATTATACACCCAGGTTTTTTTACGCGGGAGATACGTACCACGTAAAAAAAATCCGCGTTAATGGGAAAATCCGCGTAAAAACAACCAGGTCGCCAAAAATCTGCGTAGGCATCATGATAGAGTGCGGCACTAATTTCCGTCATGAGCGCTAAGTTCCGTCGCAAGCACTGATTACCGTCATATGCTCTGATGGAGCATGAAGACGAAATGTAAGCGGAGAGATTGATGTGTTTTCAAAATTTTGGTAAAAACTAGTTCTTTTTTTTTCCTTTTCCTTTTTTTAAATACATTTTTGATACGGAAAGGTAAAATTTCATTAATTTTTTCATTTCAAAAGTTCATCCGTTAAACCTGGAAATGACAAAACATGAAGCACTATACCGTCAACGTGAATTGAATGGATGAGATCATCACAGACATCTGGCAAATTTTATATGAAGTACCATAGATATGATAAAAAAACTACATGAGAATATGCAGTGGCGTAGCGAGACCGGGTGACGCCCGGGGTGGATGTCTTGGGTGTCACCCCATCAATTCGAACTTTGTTTTCCTAACTAACTGTTATCGGAATGTTTTTTTATTTGCATATTATTTAAGCGATCATGGCGTTCTAGTTCACGAACTTGTGTATCATGATGTGTTAACCGAAGCAGAGTTTACTCGTTCTCTTTTGTACCGTGATTCGTGGCTTGTAACAACAAACGGATGCCACTGGATCATATTTGAACAGATGAAAATGAGTTATTCAATGAAACGTTCAATCGACAAGCGCTGTTCACACTAATTCCAACTGTGAAGCCTCTGAAGCTTGAAGTTTAAAGTTTATTTCGCAATGTGAGTGTTTCTTGGGGTAATTTTTCAAACTTAAACTCAGTTTCAAACACACTGTATGAATTGGAAACATTTCTTGAAAGCCCCACTACACAGTGAACTGTAAAACATCCAATGCAGTCCAATGATTGGCTTCGTCCACGTTAATTTCAGTGGCCTTCCTAGTGGCCACGGAAACTTAGTATATCCAGCGAAAATTCTCTTTCCAAAACTTCGTCGTACAAATTTGTAAGTGGTTGGAGATCGTGAACGGCACATCAGTAAGTTCAAACTGCTATTCTCCATTTCAATTAGGGAAATCGTTACTCAATTCAACAAACTTTTTCCTATACAGAACGAAAAAAATACTAAAAAGATTCGTTGACATGAACTTTTCCATTGTGAATAGCACATAGGAAGATAGTGGTGGTAGCAGGGCCCTGGTGTCACCCCTCTGAGGGTGAGACCCGGGGTGGACCGCCCCCCTCGCCCCTCGTACACTACGCCGCTGAGAATATGTAATATTTAACACGTTCGTCGCCCAAAGCGATGTTTTTGAGTTTCTTGCAGGGCCCAACTTGCGAATAAATTATTAAATGAATATCAAACTTAGTTTGTAGATAACTTTTACATGATCTAGCAATGTTTGTTTTCAATTGAAAACGAATTGATGACAATAACACATGCCAAAGTCATATTCTAAGGGTCTTGCAAAAAACTGCAGTACAAACCATCCGTACTATAAATTAATAAAAAGAATAGTATAAACAGTATAATATTATGGTCATTTTTTTATTATCTTTCTTCATATCCTATAGTTACATCTAGGTATCTATTCTATCAAATTCCTTCTAAAAATCCTATTCAATTTGAACGAGGAAAGTGTCACCCATATGTGGGTGATGGGGCGTCGAAAGTGTTAATCAATGTGATAGGCGTCGTGTCCCATCAGGGCAATGCTAAATTTCATATCTCTTTGACAACACGAAAAATTATTTGAATATGGCTGGGAGATACTATCTCACCAGCTAAAATAAACGGATACTGACCTTCCGTTTATCGCAGGATCAGATCTCTGTATCTGCAGGGAAAAAACTTCAACTTTGTGGACAGTATAAAAATACCTTGAAAGATTTTCAAAAAAAAACAAATTCCGATTCCGATTTCTTCCTAGTTTATTTTAATTTTATTTTTATTCTTTCGATTTTTGATAATTCGAGTAGACGATCCTGCTTAAATGTTTGGAGTCTGCACTGAATATGTTACCACTGATGAGAAAGAAGTTTAGTGGAATTTCCTCGAGACTAGGTTCCAGGAAGCACACTACATGCGGAGCGCGACAGGACACAACACTTACAGTTCTTACAAACGTTAAAAGGACATTAAATTTACCTTTTTAATCGTTTCGGGCTCGATTCCATCCATCTACGCAACCGGAAGTTTGTAGATCTTCTGTAGAAGCATCAAACCACTGCGACAATAGCTTGATCTATTGTGGTGAAGCTTGTAAATACTCGCTTACAAAGAAGTGAGCGAGAGCTATACACTAAGCATTTTCTATGTATAAAATGAAGGCGAACGTATATAGGGCCGTATATGACCGCATTACAATTCATTTTACATCGATGTACGACTCAATGCGACAATGATATAGAACATGTACACTAGGGAGCCAATGAAAGGGACATCTTGAAAAAACACCTTATGCAAAATATCAGCTCAAACGGACTCGGACGAGAGTGACGCAAAGCGGTCAATGTTTAATTTTTTTTTAAAAACGAAAAATCAAAACATGTACCTGAAAGTTGTGTTTTCTGATTTTTTTATGCCAAACTTCTTAAAACTGAATAAAACGTCGAGATCTACTGTCATCTCGAAAAAAATTTTTTTTTTCAAAAATTCACACTGGGATAATTAATCTCAACGTTTGGTGCAATTTAAGACATGCGGCATAATGATATTTTTTAAACCCCGATTTCCTGTACTCTGCCCTTAGGGAATTTTTCGATTTCTGAAAAAAATAAAATTTTAGCGTCTGCAACACCAGTAAATGAAGTGCGATAGAGCTAATATTTTGCATTGGGTATTTTATCGTGTAAATCAACATTTCACACGAAGTTCCATATGAAAAATCAAGATGATCATTTTCATTGACACCCTAAACCGTTTTGCCTTGAATTCCGAAAAACAACTAAGTCCCAGAATGTCGATTTTTGACAAAAAAGAAAAATTCGAGATGACAGTAGATCTGGTGACCGGAATAAATCGCCACAGTAAACAACTGCAACAGAAACAACCGCTTAGAAAAAGTGTAGTAGGCTAGAAATATTTGGCGCGGGAAAAACATCATGTGCCTCACATTTCTATTATAAATTTATTCTCTTGTTCTCGTTTTTCGAAATTTATTCTGAGGACAATGTAATGGGGACGAAGTCCCCATTTGGCGAGGATAAGGAATCGAGGCGGCCCATGCCGCCAAGATGACGCAATCCGAGTCCACCGCCGACCCGCCGTCGGAAGCGGCGGTGTCTCGCACGCAAACCTGGGATCCACTGATTGCCCGGTTAGTTTGAAACATAGGATACGATCCTTTAGCAATGTCCGACCGAGCTCTAGCGAGCGTCGGACGGTATACGTCTGCCCGGGGCGTTACGTTTGCCTGGGGCGATACGTTTGCCCGGTTAATTCTTGTTTTGAAATACAATACCGCGCCACAATATTTATAGCCTACTACACATTTTATAAGCGGTGGTTTCTGTTGCAGTCGTTTTCTGTGGCGATTTATTCCGGGAACCGTAGATCTCGATGTTTCATGCAATTTTAAGATATTTGGCATCGAAAAAAAAATCGAAAACACATTCAAATTCGTTATCTTCATTTTTGATCGACTTTGACGTGTTCTTTCGGTTTCGACTCATTTACAGCGGTCCATGCTGTCATACTCGTATGATCAGAATCGGGGGATCAGCCACGTCTTCAGTCACTTTATTGCGATGAACTTTTTCAAGAAAACTAAACTATTTTGGCACCATTTTACTAATTTACGACTTTTTGACGTGGCAGATCGCTCATCTCTTCTCGGCCGTCTTCGAATGCCTTATACCATTCATACACCTGATGACAGATCGCGCTCAAAATTGACTTTAAGACCACTGACAGGAGTACCAACTTAAAAAAAGTTCAGTGTGAAGATTTAAAACTACAAATTCCCGGTATATATTTGACCGAATGTACAATACTCAATCAAGGAACATTTGCTGCCTTGTGCAAAAGATATATTGAGAAAGGAAAGTTTCTGCTTTCAACATTTCGTCGTGTTTCATCAGTTCAGCAGCTCTGAATGGCTCGCATAGATTCCCGATTTGAAACTGTGGGACTTCAGGTTGTTGGCATATCATATTTACGGCGACACTTTTAGCGTGACTTATAGTATTTTTGCGTAATGAATATGATATTTGTTGTTTTAATGTGGATTTATTATGTTAAATTATCTTATATATGAACAACAATCTTCTTCAGTCTCTCAGCAATCCTAATGCAAAAGGTGCGTTTTTATTTCTCTTATGAAAGATTTACCATGGAAAGATTTTTTTAAGGAGAGGAACAAGTGATGATCGGATGGAGCAAGGTCTGGGGTACGGAAGATAAGGTAGAACGTCCCAATCCTAACGTCTAACACAATATACAGTCTTGCGTTGTCGTGATGGAAAACGATCCCTCGGCAACTCGTCAGTTCTGGCCGATTTTCTGCTCAATTGATCCAGTTGGTGCAATATGTTTTTTTATCCCATCTGTTTATTTTATTAGGCTCATTTAGCAATTCTGCTGTAACAGAGCCGAATTTATTCGTATACAGTTTTGTTTTACACAATAGTCATTTTAGCCGTAAGAGTATTCCTATCTTATCTATACACATTTTAATCTATAGGCTACTGTAGCCATTCAGGCGTAAGACTGTGTAATATTTGTCAGCACTGCCCATGTTTGCATAAGAGACATAATCACCAACACCATTAGTGTTGGGAAAACGCCTTTTTGTTGCTTTTTGGCCCACAAGCGTAAAAAAGTTCAAAGATCCTATCGACAAAAACAGGGACTAGGAGATTTTGTGGATTACATATTTTCTCCATTTGGGAAACGTTTTATGCGGACAATCAATCGTTTCAATGAACATTTGTTCGCACGTAATCACCTGGTTGCTATCTGTAACGTTAATATTCACATTTCCGATAATAGTCAAAACGTCTCCATCGGTATTTTCAGTAAAACAATGTTTTACTCGTAACATTTTTTGTGTTGACAAAAGTTTATACTTTATTATGATCTAAAACTTTATCGAATACACTATATCACTTTCTTCACATTAAACAAAATAAAGATTAGTTGTAATTTTTCCAAAGAAAACATGAAAAAGTTTTTGTTAGAAAAACTTTTCCCCTATAAAAGTGCCCATCTTCCGATGTATAGACGACTTGTTGGAAATTGTAAGGGCTATTCATAATTTTTTTTGAGAATTATAAAAAATAGGTTTATGGGAGAGTTTTAGTTTTTAAAATATTGTTTTACAACGACATTTTTTTTCTTTTTGTATTTTTTTATGAAAATTTAATTTTTATTTCTTACATTTCATCCTTCCACCAGAATGCTGTAGGCATCATAGTTTTCAAGTTATAAAATGTTGTAAAAAATACGAACAAATTTTTTGCCCTTTTCGAAAAGTAGTCTAATTCTTATTTGAAGATTTCAAGTATGCAAAGTTTGTGCTCCCTTGGCCGAGTGGTTAGCGTCATAACTAACATGCCGGGTGTTCGGGTTCTATTCCCGTTCTGGTCGGGGGAATTTTTCGTCAAAGAAATTTCCTCCGACTTGCACTGTGATCACGCGTATTCTAGAGCTTGCCACTCAGAATGCATTCAAGGCGTGTTATTTGGCATAGAAATCTCAACTAAGTACTAATAAAAATGACGCAAGTAATACTACGTTGAGACGGCGAAGTTCCTCTAGGAACGTTAGTGCCATTGAAGAAGAAGAAGAAGAAGAAGAAGTATGCAAAGTTGCTTAAATGACACATGTCTTTGCACCCACAACCAAAAACGCAATCAAAGTTTTCTACCATATTTGTCTACCAGAAGCATTACGCATTTCAGTTAAGCAATACACTGGGTTTTTATAAGCCGAAAACTATTGTTTAATGAAATATGAACAGATCCCCTCACTTGAATCAATCAATCAAATCAAATCCAATGTACAGTACAGGTAACAGTTAAATTGAATTTTATATGACTTTTTTGATCCATATCCATAAGCAATCGAAATTGCATAGTTTTGTAATTTTTCGACATTTTCAAAAACAATTCACTCATTTTCCGTACAGGTCAAACATCTATTTTTTCCTTTTATTAAACCTTGAAAAAACAAAACGGCGCAAAAACACTAGAATATAAGGAGCAGGAAAATGGTCACCATACAACCAAATTGTCAACGTAGAGAGCCCTTCTATTTTCCATTACTAAAAATTCGCTGGGTAGCGCCATTCCTGAGATCCAAGGGATGACCGGTTCATGGCCACCGGTCGGATTACGGCAACGTTTCCCTACTGTTTGAGCAAATTTGATTTTGAATGAAACCTGCGTACGCAAGAGGTGAACTTCCAAACCTCTCATCGTAGTTTGTGTTTGAGCCCTTCACAGTTGATTCTGTGGAATTGATCTATGCCATACTAAAAGTCGGTTCCAATCATTGCCACATTGATTCAAACATTAGGTCGCTTGAGATAATCAGACTAAAAATCAGTTGAACGACATTCTAGGAAATTATATATGAAACTTTTATCTTTTAGCTCGAACTTCACTATTCATATACCATTCAGTGTTAATCACAGTGTTTTGTGCAGGGAAATAATTTGGAATTCTGTCCCCAACCAACCTGGATTATTCAAACCATAGACTTTTGTGTGAAATACAAACATTTGTTATCTTTCATCGGCAGCGTAATCCATAACTGTCTCGATTCGACACCCACTGGCACCCATTATTGTTTTGATTGATTGATTATGTTTTGGTTTTGTTTACTAAAGGCTGCTTCACTGACTGAATTCAGCATTTCACAACGTTTCCAATTCCCGCTCTCATTCTGTGGAACGCAGAAACTTTTTTTTTCTGCAATACTATACTAAAAATAAGAACTTGCATGCCGCATCCTGTTCATCTTCAAGTGTGTGCTTCAGTAAAACCAACTACTCGACTCGATAATACACAAATGCACACACGAAGCCTCGACGACTCGGGGCCTAAGTTGAAGTGAGTGAGGGTCATCAGGTTAGAACACTGCACACCGAGGTCAATGCTATTAGTATGCGCTTCATGAGGAAAAATCGGACGGAACAGCAGCAGCAGCGGCAACGACAGCACCCATTGGATGTGTCATATCATGATTATGCATTCGAGAAAAGTAACACCCATAAACAAAGTAAAAAGGGTGAATAAATGAGTGGAGGGGACCGCCTGAAATGAGGGTTTTCCTCCTGCATACAGAGTTCGGAACGTGATACTGTCTTCTATGAAGCTCTCTTCATCATCTTTAGGGTTCCAACCGTTAACAAACTCTTCATTGCGGGCAGCGCGTGGAGGGGAATTTTTAATCAGATGGTAAAATTTGATACTAAAGTTTTCAGTGAGGGGGTAATAGTTGAACTCACATTGGGAGCTGGATACTCGGAGGATTATTGTATGTAAATTTAAAGCATAAACCGATAATTGTAATACATCAAGAGGGTTTAGCCCTTTGACACATGTTGTGGGAATTGTAGATGTCTTCATTCACTCATTATTTTCATGAATAAATATAAAAACAAATCTAATATTTTTTTTGTTGTTTATTTTTTCAGGTCCCTCTCGTGAAATAAAAATATGGAATCCCTTATGTCGAAGTTATCTGTTAAGTTGTTTATGAAAGCAATCGCTGATTAGATAGATAGTATTTTACCGCAGAGCGGCTTAACAACAACATCAAAAATGCACCGAATGTGATGAGGAAAACATCACCGTAAAGGTGTACCCAAGTGCCTGGACCCTTGTCAGCGAGGGAGATTGAAGCAAAAAGTGTAGCTGAACAAGTGAAAACATAAAAGCATAAGAATACATAAAATACAAACACACACACACACACACACACACGCATAATGGAAACCAGCAGGATATCGATAGCGATGCTGAGGAGACACCTGAACTCATCCATTCTCGTCCTAATAGTGTTAGTTAGCTGCTGCTTAGATAGGATAAACAGTTGGACACCAGATGTCCTGACCAAGTCATACATTACATATGGTGAGTATTGCTTTTCGCTAGCATTTGTAATATGCGGGCTCTGATCCTTCAGAACTTCTCCCCTACTGTTGTTGTTTGGTTTAGGTTAACACATCTTCGATAAAATATCCTCTATGTGGTTTGCTTCGGTGACATTTGATTCCTTATTTCGACCCTCGTACCGAAAACGATTATTTCATTGTTTTATGGTTCGTTTGGGTGATCAATTTAATTACTTTCCGGTGGAAGTTTATAGGTTTCTGCATGGAAGTTTCTGGTTACTAATTTTCCCGGCAAAAACGTTTAATTTAAGACGATAATAATTCTTATGAATCCATAGAAAGTTCACATTCGTAATAAAAGTAAATGGTAACACGAAATTTCATGGATTGACCAACCATTAACTGACGCTTTTGCAACTGCGGTTCACCGAATACGAACTTACAAACAGTCCCATTAGTCCATAACCGTTCGAAGTTGCGCCCATCGTCAAACACCTTTTTGGCACCGAGATCACTCTTAAGAGCGCATGATGGTGAGAATCAATGTTTTGTTTTGACAGACCAAATCATTGCCAAAAGTGCTGAGGCAAGCGTCTGGGCCATCGCCGTTTATATGATGTCCATTCCGTCTTGGGCACTCGCGCTGGGATGTTGATTTCCACACCCCGCCAGCAGCAGGCAGCTGCGAAAAACAACAACAGAGTCAGCTCAATTAGTGTCATGCCGCTCTCAAGCCACGCGCTACCAAAGCCACACATCAACATCAATTACTGTGTGAAATGTAAACGTTTACCCAAAATCGAATGACCTTTCGTACGGGGAGGGAGCTCTCAGTGAGAATACTCACAGTAATAGCCCGCAGTTTTTATTGTTTGTTCGTTCGACCTATCATCTTCTGTACACATCAATGGCGATTTTTTTGGATGCTGTTACATCCCAAGGTTTGTGAAATATATATGCTGCTGCAACGCCTATTTAATTTCCTTGTATTCCGGCTAAAATAAACATTCGATTGATTAACATCAATTCCTATCAATCTTACTTTAACACTTAGCGTAAAATAGTTGTGAACTTGCTTGAAATGAAATTGAATTTGATTGCTTTTGCGACATTCTATGAAATATCCTATACCATTTCTATTTCTATTTCTATTTCTATTTCTATTTCTATTTCTATTTCTATTTCTATTTCTATTTCTATTTCTATTTCTATTTCTATTTCTATTTCTATTTCTATTTCTATTTCTATTTCTATTTCTATTTCTATTTCTATTTCTATTTCTATTTCTATTTCTATTTCTATTTCTATTTCTATTTCTGTTTCTATTTCTATTTCTATTTCTATATATAGGGTTGGGGAAAAAGAATTGTCGTATTTCTGATCGAAATTTGACGCTTTATTTAACATACTTAAAATTATTCAATTTAATTTGTCCTGGTGGAAAACGACACCATTCTAATTGATCCTTTCTGGCCGCTTCTGGTCAATCACCTGCTTTAAACGGTCAAGCTGCTCACAGTAGAGAACCGAGTTGAGGGTCTGGCCATAGTTGACCAGCTGTGGATGATTCCCTTCCAATCCCACCAAACACACAGCAAAACCTTTCTGGCCTGGCACGACTTTTTTTCGCTTTAGGTTGTCGTACGAGATCAATTTTTCATCACCAGTCACCATCTTCTTCAAAAATGGGTCGAGTTCGTTCCGTTTCAGCAGTGCATCGCAGGCGTTGATTCGGTCTAAAAGATTTTTTTTGCGTCAACTCGTGTGGCACCCATACATCCAGCTTTTTTTTGGAATCCAATCTTCTGCAAATGGTTCCAAACGGTCTAAACCCGTTTTCTGGCCAATCGAGCGAGTGCTCACATGCCGGTCTACTTGGATGATTTCAACGATTTTATCGGTTTCCACGACGATTGACCCACCAGTATGGTGTGTATCTTCGACAGCCACTACACCAGAACGAAATCGATCAAACCAACGCTGTACTGTGCGAATCGTTACAGTGTCAGGTCCATAAACTACACGATTTTTTTCGGTCGCCTTCGATGCAGTTTTACCTTGCAGGTAGTAAAAACGTTAAATATGTCGAATTTTTTGCTTGGTGGCCTGCATCTTTGACGCGTCATAACTTGAGACTGAAAAGGATAATCACAACACTGTCAAAATGACACTTGTAGCACAGATTGTCGTCTTTAAATAGTCGTATAGTATGACCCGATGCGATAAGTACAACACAAGATAAGTGTTGTTTAAGTGTTGCCATATATTGACAATATACGACATTTCTTTTTCCCCAACCCAATATTAGGGTGGCAGCGAAAATGATCATGTCAAATTTCAAAAACCGACCATGTGCAAAGTTTCAGCTCGATCGAACATGATTTAGGGGTGCCTCAAACCGCGTAAAGTTTTGATTTTTTGATCCTCGAAAATCTTCCAAGGGGGAAATAAAGGAAATTTGGGAAATCGATTTTTTTTCAATGCCAAATGACTTAAAAATGCATGAAACGCCGAGATCTGATTTCATTTCGAAAAAAAATCCAAAAATATGAAAATTTGGAAATCACATCAAATTTTTGTACTTTTAGTTAACATTAATTAATTGAAAAATTGGAAAATAAAAAAATGGAAATATTTGAAAACTTGAAAATTATTTGATTTTAATTTTTTTTAAATTGAAAAGTTGTAAAATTCAAAAAAAGAATCGAATTTGAAAATTTGGAAATTAAAAAATCAGGAAATTTGAAAAAAAAAAATTCTACAAAATCGAAAATTTAAAAATTGAAAAAATGTGAAATTCAAGAATTAAATTGAATTTGGAGGCATAAAAATTTAAAAATTTAAAATTTAAGAAAAAACACAAAATAAAAAAAGTTAAAAATTTTGGAAATGAAAGAAAAAAATATTGTTTTTGAAATTCATAAATGTAGAGTTTTAAAATATTAAGATTTTGAAACACTAAACAAAAAAAGAAAATTCACAAAAAAAATAATAAAAATTGGATGATTTGAACATTTCAAAATTGAAATTAATAAAAAATATAAAATAGTTATTTAAAAAAAATACATTTGAAAATGTTCATATCAAACATAAAACCAAGTTTAAAACCAAGAATTTAAAAAATTTTAAAATTTGGATAAATTTGAGAAAATGAAACAATTGGAAATTTAAAAATCGGAAATTTTTAAAATTTAAAGATTTAAAAGGACATAAAGAAAATATAATGACAAAATTGAAAAACTGTATCATTCAAAAAAAATTAAAATAAAAAATGGATATTTAAATATGTCGAACATTTGAAAACCTCAAAATTTTTGAAATTCTTGAATCAAATGTATGTTTAATTTTCAAATGTTTTTTTTCTTAAATTACTATTTATAACTTTTTTTAATTTCAATTTTAAAATGTTCAAATCTTCCGATTTTAGATAAATTTTTTTTCGTATTTTATAAATTTCGGAATCTTAAAATTTTCAAAATTCTAAATTTATGAATTTTAAAAATATGAAAAAATATAAATTGGTTTTTTTTATTTTATTCTCAAATTTGTAACTTTTTTTTATTTTGTTTTTTTCAATTTTTCAAAGCTTCAAATTCAATTATATTTTTGAATTTTCCAGTTGTTTAATTTTCTAATTATTAATTTTTTTAATTCCAATTTTCGAATTTTTAATTTGTTTAAATTTTGTTTTTTATTAAAATTTTTAATTTTTCAATGATTTGAAAATTTTAGTATTTCAAAATTGAAGGGAATTAAAATTAAAAATTTGGAAAATTTGAGCATTTTAACAACCTTTAAAGTTTAAAGAAATTTCTAGAAATTTCAAAAACAAGAGAACTAAAAAAATTAAATTTCGATCATTTCAAAAATTTAGAATTAGAAAATGTCAAAAAGTTAGAATTTGAAAAAGAATGAAATATAACATTTTTAAACTGAATAAAATAAGAATTACAAAATCTAAAATAAAAAAAGTTCAAATTTTTTTAAATTAATGAAATTTAAAAAAAATCAAAAATTAAAATTGAGTATTTGAACATTATAAAATTTAAAAAAATTGTATATAAATTCATAAATAGAAAATTTCATAAAATTCATCATTTGTAAAATAAAAAATTGGAAAAAAGAGCAAGAAATTTAAAAATTTAAAAATTTGAATAAATTAATTGTTGGAAATTTGAAAGCTTCAAATTCGAATTTATAAAATCCAAACTCCTGACTTAAAAAATTGTAAAACTCTAATAATTGAAAGAAAATTTAATAAAATAAAAATTCAAAAACAGAAAAATAAATAAAGAATGTGAAAGCTAGAAAATTCAAAATTTGTTAGCAAAACAAAAATTAAAATCGAACAGATTTGAAATTTCAATAATATGAAAATTTGATAAAAATATTTACGAATTGACAGCGCTATGTCCAATCATGTAACCTAGCGATGCCTTGACTGGTTTGGCAAAGATTTAGTTTAACAACTTTTTCCATTCCACTTACTCTGTATCACCCCTGGAATGGTTTTATTTTGGGAACAAATAATAGATTACGATTTTTCACAATATTTCAGTAGCAGACCCTTTTTTGTAAGCAAATAATGATCGGATTTATTCGGATCATGTTAGGTAGGATAGCATCGATCCGATGTTCCTTAATAAGACATGTAATTAATCATAAGATTTGTATATTTTTATATCCTTCATTGTATCAGGCGGTCGAATGTTTTAGTTGATTTATATTTACAACCATGGGTTAATCAATGAAATCCAAGCGCCAAACTTCCAAAACTGTTCCATCCCAATTGCATCTGTTTAGTCTGAATGAAATGCGCGAATGAAATGTCACTGATTATGATAATGATAAAGATAAGTTTTTCAACCCAAACTCCGTAATAAAAAACCCATCGCGTGTGTTACCTGTTTTGAGGAGAAAAATATATGACACAATAATTTAGTATTCATTTTACCGCTATTCTTCAGTTTCTGCATCCTATTTGTAATTCATTTGCGACCCAGAAGATGCATGCATTATATGGCGTTTCGAACGCAGCAGCGAAACAATCACGGTCCAACTCCACACACGCAACCACTCGATGGCCTTACACCTGCGGTGATTTCTTAATCCCCGTCTCGTGTTCTTTACTATATCGCGGCAGCGCGTTTTATCAATTTTGTTGCCACACCTTACCAGGAAATTTGCACTTTGAATAATGATAAGCTCAACAAACGGAGAGGTTTCAATTTGTTGGGTTTCTTCACACTCGACGGAATGAAAGATATGACAATCAGGTGTTTTCGAAACTTTATTTTGACGTAGGACTACGTCTTTCATTTCTATACCGGGGTGTAAAATCAAAGTTTCGAAAACGAAAGCGTTACGCCGGAGACCGAGATTTTGAGCGTTAATAGCTCCTAAACAACTGAACGAAATGGTATGATAAACACATCATTCGAAAGATAAAATGTCTACGCGTTATATACTTGTTACATTTTGATCCAAAAACTTGTTTCAATAGCCTTAAAATTGCTTTCAAAACAGGCTATTGAAATCACCAATCGGTATATAAGCGAGCGGCGCTCGGAAATCCACTCAGTTCTAATTGAACAGCGATTGGAGCATGTTGTCGCTATTGCGGTGAAGCTCTTTATTTATCATGAAAGCGCGGATGAACGGTGTCACCAAGAGCCTGTTTGTGCACCCTAGGCCAGAAGGGAATCTATCAGGAGGAGAGTGATGCCACAAACGGTTCCCTGGGAAGACATCGCTACACACACATACACGCGCGGCTTTTAACAGGTGGTTATCGAGTTTGCATTAACCACTGGTGGGCTTCCAGTATCGAGGAAAATGTGGAAATATCTAATCGTTACTGAAAATAATCTGCCAGTTCCTCTGGGAATTTTCAAAATATATTCATGTGAAAGAGTTTAATTGAATGTTTTCTATCCATGTAACACTGTGACCAAATACATTTGGTTTTGTGGTTTTTCAATCAATCGCAATTAACAGGATAGCTTCAGAAGATTATTCTTCCCCATCAGTAGGATATTTCCGTATCCAATATTGTATGCGCCCGCAATCGATTATTGCTCAGTCGCCGAAAGTTCTGAGCTCAGAGAGTTCATTTCCCTGTAGTTTGCCTTCCAAATTGCCATCGTAAACCACACCTTCTCTCGATTCAATCACACACAAAAAGCATACTTAAGCGATATTCTGGTGGTGAGACACATTCATTTTTCGTGAGGACATCGACAAGACAACATCGTTGCCTAACGTGCTGGAGGAGGTGGACGGCGAAGGATCGACACATACACGCGCAGAACTCTTTCCGTTAGGATGCCATTCAGCATCGAGAAAGTTCCGGAAAGATCTAATCATTGCTGGAAAATAATCTGCCAGTTCCTCTGGGAATTTAAAAATACATTCATGTGAAAGAGTTTATTTGAATGTTTTCTATCCATGTAACACTGTGACCAAATATGTTTCAAGCAAGTGCTATTAACAGATGGTTATCGAATTAGCATTAACCACTGGTGGGCTTCCGGTATCGAGGAAAATGTGGAAATATCTAATCGTTACTGAAAATAATGTGCCAGTTCCTCTGGGAATTTAAAAATACATTCATGTGAAAGAGTTTATTTGAATTATTAAACTCATGTGAAAGAGTTTATTAAACTTCAAACAAATGATCTCTAAATCAACGATAGTCCTACGTCACCCTTGCGGTTATACCATAGATATAACCCACTTCCTGTTTTATTCTAAGCTGTTTACTTTTCATGGTCATCAACCCACCTATAATCGAATTTTTTCTAATATATTTTTTTCCAGATAATACGATACCAGCCTTCTTCGGCAACAGTACTGATTACTTTAAATTGCTAGACCAAGACGATAACTCGATACTGATAGGAGCGCGAAACGCGCTCTACAACATCAGTCTCGATCGATTGATCGAGAATCCGAACCAGCGGGTTCAATGGACGTCATCGGATGCCCACCGGGAACTCTGCACGCTCAAGGGGAAGCTGGATCAGGACTGCCAGAATTACATCCGCGTGTATGCACGAGTTGGTGCCAATCGGATCATGCTTTGCGGGACGAATTCGTACAAACCGCTGTGCCGGTATTACAATGTGCTCCCGAGTGATGGGTCGATTGCGTACGACAGTAACGAGATGGAAGCACTGGGCCGATGCCCGTACAATCCACTTCACAATAGCACGTATCTGTTTACCGGTAGGTTCTGATTATACACTGCGTTTCACAACTATAGAACCACTCATTTTTTCTGAGTTTCCAGAGATATGTAAGAAGTCGGTTGAATTGAAGTATATAGTGTAGGATATAATAACTACCTTCCTTTATAAGATTGGCCATTTGAACTTTATTGTTGCGTCCAGGCACGAAACATAAAAAAAACTAAAATTCTAGTGTTTCATACCTATAAAACCAGATGGAAAAACTCTCACTTCTTTACAAAATTCGCGTCAACTTCACATGAATTACAATAAATTTATAATTCGTTGGTCATCTTTAGCTCTCAATCAGTTAAAATAACCTATTCTGGGTGGTTTTGACCAAACTACGCCATGTTGCTCGTTTAAGCTCTTCAAATCACACATACTACTTGTAAGCTGCATCTAATATTCGTACGATCACTTCTCATAAGTACTTGATAGGCTTTTGATCTGGTAAACAAGCTGACCAGTTCAGAATCTGAAGCCCATCCATTAAACCACGCCATGACTTTCCTGATTTATGAATTGAAGCCAAATTACCAAATTATCACGGTGTTTTTGATCTAAGAACAGAAGTAAATGATTCTGAAGTACCGTGAAGTACTCATATACCACTCAGCTAGTACAACATTTAACGTTTGTGTACTCTAAAAATAACTGCTTACGCGTATATAATGTTCTTAAATATGCTACTTGTTTGGTATTCGTTTCACTACTGATAACCATACGGCTGAGAGCTTTGCTGTATTCATGTCACCTGTAATTATGGAAAACATTTCGCACATTTTGGTCCTAATTTCAACCGGAAAAAACATAATTTTCCTAATTACGTTAATTGGTGGTCCTGATTCCAATAATCAATTTGTTATAATAATGAATCGTTTTTAAATAGTTGATTTGATAACGTTTTATGGTGTAAACGAGTTAAACGAGTCGAAATCAATAATCGAATGAATTACACTAGTAATATGTCGTTTATTTAATGGCAATACAGCTCGTGCAATACAGCTCGCTTCACTGGATTTTCCAATAAGACCTGAGTAATTGACAGAACCAGGATCTAACGGATACAATCCACATCGCCGGAAACCGTTGATCAATGTCGGTTGTACGCCCAAAGTTAATTTTTAGCACATGTTATGGCATCCCGATTTATTGCATTAAATGAGCCGAAAAATAACAGAAAATGCTCTACTCCCCAATACGTCTTGGATGGCACCACTAACGTTCCCAGTGGAACATTTGCCTTCTCAAAGTAGGTATTACTAGCGTCATTTTTATTAGTAATACCTAGTTGAGATTTCTATGCCAGATATAACGCCTTGAATGTATTCTGGAATGTCAAGCTCTAGATTACGCGCGATCCAATGCAAGTTGGAAGAAATTTCTTTGACGGAAAATCTCCCGGCCAGAACGGGAATCGAACCCGAACCCCCGGCATTATAATGTGGGACGCTAACCACTCGGCCACGGGAACACAAATACGTGTATATCATTTGTATAATATATATGCTAAACTTCATTTTATGATTAGGTGTAATATGATCACACTTTTATATAACAGCACTAGTAGCTATATGGATAGCGCGGTCGTATGAAACAGCTTTGCATTTCAGCCGGCCATGGTTCGATCCCCATTGACGTAGTATGGACTTTTTTATGGCACAATCCCAAATGAAATGAAGAAAGCAAAAATAAAGAGATGTCTGCTCCCATACATACAAACCTTTTTTAAGATCATTATTTGCCCATTTTACCCTCCATCATACGAAATGGCATTATTTCTGCCAAAGATGAAATGTTTTCAGCCAACGCTAGTTTGGGTGTCATTCTATCCACAGACCCTGAGTGGTCAGAAATAGCTAACGTCCTGCAGCTAAATGATTTGAGTATAATTTTGTGGAAGACAAACCAGAATTATGCGTTTTCCCGTGCATAGCAGCATCGTTTCATAAGAGACTTATGCGACACGTGACTTAGGTTCATTTTGAAAGAGTAATAGGGAACGATATTTTCTGCTGGACAAGCCAAGGGTAAAAACATCCTTGAGAAACAGGAACAATTCCGTTCCTGCTGCGGCCCAACTTCCAGTCAATCTCTGCCAGATCTCTTTTGGCATCCTGGATTTGTACGGGTATAGCATCAACGTTGCCGCCAACTGAACGAAATACTCAAGGATTTCGTGAAACTAGCTCCTGTTTTGTTGCTTGGAAACAGCTGCACGATGCCTTGACAATAAACCGTCTTAATATTCCTGGTACCCGTTTAATGAACCCAATTGGTCCATTGACGGTATCCCGCTATAAATGGATTGGAACGAGCTGATTTTCTCACTTAATTTGCTACGCTTAACTGTAATCGCTTTGTATCCGCGGGTAATCCAGCTTTTGCTTCGGCTAACAGCCATTCAACTATTCGTCCTTCTGTGGCATCGAGAACGGTTGCTTTTCCAGGACGTGGTCTGGAAAAGGGCTCGGCTTAGTCATAGTCAACCGAGGATAGGATAGACTATCTGACTGGCTATATTCAGTCGGAAATGACTTTTGGCTTCTTCACGCAGTTTCTCCGCCAAAACGAATTCGTTCCTTCCTCTCTCCCATGTATATCGTATGCATGCATCGATTTTTGAGTTCAACGTAGATTGACATACGCTACAGGTGAGCTAGATTTTTTTGTATCGTACGCGAAAATTACTCACACTTATAAAATAGCGTGCAATGTGTGTGCGCTATTTACTAATACTATCGCGAGGACCTTAATAGCATACCTGATAACTGTCTAAGTTCGTTGGTTTGAGTTCACGATGGGTAGACAATAAACCGTCCATTGCTGGGGTAACTATTTTTCTGCATCAGAAATAAAGTTATCGTTCCGACGTAAAAATAAGATTGCATACGCGGGTAACAATTTCATTCCTAGAGGGATGGAAATGTGGATTGACGTCAGTTGAATGAAGAGGCAGATTGGTATTCATTAGTCGCGTCAGTTAGAATAACCACTGACTGGGCTAGTTCATCAGTCATACACGCTAGGCAACGCTAGTCGATTAATGTTCTAGTCAATTCAGTTTTTGTTGACGTCGACTGCCGAAGCAGTTCTAGTCGAAGCGAAGCTAATGAGAGTAGACCCAGCAAACATTAAATCGCATAACAAACGTATATATAACATCATATGCCTTAAATTTTGGTTGGCATATAATGTGCCTAACTGACATATGCATGCAAAAGTGGAGGCCAACTTTGATCGGCTATAATAGCGATTATGTTGAAATTGAATTGCGATTTAATATGAATATATTCATGAATTGTCATGAAATTGTCATATACGATTTATTACAGATATAAAAAAAACAAATGGCGCCAAATATTTTCGTAAAATGTTTATTATAGCCTCACGAATCGCCATTTTTATATATGAGTATTTGTATTTGTAGAAATAATAATTATTTGATTTACTTGTGTTGTGAAAGGAATATAAATGTTTAAAATGGCACAGATTGATGTTTGGTGAAAACTGATCCGATGTGGGTTCGAACTCCGGTCGTCTGGATTATCATCCACCAGCTATCTCGCGCGGCTGTCTGAAATCTAATTCAACAGCGGTTAAAACTCATACATATGATTCAATATGATATAACCTAATACATTCTATGCAGTAGGATTAGTCATTCCTGGTTGCCGATTTTATTATTTAAGAAAAGGATCTTTGATTTCCCTATTATAGAAACCAAATATATTATATATTTGAACTGGAATAATAAAAAATAAATGAATATCAATGAAACTATCTCAATTTTAAATTATATTTATTACAATTTTCACTATATAATTTGTTTTCTCAATCATATCCAACTAAATTCTGATTACTATTATAATGAATATAATAAATCAATCTGGCAATCTTGCAAAGCGATGCGATGCAATGTGCCAAATTCGATGTGGTATATATCTAAGATTGGCGTTCAATGGCGTAGTTCACTTCGTTTTGCTGAATGTTTCATTAGAAGGGATGTTTGCCGTTGTTACTTTCATAGAACATCAGCGATTTCGAGTGCTGATATTCAGAAGTCCATTTTTGTAAATCATTTGTCATTGTTGAAGCATTTCATTGACATTTCAATATGATGTAATATGTTCTTTATTAGGATCTAATATGATTTACTGTTTCATGATTTTCTTCAGCATGCAACACGATTTACTGCAGTACTGAATCGATTTAAATTATACGCTTATACGACACACAAACTGCATCAGCGTAATATACGCATATGATGCGAACTAAATATATTTTATGACAATGTACATCATAAAACTGATGTTTATTATACCGAATTGCGACTTAACTTGATAACGATATCTAAAATCGAGTTTTTACATTTTATGCGATTTCAAATATACACGATACATACTTTGATTGATATTATATGCGATTATGATTTATTCTGATTTCTTGTAAGACTTAGAACATTCAAAATTATACGATTTAATGGTGTCTATTCTGTATTTCAATCGATTCGAAATATTTCGAACGACTTGGTAAATTCCATTCCCTGTTTCGTTCGAGGTGTTTTCAAATTCGAATACCTTTCGTTCGGACTGTTTTGTTTTCGAACATCTTTCATTCGAATCAAACCAAACGTCAAACCCACTTTGTTTATGAAGGAGTGAATAATTTCCGCAGCGGATGAGCGGTGAACTGCAAAAATGTAAGCTAATTTTTAATCATTTTTTTCTTTAAATTAATTTTAACGTTCAACAGGGAAAAAAACAAAAACAAAACAACCACTAAAAATCAGTTCGAGCGGATTGTGCTGCTTCTGGAGCAAGAGCCGGACATAGCAAAGGGTTTCTCCCGAGGAAATTCCGGACCCTTCTGGGATGATCTGGCGGCAGAAGTCAATAGTTTGGGACCGCCTATTCGCGATGGAAGTGGATGGAAAAAGGTATATACTAAAACGAATCCGAAACATATGTTTATAGTCTTATTTTTGCCCTGGTTTTCTGTGTAGGTTTGGGCGGACTATAAGTCCGGATTAAAGCGAAAACTCGCTCACAACAAACGGGAGCAGAGGGCGACAGGTGGAGGACCCAATAAAATTATCAATTTGTCCGAGCTGGAGGAGCAGGCAGTTCTACTAACTGGGTTACTTGCGACCGTGGAAGGAATCCCGGGTACCTCATCTCATGGAACACAGTTGGGTTCGCCTTCGGGTGAACCTCAAGCTGCAGACCAGGAAAATTTTATATATTATGGTACTTCCGACGAGTGTGACGGTATCAATAATACCATTCACTTCCAGCCCTCTCAGCCGAAAAAATCCAGACCTTCTACCACGAGGCTATTAGAGCTGCAAGTCGAGCAACAAAACAAATTTCACACCAATGTGAAATCCCTGTTAAAAAACACAAACAAGAATTTGAGTGATCTGGTTCATTATCAGCGCCAATCAGCTCGAGCGATTCTTTCCGTGGATGCCACACTCAAAGAACATCTGAGTGAACAAAAACGACATAACCACGAGATGGAGAAGATCGCGCTGGAGAAATCAATAGCGACAAATCCTTGAAACGCAGATTGCGTATATTTCAGAACATTAGAATAATGTTTCAAAATATCAGTGATCTGATTTTTTATCTTTATATTGTAACTCAAGTATAAAAAAATGAAAAAAGTTCTAATCGTATTTTTATATCTTTCCATGGAAGAAAAATCTTACTTAATTTTTTCTTTGAAGTTTGTTTGGAATAGCATCAAAATTATATAAACTTTTTTAAAATTCACGAATTTCGCCTATAGTTTATGGAACTTCCTTAACCCCTTCACGTACAACATTGAACTTCACTCGTTGTTTCTCGATGTGAAATAATTACATAGCTTCAGGCATATGATGAGGATACCGACAACTGAAGATTATCAAATTTCCGTTATTTAAAAAAAAAATTGAATGAGCTAAAAATATAAAATATAATTTGAATATTATAATTAAAATAAAAACGAACGAGTTAGTACGTAGTAATAACTCCTTCGTTTTTATTTTAAACACAACATGTATTTGCTCATCATAGGGCACCCATGTTAGATACCCACACTCAGCAGAGTAGCGGAACGACTCGAAGTGCTCGTTTTGGGCCGTGCTGTTGGAAATTAAATCGTACAGCAAGGGGTTAAAACAACGCAAAAAGTATTAACAATGGTTATTTGAATACTTGGCCTGCTTACGAGAAATCGATAATGACATGTTCTCAAAGTGTTGGCAGGAATAAGAGTAAATAATTCTGCCGAAACCATAGTTAAGTAAGGAAGACACTTCCTTTTCCGGTGGTTGTTATTTATTTGAGCATTTGCAAACAAGTTAGATGAAATTTAACAGTCATAAATATTAATTTAAACAAAAGTTTATTATGTAAACAGCTGCATAACATATTATAACTACTGAGAACGACCAAATTCTAAGCATATATTGTGAAGTGCACAGCATACATTTATAATTTGAGCGCATTTAGTAGGATTGTAGTGAAGTTGTCTCGCGCCAAGGATGCATCTAAACCGATTTTTTAGTAAACCGATTGTCCGCTCGACGATAGCACGACCCAAGGCATGCCTGCGATTAAAATCGCTCTCCAAACTCCCTTCCTCCGCTGCTCTGAATGGCGTTACTAACCAAGGTTCCGATGGATAACCAGCATCACCTGAAAATATTTTATCACACAGTACATACAAGTATACTAAAATATTGTAGTTGAACATTACCTAGAATCTTAGTATTAACTTCACCATTTTGGTGAAGCTGCTCAAAGTGAGTTCTTGCAGGGCTTACACGCCATATATGAGAGTCATGATTAGATCCCTGGAAGGTAGGATCAACGAAACGAATCCTTTGCTGATCGTCACAAACCTATGTTGATAAAAAAGAGTATTTGTTCATTGATTTGTTAATTCAAATACTAATAATACTTACAATCAGAACGTTGAGACTATAAAATCCCTTCCGATTAAAAAACAAATTTCGATTCAGCTTAGGTGGAATAATTTTTACGTGGGTTCCATCCAAACACATAATAACACCCGGAATTGATGTTTTCTGATAGAAGTGTAGTTTAGCACGCCGCTGTTCGTCTTCCGTCATATTTAGGGAAATCCATTTCTTACACAGTGTCCGCTCCAGAATGTTAAGCATTTCAGTCAGCACCTTGGAAAATGTGGGCTGTGCTATGGCAATGTGATAATCTTGCCCTGCTCCATGTTGATAATTTCCTTCAGCAAAGAATCGCAAACATGCTGCGAGTTTCACCTCCGTGGATAGACCACCTTTCCTTGTGGTAAGGCAGTTCTCAATTTCCTCTAAAACGTACCGAAAAGCTTCCTTACTTAGACGAAAACTTTTGATGAATCTGAATAAGGGCAAAATTAATCAATAAGAGAAACAAACATGGGATTTTTGAGACGGATACTTACGCTTCATCAGAAAGTTTTATGAAGTCGGTTGATTTTCGGTGGTTTCGCCGATGGTAGCAAGGCATTCCAATTTCTTCTTGCTCCGCCAAAATCGGTAACAAAACGGAATCCATTGAACGAGAAAATTTTCTCACAAATTTCTCTTAGGATCAAAAATTAACTGAAATTCAACTCGCACTCGCCGCTATTTAATACGGTGTTTCTTTTTGTTTATCGGTTTTTGACAGATCGATGCATATTCGAAATTTTCTAACACTTTCGTTCGAAACGAGCAAAACGATTGGAATAGGGAATGGTAAATTCGAAAACGATCGAAATATCACTTTCGAACGAAATAGAAATCCGTCGGAATACAGAATAGGCACCAATGTTTGCTGGGGAGTTGCTTCATTTTTCACCTTCGAAGATTTTGAGTCCTGGTCTGGAATACATTTCCAATATCTTCTCGCGCAGTGTTGAATACGGAATTCCGTGCAATTTGGACAGAAAATTCGGTTCTCACCATTCCCACAGCGTCTGCTATTTTCGACATACCCTATTGCATGTGTTTCTGACCGGCGTTTGTTTTCTTCATCGCAATATAGCAAATGAGATCTGTTGGGTGGAATAAGAAACAAGTAAAAATATGGGTATCCTTGTTCCAGCCATGTACATTTTGGTGATAACTTATTCAATTTTCAATGAAACTAAAACACTAAAAATCAGACCAGTATACCTGTATCGTTCAGTTTTTATACCTTTCAATCGTTTGTCGTAAACTTAAATTGATAACGACAGTACACAATGCAGTTAGCCACTTTGCTAAGGAAAACAACAAATATGACGAATGACAGTGCGACGAACGATATTGACTGAAATTTATACAGTTAAGCGTAACTAATAGTACTTGGTTGCCAATTTTTCGAAAAGTTATAGTTTTGCGAGTATACACAAATATAATTCATCAGAAGAAATAAGATAGCTAATGGGAAAAACAGTGTTATATGTGAAGTTAGCGAAATTATGCACTGGCACACGAAATTAGATCCATTACACTTCTGACTGTTCATTCGTGTTGATAAAAAGCTATCTGAACCAGGTCTTTTTGAAAATATTTTCCTCAAACCATCAAACTGCCGCCTGCATAGCTACGAGATGAAAAATAGCATGACACGTTCCGTAAGTCCTTCCAGTATGGAGAAATTCTGTTCAAGTTGAATTTTTTTTCTATCAGAAAAGTTCTCCTGAAATAGTGAAACCCATGGGATTAGAGTTTTTAGTTTTTGAACCCGCAGCTTTGAAGATGGGATTTTTATGGTTTGGGGGAATTTTCCCTGGTTTAGATAACTTACCATCAACACGAATTAACAGTTAGAAGTACAACGAAGTACTTCAAATCATTCACTGCTGTTTTTGCACCAAAAACAATAAGTAATAATGCGAGTAATGTGGCATCAATTTATAAAATCCGGAAGGTTTTGGCATGGTTACTGAATAGGAGCCTCAGATTCTTGACTAGTCAGCTTGTTTACCGAATCAAAACCCTATGAAGTACTTATGAGAAGTGATCGTACGAATAGTAGAGCAGTATCCTCTGCGTAGAACGTGATACAAACTACAACAAGGTGCAGCTTGGTCGAAATCACCCCGAATGGGTTATTTGAACTGATTGAAAACCAAAGATGAGCTACGAATTACAAACTTCTTGTAATTCATGTGAAATTAACGTTAATTTCGTGAAGGAGTGAGAGTTTTTTGGTTCTATAGTTATGAAACACTGGAATTTTAGTTTTTTTGAATGTTTCGCGCCTGAACACAGCAATGACGTTCAAATGGACACTCTTATAAATGAAGATATTTGTTGTACCCTATATTATATACTTCAATTCAACCAATCGCTTACATATCTCTACAGTTGTGAAACGCGGTATCCTAATGTTTGGAACAAACCCCTTACAGTTCTTCATTTATTTAATTTTAGATGGCCACCTGTACTCGGCAACGGTAGCAGATTTTTCAGGCGCAGATCCTCTGATCTACCGTGAACCACAGCGTACCGAGCAGTACGATAGCAAGCAACTTAATCAACCTGCGTTTGTGAGTTCCGTCGAGCACAACGGATACGTGTTGTTTTTCTTCCGCGAGATCGCTGTCGAATATATGAATTGTGGCAAAGCGATTTACTCTCGCGTGAGTCGGGTTTGCAAAAATGACAAGGGTGGACCACATCCGCTAAACGATAGGTGGACGTCATTCCTGAAGGCGAGATTGAACTGTTCCATCCCAGGCGAATATCCGTTCTATTTTGATGAAATTCGTAAGTGTTCTTCGTGCTTCAAGTTTTTCCTGTATTAACATAAATTTATATTCGCGCAGAATCTACCACTAAAACAATCAACGGTATCTACGGAGGTGCATCGAACCAGATAATCTACACAGTTATGACCACTCCGGGAAATGCCATAGGTGGATCAGCGGTGTGCGCTTTCTCCATCCAAGACATTCTGGACACTTTCGAGGGCCCATTCAAGTCTCAGCGGGACATCCACTCGAATTGGTTGCAGGTTCCGCAAAGTCAGGTGCCGGAACCGCGACCCGGCAAGTGTGTTGACGATAGCCGAACCCTGCCGAAGGCATCGGTAAACTTTGTCAAGATGAACACACTGATGGACTCTCCCGTTCAGTCGCTCCATGCTAGACCGGTGTTCACGAGAGTGAGCTTACTCTATCGATTATCGTCAATAACGGTGGATCCCCAGGTGAAAGCCCTGGACGGTAGTACCCACGATATCATTTTCGTAGGAACCAACGATGGAAAAGTGATCAAATTTGTGAACATTCTGTCATCAAACACAACCGACGAGGTGAAAACAGTCGTCATCAGTGAAACGCAGGCATTTCCGTTGGGTACCAAAGTTAATGAGATGACGATTTCACGGAAAAATCGCAAACTGATCGTGATCAGCAACGGAAAGATTATTTCCCTTCCCCTTAGCAATTGCAAAGAGCACGAATTCAAATCCTGCCGCAAGTGTTTGGAACTACAGGATCCATACTGCGCCTGGGATGACGGAAATCGTGAGTGTCGCACCATGGAGGACATCCAAGCTGGCGGGGCACCCGCGGACAATTTTTATCAACGTTTAGAGGGAGGCGATGCCAATGACATTTGCAAAAAATATGATCAGCGCGATCAGCGCCAACATAACGTGGAGGATAACGACGTTTATACGCGTGTCGATGGGTCTGGTTTTGCCGAAAAAGAGAAACCCAACGAAAGCAAAAATGTGGTCATCATTCAGTCCACCCGGGGAACGGTGTCCTCGATTGGGCCGATCGATATCGATAACGAAATAACAATGACCTCGATCGAAGGCAGCGAGCTGACGAATAAAATCGGACCCCATCAGTACCATCACAAAACAGGTAAGGCCACTAACGTGCTTGGGTATACGCGTGCGTGCGTGTTAATTTATCTACATACGATAATGCACCTCGGCACCTGAGTTTGGAAACGAGGTGCAATTGAATTAATGAAAGGCCAATTTCGATGGAATATGACAATGGAATAACATTACCGAAAACGACGAACACCGTCGCATCCCATTGTATTTATATTCTACTCGTTTAGCTTGCGAGTATCTGTTAACAAAGGTTGATAATTGCAGCGTTTCATCAAGACTTATTCGCACATTTTAATCACGTCGAATCACGAATTCGAGATCTTCTCCCACTTACATAGCAGCTGACATATTTCTGTTATTCGGATACCACTTTCTTCTTAAATGTTGGGATTATTTCCATTCATCGAATAAATTGCAATTGCTCTGTTAATTACGTTCATAACTATTTGAAAACTTCAAATTACTTACACGTGTGTTGTAACGTACAGTGTGTGTGCGCTATTTTGCACGCCTAATACTAACTAATACTAACGCGAGAACCTTTATGGCATACTTGATAAATGTCTAAGTTCGTTGGTTTGAGTTAACAAGGGCAGATAATAAACCGTCCATCGATGGGGTAACTTCTTTTTTTGCATCAGAAATTATGTTTTCGTTCCTCTTTATATGGACGTGAAAATAATATTGCGTACGCGGGTATGAATTAGTATCAGGTGGAAATGGAAGTGTTGATTGAAGTCAGTTGAATGAAGAGGCAGATTTGTATTCATTAGTCGAGTCAGTTAAAATAACCACTGACTGGACTAGATAGTAGTCATCCTCGCTAGTCAACGCTAGTCAATTCATTTTCTAGTCAAGTCACTTTTTGTTGGCGGCGACTGCCGAAGCAGTTCTAGTTGAAGCGAAGCTGCTGAGAGTAGAGTCGGTCCTCATTTTTCACCTTCGAAGATTCCGGGCCCTGACCATAACATAACAACGTAAAACCATAATAGGAACATATAGCAGCTCTGCTTTCCAGCTTTGCAGTGATTTCCTACATCCATAATCGGAACATGCATCTTTCGATATTGCGATAATTGACACGTAGATGTGAAATTGTACCAATTATGTTAATACAAAAATACATGTTTATTTCGATAAAATCGCATAAATTGGCCGAATCACAACATCAAGAAGGTTGTAACGTATACGTCAACACTGTGTTTGCATCAAAACAGTCACTTCACAGCATAAAAATTTCATTATTTTGATCGCATATTCCTTAGCAAAATGCTGAGAAGCTAACATCAATGGGACACACAATTTTCAAACTATATTTGATATAGGTACTTCTACCCTAGTTGGAACATTTTTTACTTGGAAAAAAAATTGATTCTGTTTTCGTAATTATTGGTTGTATTTGCGTTATATATTTTTGTATGTTTTCTTGAAAGCTTAGTTAATTTTAAGTTATTAATTTCCGAAGTTCACCGATGGTTAAAAAAATCATTTTTTCCCTCTTTTTCCAAAAAAAGCCTTTTTTGAAAAAATCATAACTTTTGAACAACTGGACCGATTTAGATAGACGACATATCTGGGAACACGGTTCGCATCTCGATTATCGTTTCTACATTTATGTTTTATTTTTTATTTGTTTTCTCTGTAATTACGCGTATTTAAATATCCGTTGTTACTTGTCCGCGCTCCTATAGTGTATTGTCGGACCATTTGCATAAAAATTTAGTCCAAGTGTCAGTTACCGTGGTTATTTCCTTTGATTTGTGTCTGTTGCTCGCGGCATCATACATTGGGAACTAGTGTTCCTTTGTTTGCATCATCGCTTTATGCATACCGCATACTTCTTTTCACGGTGAACTGCATTATCCGTATTGCTATCCAGCGTTGCCTAACGTAAGGCGTTTAAGAGCTATACGTATAGTACCGGTCATAGTTATGGCTTGCCAACGATGCTCAAAAAAGATCTCCAGTAAGGAAAAAAATAACTTGCCAGGGATATTGTGGAGCAGAATTTCATGCAGTTTGTGCCAACGTGGATGGACCTCTCCAGGAGCAGTTATCGCTCTACAAGAAAAATGTATTTTGGATGTGTGAAGGCTGTGCCGGACTGTTCTCAGATGCTCACTTTCGTTCAGTGATGACCAATTTCGAACACCGATCTGCAGCAGTCCCAGTCCCATTCCAAACGATGCAAATAGAGGCGAATGAACTGCAAAGTTTAAAGCCTCTTAAAAACAAAGAAAGAAGAAGAACGATGCAAACGGAAATCGATAAACTGCATAGTGCTGTGTCCGCTTTAGCGACAAAGTTAGAAGACAAGCCCAACTCCTTTCGCTACTCCGAACTTGTGGCCCAGCAGAAACCGCATGAATACTCCCCTCGGTTCATTGAAACGTCGCAGAGCCAATGATGGAAATGCTTTAGGCTTTCCCAACGTTGCAGGCAATGTGGGCACTAGAGCAGCTGGAGACCTTTTTGCTGATAAATTTGGAAGCGTGTTCACGGAGGAGATGATAACACCGGAACAAATTGAATCTGCTACTGAAAATGTACCTTTTCTCGGCCAGTCTTGCTCCCATATCGAGATTGATGAGCCAATGATACTATCTGCTATGAACAAACTCAAGTCGTCTTGCTCCGCTGGTCCTGATGGAATTCCGTCTATTCTTTTGAAAAAATGCGGCACTAATCTGATAAATCCTCTTTGTCGCATTTTCCGCTGGTCGTTGAATAGTGAAAAATTTCCTACCTCCTGGAAATCGGCGTTTTTGTTTCCTGTACATAAAAAGGGTGCCAAAAATCAAATCGATAACTACCGAGGAATTTCCGCCCTAAGCTCGGTCGCCAAACTGCTCGAGCTTGTCGTCTTGGAGCCGATCTTCAGTTTCTGCCAGCATTACATTGTTGAGGATCAACATGGATTTATGCCTAAGAGATCTACTGTATCTAATCTGTTGTCTTTCACGGCCTATATAACGGAAGGTTTTAACAGCACCAAACAAACAGATGCGATATATTTTGATCTAACAGCAGCGTTTGACAGCATCAATCACGAAATTGCGATTTTTAAAATGGAGAATTTGGGGTTTGGCGGTAGCATAATCAGTTGGCTGCGGTCATATCTCATCGGTCGTCAGCTAGCAGTTAAAATTGGTGACCATTCCTCACGCGAATTCGATGTTCCATCGGGGTTTCCTCAAGGCAGCCACCTGGGGCCGTTGGTTTTCCGCCTGTACTTCAACGACGTCAATTTTAAGCTGAATCTTCCGCGCTTGTCATTCCGCCGACGATGTGTAAATTTACTTCCTAATTAATTCGACTGCCGATGCCGGCCTACTTCAACAACAGTTGGACAGCTTTGCCGAATGGTGTAGTGCTAATCGCATGAAGGTGAACCCAAGTAAATGTGCCATCATTACCTCTACAAGAAAAAAGGAACCGATCTTGTTCGACTATAAACTCTTGGGTACTTCTATCGAGAGAACTAACTGTGTCAAAGGTCTAGATGTGTTTCGAGACAGCAAACTATCGTTCCAGCAGCACATGTCGTATATTGTTGGCAAAGCTTCTAGAAGCTTGGGCTTTTTAATCCGAATCGGAAGAGATTTCAATAACATCTATTGCTTGAAGTCTTTATACTGCTCGCTGGTGCGTTCGACTCTTGAGTATGGTTGGCAAGTTTGGAGTCCATACTACATAAATGGTATCGACAGAATTGAAGCTATACAGCGCAGGTTTGTGCGCTTTTCTCTTCGATGTTTGCCGTGGAGGGATCCGTTCCGGCTACCCAGCTATGAAAGTAGATGCCGTATAATGAATTTAGACACCTTAGCTGTGCGCCGCAATGTCGCCCGTGCTTTGTTTGTATCTGGTGTCCTGACAGCGAGAACTGAATGTCCCGCATTGCTCAGCTCATTCCACCTGCAAGTGCCTCCTAGAAGTCTGCGGAACCAAGTTATGCGACGTACGGTAGTATATCTGGTCTGCTTAGACTATTCAACAGAATTGCAGAGGGATTTGACTTCAACTTGTGTAGGGAGGCTATTAAGCGTAATTTTAAGATTATTTTGACAAATTTAAATATCATTAGGGCATAGATCCAGCCTGTTGATTATTATTGTAAATAAATAAATATCAAATTGAAGCCAATGATCTTATCTTCTTTGAAAAAAATATTACACTTGCGAAATATTTGGATTTTCATTTTTGTAATTATTGATTGTGTTAGTTTGTCATAGTTTTCGGTAAAAAATAGAGAACGCTATATTATATTTTTTCTTGAAAGCTGAGGTTTTTTTTACAAAACATATCCAAAAATCAAAAATGTACCTTTTTTCGTTTTTGAGTTATGATTTTTCAAATTAAACTTGTTTTCAGTTTTCGTTCAATATTCCTATGCAACTAGACTAGATCTGTGCGACTAGAATCCAATTTTTTCGCAAGAGCAATATTTTCTCAAAAACTCATTGGCTTAAATTTTCTGTGTCGATTATCTGAATCAGTCCAGTAGTTCAAAAGTTAAGAGTTTTTGAAATTGGATTTTGGAGTCATTTTTGGAAGAAAAGGCAAAAAATTATTTTTCTGACCATCGGTTGACTTTGAAAAATTATAACTCAAAAACGAAAAAAGATACAGTTTTGATTTTTGGATATGTTATGTAGAGAAGCCTCATCTTTCAAGATTTTTTTTAAGTATTGCGCCCTCTAGTTCAAAGCCATGAGAACAACAAAAAACAAATACAATCAATAATTACGAAAACAAAATTCATTTTTTTGCAAGTGTAATATTTTTCTATTGAAAAATCTTGAACGAGAATTGTGTCTAAGAACAATTTGATATTATAATGATCAGTTTTGATAGAAGTAATAGAAAAAAATAAACGTTGTTAAGGTTCAATTAGAAAATCAATCAAAGAATAGTTCTGCGATTGGATCCATGAACGTTCGCTTAGTAAGAAAACGTGAATGTTTGAAGGTATTGATAACAAAAAATACATTTTGGGCGGGACGAAGTTTGCCGGGTCAGCTAGCATCATGTATTATTATTAAACCATTATACTTTCATTTTCTTTCTCTAGATTCCATCTTCAAAAACGACATCACGGTAGCCTCATTGGGATGGAAGTTCTACATAATGCTAGTGGTGTTCTCGGTCATCATAGGCATCGTCCTTGGCTTCCTGATAACCCGTCACGTGATTAAGAAACAGTCCTTTCACGGCAGCGAACATAGGAATCAACTGAATTGGTATGTACCATTGTTTTGATACAAATTTCCGTTATAGTAACACGTTTTGTATGTTCACAGGCATCACACGAAAAACTTGAGTATGCTCTCGCAAAACCGCAGCAGCGGAAAGGATGTTAATCTGCTGATGAATACCACGAACCAATATCACACCCAGCAGCAAGCGATTGTCCAGCAGCTGCAACAGCACCATCAGAACAATATGAAGGACAACATTGATTTCGATTTCAAAGATCGAAGCGTCGAATGCAAGAATTCGAACGAAAACCTAGAGAAGGACATCAGCAAAGGCATGGGCACTCTGCAGAAGGTGAAGAAGACGTATATTTGATAGTAAACTCGCTTTCGGTGATTGGGATAAATAACTGCTGCTACTGCACAAACACACACACATACCCCTCACTACTTTCCGGTACTATTTTCCTAAAAACAAATAAAAAAAACCATCTCAACATTTATATCGCCACTCAAAAAAAAAGGTTATTTGCCACCAGTTGGATCACCAAATTCTCTCATTACTTCTGCCTGTGGATTATTTCTTCTTCTACTTCTTCGAACTAAAGGAAAGGTACAGGGATGAAAGATGCTTACTTCCGTTGATTAATAATAATTACGTTCAAAAATGATCATGAGTACTACTAGCTATTTGGAAAAACACATCATCCGTAACTTATATTCCATACATATATACATGCTTCCAACTCATGGGGTACCGATCGGCAATTGAAATGTACTTTTAACTCGTAATGTTGATAACGATGCAGCAAATCCATACTCAACAAAAACAATAACCCACGACGACGGCAAGCAGAGATGAAAATGCAATAAGGTTTTCTCTTCCCAACAGACTCGACAGTTGAAGACATTCAAGCCTTAGAGAAGAATTGTGAGTAGATGATGTGAGAATGTGATTGAAGAGTGAGAGTAGCTGCCTTTGAGTGTAACGAAAAGCAAAAGTAAAACTCGAAAAAAGCGAAATGTGTGGCATAGATAATACCTATATATACCATATTCGGTGGGCAGCAAATATACATAATAAGATATAATATGAACAATTGTGAGAGACTGCGTGCCTAGCACAACCCGTAGCGCCCTGTTTGCTCGCCCCACTTTTGGTTTAATGTCGAGGCCTTACAGTTAAACATGTGCCCAATCTGAGAACGGAACTGCGCTAAAATACAATAGACAGGGAATGATAGACCCACTCTAGTTAGTTTAGAGAATCGCGACTTGCTCCGGTCCCTTATAGAAATTGTGAAACGAAACGCAGAACAGAGTTGAAGATGCCTTAGGAGCAAGCGCTATCAAAATGAGAGCAATACACTTTCCACTAATTAATGAAATTTTATATTTACATCAGAAAGGTGTTTTGCGAGATGGGCGGCGGCGGCACCTCAAATTCTTAGCTGCGTGCTGCCTGAAGTCAACAATTAGCTAGGTGTATATTTTCTTTGTTGATGGGATGAATGACCTCCCAACGGATTGTTTTTGTCGACATAAGTTAGGCACACGTTCCAATCAAATCGAGCCGAGCTCGATTGCTTAGTTTAAGTTTAAGTTCAACCAACAGCAGGTGCCGAAAATGTGGCCCCATTTTTTCGCACACTTATCTCTTCTTCATTACATTAATGACTGCGAATAGCCCGTATGATTTAAGGATAGGACTCCCGGTTTTTACTCACACACACACAGCAAGTGTGCGCTGGTATTGTTCGGCTCCGGATGTCGAACTTCTATTTATCACAATTTTTGTTTTTCAATTGCTCAAGAATCTCATTCGAAAATACTCCGGGGGTGTATGTTGAACGGAAGAACAGGCAATTAAGTTGCATTTTTTTTTGTAGAATTTTAGTTGACATAACCCACCTTGTAAGAAAAAAAAAGAAGAAAGCAATACATCAAGCGCAAATCCATCCATTGTTGTTTCCAATGAACTGAAACTCTAGCTATATTTTTTTTTCTATACATATCGTTTCGCAGAAGTACCCTATGTAATTGTGAAAATACGCAAAAAAAGCATTATAAAATATTTATGCCTAGTTTTATGGACAAAAAATGTGATAAACTTGAGTATTTTTATTTTGTGTTATTTTAAAACGAGCTCTATTGTAGGTTTTAGAATAGGAGAGGATACACGACGCAAGAACATGAACAATAGTTTTACGCATGAATTTTATGAGACGAATTGTGTTTTAGATTGGAATACGAACAGAAGAGAGATATTTTTCATTTTTATTTTGTATTTAGTAATCTTATAGAAGAATGGCATATTTCTTCTTGCAGAATTCAGTCTTGCATAGGAGCTATTTTAATATTATATGTTAAGATTCACAATGGAATGACGTAAATTATGCTTAAATAGATATTTAAGAACGAGGAAATTATGTAAAAAAAATGTTATGACAATTGTAAATATAAACATAAGTCATTTTACTAAGTAATAGACTTAAAAATATATTGGTATAGTTTCATTGCACTAACGAAAGAACATCCGAAAGAGCAGGGACATCTACTAGACATGCACGAATATTGTATTGCCTATCCAAAGGCGCATCACCATGGCGAAAAAATGCTATGTGCTCCAAATGAATTTCGGGCATCGATTAAGTCGTCTGTCGCAGCTTCTTTGGTGCAGCATTTTATATGGATGCCTGTTCTAGTTTAACCCTTTATAAGACCGTGAAAACTAAACAAGGGATCGATTTCAACTTCAGAGAACATCATCCTTACATGAGGAAGAACACATATTTACCTTTGAAATTTTTTTTATATGGATACCTGTTCTACAGCCCTATTCTGTAACTGTAAATCGTTCTTTCGATCCAGTTATAATTTCGCATTCCCTATTTTGAACGTTTTGTCCATTTAATGTTCGAAGAGAAACAGATCGAACGGAATGCAAACAACTCGAACGAAATACAGAATGATAATTTTACCAGGTCGTTCGAAATATTTCCAATCGATCAAAATACAGAATAGGGGTGCTAGTTTAACCCTTTATATGACCTTGGAAACTAAAAAGGGATCGATTACAACTTCAGAGAACATAATCCTTCCTTGAGGAAGAACACATATTTACCTATAAAAAAATTTAAAGTATTGAAACAGTTGAGAAAAAAATAGTGGCAATATAGTTGCCACTGCCAGTTAACCCCAAAGCCACTGCCTTGTAAATTTGCTTAATTGCGCGTTTGGTTATTCACTTTACTTTAATTCACTCTTTGTTTTTAAGAGGCGTTAAGTGGCAACTATATCGCCACCAACAAAAAATATTTTTTTTCGTTGCACTTGGAATAATATTTAAATATTTTACTTAACCAAAAACTTCTAAAGATATCGGGCAATACTCCGTTTTTTTTGGCTGCTAAAAATGTACGATATTAATTCGGAAGACATTTTTATGTAACAAATCATTTTCAACGATACAACAAGTTGATACGTGTTCCACTGTAAATGTTAGACTCGATTATCAGGGATTCGATTATCCGGATTTTTAGACTCGATTATCCGGAGTATTTTCTTTTGATGTTCGGAAATTTTGAATAATTTGTATAATAATTCCATATTGAATAGCCAATATGGATGTCAAATGAAAGGGCTTGACTAGTAGAACACTGTTGTTTATAAAAAATGCAACTTCAAAATGGCCGCCACCACAAGATGAGGCCATATATTTCATGCAAAACCTCAACAATATGCGGTCGTCGCTAAAAAATGGCTGAATGGCTTGACTTGAAGAATATACTACATCATGAACATTATAAATTCGAAAAGGTCGCCGCCTCAAAATTGTCGACTATGTATTTTTTGCAATCCCCTCAATATTGGTATCAAATATAATGATTTGACTAATAGAATACAGTACATCATTAAAATATTCCGAAAAAAAATTAGGTAAGAAATATTTTTTTTTAAAAAAGTTTAGTTTCATTTTAGAGAAGTATACTAATGACACAGATAATTTACTAAAAACTAAAAAATAAAATAAGTAAAAAAAACTTTAAAAAAAGTTAAACGGTTTAATGTACTAAAAGCTAGAAAATAATTAGGCAAGTAACAGTTAGCAGTTATCTAACGTTTATTTCTTACCTTATTACCTAATTTTCTTCGGAATATTTTCATTATGTACCGTATTCTATAAGTCAAATCATTACATTCGATACAGATATTGAGGGGATTGCAAAAAATACATAGTCGACCATTTAGTGGCGGTGATCTTTTTGAACTTATGTTGTTTATTATGTTTTGTGTTCTCCAAGTCAAGCCTTAGAGCAATTTTTTAGCGACGGCCAATTTGAATTTTTTCAAGATCATGGATTACGCAGTTTTATAATGACAGTAGAATTAAAGGTGTCCTCCAAATTTCAGATCAATCAGTTAAATTTTTTTCAAAGGTAAATAAGTGTTATTTCTTATGTAAGGATTATTTTCTCTGAATTCGGAGTCGTTTCGTTGCCTAGTTTCCACGGCCCGTACGATGATGATGTTGAATTTAAGAGGCTTTAAACTTTTCAGTTCATTCGCCTCTAACACGGTCCGTACAAAAATCTAAACAATATACAGGGAAACTTCGATATAACGTACCCTCGTTATAACGTATCCTCGATATAACGTCATTCGATACAACGTACATTTTACCTCGATATAACGTACACATTTCCAAAGTGTAAAGGAAATTTTTTTTCAATATTTTTTTCCTGATAGAACAATGAATTATCTTTATTGTGATGCTAAAACAAGTTTTGTACCTTCAATCAATTCCGAAATACAGCTGGTTTTGTGATTCCGGATTCTAAATGAATCAAGCTTTAATCAACAGTACGAAGGAAAACATCATGAGAAAGGCCTGCTTCGTTTTCTGATTGAAGTTATTCATTAACTTCACTAAAACAGCAACACAATAATGTTTTATAGACTACGTTTGTGAGTACTTTATTATGCTTCGATATAACGTACAATTAGATACAACGTACAATTTTGAAAGTGAAATGTACGTTATATCGAAGTTTACCTGTATCTCTCTATTGGGCGAAGCTCCGGCGCGTTGGGCGGGTTTATTTCCTTCGGCACGAAGGTGACCCCGTTGGCTTCGTACCACTCCAACACGTCCTTTGAATAGTAGCACGAAGCGAGATCCGGCCAGAAGATGGTCGGGCCCTCGTGCTGCTTCAATAGTGGTAGTAAGCGCTTCTGTAGGCACTCCTTATGGTAAACCTGCCCGTTTACCGTGCCGGTTATCACGAAGGGGGCGCTCCGCTTTCCGCAAGAGCAGATCGCTTGCCACACCATGTACTTTTTGGCAAACTTGGATAGTTTCTGCTTGCGAATCTCCTCCGAAACGCTGAATTTGTCCTCTGCGGAGAAGAACAACAGGCCCGGCAGCTGACGAAAGTTCGCTTTGACGTAGGTTTCGTCGTCCATTACCAGGCAATGCGGCTTCGTCAGCATTTCGGTGTACAGCTTCCGGGCTCGCGTCTTCCCCACCATGTTTTGCCTTTCGTCGCGGTCGCGGATCACGTTTAAACTGCTTAACTACGCGCTTGTGATCTTTTTCACTGACGGAGCATCCATTTTTGGCGTTCTTCACCTTCCGGTCGATGGTTAGGTTCTCGAAGTATCGTTTTAGTACCCTGCTGACCGTGGATTGGACGATTCCCAGCATCTTACCGATGTCCCGATGTGACAACTCCGGATTCTCGAAATGAGTGCGCTGGATTAATTTACGACGCACTTTTTCGTTCGACGACATTTTTCCAAATTTACGAAAAATTGACAGTGAAGCATGGTCAACGTGATCTATACACTCTTATCTGAATATAAGCGAAAGCTGAAGATATAATTCCTAAAAATTTAAATTTCTACAGCGTTTTTTCCGTGATGCAATTTGATGTGACACACCCTTTTTAGTTGTCACAGCCTTACAAAGGGTTAAAGGCGGTTTCATACTATCCCACACGTAACCAGAAACGTAATGGCCCGACAAACACATGATGTACAGGGTTTTCCAACTTTAAATTCCGAAAGTAAATTGAAATAAAACACACTTAGAATTCGAATTTCGATGAAACTTTTATTTCAAATTAAAGTTTGGTTTATGCCATTATGTGTGAAATACAACATCATTCAAATGTCCACCTAGGGCTTCCTCGCACACCTTGATCCGGAACAGGTAATTTTCGATGACTTTTGGGGCGGTATCTCGGTCATAACTTCACGAATGTTGTCTTTCAAATGTTCAAGAGTTTGCGGAGAGTTGGCATAGACACGGTCTTTCGCATAACCCCACAAAAAAAAAGTCTAGCGGGTTCAAATCGCATGAACTGGACGGCCAATTGGCATCACCAAAACGCTAAATTATGCGTCCCTTAAATTTCGTTCGCTATATGGCCATGTTCGGTCGTGTTGTGTGACACGTGGCGCCGTTCTGCTGAAACCACATGTCATCCGTATCCATATCTTCAATTTGTAGCAAAAAAAATCGGTTAACATGCGGCCATAGCGCTCACCATTCACAGTTACCGTCTCGCCGTCCTCATTTTCAAAGAAATACGGCCCGATGACACCACCAGACCATAATGCGCACCAAACAGTGACTTTTGGCGGATGCAATGGCCTCTCAACAATCACGTGTGGATTTTCAGAGCCCCATATACTGAAATTTTGGGTGTTCACATAGCCACCGAGCTTGAAATGTGCCTCATCGCTAAAGAAAATTTGATGCGAAAATTCAGCATTTTGCTGCTGTTGTTCGTTCACCCAATCGACGTATGCCCGACGCATTCCATGGTCACCACGCTCTAATTTTTGTACCAGTTGGACTTTATATGGATGTAGGTACAAGTCCAAATGCAAAATTCGCCACAATGATGTGTTTGACAAGTCCAATTGCTGAGCACGCCGTGGAATCGAAACATTCGGGTCATCCTCCACACTGGCAGCAACAGCAGCAATATTTTCGGCGAACGCACATTACGATGATGCACAGGTTTCACAATATCCGCTACGGATCCAGTTTGTTCGAATTTACGCACTACATTAGCGATTGTGTGCCCTGTAGGCCGTCCATGACGACCAAAATCCATCCGTAATGCTCGAAAAATATTTGCCGGTTTTTCATCATTTTTATAGTATAATTTAACAAAATTAACACGTTATGCGATGCTAAAACGATCCATATTGTAAAATGGCAGCCATTCAACTAACGATATGACGCTTTGGTTGACAGCTATGTCAAACGGTTGTCAGCGCAGGGCTGTATACTTTCGGAAGCCCGAAATGGAAAACCCTGTATTTATGGGCCCTATTCTATATGACAAAACTTGCAACTCGTCGCGTCTCGCCTCGGCAGTCACGGTCGAGTCGAGCAAAATATTCTATTCCAGTACCCGAGTTTCATTGAAAATTCAATTTGATATAATATTAGAATTGTGATTAAGAAGAAAAATTACGAAACGTTTTTTGACAACAGAGAACAAGAGAGCACGTTTATTCCACAGAGGTGGAAGCTGAGGGATAAAAGTAACCCACTAACGTTAAGTGAAATGGGTGAGTTTGTCTTATTTACGTTATCGATATAAATGAAAATAATTATTCTCTTGTTTCAAGATTCTGGCAATATTTCAGGCTTAACCGAGAAGCATTTTAAAATACTTCGAATACACCCGTGTTCCAAACAACTTTCAGAAACACTGCTATTCCTACAGCTTTAAAATTCGCGGCCTTTGAACCTTCTGACCGGTGGATCGTACCAAATTAATGTAGGAGGAAATCTTTTACTTGGTATGGCTTAACCAAACAGTTTCATCAGTGTTCAATCAAATGTTGCTACTTTTGGAAAGAAGCTTATGCGTGTCGTATTCAGGTTTTCAATCCAATTTTAAACACTACTCGATCCAACAATAATCCAGTGACTGAACTCTAATTTCCATGAGCTTATGAAAGGCATATTAACATCTTGCTTTTTGCCAAATTCTCAGCATTTCATACTCTGTCGTGTGTGCCGAAGAGATTGAGTTCGGTTTTTACTTACAATTTTCTCTGTCCGCCATGTTGTCATGTTAAGAAGCATTAGGCTGATGTCACATTAGGCGAATTCGCCGCCGCGGATTCCGCGAGTAAAACCGCAGCGGAGGATCTACAGTGTATTGTGAATTAGCCATGTCACACAGAGCGGGGCGGTTTTGGAAGCGAATTCATATCGAGAAAAAAAAAACCGTCACAATATCCGCGGCGGCGAATCCGCCTAATGTGACATCAGCCTTAGGCGGAGATGACACTGGATGTAGAAAAGTGGTCGTACGAATTGTATGCAATAGTGAAAGTAAACAACCACATTGAGTTGTATTGGTGTGATTACATTGGTTCCCCCTTGCTTCGTTCGAATTCGCCAGCTTCTATCGAACAAAATTGTTTGTTTCTATTCGTACAATAAAATTTTGTGCGTACTCTGAGCCAATGTCACTTTACTCTTATTCGCATTAACTGCGATTCACATACAACATCCACGTCACGTTCGCGTTCCGTCACGTCACGTTACGTCAATTATTCTTCCATTCACTGCTATTGATGCATTCACATTCACCAGCAACGGCAAGTTGAAGTTGCCGTGACGGTGTATGTGAATGTTTGCATAAGAACTGCTTGGAAGAATAATAGACGCAACATGACGGGACGGAACGTGAACGTGACGTAGATGTTGTATGTGAATCGCACTTTATTCATTTTCCTTTCTCTCATTACTATTCATAGAAAGTTCTATATCCAGGTTCTATACTCAGGATTGGATACAACATCGTACAATATTTACCCATTCCAAGGCCAACGGAAAATGAATACATATACTTGAATCGGAAAGGATTTCATAGTATCAACGCCATGATAAAATTGAAATTCTTTATACTTATGACAGACATACAGCTGTACTACCGCTGTACTTCGAAAATTGTATGTCTGTCACCATGTACAGCGCTAGAACCATGCAAGCAACTCGGTACAATCGCTGTATCTGTACCGACCGTACCGACCTATTTCACCGTTGTACATGGTTACAGCTTGTCAATTTCAACTGCTCGCAGCGCCATAGACGGTTAGTGGTGGCACCATGAACAAGTTTTGTCAACACCGAATCAAAACACCGCAGTGTTAAATATTCAGTTAGAGACGAATGAACTCCCAGAGTTTAAAGTCTCTTAAATCCAACACCAATTCCAATTCCTATTCAGTTCGTGAGGAAAAAAACTATAAACTATATATACCTGTGGCCAAGAGTAGTTGAACAATGGTAATGGAGCTAGCAAAGAAAAGGAAGGCTACGATGCTCGACAAATCGGGGATGCTGGTCGTCATTGAAGTGTGGAAGGACAATATTCTGTCCCTTCGGAACACTTCCAAGAACTCCCACATCTACAAGCAAATGTGTGAGGAGCTGAAAGGCCACGGCGTTATACTTACGGCGGTCGAATTGAAAAACCGGATCAATAATCTCTCTCAGAAGTACAGGTAGATACTTTTTGAAAAGAATATAAAATCAAGTCAAAATAATGGCATATTTGGTCCCTACGTGGGGAAATGTGCCCTTTGTCAAAATAATCACAAGTGCCCCTGATTTTCATAAATTCCTGATCCACTGCAAAAATTCATGAAATTAATGCCAGAGATAAGATATTTTTTGTGGCATTTGTGATTATTTTGACAACTGAGCTACTAAAAAGACATATTTACAAAGCATACGGACCAAATATGCTTTTATTTTGGCTCGAATTAACATGCTTTTCGGCTGTTAAAACGTTTGAGTCAGCACTCTACGGGCAATTTTTTGAGATAGTGTACTTTTACAGATCCGAAAGAAACGCCATGGGGCCCTCGGGAGGATCACCTTCTTCTTGGGATTATTTTGATATTCTACACAGCTTTCTCCATACTTATAAACAAAACAGCACTCGCGATTTGATGGATGAGGTGATTGGTTCCGGTAAGTTAAAAGTAATTTTGACAGTAAATTTTCGAAAGAAGGAGACTGCATGGATCGACTTTCTCTTGTGTTAAACATCATCTAGAAAGCTTTCCTTACCATTTTTAATTTATTAAATGTGAGATAAGAACTTCCCTTTCAATTTGAGTCGTACAAATATAGTATCAAATCTCATGCAATGGGTGACTTTAGCGGTGATCCAAATGACCTGTTTGGTATAATTATTCTGAAAAGAATCAAACTGAGACCTTGCAGAATCATGCGCGGAACGTGAATGTATGTAAATAACCACTCAGTCTTAGCATTCAAATTCATTTTCATTGAAGCAGCTTTGGATTTATGAGTAATTTGAGTTGGGTTCTGATTCAAGATAGAATAGATAGTTCATTCGGCATCTTCTGGAAAGTATTCCAGCCAAAATTTATAGTTTTTCACTCAACTTGAAAACAGTTTTTTGATCTATATCAGGCATTAACGAAGCAACTAACAATATCTTTTATTTTGTTCCAGATGATGACTACTGCGATGCTGAGTATTTAGATGAAGCGTACAAGCCGGAGAACGACACATTCGCTCAATCTATGTTTATGTCACCTTCTGCGCCGACATCATCAGTGTCATCGCCATCACCAACACTGCCATCATCAAGCCGCAGGCATTCCGCTCCTAAAAAGAGAAAACAAAATGTGCAGGAAAAATTGTTGGAATTGGCTATAAAATAAAACGAAAATATGGTTACTTTTATGGAGCATTCCAAGACTACAGATCTTCAAATAATCGAGCTCATGAAAGAAAATAACGCGTTGATGAGCAAGCTGGTCGATAAAATTTGAATTGGAAATTGGAAATTTGAACCAAATAAAACATGTTCAAAAAATCAAATGAATACAGAAATTGATGAAAAGTTTGCGGTGGTGGGTACCACCCACTTTTTTTACAGTGAATATAGAGGGAGATAATGGGACAGTTTCCCTGTGATATTTACCGAAATGTACCATCAGTGCGTTTCTAATCCTGGATGCTGATGCGTTTTCGTTTCTTACTATCAATCCTCTTTGTGGTTGTTGCTTCGAATTTAAGGTTTGAATCTGGATCATCCATTTTTTGTTAATATGGTCATTGTGGTTGTTACATAGGTTACATAGGAATGCAGCAAGTTTTGATAATTGTATTGACATTGTTTAGGTCGACCTCCAAACCTTTCCCGATTCTTCTGAAACGGGCCTTCAGATGGCCGAAAGCATTCTCTACAACCCGTCGGCATGCTGATAGATGATAATTAAATAACTTTTCATGCTCCGGCTGATCTACAGAAAATAGAAACGGCTTCATCACCTGGTTTGACAGTCTGAAAGCCGAATCGCCGATCAACAGTATCGGTACTACAACCCCTTCGATTAGTTTCGAATGCGCTTTAATTGTCTCGTTCGTGCAGTGTACTTTTTTGAGTTTGGAGTTCTCAAAAATAGTTGAATCATTTGAACGGCCAGGAACTCCTACGTTGATATATGTGAACCGGTAACGATGATCCACCGCAGCAAACAGAATAACCGAATGCCATCCTTTGAAGTTATAGTAGTCGGTTGCCTCATTTTTTGGTACTTTGACTTCTATATGGCATCAATGGCACCGTAGCATTGTGGAAAACCCAGTTTCTCGAAGCCACCGACTATTTCTGATATCTTCTCCGAGGTTGGTAATGCGTCAAACACTTCGTGTTGCACAACATCTACAACCACATTGCAGATTTCAATGACCAGTTCACCCGTAGTTGTTCTTCCTACACCGAATAGACTTCCAATAGTTCTATATTCCGCTGACGATCCGAAAGCATACAGGGCAATAGCGATGCGTTTCTCCAACCGAATAGCAGACCGCCAAAGAGTATCTTCTCTTTGCAGGCGATGTAATTTTTTGACCAACAAATTAAACGTACATCTGTCAAAACGAAACGTGTTTTTGAACTTTTTATCACTAAACTTTGGTACTTCATCTTCCCAAAATCTAGAATTTTCTACCTGAAAGACCGATATAGTTAGAGAAATTAAAGTTGATATTCAAATGCATCTTACAGTTGACCACACCCTACGTTTTCGGGATTTAACCGGACTAGAGAGTAACGAAACGTATTTCCTGTAGAGCTTCCTAGATATCAAAGCTAACATCCTATATTTTCTGCTCTGCTTCAACAGCATTTGAATTTTTCTGTTATTTTGAATCATTTTCGTTCTGATTACGTTCAGCATCCTGAAGAAATAAAGATACAAAAAATAAACAAGCAAGAACGTTGACGGCATTGAGCTTCGTATTACGAAACGGGGGAGTAGGCATGACAATATGGGTTTGGAGAAGAAATGAACACACTTTCAAAATAAAAACTATGAATGATAATTATTTTCCCAAATCAAATTAGTACTCCATGTAAATGAAAATCACTTTTGCATGCAAGTGGTGAAAAATATCATACAAAAATTATGTCTAAATATAATTTTATATTATAATGGTAAGTTTTGGTGAGAATATTTGGAAATTTATAGAAAATAGTTTAAATTAGGGTCAGAACAACGTACTTCTAGTAGGCAAACAACGCCAAGAAAAAAATTTCATACAAATTTTAATAATTGAAAACTGCCTTAGGGTCGACTAATCTGATAGAGAAGAGTTGGCCTCACACAAACTAATGTCGTATCCAGATGTCGACACCATTCCGTCGTCAACCCGAATGCAATAGATTTAAATTCCTGATTGTCAGTTTGACATGCGGTACAATGTACAACCAAAGTATGTCTGTCATGGTACGATAGTACCTGTACAACGCTGTACTCTTACAACGCAAGTACAGCTGTATGTCTGTCCCTGGTATTAAACAATCTTCGAAGTTTTAGCGAAGTTGAACAACATATTTGAATTTCAAGAAGTCCTATTTTCGAAGTTATATTATTTTCTCTGAAAATTTAACATTTAAATTTCTGGGTCTCCTATGTAGTCTCTGGAATCATAAATCAAACAATAATGAAAATTTTCTTTGTTGGTTTTATTAGAGTATTTTGTTTTTAATTTCAGATCAGCGTTAATTAATTTTTTTGACGTAGAACTACGTCTTTCATTAAGGGTGTCAAATCAGAAAACAGGTCACGTTTTTATAAAATAAAGTTAACGTTAATAACTATTTTTGCCGCGAACGGATTTTGGCGATTTACATACTAAACGAATCGGAAATTCCGTAAGATTTGTTTAATATGTCATACAATAGAATCCCCTGGTTAGTAAATGGTTAAAATTCATGAAAACTTTAAGTGTTTCTATTTTCCCATACATTTGTTCTGTCCATTTGTGTGCCTTCCCGAACAGAGATATCAATAACGAGCAACTTATCGACGACCAACGGAGGGGAAGTCGTAGGATTTAAAGTCTCCGTGAACAAAGGAAAAGAAGAAGAATGAAGGGGAATACTTGCCTAGAGTATAAACAGTGGATCTCGCTGAGGCAAACTTTCATTCGGCATCGGACTGTTGAGTAATCCAGTTCACTTTGCTTCCGCTGCGCTTCGATCTAAGATTGGACCCCACCAGTGGTAATCCAACTTGGAAATCGTCGTTTGATTTTTCTGTTCGTTTTTCGCGTTATTCGTATCGTGTATTCTTCTTTCGCGTCATAAATTGGACGCTTCGCGTAGTGTGCGATGAGCAAGAAGAAGAGGAAGGCAGGCTCGAGCCCTGCAAAAAACGAACGCATTGCCAGGGGCAATAAAATTTTGAGGTAAGCGTCATCTAATGATGCACGCGGTGTTGGTGCAGTGAAAAGCGCTTGCACTGAACCGAGCTTTCGCAAATGTGACACCGCACCGAACAACAGCGAAGTAGGCGATTTCGGCGCGTCGGTCGAAAAAGTAAACGCCCAGGCAGCAACCAAAATCAAGCTCCCCCCGCTGGTGGTGAAGGCGGTCGCTCTTGACAAACTCATCAGCGAATTCGCATCGATGGGTGTTACAGCAGAGTACAAACTGTGTGGCATAATTCAGTCTTTTTCCAAGGAGTTAACATTGTTTATTTTCCGTCTTCATAAGGGCTTCGTTGGTGCCTTTGAGAATGCATCAATGCATTAAACCGACGTTATGGCGAGGCAGACGTTAAGGTAGTGCACCAAAAAAATTATTTGGGAATACCAAACATCTTGAATGTCTTACTGGAATGTTATAAGTTATTTGGGTTCGCGTGCCAGTCGCAAAACTGCCTTCAACTAGGATTGCATTTGCGCTAATATTGATCATAATGAAGCATTGCTACTGTTTTCGAGGTTGTTATTAACAAAAAGAGTTTATTTCTCTTGTTTAGGCATCAAGAAAGTAAATGTTCTGTAATTTTTTATGTGTTTAGGTTTTGCTTGCCAGTAGCAAAACTTCCTCCACTAAGGGTGACAGTTGCGCTTCTCTCGAGCATGAGAAAATAATGCAACTCTTTTCGAGGCCAGTAATATTAACAGAAGCGTTTCTTTTGAGAATAGCGCAAAATGATGAGAAATGTTTATATTGCTAGTAGTTTCAAGCCACCAATGTATGGCTCTGTATGCATGCTATGGTGAACGCTTGTTTGGCGCTTGGTTTACGCTTAGTTTGTACGAACGATATCTGGAGGTGCGATTCCTTTGAGGCAATACTAAATAACATGTAGTATGATATTTGATACTTGCAAGTGTTGTCATTGTTGTTGTTTACATGCGGTGCCAAAAATATATTGATGTAGTTATGAGATATGGAATAATGGTGCTGGTGCAACATGTATATAATCGACTGTAGCCGAGTCTATTTCAATTTCGAAAAAGGCCACCGGAATAGTCTTCGAGGTAAATTTTCAATGCATTGACATGAAATAAATTGCGATATACGATTGTTTTGCGAGGGCAAGAATGAATCATCAATCAATGAAGAATCTCAAAATTGTGTCTTAAAATAACTGTATATTATAATGTTGATTTTCGGTAGGAATACAAGGAAATTTATAGCAAAAGAAAATTGTTGAGGGTCAAAGGGTAATCAATCAATGATGAGTTCTGCGTTTTTTTCCCATGAACATTCGCTTAGTAAGAAAACGTAAATATTTGAAAATAGCAAAACTTTCTTCGACAGCTCTTTACATCATCGAAATAAGTCAGCGGGCAGGAACTTGTCAGCAGTGTAACAATTGGTAGTCAGCAAAACACAACCTGGATGGTATCAACCATCTCTTTTTCATATTTACGAGTTAGAGCTAACAACTCTCCCATCTGCATAGTGAATGATGAGACTTTCCATTTCTTCTTAGCATGGGAAATTATATTTCGAAATGTGAAATTGCATTAGGAACCTAACGAAGCTAAATTGACAAATGAGTGTTTTGCCGTTCACATTATTCCATTGTAAAAAAACACATGCATAAACTTGTATATAATTCCTTCACATTTCCTTTAAACTAAATATCGTAATATTCATTAAATTCACTATTTCTAAATTCAATACAAATCCAACGCTATTTATTTTTATTGGCAACACTGAAAAAATCGATTTTGTTTACAAAATTTATCGAAATCAGCCAATCAGAAATCAGAACGTCTGACAAAAATTTGGTCCGTATCTAACAGAAATTTGGTCCGTAAAAGACCCCATATTGTCTGATCTTATCTTAGGTTGATGTCACATTAGGCGGATTCGCCGCCGCAGATTCCACGAGTAATACCGCAGCGGAGGATCTATAGTGTATTGTGAATGAGCCATGTCACAAGCGGACCTTACACGATCAACTTTATTGACAATATGATGACATTTGAGAGCATAATGACAGCTGAACATGGCCGACAAAGCAGAAATCTGATTTTCGGGCATCAATATCGTGACATTTCATATGGATGCATTATGTTGACGTTTTGTCTCACGGACTTCCAGACTGAGTTGCCAGATTTGCAAGCGGAGATTTAATTTTTGTTAGTCTTTTTTGCGATTGCAATTAAAATTTATAAACTTCTGAAATTGTAGGAATCATAATGGAAAACTGATACAATAATTTACATTTAATGCGACATGCCGAGGAACCACTCAGTGTCGCATTGGAGGCGATTTTGACCCGTAATTGGACATTGACGATGAGAGTGGTACAATGTCGACGTCTGGTGGCGAATTTCAATGTGGAGTCATAATTTGGGCCCCCAACTCGATGTTTACAAAAACGTCCAATTAGAAGTAAAAATTTCCAATTAAACGTGTCGTCTGTCCAATTAGAAAAATGTCGCATTAAATGTAAATTACAGTACTTTAAATAGCAAATTACGGGACTTTTCACGATACAAATCAAAACTGACAATGTGATGGTGAGAGAGTGAATGAAAATTAACATCGTCTTAGAAATGTTTTAACGTTGAACTCGGTCATTCTTTGCGCTAGCGAACGGGGCAGCCACTTTAGTCAAAGTTGTGTGTTTATTCACACTCCGCTATAAAATTTGGAGAATGAGGAGATCTGGGAAAATCACAGGTGAAAAAACATCACGTGTTAATTCAAGTTACAGTAGAATCCCGATTATCCGCGGAATAGTCGGGTAAACTCATTGCGAATAACGAAAATCGCGGATGACCCATTGAAGGACCAAAAAAGAATAACAAACACGAAAAAAGATGTTTCAACATAAAAACTATGTTTTATCAATACAGAAATTATTAAACTATCCATCTATAAGGTCGTGGCTAAATAATGTAAAAGCCATGACTACAACAAAAAATCATGGGCCTACCACTCACTATCAAATTCCGGAAAGGCCTATTGATTTACTATGGAACTCGCAGTCGCGAATAATCCGCACTGCGGATCACCCGCTCGCAGATAATCGGGGTTCTACTGTCATAGTCTTATTTATGGAATAAAAACATTTGCATGTAGATAATATAACTTGCATATATTTTCGCAAACTAAAATAATCTGGCATCTCTGAAACTGAAAGGAACAGTCTGTATTTGTGAAACGAGTATTATGATGTGTTTTTGAGAAGGAAAAACGAGTTTTAAAGTGTAAATTATGAATGAAAATTAACTTTCCGAATCAAATTAGTATTCTATTCGAATGCAAATCACTTTTTTTCTGCAAGTGGTGAGAAAATTCCATACAAAAATTGTGTCCGAAATTGACGTTATATTAGAATAATAAATTTTAGTACCCTTAGAAAAATCCTCGGTCGAAAACTACTAAATACATTTGGTAATGCAAAATTAGTAGAATGTACAAATTTTTTGTACATATTGTCAACAAACCCGCATCCCTACCAGAGATTAGTATATTTTACTCGATAACATTAGTAAGCTTGGATATTGTCATATCTGAAAATTGGTGAGAAAAGCGCGTATTAACCATTTTCATTGTTCCCATAAGGCAATACGGAGGTATAATAAGGATATAATTCTGATACGTGCATTTTCGGCGAGAAAATGTAGCCGATATTGGGCTTCCGAATCATGGTTCTGCTTGACATATGTGTTTATTAGTACGGTCGAAAATGATTATAGATTGGTAGTATTTGCCAAAAAATTCGTTATATTTACTAATTATTTCTCTCAGTGTAGGAATATCTGAAAATTCAGAGGAAATAGGATATGTTAGAGTTAGGACTACGCGCTTCAACTAATTAAATAATACCAAGTAGATATTTTCATTCAAATTTTACCAATTTAAAATTGCCTTTTAGCCTCTTAATCTGATGGAGAATAGTTTGGATCCCAAACTCGAATGTCGCCACTAGCCATCGCGGATACTTTTGTTGTCTCGGGTTGAGGGCGATATTGACCGTGTAAGGTGGCAAAATATTGATTGAGGTTAGATCGGATGTTGAAAGCCTAGCTGTCACGATATTGAAGACACTTATTGTCAATCATTTCGATCGTGTAAGGTGCCCAACACAGAGCGGGCGAATTTGAAAGCGAATTCTCGCGTAACTTTCGAAAAGGTCCAATGTAACATTTTCGTCAAATCGAGAAAAACGTAGTTGAAGACTCGAACATTAATCCGCGAATGGTATTGAAAGGTATCGATCTCTATCACTACTTTCACCACTAGCAGTTAAGAATAACTCTGAAAACCAATCGTAACTGTTGTTCCGTGATTTGAGCTTAAATTTGAAGCCTACCCAGCAAACATTAAATCGCATAACAAGCGTATATATAACATCATATGCCCTAAAATTTGGTTGGCATATAATGCGCCTAACTGGCATATGCATGCAAAATTGGAGGCCATATACATACATGCGAATGCTTACCGAATTTGTTTGGATGAATGTGCAACTTTGACCGGCTATAATAGCGATTATGTTGGAATTGAATTGCGATCTAATATGAATATATTCATGAATTGTCAAAGCTCCAAATACGACTTTTGCCATACTCTTATACGATTTATTACAGACATGGAAAAAAAACAAATGGCGCAAAATATTTTCGTTAAATGTTTATTATAACCTCATGAATCGTCATTTTTATATATGAGTATTTATGTTCGTAGAAATAATAATTGATTGATTGACTTATGTTGGGAGTGGAATATGAATGTTTAAAATGACACAGATTGATGTTTGGTGAAAACTGCTCCGATGTGGGTTCGAACTCCGGTCGTCTGGATTATCATCCACCAGCTATCTCGCGCGGCTATCTGAAATTTAATTCAACAGCGGTTGAAACTTTCGAGTGCATCAGCATTTCATTGACATTTCAATATGATGTAATATGTTCTTTATTAGGATCTAATATGATTTACTGTTTCATGATTTTCTTCAGCATGCAACATGATTTACTACAGTACTGAATCGATCTAAATTATACGCTTATACGACACACAAACTGCATCACGTAATATACGCATATGATGCGGATTAAATATATTTTACGACAATGTACATCATAAAATTGATGTTTATTATACCGAATTGCGACTTAATTTGATAATGATATATAAAATCGTGTTTTTACATTTTATGCTTTGTCAACATACTTTGGTTGATATTATATACGATTGTGATTTATTCTGATTTCTTTCAAGACTTAGTACGTTCAAAATTATACGATTTAATGTTTGCTGGGTAGGAACGAAAAATGTTACATTGGACGTTTTGACTGCCGCGTTTGCACATTGGACATATTACGTTGCACGATGAGAATATGAAACTAACTACTAAACAGCAATCCAAATATCAGCATTTCGTTCTAAACACAGATTATTGTTGTTATCACTTGTTGAATTGCACTGAAATCGCTAACAACTCCTGTAAGAAACGAAAACTCAAAACGACCGAATACGACTTCATGTTGTTTTGACTGCTTTGTTACTTCGGACGTACCGAGCGTTAGAGGAAAGTGGCGTCCGAAGTAACAGCCGAGTGCTTAAAATCCGAATCTGCACATTGGATATTTTTTGTATCGGCGATAAAAAGATGAAGAAGATAGATACATGAACGATTGTTTTTGTAATGCATTCAATGATTGCAAAAACTGATAACGTGCATCCATTAACTCGATTAGTTTAATTTTGTTACATAGGACCATTTCAAAAGTTAAGCGAGAATTCATATCGAGAAAAAAAACCGTTGCGATATCCGCGGCGGCGAATCCGTCTAATGTGACATCAGCCTAAAGCTGATACAAATTCGGATTCCGTGAGCGGAGGATCTACAGTGTATTGTGAATGAGCCATGTCACACAGAGCGGGGCTGTTTTGAAAGCGAATTTATATCGAGAAAAAAACCGTCGCGATATCCGCGGCGGCGAATCCGTCTAATGTGATATCAGCCTTAGACACGAAGCAGAGCGTTTGGTCTGAATCAAGGCGCCTCCATATATACCAGGTGAAACAATCATATGAAATGCACTTTCAGCCATATTGGAATTGCTGTCGGTATTGTTTACAAACAGCATCAGAACGCTGCCGGCGGCTCTCTACAAACTGCTACGACGCTCTTTCGAACAATGCGTACTATGTTCGACTTTCGCGAATTTATGTGAAAGAAGGGATGATTTTGTAGAATTTCATTCTCATTTCCACTACTCTCGCATGTGAATATGCAATAATGGCGTATCCTAGCAATAACAAAACAAACAACCCCCGCTCCACAAACCGTAATCCCCTTCTGTTTGAAATGATGATGTTGCTTCACCTGTTATACATTGATATAAGCGCCTTGGTCTGAATCAAGGAGCTGGAATTGACAGGTGGTTCGTTTTCGACAGTATGATGATAAGGCATGGATGATGCGAGAGGGGATGAAAAATGACAACGGCTTTTTTGTTTATAAACAAAGTAGATCAAATCTTTATGCTACATAGCGGTCCCCACCAACATATACCTACGCTGGGCTGGTTTCAATCGAACTAGCTGTTGTGTCTCACAACCGGAACGATCAGGCGAGTCTCCAGCTAAAGCAGTATGGCACAAGCCCACCGGTTATTAAGAGACACCTCTTTTATATACCCACTAGCAAAGCTCCCACAATCGCTGAGTTTCCAATCCCAGCAGCAACGGCAACAACCCTCACGTCCCGTAGAACAGCAATGCAGACAATAACTTGCAGCAGTCACCGAAACACTACAATGATGCCAACAGGGGCTATCCACATACCACGTGGACACCTTTAGGGGGGGTAGGGGGTACGAAAATGTCCACGTTTGTCCACGGTGAGGGGGGTGGGAGTTCAGATAATGTCCACGTGGACACGTTAAACAAAAGTTTTTTAAAAGCACATTCAGATCTGTTTTCAAAAATAAATGAAGTCTGTTCTGCAGTTTTAAGAACTTTTCGCCCATTTTGAGTACTCCCTATTTATCCATTAAATATGTATTCTAAATGAAACCCACATAAACGGTGAGCGATCAAGTTTCCATTGGAAGTAGAGGATCAATGTTTTCAACTTCTAAGCTTCGTCATTTGAACATAAACTGAACTTTGTGTTCTAGGTCAAAGTCTACGGAGAGTAAATTTGACATGGCGAACTTCTGATACATTTTTATCTGCAGAGTACATGTGGGGTGTTGATAACATGATGAAATGACCAGAATATTTGAGGATTATCTAAATAATTTGGGAAGGAAACGAGTGCTATCCAAATCTCTATACCTGCACTTGTGTAATAAAAGAACCAGATTCAGACTACCTTTTCTGGGTACCCTCGTTCCCGAATATTCCCCGAATTTTGCGATGTTATCTTTAACACAGCTGAGTTAGGCATGCTCAGTACCGGAGAGCGGTTTTTTTGCGGATCACTTTGTCCTACCGAACGAAAGATTGGGATGTTACAAGTGAGTTTTCCGTTAATTAGTACATGTTATTACAACATTCGTGTTTTTTTTCCAAGAGGCTTTGAATCCGGGATTAGATTACATATTTTGCACCACAGCCAAGAGGCTGTTTTCCACTATGGAATAAGATCAATTTCATAGTGGAAATCACAAGCGATAAGTCTTCCTATGTTTGAAATTGAACTTGACAATTCCACGTTTTATGGAATTAACCGCATCGAGAATATTTTTGTTTCAGATTGGAGCATTTTAGGCATCCAAAATTTTGAATTATTTGTCCTAAAGGGTGTGTCACATCAAATTGCATCACGGAAAAAACGCTGTAGAAATTTATTTTTTAGGAATTATATCTTCAGCTTTCGCTCATAATCAGATAAGAGTGTATAGATCACGTTGGTCATGCTTCACTGTCAATTTTTCGTAAATTTGGAAAAATGTCGTCGAACGAAAAAGAGCGTCGTAAATTAATCCTGTGTACTTATTTCGAGAATCCGGAGTTGTCACATCGGGACATCGGTAAGATGCTAGGAATCGTCCAATCCACAGTCAGCAGAGTACTAAAACGATACTTCGAGAACCTAACCATCGACCGGAAGGAGAAGAACGGCAAAAATGGATGCTCCGTCAGTGAAAAAGATCACAAGCGCGTAGTTAAGCAGTTTAGACGTGATCCGAGAAATTTGGTCCGGGATGTCGCCAGTAAACTGAATTTGTCAAGTTCATTCGTCCAGCGGACCAAGCAGCGGGAGGGCCTGCGTACATACAAGGTTCAGAAGGCTACTAACCGCGAAAGGCAAAACATGGTGGGGAAGACGCGAGCCCGGAAGCTGTACACCGAAATGCTGACGAAGCCGCATTGCCTGGTAATGGACGACGAAACCTACGTCAAAGCGGACTTTCGTCAGCTGCCGGGCCTGTTGTTCTTCTCCGCAGAGGACAAATCCAGCGTTCCGGAGGAGATTCGCAAGCAGAAACTATCCAAGTTTGCCAAAAAGTACATGGTGTGGCAAGCGATCTGCTCTTGAGGAAAGCGGAGCGCCCCCTTCGTGATGACCGGCACGGTAAACGGGCAGGTTTACCTTAAGGAGTGCCTACAGAAGCGCTTACTACCACTATTGAAGCAGCACGAGGGCCCGACCATCTTCTGGCCGGATCTTGCTTCGTGCCACTATTCAAAGGACGTGTTGGAGTGGTACGAAGCCAACGGGGTCACCTTCGTGCCAAAGGAAATGAACCCGCCCAACGCGCCGGAGCTTCGCCCAATAGAGAAATATTGGGCGATTATGAAGCAGGCCCTCCGAAAGAACCCAAAAGATGTCAAATCGGAGGCGGACTTAAAGAGAAAATGGATTTCTGTTCAAAAAAACTACAACCTGACGTTGTACAGAACCTTATGGACGGGGTAAAGAGGAAGGTGCGAGCATACGGGCTTGGGCTCGAAGTATGAATAAAAAGAAAATGCCAAAAGTTGTTTAATAGTTTTTATTTTACTGTCTAAAATTTTCAAAAGGATCGGTCTACTGGGCGAATTTCTACAGCGTTTTTTCCGTGATGCAATTTGATGTGACACACCCTTTAGTTTATTGATTCAGCTGTGATTTTACAATTACAAAAAAAGTTCTTGCTAGATTGTGCAGTTCTACTGCCGTACCGTTTTAACCATTAGACAAGCAGATATGCATTTGTCGTTGGTTTTCTCGAATGTTCTCGAAAAGCGATTTTGAAGTAGTAATAATTTGGGCATAATACCAGTTATCATAGTGGAATTATTACATAAATGATTAAATAGATTTCCATATGCATTAGAACAAATGTGATGGAAAAAAACGAATTTTTGTTTTAGCAAACTTAACTCACCATTTCATACAGTGGCCATTACCGAGCTTTTCCTACAGTTTTTTCAAACTCTTAGATATTTATATTGGTAGGAAGAGGTGCAATCAATCAAAGAATAGAATGGTAATGGTAATGAATTAGAGAGACTTTAAACTTTTGCAGTTCATTCGTCTCTAGCCTTGAGAAAGGCCCTTTGAAAACACTACTCTATTTTACTCCAGCGCTACCACCTCCGCCCTCTTGCCTTGAGAAAGGCACTCGATCCCTCGCCGTCCAGCCCGTCCAGCAACGATGTTGTCCAGTTGGTGTCCACACAAAGAATGAAAGAATAGAAAACAACCGCAACTACTAATAAAGCCTATTCGCATTTTTTTCTTTTCAAAAAAAGGATTCAGGGTTATGATCCGAATAAAACGATTTTAATGTTGCAGGCTCCGGAAGTGAAGCAGTTTGCGTTGCATCGTAAGAAAGATGTTCTGCCTGAGTCAAGAATTGTCTAGTGTAATTGTGCCTCACGAGCACTCCGAGAGAAATCTGGATATTCTATGCAGAATGGTCGCTAGGAATTTGTTATTAAAACAAGTTTTCAATGCCAAAAAAACCAAACATCTTTTTTTTCTTAAATTGGTTTTATTCTTTTTTTTAACATTATAAAAACACAAAAAAAAGACTAATTTAAGATTTAATATAGACGCAATGCAATTATTTCTTTTTTTTCAATTAAAATATATGGAAGAATGTCCACGTGGACAACAGGGGAGGGATATACTCAATGTCCACGCTTGTCCACGGAGGGGGAGGGGGGAGTCTACAATCGTGCTTTTTATGTCCACGTGGTATGTGGACAGCCCCACAGCGTAAACAAAACCAACATTTATGCGCATCAAACACATAGCGGCATGCACTCCTCATTGCATGCCATTTGTTATCCTCTTTCTCGGAAAACTCTAGCCGTTCGTTTGGCCGCTGTCAATTCGAACTCAAGTAATGGCTGAACAGCAGTTCTGACATAACGTTCCACCTTATTATACCGCCTTGGTCTGAATCAAGGAAAGTGAAGTGGAAGGTAAAACGTAATATCAGAATTGCCGTTCGGACGTATCCCGTAAGTTTGAATTTATTTACATAGATGGTATCCAAACAACACTAAACATTGACTACAGATTCGCCGGAACGGTTGATTGTCGTTATGAACCAGCACAAAAAACAAAGCTGCAAATTATGCGCCAGTGGCGGTGCCACGATCAAAGCACTCCCTGAATCACATTAGCCGAGCCAGCTGGCGGAAGCATATGCATAAAGGTTACTAGGTTACTATTTTCAACGACAACTGTTTATTTATTATACTGCTTCAAATACCTTCGACGAAATCAAATGTAACCATACCAACGTAAGTAATAACATAAACAAATCCAAACTTTTCGTCTTGCCATTCCTCAAAGGTCTTTACTGAATAGTGTAAATTACGAGCCACCTGTTAACTCCACCATATTGGTCTGAATCAAGGCGCCTCTATATATACAGTAATCGTTCGCTAACTGGTCCTGGTTTAGCTGGTCTGCTTTTTCACTGGTCGAACGTTAACTGGTCCTTGGACCAGTTAAGAAACAGAATTTCGTAAACAATCGACGTCATATTCAGATGGAAGGTTTGTTATGAGGGACATTCGAATGTAATTTGAAATGTTATGAAAATTGACATCATTTTTGCATGACAAAAACATTGATTAAATAACAGAAAAATAATTTCCTCAAACTATATTTTATACCTGTTGTCGCACACAATGCGAAACTTCCATTGGAATTCTTTTGTTTATCCAATTTCATGATCGACACGAATCAAACAATTCAATGAAGTGCCCCTCGTTTTTTTTTGACGTTTAACATGCCGGACCAGTTAAAACGCGAATGTCGATAACTGGTCTTCCATTTTCGCCCAGTTAGTGAATGTTTACTGTACCAGGTGAAACAATCATGTGAAATACACTTTCAGCCATATTGGAATAGCTGTCGGTATTGTTTACAAACAGCATCAGAACGCTGCCGGCGGCTCTCTACAAACTGCTGTGAACTTATTGGAACGATGCCTACTATGTTCGGCTTTCGCGAATGTATCTGAAAAAGAAGGGATGATTTTGTAGAATTTCATTCTCATCCAGTTCATCCACTACTCTCGCATGTGAAAATGCAAAAATAGCGTATCCTAGCAGTAACAAAACAAACAACCCCCGCTCCACAAACCGTAATCCCCTTCTTATTGAAGTGATGATGTTGCTTCACCTGTTATACATTTATGCAAGCGCCTTGGTCTGAATAGAGCTCGAAAAGATACAATCCACTGCCCAACAAAATCACTGGGCATGAATATTATTGCTACTCAGCCTTAATGTTTTGAGTCTAATGTCATGAATGACAGCGATTTCGGGAAACAAGGAAAAAAGATCAACAGTTGTGTAAACAAATATAATTCTCTGTTTTCGAGCACAATGGTTTACATACATTTCCCTTCTAATTTAACAGAAGAAGAGCTTATGCTTCAAGCAAAATACGCAAAACTGAAGAAAAAGGTGACACTGAAAATGGAATTTGATCGTTAACGATAACTAAAATTGTGTTGTTTGCAGAAAAAAGCCTTGCAGGCGCTAAAAGCGCCGAAACAGGAACCCGAGAAAAATCTTATACCGAAACGACCGGCTGATGCTCGTGATGCACGCGAGGTCGCTCGCAAATTGTTGAAGAGCGGCGCTATACAGGCCATCCAAAAACCTCAAATTAAGCAGGAGGGGTGTTTCAAGCGCCCGAAAGGTATTGAACTAGTTATAAAAAAAATCATTTTATAACAATAATTTTTTCGAAAGGTCAAGAGAAAAAGCGATCTCAACAAGAATCCAGCCCAGGAGCGCAATACCAATCTTTTTCATCCGTTGAGACTCCAACTCCAACCCCAGCTCCAATACCTATTTCAACAAATCCCGTCCCAAGTCCAGAGCCACCAACTGATAAAGAGCAGAGTCGAGTACCGAATTTGTATCAACAATTTGCAAACGAACGCGATCGAGAGGAACAGATTGGCAAAGCTGGAGACTCTCCGAGGGATAAGCCTCGTTCTGGAAACACCGTTTACGTTTCTGGAAATAAAGTAACAGAGGAGTTTCTTAAGAAACATTTCAATGAGTTTGGCGAGATTTTGAACATTTCGATGGAAATCGAGAAGGGTCGAGGTTTCATCACATTTTCTAAAACTGAATCAGCAGATCGTGCAATCAGTGAAGTATGTACTGTTGACGATTTTGAGTTTTTGAAATTATTCTTACACTTTCCTTCACATAGCTTCACACAAAAAATGTTGCTGGTATTCAATTGCAAGTTCAATTAGCAAGACGGCAGCCGCAGATAAATCCCATTAACGACGCTGGATCCTCTTCTGCTTGGTCAGCGCTTGGTATGTTTCAGATAGTGGTGGTGCGGAATTTGATTGTTTATAATATCTTTTTTTGTAGCTACAAACCGTTCGCAGAAGGGTAAACACAAGAATAACCGAGAGTTAGTGTGCTACGATCATGACGACATTTTTTAAAGGCTATGGTTACGGAGTCGCGAATATTCGATTTTCACTGTATACATTATATAATGGTGATAATACTTGTATCATAAAATATCGATGTAAAACAACATAAATAAATTCCGAATTGCATTGTTTCAACTCATATAATTCATACACACTGAGAGCGAATATGTATTATGGCGGGTTTACATTAGGGAGATATATAGCTATAGATGAATTTATTCACGTGAAAATAGATGTAAACGGGTGAGAATAAATATGATACACTTATTCGAGGTATATATAACTTGAATAAATTCAGCATATGTAAACGCTTGTGAATTTCTCACTGTTGAGAAATCACTAAAGTTGGATGCAGTTCTACTATATATTCAAATATTATATTATATTCATTATATAAGTTCACACTAATGTAAACGGTTGATGCGATTTCTATAAATCTCATCATATTTCTTCACATGAATATATAACTAGTCTAAACCCACCCTTAGAGTAGAGTTACGCTACCATTGTGTTTAACACTCCTATACTCGCGCATTGGTCTGTCAGACCGAGAAATCAATGATTCGTTCATTTCTCAGAAAATATCAACACTACGACTTTGCGATTCTCTCTAGCTTCGTTATTCGTCGTTCGTCATCGATTAGCGTATCGCATGTGTTGGTACAAAGGGGACGTGTGCCACTTTTTCAACACTTTCGGTCTGACACACCGACGCCAGTATAGGAGTAACTTTTTTGGACAAGTGCCTTTTTTCATATTCTAGAATATTGTTGAATGAAATGTATAAATTAATGTTAGTGGCGTGGAATATTCTTAGAATATAATGCATAATATCATTACCGGACTATTCTTATTTGATTTCAGTCCCTTTTGTAACTGGATTTTTTGCGGATAAAAATGTAAAACTAGACCGTTCAGGTTGGGTGTTAGAAGACTAATGAAAATTTTATTCAAATCAACAAACTACGTTGCTACGTTATATATAACAGAAGTACATTTCGTTGGTTACAGTTTAGGCAATGTCTACTGCGATCACAACACTCCTCCTTAAGCAACGAATCCAATTAACCTTTTATTTTCTTCCAGCTTCCGGATTGCCAGGGCCTTTGTGAACCCATCAGCGGGCTGCTGCTTCGTGTTCACATATCCCAGCTCCACTACTCCTTGATCCAGGACATCTCGGACGAAATGATACCTGATGTCTAGATGCTTTGTTCGTGGATTGTACCCTTGGTTCTGAGCAATACAGATGGCTGATTGGTTGTCACATCGGATGGGAATTTGATGCATGCCGAAAATCTGCAACTGGAACTGGTGCCACCAAAGTGCTTCCTGGACTGTGCGGGAAAGCGCGATATATTCCGCTTCGCACGAGGACAATGCGACTGTTGGTTGACGTTTGACGTTCCACGACACAGCTCCTCCCATGAACGTGAAGACGTATCCGGTGGTGGATTTTCTGGAGTCCGGTTCTCCTCCCCAATCGGCATCTGTGAAGCCAACCAAGCCTGTGCTATTCTGCTTCGAATACGTTAGACGGTTCGAACGCGTGCCTTGCAAGTACCTCATGATACGCTTAACAGCGTTCCAGTGGCTACGTCCGGGATTCGCATTGAATTGGCCGACTTGGTTTACTGCGAAACTGATGTCCGGCCGCGTTGCCTGCGCCAGATAGGTGAGACACCCCACTGCCTCCTGGTAAGGAATCTCTTTCATTTCGCGCATCTTCTCCTGTGTCGCCGGAGACATGGACTTGTCCAGTTTGACGCTCGCCTCTGCTGGTGTCGAAACTGGGTTACAATTCACCATGTTGACCCGTTGCAAAATACTGTCGATGTAGTGCTCCTGATCTACCCACAGTTTGCCGTTCTTTCTGTCACGCGTGATCCTCAGTCCCAGGCAGAAAGAAGCTTCACCAAGATCCTTCATTCTGAAGCGGTTGTGAAGGAACGATTTCAACATTTGCTTCAGCTTGGCATCATTGGTAAAGATCATGAAATCGTCCACGTAAATAGTGACGAAAATCATTTTCTCACCGCTGATCCTGAAATACAGGCACGGATCAACCTTTGATTGGTTCAGTCCGAACTCCTTCAGTGCGTGATCCAGCTGGTTGTTCCACAGACGGCTTGACTGTTTCAGCCCATAGAGTGCCTTCCGTAACCGACAGACTTGCTTCGAGGTGCCAGCAAATCCCTTCGGCGCATCCATGTAGATGACCTCGTCCGATAGCTTGCCTTGAAGGAACGCAGTGACCGCATCCATCTGCTCCACATCGAGGTCATGCTTCACCGCCAGCGCCAGCAGATAACGAATGGTGGAATACCGTACTACGGGGGAATACACCTCGTCGTAATCGATGCCTGGCCGCTGTGAGCACCCTTTAACAACCAGCCGTGCCTTGTATCGTTCGATGTCACCAGTTGGTCCCCGCTTCGTCTTGAAGACCCATTTGTTTCGGATTGCCTTCCTATCGCTTGGAAGGCTGGTTAGCTCCCACGTTTCGTTCTTCTCCAGAGCGGCGATTTCCTCACGCATGGCCGCGATCCACTTCTCGCGATCCGGTCCATTCAGCGCCTCTTCGTAGGTTTGAGGGTCATCGATCGATGTCTTGGAGCACACCGGTGTGGGCTGGGGGGAAACAACTTCGCCAGAAAACGAACTATAGGTAACGTAATCGGAATACTTGCCTGGAATTCGGCGCTCCCGGTCGCTGCGCCTAAACCCTTGCTGCTCAACAGCTGGTCTACCAAGTTGCGACGGGAGCGCAGGTTCATTATCGGCGTCAAGGAACTCGGGATCACTTGAATCGCTGTCGGATGTTGCAGTTTCTTCAACTTCATCATCGAAATCATCATCGTCGACATCCGGTTCCACACGGACGTTGAACTCGTCGATTGAATACAGCTCCGTGAACTGTATCTGCTGCTGATTCTCTCTTATCTCGACCAATTGTTGCGGTTCTCCCTCTTGAACAATGACGACGTCGCGGCTGATCCGGATGTCACGCTTGACCGGATCGTACAATCGATACCCCTTGGTACCGTCAGCATATCCCACGAAAACTGCTTTTTGGGATTTCACGTCGAACTTCTTCCTTCTTTCCTTCGGAACGTGGACAAGCGCAAGCGATCCGAAAACCCTCAAGTGTCGCAAATCGGGTTTCTTACCGGTCCAAGCTTCTTCTGGTGTTGTTTCGATGGACCTCGTCGGGCTTCTATTAACGAGGTACGCTGCTGTCGAAACCGCCTCGGCCCAAAATTCCTTCGGCAGGCGCGAATCACTCAGCATGCTTCTGGCCTTCTCGATGAGTGTCCGGTTCATTCTTTCCGCTACACCGTTTTGCTCAGGGGTGTACGGACAAGTTTTCTCGTGGCACACTCCATCTTTCACCATGCTGCTTCTGAAGGATGCATTTACGTATTCGGTCCCGTTATCCGTTCTCAGAACCTTGAGTTTCCTTCCGGTTTGGCGCTCACTCATGGCCTTGAAACTTTCATAAGCTCCAAATGCTTCTTTCTTCTGTTCCAGGAAATAGAGGAAAACCTTCCGGCTCGCATCGTCGATAAACGTCATCACGTAACGACTGCCACCGAGAGAAGGAACTTCGATGGGTCCAACCAGGTCCGAGTGGACTAAATCCAGTAGCCTTTCGGCTCGCGACTCACTGGAAGGAAATGGATTACGTGCATGCTTACCCTCGATACAAGCGATGCACTCTGGGATGACGTCATTTGCCAAGTCGATGCCGTCTGCCATCGTCGCAAGCTTTCGTAGACTTCGACGATTGAGGTGTCCCAGACGTCTGTGCCAAATTCCGTTACTCGGTACCAGCAAGGCTTCCTCGTGCTTCTGGTTCAGCATATACAAGCCGCCTACCTGTGTACCAGATGCGATCACGTTGCCATTGCTCTCGCGAACTTCACACCTTTCGGCATCGAAGACCACCGTCATTCCCTTCTGGCAAATCTTGCTAATCGAACTTCACTTCGATGGGTCCTTCATTGAGCTCCAGCTTGACCAGACCCTTCGCGACAGACATCATGCTACCGTTGTTCGCCGTTCCCACTGGATGCGCCATTGGCTGTTGCTTCACAAATCCAGTTTCATTCCGAGACATGTGACACGTGGCCCCGGAATCAAAGTACCACTCCTTCTGGCTTACATCGCTCATCGCAAAAACGCTGCACAAAGCTTTGCCAGACGTTTTCGATGTATTTTGCTTCTGTGGACACTTCGTTGCAAAATGCCCACGCTTCTTGCAATTGTGGCACGTGTCGTCCTTCTTGGCCGCACCATTTTTGCTTCCACGCCGTCTTGAACTTTAATACAACGCTCCGTCCCCACCGGCGATTTTGGGTCCGTTCTGCAGCTTCACATCTTGCAAAATTTTTGCTTTCACCGCGTCCGACGTCAACGCAGTGCCGGATGCCTCGAGCCCCATTATCATGGGTTCGTAATGGTCCGGAAGCCCCATCAGCAACAACGCAGCCAGCCATGAGTCGTCGACCTTGAATCCGATTCCCGCAAGTTTGTGTGCCGTGGACATCAATTCATCGACGTACGACTCCACGCTGCCGCATTCGTCCAACCGAATCGACGTTAGCTTTCTCAGCAACCCGATTTTCCGTGTCAGACCATTGTCCTGGAAAGCATTCCGCAGCTTCTCCCAAGCTTCCTTGGCGTCCTTCGCGTCCTGGACCAGACTGTAGTTGGTCGTCTCCAGACTCAAACAGATCGTGGCCATCGCTCGTAAACTCGTTTCCGCGTCGACTTGCTGTCCTTCCGGCGGCGACACAGCGTTCCATGATCCCTCGCGGATGAGCGTCATCTTCATAGCGAACGCCCACGTGGTGTAATTTTCTCGTCCCTTGAGCCTCTCGATAAACGGTAACGAAACTCCGCTGATTCGTCCGCTCCCAGCAGCTTGTACTCCAGCAGCAGGAACTCCAGCACCGTTTCCATTGCCGTCTCCTCCGTGGCTCATCTTGGGTTGACTAATTACTTTAAAAAAATCTTCTTTCTTCCGGCTATTACCTGTCCTGGCCCATAACCTTTTGCGGATAAAAATGTAAAACTAGACCGTTCAGGTTGGGTGTTAGAAGACTAATGAAAATTTTATTCAAATCAACAAACTACGTTGCTACGTTATATATAACAGAAGTACATTTCGTTGGTTACAGTTTAGGCAATGTCTACTGCGATCACAACAGGATTGAACGGATCCATATATTAACTATTCGTCGATATACTCGTCGTTAGATTCATACGTTCAAAAGCAAAATATAAATGTTTGACTTTCGTATAGTTATTCGCTAAATATAATGGTCATACATATACACACTTGTGAAGGAATTTCACTTGTGGAAGAATTGTAAACAGTAAACTATAAACTAATCGATGGGTTATGGTAATTTTTAACAATTACAGTTTCGGGGATATTTTTTTTTATAATAAACAATATCGACAAGAAAACAAGAAAAAAAAGGAAGTTACTAGCAATCCTTTTATATCATCTTTTTATGCCCCATCTGAAAAAAAAAGGTTTTATGCCTAGTTTACCAAGAATACAGAGACATAGAATATTAAAAATATGCAAACTTTATATCCCAGAACCTTTATCATCTGGTAATTATAGCTCTTTATACTCCCATGAATTATATTCAGTTGCTTACTTTTAATTAATAACAGTGAAAAATTCGAATTTCGATATTTGTGTTGGAATATCAAAAATTACTTTTGAGGAGGCTGAATTAGATGACTATTAAATCATAATAAAGACGAAGAAAACATATTTTTGGAGTTTTTTCATTCAATAATACCCTCTTCTTCAAATAAATGCCAATAAAACATGAAAAATACACAATGGCAACATTACAGAGAAGTTCAATTTTCGGTCTATGACACCGTGCGCGAGTATACGTGTTATGGTTTTGCACGCGAGTACAGGAGGGTTAAGGGACGACAAATTTTTTTACCATTTGGTAAAACTGCAACGACACAGAGCTATACCATGATACGCGTGGTTCACTTGGCACGCTTGACAGAAATGGCGAAGCAGATAAACTGACTAGACTTGTTGAAAATCGAAGTCCGCTCTCTGCATAACATCTTCCAGCGCCACATTGAAGAGCAGACAAGAGATTCCGACAGATCGACTGAGATTCGCACACCGTTAATCATTGCCTGAATCAGTCTACTTGAAACTTGAAACTCGGGGCACTTTTGGAGGATCTACCGCAGTATAAAAATCTGATCCGTTGTAGAGCAACCGGGCATGAATCCGGCCTGATATCTTCACACAAACTTACTAGCGAAAGAGGATCTGAGACACCATTCTGTATCATAATTTCACAATAGTTCCCACACTCCAGCTTGTCACTTTTTTATAGATAGGACAGATAACCTCGTCCTTCCACTCCTCCGGTAGCTGTTCTATGTTCAGGATCCTGACTCGGTGCATATACTCTACTCTATCCTATCTATTTCCACTCTTTCCTATCGGTGCATACACTACACAGGTTTCCCGGGCCTCTATTGAAGAACTCCGTTGCGAGGCCATCCAGCTGCTTTGTGGTCCTTTAGCTTATTAATTGCCTCCTTCATCTGGTACGTCGTCGTTGTTGATAACTGCACCGGTGTAGTCCTTCTGTCTTGGTCTTCTGTCTGCGCGCTTTTCGAGAGTTCATCGTAGTTCTACCTACAACTTTCGATCACCTCGCGTTCGTTCGTCAAGATGCCTCCTGCACATTTCAGCCCGCGGTACAAAGCCTTCGTGCGAGGCGTTTTGTTTCTTGTAGAATTTCCGCGACTCTCGAGAACGATAAAGCAGTTCCATCTCCTCGCACTCTCTCTTTTTCAGGCGGCGCTTTTTCCCCGAAAGAGATGTGTTTCTTGCCTTCACTTTAGTCTGTATCGTTCCACGTTTTTGTGTGGCATATAAAACGCTATTGTGAATGGAGCTTAACCTTGCTAGTACCATCATCCACCGTTGCAAGCGGAGTAGTATAATGTGCGATTCACATAGCACGTTACGGAGAAGAACGTCTACGTTCCGTCAACGTCTCCACCAATTCACACATGCAGTCAATGCTTCCACCAGCACCGTCACGTCAAATGCCAAACGAATGATTTATTTAATTTTATTCATGGTGTCGCCACCTACAACAATTTTAAATTGCAATGCCCTCTTTCAAAACAGCATGCCTAGAATTAGTTCTAAATTTTGAAAAATTCAATGAGAATCATTGAATTCAATTATTTAAATGCTTAAACCCCGTAGTCCGACCCTTATGCAATAATAATAATAAATAGAATAATTCTTTCAACTAGTCGCGAATGATTTTCACTCCGAAATTTGGAGCTAAGAGATATGTTGGCATAAAAAGTACAGTAAGTTACTTATAAAGCGATATGCTGAGGCACCACTCAGTGTCGCATTGGAGTCGGTTTTGACCAGTATTTGGACATTTGCGACTGGTGGCGACTTTCAATGTGGGGCCATAATTTGGGCCCCGAACTCAATGTTTACAAAAATGTCCAACTAGAGGTAAAAATGTCTAATTAAACGTGTTGCATCACAGATCTGTTCAATTAGCTTAATGTCGATGTAGATGTAAATTACTGTATAACCAAATCAAAACAAAAGCCGAGACACAAAGCCCAGACAAAAACCAAACGAGCCGTCCGTCTCCGTCAATTAAGTGCGATTCACATACAACATACACGTCACGTTCACGTCCCGTCACGTCACGATACGTCAATGATTCTACCATGCAATTCTAATGAAAACATTCACATACACCAGCAACGTAACGACCCGTCAGCATACGTTCAACGAAAACGACCGGCAGGGTTTGTAGAAAAGAATAATTGACGGAGACGGACGGCTCGTTTGGTTTTTGTCTGAGCTTTGTGTCTCGGCTTTTGTTTTGATTTGGTTGTACTGTAATTTACATCTACATCGACATTAAGCTAATAGAACAGATCTGTGATGCAACACGTTTAATTAGACATTTTTACCTCTAGTTGGACATTTTTGTAAACATTGAGTTCGGGGCCCAAATTATGGCCCCACATTGAAAGTCGCCACCAGTCGCAAATGTCCAATTACTGGTCAAAACCGACTCCAATGCGACACTGAGTGGTGCCTCAGCATATCGCTTTATAAGTAACTTACTGTACTTTTTATGCCAACATATCTCTTAGCTCCAAATTTCGGAGTGAAAATCATTCGCGACTAGTTGAAAGAATTATTCTTTTTATTATTATTGTTGCATAAAGGTCGGACTACGGGATTTAAGCATTTAAATAATTGAATTCAATGATTCTAATTGAATTTTTCAAAATTTAGAACTGATTCTAGGCATGCTGATTTGAAATAGGGCATTGCAATTTAAAATTGTTGTAGGTGGCGACACCATGAATAAAATTAAATAAATCATTCGTTTGGCATTTGACATGACGGTGCTGGTGGAAGCATTGACTGCATGTGTGAATTGGTGGAGACGTTGACGGAACGTAGACGTTCTTCTCCGTAACGTGCTATGTGAATCGCACATTATTCTTTTCTACAAACCCTGCCGGTCGTTTTCGTTGAACGTATGCTGACGGGTCGTTACGTTGCTGGTGTATGTGAATGTTTTCATGAGAATTGCATGGTAGAATCATTGACGTATCGTGACGTGACGGGACGTGAACGTGACGTGTATGTTGTATGTGAATCGCACTTAAAGCCGTTAAACGAGTAACGCCTCAATTCACACACACGACCCGAGCATCTCCCCACCAACCATTCACCCACTCTTTTACGGACTCTCGTCGAGGTAAGTCGCACAGTTTTGTCGAGTCGCTCGTTGCAGAATGGCTGCGCGTGCTGCATTCTTCTCGTTCAAAAGCGCTCGGCACTCCTCGTCAAACCATTCGTTCCGTTGTCCTTGTTGTTCATACACGATGACGGTCCCTGATGTAGGTGGTACCGTGGTGAGCGCTGGTGTCTTATGCTTTTGACTACTGACAGTTTAGAACGCAGTTTGACCATCACCAGATAGTGTTCTGAATCGATGCTAGTGCCACGATAGGTTCTTACGTCGACGATATCCGAGAAGTGCCGACCGTCGATATCAAAACGTGGTCTATTTGTGTTTTTTTTCTGTTTGTTAAGGTGATCTCCAGGTATAACGGTATAGGAGACTGTGCTGGAAGAAAGTGTTACGTTTGGCCATGTTTTTGGAGTCAGCGAAGTCGATAAGTCTTAGGCCGTTTTCGTTGGTTCGCGGATGGGCGGGTATTCATTGCATAGGGTGGTTTAAATATTGTAGAATAACATGTAGAAGAGGTTCGTATTAACAGAAATTTGTCCGTCCTACCCCCACCGCCCGTCTTACACGCACATCCCCTACACTTAAGCCAGCGCTACACGATGTTACGAACACCCTCGAACACCCTGGACGCTCGATGATTCGACGCATCGTGTAGTCGACTGACGAGCTACGAACCTCCAATGTCGAGTGTCGAATATTCGCGTTGGAAGGTAATCCGTTCGTTGTGGATTACCTTCCAACACGAGTGACACGAGTCAAAAGAATTTTTGTCATTCGTTGATTCGACAATCGATGACATTCGATACACCGCTACACGATTCGTCCGAATCTATCTTTGACAGATTGGTTTGTTCACAAGTTTTAGGTGAAGGAACTGTGAAATTGATTCTCAAAGTTCAAAATATTCGGCGAAATATTGCATTCTAATAATGTTAATTTGAAGCATTTTTAATTTACAGCCCGATATCAGTACAATTGCTACGGCAGCAATTTGAATACGTTTCCTAACGTTTTTGATGGTAAATAAAAACAATAAACATTCGATCCAAATACTCGCCGATTGTTTGGGCTGATTGCTTTGAACCGAACATTCACATTCACCGTGTAGCAGCATTTTCGTCACAACATTTGACGATTCATCGAGTCAAATGTTTGAGTCCAACATTCGAGTGAAACGTTGGACAAATCGTGTAGCGCCCGCATTAGTACGTTTCAGTGCACAGATTCAAATCCTTATTTCTATTAGGGAGGGGGAGCCCCTCGCGTACACGGTCTTACATATCGAAAATCGATAATTTTGTTTTGAGGAGGATGAATTAAATTACTATTATTACTATTATGCGAAAATAAATTACTATTAAACTGAATGAATTTGATGAAAACATATTTTCTTGAGTTTTTTCATACTCAATACTCAATACTCATACTCAATATACTTGATACGCTACTAGACTACACCTCTACAACAAGGATCCATTTTTTCCACAGATATGATTTCGAGGAAAAATTTCGAGGAACACCAGCTTCATGCCATCAATTTGATATATCGTTCATCTGAATCGGTTCAGTTCAAAAGTTATGATTTTAAAAAAAAGTAATTTTGGGTAAAAAGGTGAAAAATGATGTTTGGAGCCATCAGTTAACTTTGAAAAATCATAACTCAAGAACGAAAAAGAACATCTCCCTACCTTATTTTAAATGCTATCAGTGAAGTCTTTTTATATTTTTTTTGCGGCTTTCATATATTTAAAATACATTCATTCCTAACCGCCGGTTGCAGGATAACATTGTCCCACTCACAAACGGTTTGAGTTCTGGGTAAAAACGCCCACTGCGATTCATTTCCCAGCAATGAACGGGGTTACCTACTGAGCGGAAAAAAATGTTTCCCCTACACATACGAAGAACAGAAAGCTCGGTAAAAAAAGCTCGGTAAACAACCAAAGAAGAAAGGAACTATTTACATTGGAAATTGAAAAAAAGATAAAGTGTGAAGTGAAGAGGAAGAGTGTTGTAGCCGTAACCACGGTGATAGAGGCTTCAGGTATAGCTTCACTTGTGCTCTCGTGCACTTACCCAGCGAGCTTTGGAAAACTTCCGGAAACTGATGCTTGAATTCATTGATGAATTGTTCTTGTGTCTGCTGGATGGCGTTGACGTTGACCAGGCTGCTAATTGGCACTGACCACAGATCAAACAGATCCATAGTCTCGATGCCCAGAACGTTGAGTTCATCGTTGTCCGAGATGAAGATGCGACCAGTTTTGGTGACGTCACCGATGGCAATCTCGGTCTGGAACTAAGAAAGAAGATTTAGATTACCTCCAGAAGCAGTGATTACAGACTCCATCGTCGGTTGAGTGGGTGATTGTCCAATGTTGATCCATGTTTCGTTCGAAATAATGGTGATGTCGGACGCCGAGTCATGTTGAAGATTGACTGTTACACCGTTGAACTCAACCGGAACGAACTTCCGCTTGCCTCCAATGTTGTAAACCGTAAAAATGCTCCTCGTCTTGTTCTCTTTGGGCTTTGATTGCTTCGATGGGCCAGGCTTGCTACTGGAACAATAGCCTTCCTTGTGTCCATGTTGCTTGCATTTTGAGCAGGCGTGGAAAGCGAACGGACACTCACGGACATAGTGCTGATCTCCGCATTCCCAACAGGGCGTTTTAGGAACGTTTTGGTGCTTCTTCGTAGCAGGATTCTTCTGTTTGCGAGTAACAATGTTGACGTTGCGTGCTTCTTTGCTCTCCACCATCAGTGTGTCCTGCTTGAGATTGGCCACGCGATGACATTCTTCCACAAGGTTCTCTAGAGTTACTTTTCCTGCATCTTCTGCTGCGTTTTCGTCGGTTTCCAGCTTCGAAATCAATCTGGCCCGGATGTCCGCATCCCGTGGCGATTGTAACTGGGTGCTTAATTTGCGTAGAAGCAATCTCACTCGGGCGGCGTCATTCAGGGCTTCACCGTCCTTCGTGAAAACGTCCTCGTATGTCGCATACCAGCCGTCGAAGAATACTCCTGCGTCCGGATCGTACTGGAAATCGTGAATGCCGTTGGCCAGGGATTCGATGATTTTCTTACTGCCGCTGCCAGCCGGATTCGCGATGAGATTGGTGAGCGGCAGAATCTCGTTCTTCAGATCCGCATCAGACATTTTCTTCAGATGGCTTCAAAGTTTCGAGATGCTTGAGAGACTTCGAGATTCTTCAAATTTTTTTTCACTCGTCGCCAATTGTTGTAGCCGTAACCACGGTGATAGGCAATCACTTCGTACTATATATCTTCCAGTTCACCATATGACTCGAAAGAAGAGCGGCTTGGACATTCCCTTCTCGTTTGTTAGAGAATGACCTTCTTCGAGAACTTTTTTTTTTTTTTTTATAAATTCGTTTATTTTTACAGGCTCAGTTACATAAGTTTAAAGGAGCCGAAATCTTAAATATATTTTTAAAACTATATATATGAACAATTTTCTTAAATCTATGGTTAGTAATGTGGGAAACCGATTACTCGTGGTGGACTCGAGATTAAAAGGGTGACATTTTCTCAGGAAAAGGATGGGGTATAAGGAAATTATTACAATGTTGATAATCACACACACTCAATTTTTAAATCTATTCGTACATCAGTTGTGAATTTACATTTCATTCTTCTGTTTATAGCAAGCGGACCAATTACTCACAAAGGAAGAAATGGAGGGTATAAGGATATAAGGATAATCACACACGAACATCGATAGATTTAAGGAAAACATATATTTGGGACATGTAATCAAGGTCTAACCGAGCCAACACATCTCTCACCGGCACATTGGGCTGCCTTCCTCTAGCCCGAAGGGAGTTCTCTAAATTCGATCTGGCAACAAGATACACCTCACACGACCAAACAACGTGTTCGATGTCGTGGTAACCTCGGCCACAAACGCAGATATTGCTGCCGGCCAGATTGAAACGAAAGAGTAGCGCGTCTAACGAACAGTGATTGGACATGAGTCGGGAGAAGGTGCGAATAAAGTCCCGACTCAAGTCCAGACTTTTGAACCATGGTTTGAGGCTAACCTTAGGGATAATCGAGTGAAGCCACCGGCCCAATTCATCTTCGTTCCATTTGCGTTGCCAGTTAGCGATGGTATTTTTACGGACTAAAGAGTAAAATTCATTGAAGGCGATTTGACGCTGATAAATATCGCCTTCAATCGCACCTACCTTTGCTAATGAGTCAGCCCTCTCATTACCCGGAATTGAGCAATGAGAAGGGACCCACACAAAGGTAATGACATAACAGCGTCTGGATAAAGCACTCAAAATTTTTCGTATTCTCTCAAGGAAGTACGGCGAGTGCTTTTCCGGCCTCACTGAACGGATAGCTTCGACAGAGCTAAGACTATCCGTTACAATGTAATAGTGTTCAACAGGTCGTGAGGCGACGCTGTCCAGCGCCCAATGAATTGCTGCCAATTCAGCAATATACACTGAGCAAGGATTCTGAAGACTATGTGAGGTGCTAAAAAATTCGTTGAACACTCCCAATCCTGTGGACTCATTTATAGTGGACCCATCAGTAAAGTACATATTATCACAATTGATACCCCTATATTTTTCATCGAAGATCGTTGGAGCGATCCTCGATCGTTGGTAATCTGAATATCCATGGATATCTTGCTTCATGGACAGATCAAAATGCACAGAGGAATTGATGTAGTCAGGGAAACAAACACGGTTGGGAATATACGAAGAAGAATCAACCTGCATGGAGATGAATTCATGATATGAACTCATGAATCCGGAGTGAAAATTTAGCTCGATCAGCCGCTCAAAATTTCCGATCACCAATAGGTTCATGACCTTACACCGGATGAAGAACCGAAGAGATAATAAATTGAAGCGATCTTTTAGTGGGAGTAGGCCTGCCAAAACCTCGAGACTCATGGTATGCGTTGAGGGCATACATCCCAACGCAATACGGAGACAAAGATACTGAATTCGCTCGAGTTTAATTAAGTGTGTTTTGGCAGCTGATTGAAAACAGAAACTGCCATACTCCATCACTGAGAGAATAGTTGTTCTATACAACATTATAAGATCTTCGGGATGGGCTCCCCACCAGGTGCCGGTAATTGTACGGAGAAAGTTTATTCTTTGTTGGCATTTTTTACTCAGATACCTAATATGGGCCCCCCAAGTACATTTGAAGTCGAACCAGACCCCAAGATATTTGAATGACATAGCATGAGTGATCGGTTTACCCAAAAGTTGAAGCTTTGGTTTTGCTGGTCTATGCTTCCTAGAAAAAACCACCATCTCTGTTTTCTCCGTGGAGAATTCGATCCCTAGCCCAATGGCCCAGGTTGAAAAATTGTTCAAAGTATCTTGTAAGGGTTCTTGTAGGTCGGATTCTGTTGATCCTACGACAGAGACCACTCCATCATCTGCAAGTTGTCTTAGGCTGCAATTTTGTGTAAGGCAATTGTCGATGTCGCTTACATAGAAGTTGTACAAAAGGGGGCTTAAACATGAGCCCTGGGGGAGGCCCATGTAAGAGACCCGACTTACTGCCGAATCTCCGTGAGAAAAGTTCAAATGCTTCTCACAAAGCAAGTTATATAACATATTATTCAATAGAGGCGGCAGACCCCGAGAGTGTAATTTGTCTGTCAAAACCTCTATTGAAACAGAATCAAAGGCCCCCTTTATGTCCAAGAATACTGAAGCCATTTGTTTTTTTCCGGCGTAAGCCATTTGAATTTCTGAAGAAAGCAACGCAAGACAATCATTCGTCCCCTTGCCCCTGCGGAACCCATATTGTGTATCTGAGAGTAGGCCATTCGTTTCAACCCATCGATCAAGGCGAAACAAGATCATTTTCTCCAACAATTTCCGTATACAAGACAGCATTGCTATTGGGCGGTACGAATTGAAGTCGGACGCGGGTTTTCCGGGTTTTTGAATAGCTATAACTCGCACTTGTCTCCAATCATCTGGAACAATATTATGCTCCAGAAACCGATTGAATAAATTCAACAAGCGATGTTTCGCCACATCAGGGAGGTTTTTCAGCAAGTTGAACTTAATTCTATCCGATCCCGGAGCAGAATTGTTACATGAAAGCAGAGCAAGAGAGAATTCTACCATCGAAAACTCGGAATCAAGATCGCACCTATCTTGTGGTATATCTCGAACAATTTTTTGCACAGGAGCGGAATCAGGACAAACCTTCCGTGCAAAATTCAAAATCCATCGATGTGAATATTCCTCGCTTTCATTGGATGAAGAGCGATTTCTCATGTTTCGAGCCACTTTCCATAATTTTTTCATTGACGTTTCTCGTGACAAACCTCCCACGAAATTTCGCCAATAAGCACGTTTTTTCCCTTTGATCAAGTTTTTAAATTGATTTTCAAGGTCCAAATACGATTGAAAATTTTCAATGGTTCCACGTTTCCGAAAAGCTTTGAATGCGTTCGATTTATCCTGATAAAGCTTGGAACATTGGCTATCCCACCATGGATTGGGAGGCCTTCGACGAATAGTGGAGCCTGGGATGGGTTTCGTTTGAGCGCGAACCGCGCTGTCATAGATCAAACGAGAAAGGAAGTTATACTCCTCCAATGGAGGTAAACCATCTCTGGAATTGATGGCTAGAGCAATCGCGTCCGCATATTTTTTCCAGTCAATGTGTCTTGTGAGGTCATATGCCATGTTTATAGATTCAGAAAAATTCGACCCAATGGTGATGGAAATTTTGATTGGCAAGTGATCACTACCGTTGGGGTCCTGGATTACATTCCACTTGCAATCTAACGATAGTGAATTCGAGCAAAGCGAGAGGTCAAGAGCACTTGGGTTAGCAGGAGGTTTAGGTACACGTGTTGTTTCCCCAGTGTTCAAAAGTGTCATATTGAAGCTGTTACAAAGATCATATATCAACAGTGAACGATTGTCGTCGTACTGTTCCCCCCAGGCAGTTCCGTGAGAATTGAAGTCTCCCAAGATCAATCGTGGCTCAGGAAGGAGTGAGCACATGTCAACAAGTTGCTTGCGGCTAACCGCAGCTCTCGGAGGCCAATACAAGCTGACAATACAGAGGTCTTTTCCTCTGATGTTTGCATGACAAGCAACAGCTTCAATCCCTCCAATAGGTGGAAGGTCAATTCGAAAAAATGAGTGGCACTTATTGATCCCCAATAGCACCCCTCCGTATCTGTCATCACGGTCCAAGCGTATAATATTAAAATCGTGGAAAGAGAGATCATCTCGCGAAGAAAGCCAAGTTTCGGACAGAGCAAAAACATCACAATTGAAGTTATGAATTAAAAATTTGAATGTATCCAATTTAGGGATAAGACTACGACAATTCCACTGTAAAACAGTGATATCTCCGACCTCTCTATTTGAATTAGACATCAAGAGAGATAATCATTGCAAGGAGGGGCCATGTTTGCATCAATTGTTGCAAAATTGTCTTAAATACTGGAAGCATTGATATGACAATGGTTCTGATGGAGTCGGAAACATTAAAGCATGTGAAGATTTGAGCCACAAGGTCAGTCAACTTTATAAATCCCGATTGGGAAGTTGAACTGGACGGTAAAATAGGGACAGTTGGGGTTTTTGATGTCCCTTCGAGTGCTGGGTCGTTCGAAGGTGAATTATTCCCACGGAAGCCAGGAGGAACCTGATTTTGCTTGTCCGCTGCACTCGATTTTTTAGGCATGCTAACAGAGGGTATAACCGGAGGGGCTTGTCCTTGAACTTTGGGAGTGGTCACATTTTTGCGCCGGGGATTCCCTTGGAAGATATACGGTGTGCCCTCGTTAGCTGTATCCGCTTCCATTTCGTCAACTGGCAGCGAAGCGAAGACATTGTTTGCGGTTAAAGGTTGTTGCTGTTGGGCCAATGGAGAAGCGCCCTTCAAAATTTCCGCAAAAGTGCGCTTCGAGCGTTCCTTTAAAGAGCGCTTCTGCTTCTCCCAGCGACTCTTGTAAGTTTCACAAGCCGAGAGCACGTGCGGATTTCCTCCGCAATATGGACACTTTTGCTCAATCGCACTGCAGGATTTGTCCACATGTTGCTCTCCGCAAGTGGCACAGCGCTCCTTGTTGGCGCAGTAAGCTGCTGTGTGACCAACTGACTTGCATTTCAGGCAAGTCATGGGCTTTGGCACGAAGAGTCGCAGCGGTAGCCTCAATTTGTCCACCATAACGTAGTCAGGGAGGGCGGAGCCAGCAAAAGTGACTCTAAACGAGTCGGACGGCGTAAATTTCGATTCTTTCCCTTCCTGGGAGACTTTGCCGAGTTGTCGGCATTCTAAGATTTTAACCTTAATCAAAGGCAGCTTTTTAAATCTGCCATCTCCTTCCATAATTGATTTGCACGTCAGACCCGTTTCGGTTATCACCCCCGAGATTTCTACGTCATGGGAAGGCACGTAGACACGATATTCCAGGGTAAACCTCTGGTCGACGACAATACCGTTTGCGTCTTTCCGATCAGCCACGACAACACGCAGTTTGGTCGGTCTAACCTTCGTAATTTCTGTCACGGAGGAGTATCTTGCCAGATCTTTCATGATCTGAATAACATTAAGTGCTTTTCCGTTTGGCTTAGGCCTGAAGAAAACAACCCACGGACCAGTTCCAGGTGCATCTTCAGGATAGACCTTGACACGTGGAGAGAAGACAAAAGGAGGAGAAGGAGATGACGAGGATTGAAGGGGATCGGGGACAACAGGATGGGGAGGCGAAATCTGAGCTGGGGTAGGAGCGAGGGGGGTTGGAGAGAAGATATTTGCAGGTTTTTTAGAGGGGGGCTTGCTAGAGTTAGCAGACTCGTCCCCGGACGAAACATCCTCTGATGTAGGAACGCGTTTAAGTGTCTTCGCTGTTCCTTTATTTGTTTTTTCAACCAGAGGGGAGTCATCATCAGAGATCTCCATATCTGGAGATCCTCCCCCTCCTTCTGCCATTCCGTAATTGGTACCTCTAATCTAATATTTTGTTTTAATAATAATAATAATTTTAAAAAAATAAAAAAAATAAAAAAAAATCTTATATCTTATTTATTTCTATTCACCACAATGCACCCAGTGCTGATGAACTGGCAACCGCTGCTTGCTTCTCAATCGGAGCGCTTGAGCGCTCGGCACTATCACACACCACTAAGAAGTGATGCTCTCCTTCACACTGCTGTAAGTGAACAGCGAATCGCGCTGGTATTGTGTGCGTGCAACTGAGCACCGATGTCCGACTTCGATTGCGATGGCGACAAATCGGCGAAAACTGAAAGCCGGCTGGCCTTGCCAGGCTTTGATGATTCTGCTTTTCTCACTAATTCCGAGTTCAGACTGCGTTTTACGATATCTCGAACAGTTCGAAAACGCGCGAAAAAAGCACACCCGGGCGATAAAAAAAAAATAACAGCCAACGGTAACCGAAAACAATGCTTTAACGGAGACGCTCACAGCACATGACCGGTTACTCGAAGCTTATGCCGAAGAATGAGATTCTTCGAGAACTTGATGTGGGTGATATATTCGTCGCCATCGCTTACCTGGGGAACGTGAAGTATTCGGTCCCCTGCCATTCGTTGAGTTCAAGCATCAAGTACGTCTTGTCTTTCACGAAACGAAAAGAAGTTTTTCACTTCTTTCACCGCATTTCATTATTTTTTGTAGTCTTTTTTTCGTCGCCATCCGAAATTAGTCCATTTTTTATTGCATACGTTAACGCTTAAATCGATGAAAAATGGATTGGAATTTTCGAGCCTTTCATTCGATAATTGGAAGAAAATTGTAGGATTTGAATCGTGCTTGCCAGACTTAAATGCTCCGACTGAGTGAGTGATTTTCAAGCGTAAACAAAATCTCAACCACCGAAAAATCACAACTGAGTGCAGATACTTGTAAGAAATAATACAGATCAGGTTTAATTGCAAGGATACATGTTAAGAGTATCGCTAATAAATGAGACTCTCTAAACTATGGTTTATGTTCACATAAAGTATATACCGTTCTGAATCATATTTCGGACGCTTAAGACATATGAAGCAGAAAACAGATCTAAACTTTATGCACAGATATTATTTGGTTGATATTTTTAATAAATTAGTTCAATATGCTTTCAAGCTTTCTACTTTGGTACCTATTTGATTGAAAACATAAAAAAATCATCGAATAAAATGTTTTTCAAATGAAGCGAATAAGAATCACACTTCGGACACTAAATCAAATTTCGGACAGATTGAATTCAAATTTCGGACACTTTATTTTGTAATTTTTTGGACGAAAATTGCATTACACTTGATTATATTTTATAGTCAACTGCGAAACACTTACCAAGCAATCACAGTAAACTGTTAACGATGATGAGAACTGATGAAACACGGGAGAAATTAAAATATTTATGAACGGATAATTTTTACGTGCTCACGCTGAGGAAACGTCAAACACAAACGATAATGAAAAGTGTTGTAAGATGTCTGGCGATTATGTTATAATTCAAATGTAGTTCTCATGTGAAATGATGGTGAAACCAAGGGATTACTCTAAAGAAGCAATTGTGATATTAATTTTATAGTTATATCATCAGTGCATTAAGCATTTTAAGATATTGGAACAAAGTGTCCGAAATATGATTCAGAACGGTACATAACGTTTTGTTTTTTGTGTCCCGCGTTGGACCTCTGACCATCTGGTCACGTTAATTACATGTATCTGATTTCGTTTCCGATAAGAGATGTCGTTGAAAGAACGGATAATATCATGTATCTCTAGAGGCTTAGTAGAATGTAATGCAGGTTAAGGACGTCATTGCAGCGTTTGTACTTCGTATTGGAAGTGGCTGAATATTTATTCTAGAGGTTCACGAAAGACTCCAAACGACATAGAGGTTGACGCTGGCCATGCAAGCTATTCAAAAAAGGACACACACAGCATCAATTCACAGTGAAATTCGAGACAGGACAACGAAAATAGGCTAGGTCCAAGAGCTCGGTAATAAATCCATAAAACCCTTGGTATTTTGCCAAAACTTTTATTTTTTTCTTAATCGATTATTATACAAAACAAATGAATCAACAATCAGAGGATAGATATTCGACCTCTGTTCTATGGACTGACTAGTAACGCATGTTGTGCTCTGCGAATCCTGTCGAAAGTTTCTCAGGTAACATACTTCTTCGTTTTCTAATCCCTATGATACAAACTAACAGCAATGTTCGTTTTTTCTCGTTTACAAATTCTGTCTTTAAAATTGATTCAGTTGTGTTAGAAGTGCAGTACAAAAATAATATTTCGCCCAGCGTGCTCTTGTAAAATCGGACCATGATTAGTAGATAATGAAGTGATTCAACTATATTTGCTAAATGATCAAACCCTATAGTTTAGTAAACTCTCAAATGCAGATTGTAGATTTTTTTTTGAAATATGCTGTAAAAATATTCATGTTCTAATTGTTCACCGAAAAAAGTTTACAGTTATAAAAGTAAAAAAAAAAATCATCACAACGAACGGTGTGAACAGATTCCTTCACTGACGTTGTAAAATCCGCAATTAGGCGTTCCCACTGTTACCGGGAGGAGTAAAGTAATCCCAATGGTGATGATGAACTGCCTTCTCTCCACTCATTCCCAAAGCCATCAAACCGGCTACGATAACAATCAGAATGATGAGGGCAATGTGTAAATCACGTTTATTTTCGTCCTTGCTGCTGGCCCGTAGAATGGTCATCAACTCATCGCCCGTTTGCCGAATAGATGAACCACATGCTCTAATCAGTTGACTGCCAAGCATCGGAATCGATGGTTCGGGTGAGCGTGTTCCATGGCTTCCATGTCTGCGTTGCTCCCGCTGGAATTCCTCTTCCGAAGTTGATTCTCTCCTTGAACGGTGATGTCTTCGTCGTCGATTCGGTGCATGTGGAAGAGCAGCTTCATCGTCGGAAAAGTTTCTAGCGTGATATAGCGGTTGTGGGGCATGTGAATATGGCAAATACTCATGGTAGGGATACTGAGCTGCCATAGGAACTTGGGATCCCAATCGTGGAAGAGGTGGTCGAAGAGGTATCTCTTCCTTCGAGGATGCTTTCTCAGCAACGATTGCCTCGGGAACGGACTCTCCAGTTTCGGGTAGAACATCAACTGATTCGGTGTTCTCTACAGTCGCCTCGTTCTTCGCTTCCGATGGTGTTTCGACGGATTGAATTCCAGTGTTATTTTCTTGTGCAGCAAGTTCCTCTGCTTTCAATCTACGCTGTTCGGCTTCCCTCGCTCGTTGAAATTCTGCTTCAATTGCACGCTGAAGTTCTGCTTCTCTAGCGTGTTTAAGTTCAGCTTCACGAATCCTTTGCATCTCGGCTTCCTGGGCTCTCTGTAACTCCGTCTCCCTTAACCGTTGGTGTTCCAGTTCCAAGGCACGCTGTAGTTCATGTTCGCGCATTCTTTGTTCTTCGAGTTCTCTCGCTCTCTGCTGTTCCAACTTACGTGAGCGTTGCAATTCCAGCTCTCTGGCGTGATGTAGCTCACGTTCTCTTTCACGTGCCTTCTCAAGTTCGATTTCACGCTCACGTAGAAGTTCGCGTTCTCTTTCCCGTTGAAGTTCACGTTCCTTCTCTTGCTGTTCGAGCATAATTTGCTGTTGCTGTTGTGCCAACAGAAGTTGTTGCTGCTGCTGCTGTTGCTGTAAAAGAAGTGCTTTCTGTTGTTCTTGCTGCTGTTGAATTTGTTCTCTAAGTTGTTGAGTTTCGTGCAGTTGTTGATTCTGCTGGTTCAGTAGTTGGTTTTGTTGTTCCATGAGTCGCTGTTCTTGGAGTGTTTTTTGCTCCTCTTGTTGCTTCCGTAATTCCTCCAGCTGTTGCTTATGTAGTTCTTGCAGTTCTGAAATGTGTTGCTGCTCACTAGTTCTCAAACGTTCGACTATCTCTTCGATGACATTGGAAGGGATTTCAACACCTCTTGTCTGATCAATAGAAGGTGACACCAATGATCTTCTTCTGAGAGGTACAGTGGGTTCCGATTGAACGTGTTTGCTTTCCTCTTTGTGAAATTCTTGAAATTTCATAGCTTCAATTTCGAAGTTTGGTTGTTTCCTTGTGTCAGCAGTTACCTTTTCGTCGGATACATATTTTTTCACTAATTGTGCTATATAGTTATCATCTTCTGCGTGCGCTAAATCTTGATCAGTGAGATTCTCACTGCTTAGCGGTCGTCGATCCATGCTGCTCGAAGTGAATCGATCTCTAATGTTGGATTCAGAGGGTGTTGACACCCTACGTTCCAGTAGGACAGCAGCTGGTGTTTCGGGTCTGCTACCATGCAGAGATAAGGAAGAAGTCGAATCTCTGAATTTCTGGATATCTCTCATTAAATTACTGGCCTCCGCCAGTTGACGGGCGCGGTCTATCTCCGCTTGTTGTTCTTCCTTCAAAATTTCTTGAAGCGTTTTTACAGATTTATCAGCAGCATTCCGACCACTAATAGTATCAGATACTTCCATGTCCAGTTCATAATCTTCCGACACTGGATCAGTCTGAATCGCTATTTCTACTTCTTCGACAACTCTTGGTTCGAACGTTTCTGTTACAACTATTTTCTCTGCGTCATCATCAAAGTCATGTCTGTCGTCGCCTTCGGGCTTACGCGGTTTTTTATGATCTCGCGGTGGTCTTGGCGGAGGCGGAAGCGGCCGATCTTTCATTTTATATACCGGTGCCTGGTGTGTCTGTGCCAGAGTTTCAGTGTCTTCAATTTCCTCGTATTGTGTCACGTCCTCTTTGCTAACGCTCGATGATTTCCTGTTGTGTCGGAATAGAAACCATTACTCTGTGTGTTTACCTTTATTTTTAGTAGCTCTGAGTACTTACATTTGTTGTTCTTCTGTAGCAATTCTAGTACGAGGTGGCCTGTTAGGACTTATTGTGCTGTAATTGCGAGATGGCCGCATCGGTGATACCGAGTGGTAATTTGGCAAGGTGTTGTATGGGCGTTGCTCATCTAGAGAACGCGTTGACTTTCTACGGCGTATCGGAGCTGGTGGACGAGGTGGAGGATCTTTGCGTACAATTGCGTAGCTGTAATTTTTATGAATTTTAGAAAAAATAATCTCATCGTACTGTTACCTTTACAATACCCATTTGATTCAGTCAAATCAATTGTATGTTTACGCATTACGCTATCTTCAGCTCCAAAAGTATAAGAGGTGGTATCATCCTCGAAGGTTTTCGAAATCTGAGATCGTGAGCGGGATCTTCTAGGTGTAGGTAAAGGTGTTGTGAAGCTTTCTTCCTGTGCCAGAGATACTTCTTCGCCAAACACATGCTACAATTGAAAAAAAAAATAAACGTTAACTGACTGAACTTTACTGAATATCCATGGATACAAGATCTACCGTTTCGGGTCCTACGATAAAGCTATTGTAAATAGATTTCGGCGCCATTCCATTAGCGAATTGATCTACGTCCGTTGAAGTGACATCACGGAAGCGCTTCTTTCGACGTCGAGGCGGTGTTGGCGGAACAGCTGTGCCAACACGAGAAAATCCATTTCCTACGTTTTCATCGTCCATAAAGCGTTCATCTTTTTCAGGGGACCCCTCGGGCTGTTCGCTAGTATACTTACGCTCATGCTCATACAATTCTACATCTTCCTCCTCCTGTTGGTATGAATCGTACGGTACCTTTTGCTGTTCATCATCGTATTGGTCCGTACTAAACGATTTTTTATTGTGCTTGCGTACAGGACGATCCGGAGGGAAAGTTTTGTAGAAATCGTCGTTTTTACGAAACTCGTCAGTGAAACTTTGTTTGTTCGAGAGATCATCTGACTCGAAGCTAGGCTGGTAGTAGTTGTGGAGTTGCTCAGCGCTACGTTCGCCGCGATAATCCACACTTGTTCTTTCGCTAGCGTCGACATCTTCATCGTAATACGCTTCGTACTGTCCCATTTCGGCCAACGCGTTCTTGGGAGTACTCAAGCCTTCTTTTATCGCAGTGCTTATGTATTCACCCATTTGTATGTTGTCTTTGGATATTCCTTTCTGCCGGAGGAAGAATTCGTCATCATCAATTTCCTCCAAGACACCCTTGCGTCGACGGATTCCGGAACTTCCCGACGATTGGCATTCCTTGTTGGAGTAAGGAGTGGTAGAACGCAAGTCGTAATCCTTTTCCGATTGTTCTGCAGTATCGCCTAAGAATCTGGCACGATCTCGTTCGCTGAGACCCATCGTTTCATTCTCACGAGCAATTCGAAGTTGGTCCTCTTCATCGAGAAAATCAAAATCATTGCTGTTCATGTCTATGTTTTGCCTAATTTTCTGGCCAAGTGAGCTGGCCCAGAATTGCTTTTCTTCCTCCGATGCCAAATCGGACTCCTGTCGTTCCATTGGGGGTTTCCGCTTCAGAAACTCGTCATGCCTAGCAGCCGAAAGAAGATGAATCTCACGGTTTTCCTTGTCGTACTCTTCCAGCTGCTTCTGCTCCGCGGTAAGAGCGAGTTCAGGTGCTTCGAGGTCAGCGCTTTCCAACTTTTGACGCATGTGCCTTTCGGTGGATGTTTCGCGTTCGCCTAGTTCACTCCCAGAGAAGAACCGATTGCTAGCTGTGTCTTCCGATGACTTATCAGCCCAACGAGAAATGAAAGAAGCACCTTTCGGACGTGATGTTCTGCCTGCTTTAGTGAATTCTAGCGGTGGTGGCGTTGAAGCACGCACGCTTGCATTGCTGGGTACAGATTTTTGGCGCTTGAATTTATCTAGAAGTCGTGGATAAGTGCTAAAATTGGTGTAATCTATTTTCTTCTTGGTGCCATCGGTACCATTATCAGACGGAGATTCGATATCAGATGGAGTCGCACCAGTGGCCGGGGAAGGGGACGGTTCCTTCATCGATTTGCTGCGTTGTAGCTTAATCATGCCGATCTTTTCTGGCATTTTTAGCTTGGAGAAATCAGGCTTTTCCGTGAGGAATTTTGGCATTTCAGGGCGTTTGAATTTGGACATGTCGGGACCCTTCAGTTTGGGCATTTTTGGTTTTGTTATCTTAGTGAACTCTGGTCTTTTGAATTCTGGTTTTTGAATCTTGGGCATGTGGATGTTTTTGAATGTCGAGAACTCGGATTTTTTTTTGGTGGGGGTATCCTCTGCTATTGGCTCTTCAGTGGCTTCCTCTCGTGTAGCTTCCATTTCAACCTCAGTGGATGTCGGAACTTCATCAGACTGTGACTCGGCCTTGGGTTCCGCAATAGTGAAATCGAATGTTTCAATCTCTGGCGTAGTTACAACTTCTGGTGAAGCTAGCGGAGCAACGGATTTGTCCTTTTTAACGTTTATGTTGGACACCTTGGTTTTGAACCTATCGGTTTGTTTGCGTAGCTTCTCATGCAAGCTTTTACCGCCTTCCTGAGCTTTGGCCATAGCATTTTTGCTGCTTTCCTGGGCTCTGGCCATCGCTTTCTTACTACTTTCCTGGGCACGTGCCATTACCGCCTTCATTTTGCTGGTCTTTTCTTGTGAAATCTCAACGGGTTCCGCTGTTTCAACCGTTTCTTCTTCGGAAGGGCGGTTAAAGTAGCGATCTTCAATGTTTTTCTGTAGCTCTTCCATACTGACGCTATCGTCTTCCTGCTTGGTGACGCGCAATGAAGAGCTCGACAGTTTCCGCTTTGTTTCTGGGGCAGCTGGAGCCAAGCTGGTCGAGACTTCAGTAGACTTAGCATTGGATAACGCTTCAACTGGTTCACCAATTGGTTCATATTCATGGTCACTGGAATGGCAAAGGAAATTTTCAGATTTCAGGGAGAATTCAAAGAGAAAAACAAAAAAAGTTGAGGCAACAGATGGGCGATTATATGTGGGATTGCTTCTCAGTAACATTTATTCGATAGAAACGATTAGAGTTTCCCCTTATCATTTTCAGCATTTACTCACAACACAATTCTCATAATTTCGTTTCGATAGATATGAACATTATTCTTTTTAAGGATATAATCATCCTCATCCCGTAACCCGAACGGATTTGGAATTTCGCAATCCGATCGAGATTGACTTTTGCATTCTGTAATCCATCCAAAATTCAAACCCATTCGACATATGCAAAAGTGGAAAAATTGCCTAGACGCGAAACAAACGTCAAACTGATTCATCCATATTCGTGAAACTATTCACTCTCTATCACATTAGCAGGCCCGAATGCTGTTTCAAATTGTTGAAATTTGAATGAAAATTATTACTTGATGTTATTTAATTGCTTTGAACATGTAGTTCTCACCTTACTTAACTATTTTTCTGCAATTTTCCTAGCATTTCTGTACAAACTTTATCCATAATATAAAATTATTATCAGACACAATTCGCATTGCCTTGAATGTTGCCACTTTTGCATATGTCGATTGGGTTTGAGCCTCAGAAGTCGATTCCGTTCGAGTTACAGAATGCAACATCGTTCAAATTTGAAGTCCGTTCGGGTTACGGAATAAAAGTGAGCTTTATCCTTTTTTTATTTTTTTATTTTACAAATGTCAACAGGCCTAACGTTTGCCCCAATCAACATAAACATTTCCGAGGAAATAACGAAAAATCCAATGTGCATTCATGATTAACAAACGAATTTATGTTTTTGTAAAAGGTAATACGCAAACATATTGAAAGAAATATGCGAAGATGCAGTAACTGATAAAAGTTTTTGAACCAATCTGTAATGAGCTTCAAATATAAATTTGTTGTACAAAATTCGCGATTCAAGGCATATAACCGAACCTGGATCCAACTCGTTCGGAAGGCGTTGGAAGATTGGGGGATAAATGGCACCCTACTAAACATTGTTAAAATCTTCGCAACAAACCAAGATCCCCACGGTAGTGATCACCTACCAATAATTTTATCGATCGCTAATGAATGAAGCTCTCGTGAGTCAGTCAATATTTCGTATGACCTCACAAAGAATATTGACTGGAGAAATAAATTTGCGGAAATAATATCTGAAGCAATTGTTTCAATGCATGAACTCCCTCCACTCGAAAAGTATAACTCAAACTCGATATAAAGTTTGATTTACGAAAACGCACTTCAAGCTCAAAAGGAACGTATACCGGCTACCACTTTCCGACGTCGTCCTCCATCACTTTGGTGGGACAATGAGTGTTCAAAGGCCTACCTTGAAAAATCATCCGCTTTCAAAAAATTCAGGAAAACTGGATTAGTGGAATGGTTTCGAAAGTACCAAGATCTAGAGTTCCAAAACACTACCAAATCCTTTGGTAAATCTTCTAGGTGTCCTTTGGTAGTGTTTTGGAACACGCACAACACGCACAGGGCGTAGGGCGTCCTGTTTCATGATGCCATGAACAATGAACAGGTTTACTAGACATTAAGGTTCGTTTAGAAAAAGTGTAAACTGAACTGAACTGTATTAGATTAGCATGATTCCTTGCTGTGGTGGCTGAGAGCAGACAAATGACCAGAACGGTAAAAAAGGTGTGGTAGCTGTGAGCAATCAAGCGACCGCAAAGAGTTGATATATCCTCAATGAATGGGTGGATTCAGATTACAATAAAACATGGGTGGAAACAGATTACAAAGGAAAAAGAAAGTGAGAAGGAATAGGGAAATTGTGTAAGAATAGAATAAAAACTCATCGGCAATACCGAAGTTATGATTCACCAACACCAAAGCCAATGACAAACAATGAAGTTTTTTTTCGAAAACAATATTCATGAAGGGTTCATTTTTTTAGTCAATTTATTCATGTTCCGGGTAGATTACTTCACGTACAAATCACAACAACAGCTGAAACATGAAATGAACATAACAAAATATATTCAAACTAACAGTCCTTGAGGTACTACATGGGTTGAAAAATCCCGGGATTTTTCAACAGATGGCGCCACTACAAATGAACAAAATTCATTTCGAGAGGTTCGAATTTCAAAAGAACGAGTGGGATACATTTTGCACGACATTTTGGACATGAAAAAGCTAACCGCGCGATGGGTGCCGCGTTCGCTGATCGTCGACCAAAAACAGCGGCACGTTGATGATTCAACAGCCGGTTTGGCGTTGTTGAAGCGTTATCAAGTGGCCTTATTTCGACTTTTTGTAACAATGGATAGACGTGGATCCATTACCACAGTCCTGAGTCCAATAGGAAGTCTGCAGAGTGGTACCTAGTCATATTTCGAAGACTTAGTTTCATACAACGGAAAGGGAATCGAAATGCTGGAAACTCACTATACTAAATGTATTGCCCTCGAAGGAAACTATGTTAAGGAATAAATACAGCTTTGGCCAAAAAACGATTGTTTCCATTAAAAATCTCGGGACGTTTCAGCCCATGTAGTATTGTAACTTCTCTAAGGTTATGTCCCCGGAAAGTTTAACCTTTACTACCGAAAAATCTTGCAATTTTGTCTGGGATGTGAAAAAGTGGTCAAAACACTGGTTTAAAGCTTGTTAGGTGTTGATGTATCCTGCGACGAAGGTTTTTTTGCCCTCCAGTTCGGGATTTCTCCTTAATACCACTTCTTTTGGAAGACGGTACAATCCATTATAGTGAAAGTAAACGGATGAAATATTCAAGTTAAAGCTTCGTGCATCGTTTCACATGCGGAATGAAACTTTTTGACGATGATAACGAATATAGCGTATTTCTCGAATTCGAAATGAGGAAGCTTTCGGAGGATAAGTTCAAAAACCTTGGGCCTTATTCCCGTATCCACGTACTCTTACGTTCCTATTACGCTTACATCTCACTTCATTTTGTTGTACTTATTCCCGTTTCGTGAAGTGTAAAAATGAACTTCGTGTATTAAGCAGGGGTTAGACATCAATTGAATAGAGGCTACCCAAAATCAAAATCAATATGGCGTCATTTGTTTATCAACATATCATTTACGAGGATTGAAATCGAAAAATGCGCTGCTTTATTCTAACTGCATGAGCGATATTCATATTTCAGTTTCACATGGAGGTGTTCACATTTAACATGGAGTTTAAAGTTAGCCACTATTCGACTATATAACCGCACCGAGTTGTACACAACAGTAATTGATTGAACCAAAATGTCAGTAAACCGCAGCAATATTGAGTACACTGGCAATATGAGGGATTTGACGTTTTAGTCGTACCCCTGGTATTAAGTGGAGTGGATACCAAAATGACCGTGTGTTCATTTCCAATGTCGTTTCTAAGAGAAACGTCAGTTGTATTTTGTTTTGTTTATCCTCGAGTTGTGTCGATACACCCAGAAAATGGATTACTAAAAAAAGCTTCCAAAACTTTTGTAATTCAAACATTAGTAGAATGTACATATTTTCTGTAAATATTACCAATCGTTTGTAAAATGAATGCAATACACATCCCTACCAACGATTGATTCATTTTACTTCGCGGTCTTAGTAACATTTACAATTGTCATTACTGGCAACCGCGAAGAAAATGTAAATATAACATTATTAGTCTAATTACCGAGTTGATAATTAAGTTGAACGGCACTACTTTCCGATATTGATTTCTTCACAGAAGAAGGTCGAATTAACCCGAATTCGGGACAGGAAAGTAATATTCTTGAAAATCAATTCAATTTATGTTCTTTAATTAATATTGATACATATTGGATAGCAATGATTCGTCCTCGTCTGCTGCGGGAGAATTTGAAGACACTAAAGTCTTGTCCAGTTAGAATCCGTACGGAAGAAATCATTTATATCTCGGAGATAGAATGACATACAAAAAAGAGTGATCAACCAAAAGAAAGATATATTCTTGCACTTTTACAAAAAAATGTCCTTAAAATTATTTTTCTTCATTTCTGATGAAACTTCTCACTTTTCTGGTGATTCCTCCCATCAAACGTTGCACAGCGGCAGTGTCGACCTCTGTGGCCAGTTTTTTCCAGAATCTGGTCATCCCTGCAGCGTCCCGAGCCATTTTTCCGGTCTTCTTTAGCTTCCGCTTCATAATCGCCCAATATTTTTCAATTGGGCGGAATTGGGGGCAGTTTGGTGGGTTGAACTCCTTCTCGATAAAATCCACCCCGTTGTCGCGGTACCACTGGAGAACCTCCCGGCTATAGTGGCAACTCGCTAAGTCAGGCCAAAACTTAACGGGACCATTGTGTGCCTTTATGAAAGGCAACACACGCTCCTTCAGGCACTCTTCCTTGTACAATTTCGAATCCATGGTCTTTGTAGTGATGAAAACCGGCGTCTTCGCACCACAGGTGCATATACCCTGCCAGACCATCATCTTCTTGGCAAATTTGTCCATGAACATGAACTTGAATTTGGCGGGGACATCGCCTCGTGCCGTGGAAAGATAAAATTTTTGTCCCGGAAGTTGGCCGAAGTCCATTTTTACATAAGTTTCGTCATCCTGGAGCAGGCATCCATGGTACTTCGTTAGTACCTGATAATACAACTTACGAGCGCGAGTTTTCGTCACTAGACTCTGCTTCATCGTCCTATTTGGTTGCTTGATTGCTTTGTAGGAATGAAGTCCAGCTCGGTGAATGATTCGTCGAACGGTACTACGAGCGGCACCGTATTTCTGAGCGATATCATGTTCGGACAGTCCAGGGTTTGCTCTGACGGTTCTCAACACCTTCCAATTCAGCTGACGATCGTAGGTTCCGCTTCGACGCTTCTTTTGAACCGCCCGGTCCACGCTGTTCCGCTCGCGGAATCGTCTGAGCACATCACATACGGTAGTTTTAGCGATATCCAACTGTTTCGCGATCTTCGCACCCGACCACGTTGGATTGTCAACGTGGGTGTGCAAGATTAATTTTCTTCTTCTGTCTTCCATGTGGAATAACTCCGGACTTACGGCACGAAAAAATTTGAAACTTTTACCACCAGAAGAGGAAACATTTGTAAACAAACCGCTGTAAAAACTTTCTTGCAGCGGCCACTGACTGTGCCGCTGTAAAATGTGCAACGCGTACGGATTCTAACTGGACAAGACTTTACTTCAATAATAAGGAATCTGGGCACTTCGAAACACAAAAACGAACCCTGTCGAGTCCTAGATTCATCTTTATGCTATTGGATTTGGTCAAGGACAACTTCATAAATGCTTTGCAGATTGTGATCGGTGGTTCGATCAATTGGATGTTTTCCAGATTCGTCACGACAGAGGTTCCGTATCCACTGACGCGGCGCGTCAAGTCAATATTGCAACGGGGCATAGAGCAGGCCTCACCTAATACCGCCAGGGTTTCGTCAGCTTCGTGATATTTCCCGATTGTGTTTGGCTGAGAAGTAATTACACGCTGGTCCTGGGAGAGGATAATGGTGAGAATTGAGTAGTCTGGCGTAGCTATTTGTAGTAATGATTGTGTATTTTTTCCTAATTTGTAGCCGTGGATCAGACCCAATCGATGCAGGATCAGATGTCTATAGTTTAGATAGTTCAATGAATAATTTAAAAAAGTTAGTTAGTTCAATAAATGAACAAATATGCATACAAAAGATCAATAAATTAAATACAATATATGCATTAAAGTTGGGTTAACATAACATGTTTAGGGTGTATGTTAAATCAACGTTGGACCGACTGCTTCTACTAGGTTATACTGGCCGATTTAACATTTGTTTACCATTCTTATCGCGTAATATGTACGAATCTGGGTCATGCGAATGGAATCAAATTGATAGTCAAAAAGAAACCAATTGAAATGTCAATAATCAGGAAGGAAAAAAGTTTCTTTTCTTAAAATAAACCACATAGAGAAAGTATCGTTATGAAAGACAATAATAATCTAATTAAATTAAATGAAAGAACTACATTTTTTCATCAATTAATGCTAGCGTTTGAAATCATGAAAGCACAACTGACAATTCGGTAGATTTGCAGAAATTAGTTTTGGTATATTCAGAAATTTCAGTCTTATTGACTTCAAAACTCCTCTAAACTTAATTGTAATTCAATTTTACTTCTCGCCAAATGTTAGGTTTTAATTATTTCGAACACTAGAGTTGTATTATTTGATCTATTTCCTTTCTAAAAATACGAATTACCCAAGTTACAACCTTTATTTCAATTCTATTTCGGTCACAAAAGGTTAATAAACAAAGCCCGAGTGATGAAAACGTTTGCTCTTACTATATTAGAAACGTTTGACAGCATGGGGAAAAAAAGCTGTAAGAATTTTTTTTCAACCAAAATGCACTTGAAAAATAGATTCAAGTAGATTCAAAAATTATTAATCATTGGTAATATTTACCAAAAAACTCGTCATATATACTAACTTTTTGGGAGAGTGTATGATTATGATGAGCACGGGGAATCGCTCTGTTTACACAAGCGAGAGCGTGAAGTGTAAACCAGAATAACATCGGTGGATGAACTTGGTATATTCATAATGAATTCAACCAAATGTTTACAGTGGCGTGCAATCCGGAATAAGGTTGTACTCACTCCACATTGTTTTCACGTGTAGTGTATTCGGGAATAAGGCCCCTTGTCTGACCGTGAGCTAAAGGTATAAGCGATCCAGACTGAGGAGCGGAATGACATTGCGCGAACAGATTTCGGATGAATGACGACTTCTGAACATCAGATAGAAAGCGACAAGGATAGAGGCAGCGTCTTCGTTGACAGTACTTCAATCAGTGAAGCATTCCGGCTCAGGGCGAGGATCGCCCAAGATCCGTAAATCCAGCAACTTCTTGTTAAGACACAACTTTGAACAGTCCAAGCTGTCACAACCTCGGACAAACCCTTGAAATTAAAAATTAAATGTGAAGTTGTGATCAAGAGCGAAAAATGTCATGGTTGATTGTTCATGGTTTATCTGACATTATGGCAGATGGGCCGTATCTAAATCTGATTGTACTGGAACAGTTCTGCAGTCAAATCTGTAACTATTTAATATCACTCAGCTCTCTCCAACCAACATTCCCAGCGGTGTTCAGCTACGATTCAGGGTTGTGTTCGGAGGTGGAGGTGAAGTTCACGTTGAACTTCACTTCACCTTCATCTCAGCGGAGACGCGAAGTTGAACCGATGAGAACGGGCAAACATAACTAAACCGGTTGTTTTCTCGGAGTATTCGGAAAGCAAGTGACATAATACGTTTCGGTGAGTCGATCCAACGGACCTCAACAGTACATCTTCGCTAAGCTAACGAGCTGCAAGGTGTACATTTGAATAGACTTTTTGGATGGGTTCTGGCCAGTGGATGAGGACGAAAGTTGTCGTGAATTGTTCATTATTAATACAAAAGGTTTCCATCAGGTATAAACCTTCTCAACAGCTCATAGATAAGATGCTAACTGGATTCAACTGAACATGTGAATATTCCGACGATTCAGCAAACACCCTCGATCGAATTTAGAAGTTCGGAAAAGCAGAAAAGTGCTCGTTCGGTCAGATCGTCAGTTCGCCAGATCAATTACCTGAACGCCTTATCGAGATACAAGCGCAAAAAGACGTCACTGTAGTTCGATTGTTTCTCAGGACGATAGACCACTAATATATATCCACTATATGAGACACTACAATCCACAGCATGGTATGTTACTGCTACCACTATTATAGCGGATGCGTCATCGGATGGAGTTGATGTGACTGTCAACCAGATCGCGCGGAACTGGAGATTATCTTCGCTGTGACCAAATCACGCTCCACATCTTCGGGTCTGTAACTTCCCGTCCGTTACTCGTGAGTGTCTAGCTCAAACCGCACGACGTTCTCACCACAGGGTCGTTCCTCTAGAACTCACCGGCAGCATTAAGCTGTCAGTCGGGAGCTCGGGGTAAATGTTAAAAAGTGTTATACACACGATACAAGGACAGAACCCTCAGCCGCTTCCAACCTACTCAAAGGCTAGCGATGGCTCACACTTTCCCGCAAAACTAGAACGGGCGAGGCCTGAATCTCCTTTTGAGAACGGGAAAACGACAAAACGAGAATAAATAGAAATATATGTACGAAGAACATTCATGTAAGGTATACTAGGAAATTTTCAATTTATTACACGTGTATTGTGTTTGTAATGGTGTCCTATTCTATTTCTAAGTGTACGTACGTAGTGTACTTCTTATAATTTAATAGCTAACATTACATGTAACTTTCGGGGTTTGGTTATATTTACTATTTGTGACGTCACAATTAATGTTTCAATATTTGCGCATTTATAAATTTTGAGCAATGTGGTGTGGCCTGTGATCTGATGTTTTCCATTGTTGATTCGTCTGCTTCGTGTGAGTTAGTCTCACGATTTGGTCGTCTGTGACACGTCTGTCAAAGTCCACTGGCTCTTCAACCCCGATTGTAGATTGGGGTTAGGGCGTTCGTTCCAGCTTGGAACACCTACCAAAGCGCGTTGGTGGCTGGTGTCTGTCGTTGTCCAGACTATTTGAGAAGATACATGAAAAAAAAGGCCCACTGTGCGGACCTGCACAGTTGACGTTAGAATAAACTCAAATCACGACCAAGGCGCGTAGAAGTATATCCTAAGGTGGGCCAACTTGCTAAAACCATTTTTCGGCCATCTTGGAAGTCTACTGTGTTTTGTTTGTAAACAAAACACAACACGCTAGTGCCGAAGCTCGCTCCTGATCAGTCTGTCTCTTTCACGCTTCAAGGAAATAATTCCCCTTCTGCTTTCTTCCGTACTGTTTTCATATACCGCTCCCCTAACCAACTTAGTGACGAAACGGCCTCACCTAGTACCATAGACCCGTCTTGATCACGACCATCACCACGCTCTCACCACTTGCTCATTATAACATATTTTTACCTTTTTTGTAGTTTTTTTTTTGTTTCAGGTTCTTTATCGTCGTTACAGGTAAGTTTTCCTAATTGTTTCACCTTTTACAGGTTTGACTTCCTATCATAAATTGTTCAACTATTATATGTATATTTTTTTCAGGAACTATTTTCACAAATCTTTTCTTTAATTTCACATTTTACTCACATCTATCGAAACACCAACAAATACTTTCCTTTTCTATACCTACAATGAAAAAATCTCAAACACACTTATTTCACAAAAATGCAACATTAAATACAATTTACTACACACGACGCGCACTTCTAAACCCGCGCGTAGTTCTAGGCAGAAAGAATGGCCATCGCCGAGTCTTCATGTCTATTGTTGGAGAGGAGTGGAAAAAACCCAACTCCAACCTCAAAATTTCAGATTGCTCAAACCGACGCAGCCAGGCCCCTGCCAAGAGTATATGATCCGCGAGTCAAGATGTGTCGCAAATTTAGCTGTCATTGCCAAACTATCAAACCAAGACGGGTCTATGGTACTAGGTGAGGCCGTTTCGTCACTAAGTTGGTTAGGGGAGCGGTATATGAAAACAGTACGGAAGAAAGCAGAAGGGGAATTATTTCCTTGAAGCGTGAAAGAGACAGACTGATCACGAGCGAGCTTGGACACAAGCGTAATGTGTTTTGTTTACAAACAAAACACAGAAGACTTCCAAGATGGCTGAAGAGTGGTTTTAGCAAGTTGGCCCACTTTAGGATATACTTCTACGCGCCTTGTATCAAACTTCTCGGTGAGTTCAAGGCAGATCTATGAAACAAGGTGCGCCCATTCGCTAATCATAATTAACTCGAAACAATCGTCAAATTCGCGATAATTTAAAGAAGGCAGTTTTGCAATCTTAAAATTTGAAAGGAGATTCTTGAGTTATTCGATTACTTAAAACACGACGCTCTCTTAACCATTTGGCTATATATGTTCAGCCATTACTTCAGTTCGAATTGACAGCGACCAAACGAACGGCTAGACTTTTCCGAGAAAGAGGATAACAAATGGCATGCAATGATGAGTGCATACCGCTATGTGTTTGCTGCGCATAAACGTTGGTTTTGTTTACGCTGTTGGCATCATTGTTGTGTTTCGGTGACTGCTGCAAGTTGTTGTCTGCATTGCTGTTTTACGGAACGTGAGTGTTAGCGTTGAACTCGTGGTGCTAACCCCACGTACGATTAATTCACTTTGTGGAAGCGAGTTTATGATTCTGCGAATATTAGTCGAGCACAAGTTAGTACCATAAAAGGCCTATACTTATTGCTGGACTGAAAATATACACAGAAGAAGTGCACTCTAAGAATTTCCGAAAGTAACTGATACACTTTTAGACTTTCCGAGAGTAACTGATTAACTCCATTTATTTCAAATTCATCGAGTATTTATACACACGTGAATATACATTTTTTTGCTATCTTCCTTCTCTTTCTCTCCTAACGATGCATATAAGTCTATTTACGCGCGATGCAATATGTTTTCTATTTACATTATATACACATTATACACATATACTTTTGCTTTCTATTGAAGCCTGATTCTAGCAATTTCCTTCGCGCTGTGTGCTGGAGAATTGCATCACGTTCTATTGAGATTGCATCATGCATTATGTATTATTATATATATATCTTCTGTATGACTCATCGCGAACCAAAGAATCACTCGAAAGAAAAGGAAAACTCTCGACAGTAAAATATGTTTTCTCTAGAATTTTCTGGAATTGTGATGTTATCAAATTTTCTTCTGTAACCGTAACATCCTCCCCCTGGTAAACCTACTATGTTGGGTTAACAAGCATTTTCACGGTTACTAAAACTTATTCATGTATACTCTACCTAATCATGACTACTAACTTTAGTATTTACAAATTTTTCGGATTGTATTTTTGTGTTTTCATTTTTTCATTTTATCTCTTAACTCCTGTATCTTTTCTACATCTATTTTTTGTCTTTTTCCCCAATTGGGAAATTTCAATTCTAATTTTCTTTTCACTGTAGGCAATTCACTATGAATTATTCCGCTAAACGATGGATTCTCGTCGTTTGAAACAGGTTCAGCTTCCGTGGGTTGTATGTCCAGTACTGCAATCTTGGTAACTGGCCGCTTCCTTACTCCTTTGGATGTTTTAATGTCAACCGCTCTAACTTGGCCGTCTTTTCCTGGATATGTGTTGATGACACGGCCTTTTAACCACTCTGGCTTCGGTATGTTGTCTTCTGCGATTATTACTATGTCGTTGACCTTGATAGGTTCGACTCTATTTGTCCACTTCGCTCTTTTAATCAGCGTCGGTAAATATTCCGTTTTCCATTTATTCCAAAAGTGTGTCGAATAATGTTGCGCTAATTTCCACTGTTGTTTACTAAACTCGGTCGTTGTCGGAGAATATGATGCGAAGTATTCGCCAGCACGCCCGATGAGGAAATGGAATGGTGTTAATACTTCATCATTTATAGTCTCGATCGGTATGTCTGTCAATGGCCTAGAGTTCAGAATGAATTCCGCCTGTATAAGAGCTGATCTAAACGTGTCAACCTGAGGTTTGCGGTTTCCTCTTGCCTTCAGCATTTCCTTTAATGAACCTTTTACTATTCTTATCAGGCGCTCCCACGCGCCTCCAAAATGCGATGCTGTTGGTGGGTTAAACGTCCATTCAATTTCCATTGACGCTGCTTCGCCTAATCTCATTTTTCGATCGATTTCAACCATAAGGCCTTTCAATTCACGTTCGGCGCCGACAAAATTGGTTCCGTTATCGCTGTATATGTGTTTGATTTTTCCTCGTCGATTCTGCATATTTTTCAAACACATCAAGAATGAATCTGTGTCGAGTTTTTCCGCCATTTCAAGATGAGTCGCTCTGGTGGTTAAACACGTGAAGATAACACCCCATCTTTTTTCTACAAATCGCCGTACCAAAACCTCGAAGGGACCGAAATAATCCACTCCGCAGTGAGTAAATGGCGGAGACCACATATTTTTGCTCTCTAAATGATACATTTGGAGCAATTAAATAGATTTTACTCCACCCAGTACAATTTTCAATCGCTTTACATAGTAGCGTAGTTGGATAGCAGCTAAAACAATTTTGTCACCCTGATGGTAACATCGTTCATGATACATCGCAACTATTAATTTGGTCACATGATGATTTGTCGGCAATATGATCGGGAACATTGGTATATCCGGTAATTCAGCATTAATTAAACGTGTGCAAGCAGTCATAACACCGAATGGATCTAGCGTAGGATTTAACGTAGATAATTCGCTTGGTTTTGTAAGACTTCCGTTCTTCGATAGGTCATTCATTTCTTCTGGATATGCTTCCAATTGAACTTTACGGAAAACAACATGCTCTACGTGCATGCGATCTGCGAGTGTGATAGCTGGTCGAAATTCATTTTTATTTCTGATCCAGTCGGTGAACTTTTTCAATACGCACAAATGATGAATCAATCTGTTCCAACTGGAATATCGCTCCTCATGGATAAAATCGTAGTTATCTCGGGATGATAGTACGTTGACAAATCTCTTTAGCTCTTCGTCTGTCTTGCTAACGGTTTGTGTAATCGGCCATTGTTCCTCGCTATATTGTAGAAACTCTGGTCCTGTCAACCAAATAGACTGTCCTGTTTTACGCTTCGTTGCTTCATCTGCGGGATTTTGCTTGGTGGGTACCCATCTCCACTGATCAATCGTGGTACTATCTAATATTTCACCAATTCTGTGCGCTACAAAATGATTGTAATTTCTGGAGTCACTTCTTATCCATGCCAATACAGTAGATGAGTCTGTCCACATGTAGATTTTCGCGCATTGAATTCTCAATTCATTTTTTATTGTATCGACTAATCGTGTTCCCAATACGGCGGCTTGCAGCTCTAACCGTGGTATGGAGAGTGCCTTACATTCTTCCTCTTCCTCTTCCTCCTTTTTCCTCTTTGGTGGCCATCACGTAATCACTCGCAGGACTCATTACGACTTTTCCCAATAGCATCCACCCAAGCTTAGTACGTATAGCGTTTGGTGCGTTCTCTTCTCCACTCCGTCTTTCCAGCGGCATCAAAAGATGTGAATGATCCAAACCGATTAGAATCGTTGGACGTGCATCGATGTAACTTTCAATGTCTATTCCTCTCAAGTACTGATACTGATTTTTCAGTGATGCCGCATCGAGTGTCTGTTTAGGAAGATTGAGATTCTTGATTGTTCTCACACCTGTCAGTAAATACTGCTTCGACGATGATCCTTTAATTTTCAACTGTACTTGTCGACTCGGAGTTTCATTTGAAATATTCTGGGTCCAACTGAGTGTCAATGGATTCATTCTACCTTTCAATCCAAGACTATCGGCAATATCCTCATCAATTAACGTTAACGATGACCCTTGATCGAGGAATGCATACGTAGATATCTCTTTTGAACCATTGCTCAGTGTTACTGGAAGCACTTGATAATAAATGTTCTTCTTTTGGATTTGATGATGATTCGTTGTTTCCTGCTCAACTGACATAGGTTCAATTATTCTGTTGGGTTCACGTTGCTCAATTTTTCTGTGTAATAAACGATTATGCTTCATTTCACAGCCATCTATTTTGCATGCCAATACTTTTCCGCAGTTATTCATCGTATGTTCAGAGGACGATAAACATCCGAAACATCGTGATGCATGTTCAATCCATTTCTCCGTTCACTGCGTTCATTAGTCGGTTGAATCATATTAATCATTCTATACGTTCGTGCATGCGTCATCAGCCAATCGTTTAAGTTCTTGAGAGTTGGCGGAGATGTGTTGCTCAAAAGAGTTTCAGCCCATTTGACTCTCATGCTATGCGGAAGCTTCTGTACAGTCTCATCAATAAGATGATCACGTAGATATTCGTGTTTCTGTAAAGCTTCGATATTGCACACGAGATTGTCCAAGGCATCCGATAACTCTGTGACGACATTTCGATTTTCCTTCTTGATTCTCTGTAAATCATGGAGCAGCTCTTTGTACACAAGTTTCGGTCGTCCAAATGTCTCTTCCAGCCGTGATAATATTCTGGGTACATTCAGCGGATCGAGCATTAACTGCTGTACGCATTTGGCCGCGTTCCCCACTAGTGCTGCTTGCAAACGATTAAGATTCTCCAAATTTCCAAACTTACCTTCTCGAGTAGTTTCGTCGAAGATAGTTTTGAATGTGGTCCATTCTTTTGGAAAACCACTAAATTTAGGTAGATTTACGAGAGCTGGTCTTTTGAGAATCGTCAAAATATTGGAGCTTTGAACGACTGATGTACGCTCTGGTTCAGATCCGGTATCCATTTCATTCAGAGTTTTTCTCAATTCATCTATTTCCCTTCTCTGGGATTCAATTAATTCATCTTTCACTTCAACACGGGCGGGTTTTTCCTCCAGCTGTCTAAGGCGTTCTTCAATTGCCTCACATTTAGGACAAATCCAACGTGTGTCTTGGCTTGGAATCTGTCGGAGATTTACACATCCTATGTGGAACCACCTATCGCACTCATAACAGGCCACTAGATCCTGTTTGGAGTCAGGTTCCATGCACAAGCGACAGTTGCCGTTCGGATTCCGCGTGAACACAATTGGAAACATTCTTGATTGTGCCATTGCACTGATTCTCGCAATTAAGCGTGTCCGTTGACTTTGCGGTGTTCGTCTAATTCGCAGACTTTCAGCGACTTGTTGGTTTTCGATACTTGTTGACCCTTTGGTACTCGCTAGCGAAGCAAAGACCCTTCGGTGCTACTTGCGACGCAATCACCCTTCGGTGTTCGTTCACTACGCAGGCTCGCCGTAACGTGACCCTTCAGTTGTCGTTTGCGATGTATTGACCCTTCGGTACTTCCTGCGACGAAATAACACTTCGATACCACTCGCAACGCGTGACCCTTCGGTACAACTTCACGACGCGGCGAACCGACGCGATATTACTTCGATGCGCGAACTTTAACTTTCACTATTAACTAACTACGCTCTGCTACCAAATGTTAGCGTTGAACTCGTGGTGCTAACCCCACGTACGATTAATTCACTTTGTGGAAGCGTGTTTATGATTCTGCGAATATTAGTCAAGCACAAGTTAGTACCATAAAAGGCCTATGCTTATTGCTGGACTGAAAATATACACAGAAGAAGTGCACTCTAAGAATTTCCGAAAGTAACTGATACACTTTTAGACTTTCCGAGAGTAACTGATTAACTCCATTTATTTTCTTCTTCTTTCTTTGTTTTTGAGAGGCTTTAAACTTTGCAGTTCATTCGCCTCTAGCATTTATTTCAAATTCATCGAGTATTTATACGCACGTGAGTATACATTTTTTTGCTATCTTCCTTCTCTTTCTCTCCTAACGATGCATATAAGTCTATTTACGCGCGATGCAATATGTTTTCTATTTACATTATATACACATTATACACATATACTTTTGCTTTCTATTGAAGCCTGATTCTAGCAATTTCCTTCGCGCTGTGTGCTGGAGAATTGCATCACGATCTATTGAGATTGCATCATGCATTATGTATTATTATATATATATCTTCTGTATGACTCATCGCGAACCAAAGAATCACTCGAAAGAAAAGGAAAACTCTCGACAGTAAAATATGTTTTCTCTAGAATTTTCTGGAATTGTGATGTTATCAAATTTTCTTCTGTAACCGTAACAGTGAGGGTTGTTGCTGTTGCTGCTGGGATTGGCAATTCAGCGATTGTGGGAGCTTTGCTAGTGGGTATATGAAAGGGTCACTACCGGCGGGCTTGTGCCGTACTGCTCTAAGTTCCATTCGCTTTGGTGGAATTAGTCGTTGGCGACCCATTAGGATTGAGTGATAGCGATACGCTGTGGATATCCATGCATATCGTTTCCCGGCGACTGCTGCTTTAGCTGGAGACTCACCTGATCGTACGGGTTGTGAGACACAACAGCTAGTTCGATTGAAACCGGCCCAGCGTATGTATATGTTGGTGTGGACCGCTATGTAGCATACAAATTAGACCTGCTTTGTTTATAAACAAAAATTGTCGCTGTCATTTTTTATCCCCTCTCGCATCTTCCATGCCTTATCATCATACTGTCGAAAACGAACCACCTGTCAATTCCAGCTCCTTGGTATATAGGGCCGGATGCAGCCGTTTGCCATCGATGAGCAGGGGGGTGATACGTTGCAATATTTACGTTCTACGCTGTTTGAAGTGTAGTGTGTTGTGTTGTAATGCGGGGGTGTAATAATGTGTCGAAGACACATGTGGGACGGAACCTACCGGTTACAGGTCTTCGGTATCCTAGTCTACCTGCAAACTGGCACTGGAACCCGAAAGGACATCGCAGAAGAAGCAGACCCAGAGGTTCCTGGCGACGTAGCTCCACAAACGAAATGAGAGAAGTTGGCCTAAATTTGATAGAAGCTGTATGTGTATAAAAGCCAAGCGGAGAAACTTGATTTTGTACAATCACAAGTCGAAAAATTGGTCTTGGTCAGGTACAAAAATCGCAACATCGTTGAGATTGGTTTGATGTACCGAGTTCCTCAATTATTTTAAAGAATGAAAAACTGGAACACAGTCCACAAAATAGTAGAACTTATGATAGACAGCTCAATGGATGACGAAACGTACTCGTAGATGGATTTTGGTCAGTATTCGATGCAAAAGTTCTACATGGCGACGACTCTAGGATATGCCACAAGCTAGTTTTAGTTGGTTTTCGTCGACAAATTTGCAAATAATTTATAGTAGTTCCTGAACTGACAAGGAATTCAAAGTTTCGCAAGAAAAACCGAGATTTTTGTGTCTTAAAGCGTATTCTATTGCACACTGAAGCACACACACTGAATAGTTGCCAAACGAAATCTTAAGACGATTGACAGTGCGATCCGGCATGCAGCAGAAATTGAGAGATGATGGTATAAAATGGCCTGAGCGGTTGGGGAATGTATTGCACAAATTCAAAACTCTGCCAAGATAGAGTTGATTCTATGATTCCGGGTTCTAAGAGACTAAAACATTATCTGATAAATAAACATTTCTTACCGATAGTCGAATGTAGAGTACTTTTCTGGACGTTTCTTCGAAGGGAACATAATTATTGACATGCGTTGATCTGCTCCCTGCTGCGGTGTTGTTTCTGTTGGAACTATCATATCACTTGTCGATCCTCCACTAGGCTTGTAGCGCTGTAAAAGCGTCGATCTTTCAATCCGGTTTTTGTCTAGACTCACTTGACTTGTAGATCTTGGCGACGTTGTTGCAGCAGCTGCGCTTTGATTGGCCGTTATTGAAGCACTCAACGGTCTGGGTGTGTACTTTTGAAGTAGCGTGGACCGTGACGCTCGCTGATTGGTCAAACTACCTTGACTTCTGTGGACTTCCTGTTTCACGCTGTCTGAGTGCGCTGTCGTAGCAGTAGCTGTAAAATCCTGGGAACCACTTCTTTTAGCGTACCTTTGTAGCATTTTAGACTGAATGCCACCACTTCGATCTAGACTTTGTTGGCTGCTGTACATTGGGCTGGACATTGCAGGAAGAGTGTGATGATGTAAAGCTGCTTGGCTGCCGCGGGGCGTTCTGTTCATAAATGCTGCCTGATTTTTTTCAGGCCCCGACGGATTGTACTGCTCGAGGTGGCTGCCAAAATCAATCGTTTCCTCTTCGGGTTGAGTAAGAGGCTCTTGGTCGGCAGATAAGGATTTCTGTAAGGTGCCCTTCTTTTTCTCTTCTTTCTGTTTCTTCTTTTCTTCATCTTTTTTTCGCTTCTCCTCTTCTTTCAGTTTTTTCTCTTCTTCTTTCAGCCTTTTCTCTTCTTTTTTCATTAATCTTTCCTTTTCTTCCTTTCTTTTTTCGTCTTCCATTTTTAGTTTCTTCTCTTCATCTTTCCTTCGTTTCTCGTCTTCCTTCCTGCTCTTCTCAGCTTCTTTGTGGAGCTTATCCGCTTGCTTCTTTGCCTTTTCTTCGTCTTTTTTCCGTTCCTGCTCCACCTTTTTCTGCATTTCAAGTTTCAACTTCTCTTCCTGCCTTTTCTTTTCACTGTCTTCTGTTTTAGCTTGTTTGGGCACGAAAGTGGGGTGATAGGTATGGTCACGTTTCTTCAGCTTACGATTCGCGGGAATCGATTCAATAATCTGATCGTCATCATCGAGTACGGTCGAAGCTTGTGGTACAGATATGGCAGCAATGTGATCGAAGGCAGAAGCCAATGTTGTTTTCACTGCTTCCTTCTTTTTGGAAAAACTGCTCATCTCGTTTCGCTCGCTGGATTCATCAATTTCCATAGCAAACTGATTCGGTTGCTTATCCTTCATTTGGCGTAGATCGGACATACTGTGGCGACTACTTAAGTCACTAATTGGTAGCAGCATTGTGTTCCTGCCAGGTTGTGACGCTGTCGTTGAGTTGGGATCTTCTCCTGCTGGAGTGTAGGGATCTGAAGCGCTTCCGTAATGCCCCATACGATCTCTATTGCTAGTTAATGGTGGTGGTGTTAGTTCTTTCGGAACAACAGGAACAACTGCCGGTTTTGTGGGAGTGACTGGTGTCGGTGGCACGACTGTGATGGATGTTTTGATGGTAGAAATGGGAATACTCACGGTCGGTGAGGATACCAAATCCTTACGAGGAGGTTTGATCGGTTGGTTGCGATCTGATTTGCCAGCTTCGGTAGTTACAATTACTGATGGCGTTGCTAACGCTTGTTCCGGCTTCTGAACTGCTTTCAATGTGGGTGCGGTGGATTCAACTTGCGCTACAGGTGGAATAACACAAAACATTGGCATCGGTAGCGCTGATGCAATATTTCCCATCACTGGTTCCGGAGTCGCTAATACTGGTAGTGTTTCCGGGGTAACAGGATCAAGCGCTTGCTTTTTGGAGGAAGGTTCAAGTTCTGATTGTAAGCTTCTGCGCGCTATGCTTCTGGCCATGCTCGATGATCGACTACGGATATTCCGAGAGTCGTATTGATCATAACGATCACTGGTATAACCTTCAAATGTTTGTGATTCCGATAAGCTCTGAACTGGATCTTGTTGATCAAGGCTTTGTTGACTATTAGAACCACTGTATGCGCCCATGCCAATATCTTTTTTTCTATCCAGTGATTTACCAAACCTAGGCGTGTACCTGGACAGAAGAGTAGAGCGTGCCTGTTTGCCATGGTCTAAACTACCACTGCGCATGAATCGAGCGACCGGAGTACTTTCTCGGATTGCTAAACCAGTAAATTCTTGTGAGTTATTAACGGGATTGTAACGTTGCAGTAGCTTCGAGCTTTCCAAACTTTTTTGACTACTGTACTGTTGTGGGTCTGATTTTTGGACATCTTGCACATCTTGCGCATCTTGCGAATTTTGTTTGTAGTATCGTTGTAACAATTTGGATTGGTCCAAGCTGCGCTGGCTGCTCGATTTTCTAGGTGCGGCAAAATCTGAGTCGGTGTGAGCAGATGGTTCATTTCGTATATCTTGCGGAGTCGTTTTCGAATAGTATTTCTGTAAAAGGGATGAACTTTGAAGACTTCGTTGGCTTGTGGTTTTAGCTATTGGCGTTGCATCGATTGGTTGCTGTAGTGGATCCTGTGAGCTGGCCTTCGTTTGGTAGCGTTGAAGCAGCGTTGATTTCCGACCACGGATATCTTGCGTAGACATTTCATATGTTGACACTTGTGCCTTGTTTACCGGAACAAAACTAAACTTCTAATGTTCACAGGGAGTTTTCGAAATGTCCGAACCGTTCACTAGCAGAATGCGATTGGTTTCGCTCATTGTTTAACGGCAGGAGAGTTGCATGTGTATGCAGGGATTGTATTTCGCCAACGTCTAGAATGTTTCCTGTTTGAGCAAACAACCATTACTGGTTCGTGTTCAATCGACCTGTTCGGAACTGTTTGTAAGGGTTTGCTTCAGTTACTTTGAAATCATAAAAACAAGAGCTAAAAATTACGGCTCGTGTATCGAAATAAGCTACATCCAACCGACATTGCATTCTCGAATAATTAGGGGGAAAATTGAATGTTGTATTCATCTGTGCATTCTTCCTTCTTCACTGTACTATCAATGCAATTTGGCAAGCAATTCTAGTGCATTTTAATAGCTACTGATAATTGATTCACAAATACATAAACTATTTAGAACGGAAAACAGTGAAAAAGAAATAATGATTACATTCTCAAAATATTCACTTATAATCACGGAATGATCCGAATAATAATCATATTCACAAAATTTGCATTATAGGTAATGATTGATGAAGTATTTATTAAATTGATTCGATCAGTACATCTCATCACTAGCAAACACACTCTGCAGCGAACAGGCGATGGGACGAATTATTTTTGGATTTTCAAGTAGCTCTACAGTAGAACTGACTTATTTTTAAGCGAAAGCTTTTTTGTCACTGCGGATTTGCAATTCTGTGCGGGTGCACACACAGTCTGTTATTTTCCCGAAATTGAGACCACTGGAACACTTTCAATGACACAGAAATACAGCAGCATGGTATCACACTATTGACGTGGAGAAAAATGATTTTACGCCGGCAGGTCACATTCAGTTCATAAGCATCACCAATCGTCACACACAGTCGAAAATTGTTTGAACTATTGATATCCGAAATTGTGCTTCAATTTTGTTCAATGTTCGACATGATTGAAGCGAGGCTGCGTTTGTCGCTACTGCCGATGGATCGCATTCACCTTAATTACAGATAAGTCGATAGAGATTCGATTATAATGCAAAAAAAAACGCGTAAAAAACTGGGAAACGGAAAAAGAAAGAAAAATAAAGAGTGCACGAAGAGAAACAAAAAACCGGAGGCACCGTTACTGTGTGGACGGCAACATTTTCTAACGGACACTAAGACGTGAGCGACTTTTCTCATCTGAAATTTTCCGACCGGGCTAAATTTAAAGCTGAACTGCGACGTGTCATTCGGGAGAGGAAACCATCGAAAAATATGCCCGAATGGCCAAAGAAACGAAAATTATTGCGGGATACAAAGAACAACACTGGGATTCTCTTGTGAGAAACAAAATGATGAAGGTTTTTGTATTTTTTGGCGACGGATAGTAATTCATTGTCTGTTATTCTCGTTCGCGAACGTATAAATTAAACGCGGAAATCAAAAGTGGGGAACTGGGGGAAATGTGGTCACCCTAAGGAACATGCCCATTTCCTGTGTCCACATACCACTAAAATTCCCGTTCTTCGAAGAATATTGTAGTTCAACTTATTGTAGTTCAAAATAGTAAGAGGTTTTTATTATAAAAATTGAAAATAGTTGGAAAATCGAACATTTTCTTTAGTGAGGAGGTAAAGTGGTCACCTGTGGGGGGCAAAGTGGTCACTCGCACATATCACGCTAAAAGAGATAGATTTATGCGTGCTTTCTTGACCAAATTTGTTTATTGAAATCGAATTGAAATTTTCGAATACGTACAAAAACGTATTAGGAAACAAATAACATTTTTCAAAATGAGGCTTGGTTTTGTATGGGGTGGCATATTTTTCCTGGTCAAAACCACAAAAGGGACCCCTTTAGGAGCAGAAGGTGATAAAGTATATCAGCTTTTGAAAACAGAACATTGACAGTAGTAATCCTCCACTGACCACTTTGCTCCCCAAACAACGAAATGCGAAATATACGAGATGAGCTCAGAAATGGAACAAAATATCTACTCACCTCCCCTAAAATATGTGAACAGTCATCCAAACTGTTGATTTGTCGCAAATATCAGGTCAAATAAACTAAATTTCACTAGAAATTCCTTAAATTCGAAACGCACAAAACTACGGCCGAATGGCTACCGAGAGAGCGTTTTTTGTTTTGTGTTGTAGTACTGTACTACAGAGTGACTCAAAAGTCACGGAATTCTTCGAACATAAGATGACTATAAATACGGTGTCAATAGTCAATAGTTATACCAAACAAGCAGGTGACCATTTCACCCACGAGACCACATTACCCCCACTACCCCTATCTGTCCAAATGTTGGTGGGATTTATTCGGTGAATCGATGTTGTATGTATGTAATAGGAGTACCGGTAAGTTTTTTCGTTTTTTTTTTTAATTATTGGTTTATTCTGCAAAAATGGTTTGCTGAGCTATTCCAAGTGTATCTGCAAGTTCTTGTTGCGTTTGTGACGGATCTTGATCGAGTAAAGCCTCCAATTCTTCATCTTCAAACTTTTTGGCGGTCCGGAACGTTCTTCGTCTTCCAAGTCAAAATAACCACTTTTAAAACGTGCAAACCACGTCTGACACATTCGCTCAGTTGGAGTATGGTCACCATAAACTTCCATCAACATGCGATGGCTTTCCGAAGTTTTTCTCTTCATATTGAAGTAATGAAGTAACACTCCCCACAAAAACATTCTCGTTGGTACGAAATTCGAAATATTCAATGGGGCAAAAAATGTTGTTTACGCTTCAACTTTTCGACATACACTGCAAAAGACGCGCAATGACAGTAGCTTTCCAGCGAACGTCTGGAAATTTGATTCACTGGAATAATAATCAAGTTACGCCATCTGTTGTGAAGCCGAAGAAACTTTCCGGTACACCTAATACATTTCAACAAGGGTCACTGTGTCACTGTGGCAAAAAATAGTAATTAGAAACAACTTTTACTAATTTTTCTATGATTTCTTTCATAATTCACTTTTTTGTGCATGTGCCGAAATCAGTTGTAATTTATTTTTGACGTTTGGAGACCATATGGTTCCTCCGAAAACTTCAAGTAATGTACTAATGATTGGGTACCATTCTCAACTGGCACATCTACGTTTCTCTACAACCACTGTAGTAAAATGACCGTTTTTCCGACTGTTCGTTTCGAGATGCTGTAAGCAGAACATTCCTTATAATCTCCGATTTTCGGCTCAGAAGACGACCGAAGCTTTCGCTTTCAAAGCTTTTTAATTTTTGTTTCATTCAGTTAGAGAATATAAAGCAGAGGGAACTAAAACTGGGGTGTAAGTTCAAAGTTTCGAAAACGAGAGCGTTACGGCGGAGCAACAGGATTTTGAGCATTAGTACCTCCTAAACAACTGGAAGAAATGGTATGATAAACATTTCATTCGAAAAATAAAATGTCGACGCGTTATATGCTTGTTACTTATTGATCCAAAAACTTTTGTCAATAGCTACAAAATTGATTTCAAAACAGGCAATCACACAAATCTGTATATAAGTGGGTGCCCGCTCGGAAATCCACACGATTATGATAGCGCAATGGTTGGTGTACATACTTCAAAACCAATGAGCCTGGGGAAAATCCACACGGAAATCCATTCAGTTATAATTGTACAGCAATTGGAGCATATTATCGCTGTTGTGGCGAAGCTAACTTCGTTCATCATGAATGAACGGTCTCTCCAAGAGCCTGTTTGAGCACACAAACAGCATTGACATGACGAGTTCGTTGAAGATTCCCCCAAGGCCAAAAGGGAATCCACCGGAGAGAGAAATGGTACCACTAAGAAGGCGAGTGCACCCGTGGCCGAGTGGTTAGCGTCTCACATTGTCATGCCGGGTGTTCGGGTTCGATTCCCGTTCTGGCCGGAGGATTTTTCGTCAAAGAAATTTCCTTCGACTTGCACTGTGGTCACGCGTATTCAAGAGCTTGCCCCTCGGAATACATTCAGGGCGTGTTATTTGGCTTAAGAAATCTCAACTAAGTATTAATAAATGACGCTAATTAATGCATACGTTGAGACGGCAAAAGTTCCACAGGGAACGTTAACGCCATTCAAGAAGAAGAAGAAGAAGAAGGCGACCAGGAAACACCAGCATCGAAAAGACTTGAGGCAGACAACAGCCACACACACACACAAATGCGCGCAACTCTCTACATTTGGTGGTCATCGAGTCAGTATCAGGGGAGTCCTACGCGGCCATCTTTTTATAGCCAGCATAGAAAATCATGAGCATAGAAATCATAACCTTGAATTTGAAAATATAGTGCTCCGCGCGATTGTGCAGCAGTAGTTTTAATTGCAAATCGCCATAAAAGCTTCCGGATGGGTATCCAAACATCGCTTGCCAAAGGAAACTATTCAACGTTATCAAATATTAACATATATGGCTCCAAACAGTAAACAATACGTGAGCCCCTCGAGCGCGAGCCCTGCTCTATGCTGCCTTCGCTCAATTTGTATTTGTTGGGACAGGATTGCCAGAGCCTCGGTCAGTATTAATTGGCCGGCAGGCGTCGGGCATCGAGGAGAAGAAATCGAGAAGATGTCATTGTTACTGACAAATTATCTGCCGCTGCTATCGGGGAGAAGAGTTTTTTTCTACCGCTGCCGAAAAACTCAAAGTTACTGTAACACATCCAATGCAATCTCAATAATGACATCATTAGAAATAATTCCAGCGGCCTTTAAATGACTATGGAGTCCTGGTATCTCTAGCAAAAGTTGCCTTTCCAAGACATCGTAGTTATCAGTTTGTCAAATCGACTTTTTAAGTTCGCTATCAGTTACTCGTAACATGTGTCTAGCTTGAATTGCTTAAAAAATGTCGGCTTCTTCTTTAGGCGATTTTGACAGTTCATGTAATTTCCAATGAAAATGACCAATGCACTTCAACATTCCCTCTTCCATCGTTGTACCAGGTCATAAACTTATGTTAGGAAGGACCTTGCACTTAATCTATTTGAGTCGCACAATACTCCAGTGGCTATTATCACCCCGTAAATTGGTTTCACAGCAGTATAATGAGCAATCCATCGAGTTTGCGACAATCATTTAACAACACATCTGTGTGACTCAGAAACATACCTCAGCGATCAGTTGAAGCTGCGTAAAACAAATAAACAGATTAAACAGCTTTAATAATGTCACATACTGTAGATTCTTAGCGAAATCATGTTGTCCTCATAAGCCCGAAGAGTTGTCTACAAACCCCATGGACACGGTTTTTTTGTTTTGCTTCCTCAAATAAAACAGAACTCCTTCATTTGATCCTGTCAAGGTTGGTACGGTCGACAGCCTACGAACGAGATTTCATGAAATCTAAACCCTGACCTTCCAGTTGTTGGGGAGGATGTCGTAATTCAAATCTGCAACTTTTATCACCGCATGGTTAACGTAGGACTACCATTGGCACAGTAATTAATTGTTTGAAATTGCATCTATATCCATTCTCAATAAATGGATGACTGGATATTTTGTTTTCTCTTGGAATTGTTTTGCGTTCTGCTCAAATATCTCATTTTGATGTTCGACACTCAAATCATTTGCTTTTGCGTGATTGCTCCTTTTGTTGAATTTTGCTTGCATCGTTCGAATATGACTGAGATGCAATTTCAAGCTTATATTTATAGATTTTTGTGATTTCAATAAATTGTTGTTGTCTTGAATTATAGAGACTCAAAACTTCTTCAGTTCATTCCACTCTACCAATAGTTTGCTTTGAAGCCATATAACTCGTAGACATTTTATCTTTCGAATGAAGTGTTAATCATGTCACTTCGTTCATTCGACATAGAGGTATTAAGGCTCTAAACCTTGTGCCTCCAACGTAACGCTCTCGTTTGCAAATTCCCCCAAATATTCATTCACCCATTCATTAATACTTGATTCAGATGCATCTTCAAACAAATTATCACTAAACCAACGATAGTCCTACGTCAACGTTGCGGTTATACCATAGATATAACCAACTTTCGTTTTTTATTCGATTATGTACAGGATTCAATTTTATACAGTGAAAAGAAATTGGAGACTGTATATAATCGAGTTCGCTCTCTATGCGTTTGATTTCTCATTTCATATTCATTTCTGGAGACCGTCTGAAACAACACATGGTCTTAAAGATAAATATATGAGCTAAGCACTCCTAAATCTAATGCAATCTCACACAAAATAAAAATTATACAAGGGTTCGCCTCTAATTGTATTTCTAGCTAATTGAACTTTTTTGTATTTGGAATAAGGCCAAAAAAATTACCCATGCAAAATTTCAGCTCAATTGGACATGATTTAGGGGTGCTTCAAAGCGCACAAAGTTTGGATTTTTGAACTTAGAAATCAATGAAATTAGGATAATCTAATAATCCTAATGACTTAAAAATGCATAAAATGTCGAGATCTGGTGTTGTTTAGAAAAAAATGTTGGTCGCCCGACCCGACCTTTTGGGACTTAGTCTAAGTGGCAAAAAAAACAAAACTTTCAGTGCTTTGACGTACCCCTTAATCATGTCTGTTGAGCTGAAATTTTGCATAGGCCATTTTCTTGGACCAATAAACAAAATGTACATGGTCGGTTCTTTAAATTCGATGATTATTTTTTTCCATACCTTCATTGTCGCTCAAGTGAAATTCCAGAAGCTCGATTTTCGGCCAAAATTTTTTTTCCGAGTTGACACAAGATCTCCGTTGCCACCCTAATGTTCATATCTCGTGTATTGCTTTCACGAGTATAAGAAATAATTATGTATCAACAACTTTCAGTTGCTTCTACAACGCCACCCATCGACCCTTTTTAGGACCACTAGTCAGTTCAAAAGAGTCAAATTTTATGTATTCCTCTGTATCAACTATAATGCGATACTTTACTCATTTACAAGAAGAACGTTCAGGAATTTCTCGAAATATACATTCATTCATTGTGAACTGCTTCATATGCAAAGTCAAACAAATGTTTACTAGGCCAATGGTAGTCTTACGTCCACCTTGCGGTATAACCACAGATATAACCCACCTCTAGTTTTTTTACGGAGGAAAACGTCTTTCATTCCTAAAGATTCCAATACGAGAGCGTTACATTTCGACTGCAACATTTTCTTTGTCGGCTGAACGAAGTCGTATGCTAAGCATTTCATTCGAATAATAATATATATACGAGAGATATTTGTTACTTATTGACCCGAAAAACTTGTTTCGATAGCTTGAAATTGCTTTGAAAACAGATTATTGAAATCAAAAGAATATCTATATAAATGGTTACCAGCTTGAAAATCCACTCAGTTATCAGTGTACACTGTACTATCCTATCGAGACTGTAAAAATGTCATTGGCGATGGACAATGCGGACGATAGGGAATGTTCGATCACGAGTTGGGAGAGATAATATTTCACCATGTCATAGAAACCGATATATTTAATGAAAGCAACTCTCTTTTTACGGATTCCGTTCTATCAGAGCCGTTTTAACCTGCTACCGGTCACTCACAAACAGCTATTCCTCCAGCAAAAAGGAGCAGTTTCGGTTTCGTACGTCTCCACTAGACCTACACACCTTTGTAAACCCTCAACTACGTCTACACTCAACTATGGCTTAAAAGTTCAGCAATACTTGCCTACTCCGCTGACCATTCGAGGACGAGGGCTGGCGACTCTTTTTGAGCCCGAAAAACGAGAATTTCCAAAATCGAAATAGAGGAGATAAATGTAATTTTCTTCCAATTTTCTTCTTTTATTACTTCCTTTTAAATCTACTCTCTAATTTACTTCTGATCCTATTCTATTTTCCCTATCACTTTCTCCTCTGTCCTAATTGTGACGTCACAAATTGTATTCTTCTATACTTGCACACTTTTCGTGTGTTTTCTCTCTTCTTTCTCCATGGTTTAACGGGATAAGACTCCCGCTGTAACCTCCAAGCGTTGATATGACTCTTTTTGGTTCCGGTATCCTTAATCGACGTCGACTATCAATGGCGGAAATCGCAGTCGAATGTCCCTTTTCTCAATGGCGGGTACCACAAGTCTCGACGGAGAAAAAGATGAAATATAAAAAAAAGCCCCGCTGAAAGGACCTGTCCAGCACATTATTTCACACTGTTGGTTCTCGTCAATACACTTATTTACCTTTTTTTTCTCTCTTCCGGTTCTCCTCCTCTTTTTAGCTCTCCTATCTTCTCTCCTATCTTCTCTCTTATAATTTCTATAACTTAAATATTAAATTACAAATAATTCTTTCCTTTTCAATTTCCCACTAACCTATTATTTCTTGTAATAATCTTTCTCTATCTTCTCTATTTGATTTCGATGCACTCTGGCACTATTAAAATTTACTTGTTCCGGTGCGCACTTCCTATTTCCTTGATGGTGGAAAGTCGTTAGCCGGCACTACTTTTTACCGAGCTTTTCTTTTCTTGTTTTTCTTTTGTGTGAGTTCATTTATGTTTTTGCATAGTTGGCAGCTCTGTTGAATGACAGATGGTCCCACGAAGCGTATTTCGTGGTGAGCATTTTTAAGCTTGTTTTTCAATCCTCCACAATGAAGACAAATTCATGCGAATGTGTGCGAACTTTTTTCGCCAGCCAATCAGAACGAAGCGCGGGATCACTTGCGAAAGAGCGAAAAAAGATAGAACTTCCCAAGCTTTTGCTGCGAAAAATTACGAATTCACGGTACACTGACAGTTGCCTCTGCCCACATCAGAAAGTTGGAACAATCAAGATGGGTGCAACAAAATATGAAAAATTTTGCTCAGCTTCACATCGATGGAAAGATGTTAGCAATATTCAAGCTTGCGGCAGGATAGTAAATAATTTTCCGAATTTATATTTATACTTTACTGAATTTTCTAACATTGAATTGTATGTAGTTAAAGATATACTCGAACTTACATCTGTGAGTAATATGAATTTGATTCACCAATCTCGTACAACTTGTTTTCGTTGTAAGGACGATAGTTTGACAGATTCGCATGATTTCATAATTCAATGTAAATGACTTTAGCTAAAACATTTCGCAAGGACGAATTTCTCAAGTGAAAAATTCGCTCATTCTGAAGCAAGCTTTACCCAGGGCTCACACCGTTCACTATTGGGCCAACTGTTCACAAGCAACAGGCGGTGGGAATTTATGGCGATTTTTATTAAAACGTCTGCGTTATGTTGGAATATATTTGTTGTTTGGGTAGAGTCCAAATTAATGCTTGGAACCAACGGTTACAAGTGCCAATATTGAATGCTCACGAGATCCGCAATCGATTGTCGATTCGAAACAGTATAATTTGCGCTGAGCGGAAAGCGGACTTCAACATGTGGGACACGATGCTGTAGTGGACATATATATCCGACTGAAACATGAAACAGAACTAACACAGGACTGAATACATGCTAGGAGAAAGGACTGATCGTAACAGAATCAAAATCCACCATTCTGAAAGTCGCCACTAAAAAAAGTTTGGTTAAAAAGGTTTTTTTTTAAATTTCAATTCTTAGGCATTTCCACTAGTCCACACAATGTACTGTTGGGGTGTGAAACAATTAGACACTACACTAGTAGGGTTCAATCTTCCTCAAGATTCCCGGAACCTGGAGCACCTTGAGGTCCACTTTTTGACACATCTGATGATACGGGATTTGAGTTGTTGAGCTGTGTTGACTTCCTAACTGTGCTCCCTTGGCCGAGTGGTTAGCGTCATAACTAACATGCCGGGTGTTCGGGTTCGATTCCCGTTCTGGTTGGGGGAATTTTTCGTCAAAGAAATTTCCTCCGACTTGCACTGTGATCACGCGTATTCTAGAGCTTGCCACTCAGAATGCATTCAAGGCGTGTTATTTGGCATAGAAATCTCAACTAAGTACTAATAAAAATGACGCAAGTAATACTACGTTGAGACGGCGAAGTTCCTCTAGGAACGTTAGTGCCATTGAAGAAGAAGAAGAAGAAGACTTCCTAACTATTTTCGTACACCGACTGGGACAGTATGTCCCAATACGACTCGTTTGGCCACGCCTGGGTACATATGGAGGATTTTCTTCTTAACGTACAAACGGTGAATTATGGGTGGTCAACCAGTTAGGTTCGGCCAGAACACAATATCTTCACCCTTACGGTGCTGCTTTACAAAAGCAATCATTTTTGACACACAATTCTTTGAATGCTATTGAAGCATTCGAAAGACGCGCTCTCGGAGAAAACACTGTTCCGTGATCTTCATTGTAAACGAACGAAAACACACTTAGTATGAACAACGCCCACGAAGAGGAGAACAAAATCACACAGCCGTTTGTCTCTCTCTCTAGCGTGAGTGGCGGAACATGTGATATGAATTTAGCCCTTGCTACTTATGACTTGCCCGTTAGTCTCCAATTCATATGTCAGCCCTACCTATGCTGCTGGTCACACGAATCGCTGGCTCGCAATGCAGAGAAATTATGTGTAATTTGCCGTTATATGCAACTTTCAATTTTTTTCTAATCATCATGAATCATTTTGGTATCAAAGCATACAGTATTATTGTAACAAATGTAGTTTTATGCTGGTTCCGTTGGCCGGACAGGAAAGCCGAATGAATTATTTGTGTATTTGATTTTTCTTAAATTCGAAATATATGGACGGATAATGTTTACCGGAACGATTTTAATAGATGTTACATTTGTAGAAAATGTATAAAACAAATTATTGTGCAAACTAAAAACTCCAACTCTTGACGAGTAAAGTTCAGTGTCGTTATTGTGCGTTGCCACTTTTACTATTGTGCGATTGGTATAGTGTACGAGTGAAGGTCATTGCTGTCCGCTTTCGAATTGACCTTTTGTGAAGTGGAACAAAGGAAGCAGCGCTCTTGCAGCTTGCAGCCCTTGGCGGCTGTTGAACATCGGCATAACGGGATCGCCATCGTGTGGCTGTCGTTAACGGGAATTAACATCACGTGACCGTGTGAGCTATTCTTGCGCTATTGTGTTGATCCATAGCGCGTAGCCTCTGTCTCTCCCTGGTTAGGGCAGTAGAGCGCAGTATCGGAACAACTTTTATTTTAAGGTACACATATTTAATATTAATATTATTATTCAACTCATTTGTTCATTGTTTAATATTATTATCATAATTTATTTTTGTTTTGTTATTTTTTTTTTCGAGATTATTGTTAAAATCAATAATATATTAGAAATAAGATAGAATTTTTTGTAAAATGGAGGATAGTGGAGGATCTCCAGAGATGGAGATCTCCGATAATGAATCCCATTTAAGATCTGGGAAAAAACATAAACGAGTCCCTCAAAAAGAAGATAATTCTTCTGGGGACGAATCTGCTCATCCTTCCAAGCCCCCCTCTAAGAAAATAGCAAGCCTCCCTTCTGAACCGACTGTTACTTCCACTCCCCCTCTCCCATCATCGATTTCGCTTCCCCCTTCTGATGTTTCCGATCCAACCCAATCCTCGTCCTCGTCTTCTCCCTCTGTTGTTTCCGCTCCACGTGTCAGAGTTTATCCAGAAGATGCACCTGGAACTGGCCCGTGGGTTGTTTTCCTCCGGCCAAAACCAAAAGGAAAAAGCCTTAACGTGATTCAGATCATGAAAGATCTGGCCAGATACACTTCTGTATCTGAAATTCGCAGGGTTAGACCGAACAAATTGCGAGTTGTCGTGAATGAACGGAAACACGCAAACGAGATTGTTGCTGACCAACACTTCACTCTCGAATATAGAACATTTATACCCTCCCATAACGTAGAAATTGAGGGGGTGATAACTGAAACGGGTCTGACGAGCGAACAAATAAAAAAAGAAGGAAAAGGCAAGTTCAAGAAGCTTCCCTCAATGGAAGTAAAGATCTTGGACTGTCGCCAACTCGGGAAACTCTCCCATGATAGGGACCAAACGAAATTTACGCCGTCCGACTCGTTTCGAGTCACCTTTGCTGGTGCCGCCCTCCCTGACTACGTTATGGTGGACAAATTGAGACTACCTGTGCGACTCTTCGTGCCAAAGCCCATGACTTGCAACAAATGCAAGTCAGTTAGCTTCAGATTATTGTGCCAACAAGGAGCGCTGTGCCACTTGCGGAGAGCAACATGAGGGGAAATCCTGCAGTGCGACTGAGCATAAGTGTCCATATTGCGGAGGATCCCCACACGCGCTCTCAGCTTGTGAAACTTACAAGAGTCGCTGGGAGAAACAGAAGCGCTCTTTAAAGGAACGCTCGAAGCGCACTTTTGCGGAAATTTTAAAGGGCGCTTCTCCACTGGCCCAACAACAACAACAACCAATCTCAACACACAATAGCTTTTCCACGTTGCCAGTTGATGAAATGGAAGCGGACACAGCTAGCGGGGGCACACCGTTTATTTTCAAAGGGAATCCCCGGCGCAAAAATGTGACTCCCAAAGTTCAAGAACAAGTCCCCCCGGTGATACCCCCAGTTAGCTTGCCTAAAAAATCGAGTGCAGCGGACAAGCAAAATCAGGTTCCTCCTGGCTTCCGTGGGAATAGTTCACCTTCGAACGACCCAGCACTCGAGGGGACATCAAAAACCCCAACTGTCCCTGTTTTTCCGTCCAGCTCAACTTCCCAATCGGGATTTATAAAGTTGTCTGACCTTTTGGATCAAATCTTCAAGTGTTTTAATGTTTCCGACTCCATCAGAACCCTTGTCATCTCAATGCTTCCAGTATTAAAGACAATTTTACACCAATTGATGCAAACATGGCCCCTCCTTGCAATGATTATCTCTCTTGATGTCTAATTTAGATAGAGAGGTCGGAGATATCACTGTTTTACAGTGGAATTGTCGTAGTCTTATCCCTAAATTGGATACATTCAAATTTTTAATTCATAACTTCAATTGTGATGTTTTTGCTCTGTCCGAAACTTGGCTTTCTTCGCGAGATGATATCTCTTTCCACGATTTTAATATTATACGCTTGGACCGTGATGACAGATACGGAGGGGTACTATTGGGGATCAATAAGTGCCACTCATTTTTTCGAATTGACCTTCCACCTATTGGAGGGATCGAAGCTGTTGCTTGTCATGCAAACATCAGAGGCAAAGACCTCTGTATTGTCAGCTTGTATTGGCCTCCGAGAGCTGCGGTTAGCCGCAAACAACTTGATGACATGTGCTCACTCCTTCCTGAGCCACGATTGATCTTGGGAGACTTCAACTCTCACGGAACTGCCTGGGGGGAACAGTACGACGACAATCGTTCATTGTTGATATATGACCTTTGTAACAGCTTCAATATGACCGTTTTGAATACTGGGGAAACAACACGTGTACCTAAACCTCCTGCTAACCCAAGTGCTCTTGACCTCTCGCTTTGCTCGAATTCACTATCGTTAGATTGCAAGTGGAATGTAATCCAGGACCCCAACGGTAGTGATCACTTGCCAATCAAAATTTCCATCACCATTGGGTCGAATTCTTCTGAATCTATAAACATGGCATATGACCTCACAAGACACATTGACTGGAAAAAATATTCGGACGCGATTGCTCTAGCCATCAATTCCAGAGATGGTTTACCTCCATTGGAGGAGTATAACTTCCTTTCTCGTTTGATCTATGACAGCGCGGGTCGCGCTCAAACGAAACCCATCCCAGGTTCCACTATTCGTCGAAGGCCTCCCAATCCATGGTGGGATAGCATATGTTCCAAGCTTTATGTAGAAAAATCGAATGCATTTAAAGCTTTTCGGAAACGTGGAACCCCTGAAAATTTTCGGACGTATTTGGACCTTGAAAATCAATTTAAAAACTTGATTAAAGGGAAAAAACGTGCTTATTGGCGAAATTTCGTGGGAGGTTTGTCACGAGAAACGTCAATGAAAAAATTATGGAAAGTGGCTCGAAACATGAGAAATCGCTCTTCAACGAATGAAAGCGAAGAATATTCACATCGATGGATTTTGAATTTTGCACGGAAGGTTTGTCCTGATTCCGCTCCTGTGCAAAAAATTGTTCGAGATATACCACAAGATAGGTGCGATCTTGATTCCGAGTTTTCGATGGTAGAATTCTCTCTTGCTCTCCTTTCTTGTAACAATTCTGCTCCGGGATCGGATAGAATTAAGTTCAACTTGCTGAAAAATCTCCCTGATGTGGCGAAACATCGCTTGTTGAACTTATTCAATCGGTTTCTGGAGCATAATATTGTTCCAGATGATTGGAGACAAGTACGAGTTATAGCTATTCAAAAACCCGGAAAACCCGCGTCCGACTTCAATTCGTACCGCCCAATAGCAATGCTGTCTTGTATACGGAAATTGTTGGAGAAAATGATCTTGTTTCGCCTTGATCGATGGGTTGAAACGAATGGCCTACTCTCAGATACACAATATGGGTTCCGCAGGGGCAAGGGGACGAATGATTGTCTTGCGTTGCTTTCTTCAGAAATTCAAATGGCTTACGCCGAAAAAAAACAAATGGCTTCAGTATTCTTGGACATAAAGGGGGCCTTTGATTCTGTTTCAATAGAGGTTTTGTCAGACAAATTACACTCTCGGGGTCTGCCGCCTCTATTGAATAATATGTTATATAACTTGCTTTGTGAGAAACATTTGAACTTTTCTCACGGAGATTCGGCAGTAAGTCGGGTCTCTTACATGGGCCTCCCCCAGGGCTCATGTTTAAGCCCCCTTTTGTACAACTTCTATGTAAGCGACATCGACAATTGCCTTACACAAAATTGCAGCCTAAGACAACTTGCAGATGATGGAGTGGTGTCTGTCGTAGGATCAAACGAATCCGACCTGCAAGGACCCTTACAAGATACTTTGAACAATTTTTCAACCTGGGCCATTGGGCTAGGGATCGAATTCTCCACGGAGAAAACAGAGATGGTGGTTTTTTCTAGGAAGCATAGACCAGCAAAACCAAAGCTTCAACTTTTGGGTAAACCGATCACTCATGCTATGTCATTCAAGTATCTTGGGGTCTGGTTCGACTCCAAATGTACTTGGGGGGCCCATATTAGGTATCTGAGTAAAAAATGTCAACAAAGAATAAACTTTCTCCGTACAATTACCGGCACCTGGTGGGGAGCCCATCCCGAAGATCTTATTATGTTGTATCGAACAACTATTCTCTCAGTGATGGAGTATGGCAGTTTCTGTTTTCAATCAGCTGCCAAAACACACCTCATTAAACTCGAGCGAATTCAGTATCTTTGTCTCCGTATTGCGTTGGGATGTATGCCCTCAACGCATACCATGAGTCTCGAGGTTTTGGCAGGCGTACTCCCACTAAAAGATCGCTTCAATTTATTATCTCTTCGGTTCTTCATCCGGTGTAAGGTTATGAATCCATTGGTGATCGGAAATTTTGAGCAATTGATCGAGCTAAATTTTCATTCTAGATTCATGAGTTCATATCATGAATTCACCTCTATGCAGGTTGTTCCTTCTTCGTATATTCCCAACCGTGTTTGTTTTCCTGACTACATCAATTCCTCTGTACATTTCGATCTGTTCATGAAGGAGAAAATCCATGAAAATCCAGATTATCTTAGATTGGGGTTCGTTCCTACAATCTTCAATGCAAAGTATGGGCGTATCAATTGTGATAATATATACTTTACTGATGGGTCCTCTATGAATGAGTCCACAGGATTTGGAGTGTTCAACGTATTTTTTAGCACCTCACACAGTCTTCAGAATCCTTGCTCGGTATATATTGCTGAATTGGCAGCGATATACTGGGCGCTGGACAGCGTCGCCTCACGACCTGTTGAACACTATTACATTGTAACGGATAGTCTTAGCTCTGTCGAAGCTATCCGTTCAGTGAGGCCGGAAAAGCACTCGCCGTACTTCCTTGAGAGAATACGAGAAATTTTGAGTGCTTTATCCAGACGCTGTTATGTCATTACCTTTGTCTGGGTCCCTTCACATTGCTCAATTCCGGGTAATGAGAGGGCTGACTCATTGGCAAAGGTAGGTGCAATTGAAGGCGATATTTATCAGCGTCAAATCGCCTTCAATGAATTTTATTCTTTAGTTCGCAAAAATACCATCGCTAACTGGCAACGCAAGTGGAATGAAGATGAATTGGGCCGGTGGTTTCACTCGATTATCCCAAAGGTTAGCCTCAAACCGTGGTTCAAAAGTCTGGATTTGAGTCGGGACTTTATTCGCACCTTCTCCCGACTCATGTCCAATCACTGTTCGTTAGATGCACTACTCTTCCGTTTCCATCTTGCCAGCAGCAATCTCTGCGTTTGTGGCCAAGGTTATCACGACATCGAGCACGTTGTTTGGTCATGCGAGGTGTATCTGGTCGCCAGATCGAATTTAGAAAACTCCCTTCGGGCCCGAGGAAGACAGCCCAATGTGCCGGTGAGAGATGTGTTGGCTCGGTTAGACCTTGATTACATGTCCCATATATATGTTTTCCTTAAAGCTACAGATCTTCGTGTGTGATTGTCCCTACATCCTTATACCCTCCTTTCCTTCCTTTGCGGGTAATTCGTCCCCTTGCTATAAATAGTAGAATAAGTTGAAATGTAAATAAACTATAGATATACGAATAGATTTAAGAATTGAGTGTTCATCAACATTGTTACAATTTCCTTATATCCCATCCTTCTCCTAAAAATATGTCACCCTTCTAAACTCGAGTACACCGCGAGTAATCGGTTTTCCACCTTACTAACCATAGATGTAAGAAAATTGTTTATATATATATATAGTTTTAAAAATATATTTAAGAATTCGGCTCCTTTAAACTTAAGTAACTGAGCCTGTAAAAATAAACGAATTAATAAAAAAAAAAAAAACTCAATTGTAAACATCTTGGATAGTACACAATTTTTAATAATTTTTCGCACGTTCAATATATGATGGTTCTAACTAATCTCATGAATGGTAGATTTGTTAAAGAGCTTAGACTTGTTTTCACCCACCATCGCTAACAGGCGGATTTGCCTGGACTCAAAACCAATAAAGTTCCATACCACATTTTTCATACCTGAAACTCATACTGGCGTCGTTTTGAGTTAAACGATCTTTAATGCTAACCACTTGGCCACAGACGGCCCCTTTGGCTCTCTTTTCTCTGAATGAAAATATATAATGCTCAATGGATACGTTTGGTAACAACTTTTCCGCGCAGATTATCATGTGTTGGTTAACTGCGTTGGGCTCAGTCGCAAAAATAGACTTCAATTTCCTATTATTAGAGCGTGTTTAAGTGAGCATTTTTTTCAGTGTGCGGTAAAATGACGAAACAAACGAACGGTTTACTTTTATTCACAAATGTGTTAGAACGCGATAGAGTAAAAACAAATAAAGACGAGAGAGGGATTCTGAGGGATAAGAAGTTTGAAATTTCCATTTATCATTGTGTACGATGAACATACGGACGTACGTTCGGTTAAACTGGTTAAACTGAATGATCATTTAAACTCTTGATGCACTTCAAGCTTTTTATATCACACGTGTATCTCATCTATTCTCATATCATGATTTGGTCGATAGGTGATAAAAAGAAATAATTCGTTTCAGTGTGACCTATTGGACCAAGTCAATAATGGACTAGGATGAACTTGGCGATATAGAAATGTTCAACTGACCTCAAAATTGTTCAAACATTTTACATACCTCATCTTAGACCAACGTTCATCAATGACCGGTTTGGTTTCCACAATCGGATTCACTTTTCCTTCCTTCGGTTGGCTTTTCTCTTCCGCTTCGGCAAGCATCCTTTCTTCGAATGGAGTCAGTTCCGACAGTTTCTCGGTGTGCTTGTCCTCAGTGACAATTTCGCCAGATAGCGGTTCATTCCCAGCTGTATCCTCAAGTTGTTGCTGTTCGGCGAGAGTTGTTTCAATTTTTTTGGATACTTCCTTAAGTGAATCATGTTTAGTGTTGCCAACACTACCTGTGTCGCTTTCTTCTGCCAGCGTAGATAAGTGGATTCGTCTAGCTTCTTCGTCAGAAGAGGTTGAATCTATGGACGAAATTGGCGCGAGTAGTCCAAGACAGGGAATCTTCTCTTTATCTCTTTCATCTTCCGAAGACTGTTGGAGAATTTCATCTAATCGACTCTTACGACTAAGCATATCGTTTGCAATTTGTTCATCTTGGGTCTGCAGTGAGATCATTATTTTTTCGTTACCCAACATTTCTTTTACTATTGGATCAAAATTGTCCACTTCTTCTTGTCGTTTCATTTTGGGACCAACTGTGGTTTCTTCTTGGGGTGGCTCATAGTCCTCGATATCCTCGTAATGATGCTCTTTCTTTTTACGGGGAGCCTTCGGAGGAGGTTGTGGTCTAGTAGCCTCCTGGGACGCAGCTAGAACAATTTGTTCTTGTACTTCTGTTTTAGGTGCTGTAGTATGTTCCTCAAGTGGCTCGATTATTTCATATCGCTCCTCTTCTACTTCCTGTTTTTCTACGCATTCCACCTTCTCTGAAACCAGCGCAGTCTCCACGAGTTCCGTTGAGGGTAATTCAATTATTTCGTCCGGTTTCACTGTTGTGCTCTCAATCGCCACTTCGTCAGCCAGTGTATGATTCTCTGTCACACCGGTAGTATCCATTGCTTCATCACTTGGTTGTCTCACCACGTAAGCAGGAATCTCACGATTTCCTAGTCTTGGTGATTCTTGTAACATCAAAATCGTATGTACTGGGAGATCTCTCGGTGGTTCGGATGCTGCTTTCCTTCTTCTAAGGGTGTTCATTTGAACTTTCGCTCGATCGATCTGTTTGTCCGCCACCGATTTCGCTCTTTCCAGTGATCTACTAACGAAAGCTCGCGTCTGTCTGCTCTTCCTGGTGAGACTGTTACTAAAACTTCGAATACTTGGATGCTTGTCGAGAAACTGTTTGGCGTGTTCTTTAAATTCGCCTCTAAGATCATGTTCGTGGGAGGCTGCACGAGTTTTCCTACGTCTAGGGGAGTCTGGCTGAGAACTGCTGGCGGGCGCAGTATCTGTAAAATCGGTACCAGGACTGTCCGTAATATCTGGGATTTGCGCTTCGTCCTCGAGTGACGAAGTGAACTCGTGTCCATTTTCGGTTCTTATTTTTTTCTCTGTACGATTATCGATAAGCTGCTCTTCGATTTTACGACGACGGTTCACCGGTGAATGGTTGTATCGTAAGATTATCTCTGGTTCGTCATCCGGACCAAGTGGTTCCTTGTATAAATGGGTCCATGGATAACCACCCTGGAAATAAATAATAGTGGTTTCATTGATATCGTTTTGTAATTCTTTTTATTTGTTTGAAGTTCGTACATTTTGCTCGCAGCAAGATTTTATTATTGCAAGCATCGGAAGCAATTAACTGTTTTATTTGCATGATATCTTTTGTTTACATTTTATGACATTTTGATTATTCACTATTTTTTAATTGTTCATCTCATTTTACTTTTATTTCAAATTTTTTAATAATAAAATAAACAATTTTACATTCATTTTTCAAAGTTTTTTTTGTATCAAATGATGACCATAACTGAGGTTTATATGGTTTATTCTGAGGTTCCGCTTTTGGATTACGTCTTCGAGTATTTTGAGTATTTTGAATTGGTGATGGGCAACGAACAACGTGGACAACGGAACGAAGAGATGAGTGTCGGGGAGTTCTGTGTGAGAAAGAGGCAGCATGCGCAGCCATGTTGCTAAGATCGTGCCGCGAGTTTCAAGTTCTTACGCACCATGTTTTTAACGACTTCAAAGACGCATATGAAACTATCAACAAATGGAAAATCAAGAATAAGCACGACATTTGAGCCTAGTTAGTTTATCTGCTTCATCGAAGGCGTAGACATTATTATAAGTAGGGGAAAAGGGGGGAATTTGGACCACCTAAGCAAATCGCCTAATATTTCCAAACCAATACGGTCTAAATAAAAATGTCGCATTGTATACTAAGCTACACTTGTTTTCTCTCAATCAATAATGTTTAATCATTATATCAAGCTTCAAACTACCAAATATTTCATAAAATAAAAGAGATGATTTTTGGACATTAAAATTTGATGCGGGGTGATTTGGACCATCTGTGGGGTGATTTGGTCCAGTGTGTGTTTCATCGAAAAAAACATACTTGTGTTTATATAAAGTATTTTGGAATAATGTTACAATCAGTAACAGTGTTCTGGGATCGATACCAGGTGTCTTGGTCAGATTCCAGACCAGAAAAATTGGATTGAAACCATCTCGAATTCTGCATGGATTTTTTTCACTGTTGCACTTTCGGCCTGCGTTGCTCTTTCAAGCTCCTCCTTCTTCCAACGTTGTCTGCCCATCCTCTTTTTGAAATTCAGCGGCATCTGGAATCAACTTGACCAAAGGAAAACCTCAAATCTGTAGGACCAATTCACCCCACAAAAACGTGTCCATGTCACCCCACACAATATGCAAAAAAAAATGCTATTAATTTCATTTATTGTTATCAAATTAACAGTTTCGCTACATCAAATTGTTCCTCTTCTGTAGGCGAACAGAACTTCACTGCACAATACACGAAAAGTTTGTTTAATCAGCGGGAAAAACCTTAAAACCACAATCGGAAAATTCACATTTTTTGACAATCAAAGTGCTTGCTGTGTTCATGCTACCATTTCCTTCCACCTGTCTAATTTTACCAAAGTATTTTTACGTTAGTTACATACAGTTCATTAATAGAAGAAGATGACATTATAAAAAATCCAAGTTGAGCCGTACTTTTTGAGATAATGGGGTGGTCCAAATCACCCCGTATGTCCAACTCACCCCGTGTTACCCTACGCATGGGCGGTGGCGATTTTGTGACTGAAGCACAAAACGGGTTTCATCGGGTTCAAGATCAATGCGTCTTAGACTAAAGTAATGCGTCAAAACCGCTTGGTTTTTAATCTGAAAGTCTGCTGTCTTTTATTTGTAAACAAAATGAATACGCTTATGCATGATTTGTGTTGTCTATTCAATACGACCCTTTGCGTAACAAACGTTTCATCCATCTTAAATCTTCGAATAAAATACTTATTAAAATTGAATCCCACTGAAATTGGTGAGAGAATGCCGAACCTTTAATTCCCTTCCTTTGTCTCCCATACTGGTTCACATAATGATACCCCCCAAATAGCTGTACCTCTTATCATGGACATGTTTTGACTAAACCCCCAGCAAACATTAAATCGTATAAAATGCCATAATTGGAGATGATATACGTGCATCCAAGCCACAATTGGGTGATATACGAGGCGTATAACTGGCATATACATGCAAAAGCGGAGGCGATATACGATTATGTCACATTATATTTGTTTGTTACGTCGTATATAACGATATACAATGCTTGTCAAAATGATATGCGATTTGACCTGACAATGTTACATAAGATAAATAAAATGTAATTATATAACAACGCACATCGCGATCTAAGGATGATTGTTATACCAATATATGACTTAATTCATCCACGATATTGAAAATCGTATTTTTGCATTTTATACGATTTCAGATTCACATGATGTATCATTTGATTGATATTTTATACGATATTTTATATTATAATATTTTTATTTTTTTCAAATTTATATGCAACCTAGCCTGTGTAAAAGATATACGATTCAATGTTTGCTGGGCCCTTTGATCCCTTTAACCCCTTCGACTTACTATTATATCTTGGAGACGCCATTCAAGTGTTAATGAAGGCTTTGGCGTGAACAGAACGGTAAGAACTTTCGTGCAGTATATTATCAGGTTCATTAACTGCACGAAACTTGAACTGCTGCTCGAGACATTCTCGACTCTGTTTTGGGATGATAACAACCCTTTCAACTGGTCTAAAAAAATTCTAGAGAGAGAAAGTATTCTTCGTTCAGATGAGTTAACTCTAACTAATATCTAATTTCTAATATCAGCATATCCAGGTCCCTTTCAGATCGCCATGTTCTAGATGCCATCTTCTCGAGCATCATACCAAAACGCGCTGGTTTGTTTATACAACATATCTAGATTCAACTACTGAATCAGGTATCAGTGGGGACTATGGCGATTCCATTCAACCTTACAGTAGAGGAGAATAGAGCGATTCGCTTCTTTTATGTGTATTTCCATTGATAAAACGATTATAATTCATTCAACTTAAATTTGATGATTTTTTTTGAGTGTCACTCAGTTATTGAATCTTAGTTGATATCGGCTTCTGGTGTCGAGCTCGACGTTCGACATTCAGTTGTGAGGCCACCGCAGGCATCGATTGACGAAGACCTGCCGCTTCTGGGTGTTCTTCGCTGATACACACCACGTCTCGCAGGCATTTTTTTCCCTGTTGGGTACATTTTCCACTACGACCAGTTATTTGATCTATTGTGGCGGGCCCCTATTTGTTGTAAGCCTTATCAGGGTGTCATATCGCTATTAGTTGGAGTGATTTCCACTTGCTGACTGTAGGCATGATCCCAATAAGGCATACAACAGCACGGATTTCACGTTCGAGTTGAAGAATCGGTTTTTTATGCGAAAACTTATCTAGTTGGATTTCCACACATTTCGTAAACTCGCAAAACAGCCCTCGCCTTCTTGATGCGTGCACCTATGTCGATCTTGATACCATCATCCGACGCTGTCTGGCTGCCGATGAGTAACTGTCCGGTCGAGTCTCTCACAGGCATCCTTGGATTCATCCTAGCTCCGCTCAGGCATCTTGAGATATCATAGAGGAAGCGCAGATAACCAGTTGTAGTGGCTTTCTCACCTTCGTCAGCCAGGGAGTCCGACCTCGCTCACTTGTCACTTGAGCGTTTACCTTCCTTCTCCAGAACCGCATATCGTTGATGTTGACATTTTCTGAGTGTGCAATTCAAAATCTTGATCATGAACGTCCCACATATTATGTGCGTGTAGATTTTGACGTCTGCTTTTCAGTTTTAGTCAAATTACGAACTTGTTTAACACGTTAATTGCCACGCCAGTCAACGGTGACTGACACCGAGTTTTCGTTCAGGCCGCGTCGGTCACATGTGACTGACAGTTTAACATATGATAAAAAAGGTAAATCATATGAGCATTCCACTACGATGAGAAACGATGGTCCTAATACGTTTAAAAATGTCCATCGAATCGCTATAAAACCGTGGCACTCAACGTGTTAAAGTGATGAGGAAACGTTGATCGACTCTCAGAAAGCCTGTATCGGCAGGAAAATGGAAAACCGGAAATGTGTTCAGTGTTCAGTATTTTGACGTAGAACTACGTCTTACATTAAGGGTGCCAAATCAGAAAACAGGTCACGTTTTTATGAAATAAAGTTAACGATAATAACTATTTTTGCTGTGAACGGATTTTCACGATTTACATACCAATCGAATCGGAAATTCTCTAAAATTTGTTTGATATGCTATACATTACTACCCATTGTCTGTATATGGTTTAAATTGACGAAAATTGGAAGCAATCTCATTTCCCCATACATTTGTTCTGTCCATTTGTGTGATTTCCTAAACAGAGCTGTGAATAACGAGCAACGAAGGAGAAATCGTAAGATTTAAAGTCTCCGTGTAGTGATCCCCGATTTTTGCAATTAATCGTTCATCAGCTAATCGAATAGTTTTCAGCAGTTTGTTATTCGATACGATTAATCGGCCCAAATAATCGATTGATCGATTAATCGCCACACTTAGAGAAATAATTAGTTAGATTATTATTTCTCATTTGCTAGAAAGCCATATGGAATCAAAAAAGTGTTCATTCCGCCTGAAAATCAATTATTATCTTTTACTCACCCCTAAAGTCGTAAACGAAGCTCAATTCACGTTGACGGCATTGAGCTTTGTTTACGAACTTAGGGGAGCGTTAAAGATAATGATTTGTTTTCAGGATAAAACTGCAGCGGCCGTACGTTTTTGACGTAGGACTACGTCTTTCATTTCTATACCGGGGTGTAAAACCAAAGTTTCGAGAACGAAAGCGTTACGCTGGAGACCGAGATTTTGAGCGTTAATAGCTCTTAAACAACTGAACGAAATGGTATGATAAACACTTCATTTGAAAGATAAAATGACTACGCGTCATATACTTGTTACTTTTTCATCCAAAAACTTGTTTCAATAGTCTTAAAATTGCTTTCAAAACAGGCTATTGAAATCACCAATCGGTATATAAGCGAGCGCCGCTCGTAAACCCACTCAGTTATGATTGAACAGCGATTGGAGCATGTTGTCGCTGTTGTTGTGAAGCTAATTTCGTTTATCATGAAAACGCTGATGAACGGTGTCACCAAGAGCCTGTTTGTGCACCTAAGGCCAAAAGGGAATCCATCAGGAGGAGAGTGATGCCACGGTTCCGCTTGAAACATCGGAGCAGCCGCCACACACACACACACACACACACACATACATACACGCGCGGAATTCTCGTTGCTATCATCGTTGCTGAAAAATAATCTGCCAGTTCCCCTGGGAATTGAAAAATACATTCATGCGAAAGAGTTTATTTTAATGTTTTCTATCCATATAACACTGCAACCAAATACATTTGGTTTTGTTATCATGAAAAACGGAAAATGTTTCACATCGCGAAAATCAAGTCATTTTCGAGCGATTATTTGCTTTCTACTCATATAATGCTGCGACCAAATACATTTCGTTTTGGATTTTTTCAATCAAGTGCGATCAACGTAAGACCACGTCTTTCGGCAATTTATTAGAGGTGCAATGAATCTTTAGGAATTCCCGCTCTACGCGCACTGGCAAACAATGTTTACTCAACAATTTCTCAAACGAGAAATGGGTGTTGTGAGAAAGGATTAGCGAACGCGAAAACGACAAACGGGAGAAAGATACGTTTGAAGGTTGAAGGAAATTGGCAGAAAACTTCTTCATTCTATCATTCAAATAATGTGATTCATACCACATCGTTTTGCCAGAAAGAGATTATTAATGTTCAAAGGAGGAATCGAGTCCTCCGAGGAAATTACCCAGCGCAAATTAGAGTCGACTATCGATTGCGGCATTCGTACACAAATAATTTTATAATGCAGTTTCACCAAAGTGATTTCTTCGGATATATTCACTACATCATGTCATGTATTTCATATTATTCATTAAGAAATCCATATCCATGGCACCTATCGGTAACGAATTATTATCGAAACCACGATTTTCGCTAAATGCTCCTTTCAGTTCGGCCTGTAAAAAACTTTTCTGTACTCTAATCCATCAAATTTGGAGCCCTGAAAAGGGCCGTTGATTATATGCTAAGCTAATATAGCACGCTCTCCTCGGATACGATGGGCCAGCTGGATGTCCTTGGGCATGATGTGACGCGTTTTGCATGGATAGCACACAAATTGGTATCTTCGAATAAGCCTCCTGCAGCGTCATAGCCGCGGAACTTTGGAAGCGCAAGTCGGTATTGAAGTCCTGAGCAATTCCACGATCTAAATGGTAGCTGCGGATCAGTAATTCGGTCGACTTCTGATAGCGATGAATTTCACGCAAAGTTCCCGGTCGATAGCGATGTGACTTCTCCACCTATCCTGCTACTGGTGCGCTTATCCGAGCTGACTTCGTGTGCCTTACCACCGAATGACTAACGAACTGTCTGCGAAAGACTAACGAGCTCGAGTCCGGACGGTGCGAGAGTAGAGTAAGAAATGAACGAAAGCAAAGGAAGCGTCATTTTATAAACCATAAAAGTATAGAATCTAAATCCCACCCTTATTATATTCGTGAGTATACAGTAAGCTTATATAATAAAGAGGGTGGGGTTTACATTCGATTCTTTTATGTTTTATAAAATGACACTTCCCTTGCTTTCGTTCATTTCTTACTCTACTCTCGCACCGTGAGGACTCGTTTCATCGGGACTAAGCAGACAGCTCGTTAGTCCTTCGGTGGTAAGGCACCACGAAAGCAGCTCAGATAAGCGCACCAGCCGCAGGAAGCGTGAAGAAGCCACATCGCTATCGACCGGGAACTTCGCATGAAATTCGTCGCTATCAGAAGTCGACCGAATTGCTGATCCGCAAGCTACCTTTGCAGCATTTGGTTCGTGGAATTGCTCAGGACTTCAAAACCGACTTGCGCTTCCAAAGTTCCGCGGTTATGACGCTGCAGGAGGCTAATTCGAAGATACCAATTTGTGTGCTATCCATGCAAAACGCGTCACATCATGCCCAAGGACATCCAGCTGGCCCATCGTATCCGAGGAGAGCGTGCTATATTAGCTTAGCATATAATCAACAGCCCTTTTCAGGGCTCCAAATTTGATGGATTAGAGTTCAGAAAAGTTTTTTACAGGCCGAACTGAAAGGAGCATTTAGCGAAAATCGTGGTGTCGATGATAATTCGATACCGATAGGTGCCATGGATATGGATTTCATAATGAAGAATATGAAATACATGACATGATGTAGTGAATATATCCCCATATCGAAGAAATCACTTTAATGAAACTGTTTACCGTTTGTCGTTTTTAAGTGTTGGGAAAGGGCATTATTTTTGCTGAGTAAATTCCAAGAAAAAATCCATTCCTTCTTTAAGCGTGATTCATTCTGCTTCGGATCAACGGAACAGTGATAATCATTTCATACAAAAGATAAAATGTCCAAGAGTTATATGATTGCTATTTATTGAGTCGGAAAATTGTTTCAATAGCTTAATGATAGCTTCGAAAACAGGTTATAAAATGACGCTTCCTTTGCTTTCGTTCATTTCTTACTCTACTCTCGCACCGTGACGACTCGTTTGTTTGGGACCAAGCAGATAGCAGGTTAGTCTTTCAGTGGTAAGGCACACTAAAGCAGCTCGGATAAGCGCACCAGCCGCAGGAAGCGTGAAGAAGCCACATCGCTATCGACCGGGAACTTTGCGTGAAATTCATCGCTATCGGAAGTCGACCGAATTGCTGATCCGCAAGCTACCTTTGCAGCTTTTGGATCGTGGAATTGCTCAGGACTTCAAAACCGACTTGCGCTTCCAAAGTTCCGCGGTTATGACGCTGCAGGAGGCTTATTCGAAGATACAAATTTGTGTGCTATCCACGTAAAACGCGTCACATCATGCCCCAGGACATTCAGCTGGCCCGTCGAATCCAAGGAGAGCGTGCTATATTAGCTTAGCATATAATCAACGGCCCTTTTCAGGGCTCCAAATTTGATGGATTAGAGTTCAGAAAAGTTTTTTACAGGCCAAACTGAAACGAGAATTTTCGTTTGGATGCCATACAGCATCGAGAAAATTCCGGAAAGATCTAATCGTTGCTGAAAAATAATCTGTCAGTTCCCTGGGAATTGAAGAATACATCCATGCGAAAGAGTTTATTTTAATGTTTTTTAATTATATGGCGAACACAGCGACCAAATACATTTGATTTCGTAATTTTTCAATCAAGTGTAATTAGCTGGAAAGCTTCTGAAGATTATTCTTTCCCATCAGTAGGATATTTTCGTATCCAATAATGGATGCATAACATGAAAAACGGAAAATGTTTCGTATCGCCAAAATTATATAATTTTCAATCGATTATTGCTCAGTCGCCGAAATTTTCATACTCAGAAAGTTCATTCTCCTCTAGTTTGCCTTCCAAATTGCCATCGTAAACCACACCTTCTCTCGATTCAATCACGCACGAAAAGCATACTTAAATGATATTCTGGTGGTGAAACCCATTAATTTTTCGTGAGGCGTCGTGCACAAATTACGTAACGCGATAAGAGGGGAGGGGGTAGATGTTGCGTTACTTTCTGTTTATTAGAGATAGGAAATTGCGTTACGAAAGGGGGGGAGGGGATTCAAAATCCGGATTTTTAGCGTTACGTAATTTGTACATGACGCCTGAGGACATCGACAAGACAACATCGTTACTGAACGAGCTGAACGGCGAGGGATCGAGGGATTCATTACCTGGCCTGACCTGACCTGACATGCAATCAGTTTGTTTTAACTGTGAGGGAGCGCAGAAAAGCCGATCGATCAGAAGGAGAAGAGAAGGTGACCAAGAGAGTATCAGCATCGAAATACGGTTCCTCGGGAAGACATCGAAGCAGCCGCCACACACACACACACATACACGCGCGCAACTCTTTTCGTTTCGGTTATCGAGAAGAAACCTGGAAAGAAGTGATCGTTGCTTAAAAATAATCTGCCAGTTCCCCTTGGAATTGAAAATTACATTCAAGCGAGTTTATTTTTATGTTTTCTATCCATATAATATTGCGACCACATACATTTGGTTTTGTGATTTGTCAATCAAGTGCAGTTAGCAGGAAAGCTTCTGAAGATTATTCTTCAGAACAAGGTTTTTTTGTATCCAATATTGGATGCATAAAAACTTGAGCCTCCAACGTAACGCTCTCGTTTTTGAAGTCACCCAAATATTTATTTATTCATTCATTCAGGATGGATTTAGATTCAACTTCAAACAAATGATCTCTAAATAAACGATAGTCCTACGTCACCCTTGCGGTTATACCATAGATATAACCCACTTCCTGTTTTATATCTTGGAGACGCCATTCAAGTGTTAATGAAGGCTTTGGCGTGAACAGAACGGTAAGAACTTTCGTGCAGTATATTATCAGGTTCATTAACTGCACGAAACTTGAACTGCTGCTCGAGACATTCTCGACTCTGTTTTGGGATGATAACAACCCTTTCAACTGGTCTAAAAAAATTCTAGAGAGAGAAAGTATTCTTCGTTCAGATGAGTTAACTCTAACTAATATCTAATTTCTAATATCAGCATATCCAGGTCCCTTCCAGATCGCCGTGTTCTAGATGCCATCTTCTCGAGCATCATACCAAAACGCGCTGGTTTGTTTATACAACATAACTAGATTCAACCACTGAATCAGGTATCAGTGGGGACTATGGCGATTCCATTCAACCTTACAGTAGAGGAGAATAGAGCGATTCGCTTCTTTTATGTGTATTTCCATTGATAAAACGATTATAATTCATTCAACTTAAATTTGATGATTTTTTTTGAGTGTCACTCAGTTATTGAATCTTAGTTGATATCGGCTTCTGTTGTCGTGCTCGACGTTCGACATTCAGTTGTGAGGCCACCGCAGGCATCGATTGACGAAGACCTGCCGCTTCTGGGTGTTCTTCGCTGAAACACACCACGTCTCGCAGGCATTTTTTTCCCTGTTGGGTACATTTTCCACTACGACCAGTTATTTGATCTATTGTGGCGGGCCCCTATTTGTTGTAAGCCTTATCAGGGTGTCATATCGCTATTAGTTGGAGTGATTTCCACTTGCTGCCTGTAGGCATGATCCCAATAAGGCATACAACAGCACGGATTTCACGTTCGAGTTGAAGAATCGGTTTTTTATGCGAAAACTTATCTGGTTGGATTCCCACACATTTCGTAAACTCGCAAAACAGCCCTCGCCTTCTTGATGCGTGCACCTATGTCGATCTTGATACCATCATCCGACGCTGTCTGGCTGCCGATGAGTAACTGTCCGGTCGAGTCTCTCACAGGCATCCTTGGATTCATCCTAGCTCCGCTCAGGCATCTTGAGATATCATAGAGGAAGCGCAGATAACCAGTTGTAGTGGCTTTCTCACCTTCGTCAGCCAGGGAGTCCGACCTCGCTCACTTGTCACTTGAGCGTTTACCTTCCTTCTCCAGAACCGCATATCGTTGATGTTGACATTTTCTGAGTGTGCAATTCAAAATCTTGATCATGAACGTCCCACATATTATGTGCGTGTAGATTTTGACGTCTGCTTTTCAGTTTTAGTCAAATTACGAACTTGTTTAACACGTTAATTGCCACGCCAGTCAACGGTGACTGACACCGAGTTTTCGTTCAGACCGCGTCGGTCACATGTGACTGACAGTTTAACATATGATAAAAAAGGTAAATCATATGAGCATTCCACTACGATGAGAAACGATGGTCCTAATACGTTTAAAAATGTCCATCGAATCGCTATAAAACCGTGGCACTCAACGTGTTAAAGTGATGAGGAAACGTTGATCGACTCTCAGAAAGCCTGTATCGGCAGGATAATGGAAAACCGGAAATGTGTTCAGTGTTCAGTATTTTGACGTAGAACTACGTCTTACATTAAGGGTGCCAAATCAGAAAACAGGTCACGTTTTTATGAAATAAAGTTAACGTTAATAACTATTTTTGCTGTGAACGGATTTTCACGATTTACATACCAATCGAATCGGAAATTCTCTAAAATTTGTTTGATATGCTATACATTACTACCCATTGTCTGTATATGGTTTAAATTGACGAAAATAGAAGCAATCTCATTTCCCCATACATTTGTTCTGTCCATTTGTGTGATTTCCCAAACAGAGCTGTGAATAACGAGCAACGAAGGAGAAATCGTAAGATTTAAAGTCTCCGTGTAGTGATCCCCGATTTTTGAAATTAATCGTTCATCAGCTAATCGAATAGTTTTCAGCAGTTTGTTATTCGATACGATTAATCGACCCAAATAATCGATTGATCGATTAATCGCCACACTTAGAGAAATAATTAGTTAGATTATTATTTCTCATTTGCTAGAAAGCCATATGGAATTAAAAAAGTGTTCATTCCGCCTGAAAATCAATTATTATCTTTTACTCACCCCTAAAGTCGTAAAAGAAGCTCAATTCACGTTGACGGCATTGAGCTTTGTTTACGAATTTAGGGGAGCGTCAAAGATAATGATTTGTTTTCAGGATAAAACTGCAGCGGCCGTACGTTTTTTTCTCTCTGAGTTTGGATCGATTAATCGACGTAAATTATTCGTTCGCTTCCATCATTGGTTGTGCAGTATTCGTTCGATTAATAATCGATTTCTGTAGGAAGTATTCGATTAATCGAACGATTATCGGAGATCACTACCTCCGTTAACAAAGGAAAAGAAGAAGAACGAAGGGGAATATTTGCCTACAGTGCCTATAAACAGTGGATCTCGCTGAGGCAAGCTTAGAGGCGAATGAACTGCAAAGTTTAAAGCCTCTTAAAAACAAAGAATTGAATTGAGGCAAACGTTCATTCTTCGTAAAGACACCGACTGGACAACACCGTTGCTGGGCGAGCTGGATGGCGAGGGATCGAGTGCCTTTCTTAAAGCAATTGGGGTGGACGTGACCAAGTTACTCATTGCAATCATTGCATCAAACTGATGCCATTGCATTAATGTTTTGAGCTACACAATTGTGTGGGGAATCATCAAGTTAGGCTATCGTCGGCTCACCAAGAAAATAATTGTTCTGGAATTATGCCTCTGATTTGGTTTCGCATGGCGGTAGCTAAACTCTTTCCACCAAGGCTAACAGCTAAACTAAAACAGCTAACAGCTAATCTAGACAGGCAATATTAATAGAAAAGGCTGTTGAGAAGAGCGTAAAACGGAGATAAGTGTGTGTATATCTAGATGCTTCAAGCCATCGATATTTGGATATTTGTGTGCGTACGTGCGTGCTTCATAACCCGTACGTAAAAATAGTACATTTTCACTACGCTGAAACCCCATTTGTATCTGCTCCCGTGTGCATTGGTGGTGCAAATTATGCAGCCGTAATGATAAATTTAAACAAGGAGGAAAGATAGTGGGAGGGAAGTATTTGCGCTAGAGTATTAGTAATGAATTTCTGCTGAGGCAAATATTCAGCAATGCTACTCTTTTCGAAGTTGTTGAGATCAACAGAAAGAGATTATTTCGTTTATTTAACCACCATGAAAGTAAATGTCGTACTGGAATTTTGTATGTGATTTAGTTTCGCTCGCCAGTAGCAAAACTTTCTCCATTAAGGATGACAGCTGCGCGTATCTTGAGCATGAGAAAGTAATGCAACTTTTTTCGAGACCAGCCAATATTAACAGAAGCGTTTTTTTTGAGAATAGTGCCAAATAATGAGAAGTGTTTATATTTCTAGTAGCCTTGAGCCACCAATGTATGGCTCTGTATGCATGCTATAACAAACGCTTGTTTGGCGCTTGATTTACGTTGTACGAAAGATTCCTAGAGGTGCGATTCCACTGAGGCAATACTAAATAACAAGTAGTATGATATTTGATACTTGCGAATATTGTTCTTGTTGTTGTTTCCATACGGTGCCAAAGATATATGGATGTAGTTATATGATGTGGAATAATGGTACTGGTGCAACAAGTATATAATCGACTGCAGCCGAGTCTATGTCAATTGCGAAAAAGGCCACCGGAATAGCGTTCGAGGTAAATTTTTAATGCAATGACATGAAACAAATTGTGACATACGATAGGATTAGGGTATTGTTCTGCGAGGGCGATAATGAATCATCAATGAATTATCAACAACTGATTCTACAATTTGAAATACCATTTCAGGGCGATCAAACCATTCTACTAAACAGTTATTTCTAAAATTCACAGCATTATAAAATAATATCCGAAGTTATAAACAAGCGACTTGAATAAAATAACAGCGTAGTTCTACGTCAACAATGCGGTCGTGTCTTGGAAACAACCTCTTATAATTTTTTTACGTTTAACAGGGTTTTCTTTGGGGATAAAATGAACATCTAAACACCGAACATTAGAAAATAATGAATGATTCCGAACGCTTATCCTTCGACGTTTTCTTAATAAATTACATAGATGTTTGCATCAATTGATTGTAAATATTGCTTTCGCAATAAACAAAATAAAGTTTTTTCAGATAAATAAAATGGTAAGCGTTATCTAAACGCGCCAGATCCCATGTTTTTATTGCTGCTCAAATGTGGGAGCCTAAAATCCCAATTTGAATAGCCTAAAATCCTAATTTCAATATCCTAGAAATCCTCTGATAACAGATTATTGAAAAATTACAAAAAAAACTGTATATAAACGTGTGCCCATTCCGAAATCCACTTAGTTATGATTGTGCAGTGGCTGGAGAATGTTCTCGCTCGCTGGCCAAAGCCATATGCTCTCCCGCTCCCAATCCCGTTTCTATTCTGCTTCCAGTCTGGTAGGAGCTTCTAGCGAAAAACGAAGTATCGATAATAATCCGGTACGAATTGCGTACAAATGATACCATGGGACATGGATTCGATAGCGAAGAAAACAAAATTTTGATATGGGGTAGAGATATGGAGTGTTTGATAAAAGCTACAGTGTCAATATTGAATGTTCACGAGTGCTTTGAGTAGATTGGTGCGGATGCTCATATGGGTTCCGTACATCATTGGTTATCATACCATTAGGTGCAGAGAGTTTGTTTAGAAGTTTGAGTCGCACGTAAGGAATGTTGATTTTATACGTTGACAAAGATATATAATGATAACTGTAACAAAGCTGCGATTTTAGAGCATCGGCAGAAAATTTTGTTTAAATACGTTGAAAATGCAACAAGTTGATAAGTGTTTCACTGTATGCGTACTGTTTAGGATCTACTGAGTTAAATCATGTAGTTTTAAAAAAAAAATAAATGGTATATTCGATGAAAAATTAAAATTTCCATTTTTTTGGTTAATCTGTATAAAAATATTATTTTGATTTTTGCATAACCAGATGCACAAGAAAGTGAATTTACAAGGCAGCGGACAACAGTGTTTTCGGGATTAACGGACAGTGGCAACTGTTATGTCACCAATCGTATCAGCTGTTTCAATAGTTAATTTTTTATCAATGGTAAATATGTGTTATTCCTCATGTAAGGATTATGTTTTCTGAAGTTGGAATCGATTAGTTACCTAATTTCCACTTTCTCATAAACGGTTAAACAGTCTACTAGGATATGAACCTATTGATAAACTTTATTAGCTAACCGAGTTAAATCATCAATCTACGAGCATCCATGCAGTATGAATATTAATTCTAAATCGTGTTTGTTTTCCTAAGTATATCAATGCTACTATTCATTTCGCAGGAAATCCATCGAATTCTAGATTACCATCTATCGGGGACCTTCCTATAGATTCGAGCATCTCAGGTTCATCAGTTTCCTTGATGAGTGTATAATGCTGAGGTGGGCTGATTCTCTAGTAAAAGTGGGTGCGATTGAAGGCAACCTTCATCAGTGTCAAATAACCTTCAATTAACCTTAATCTTCAGTTTTAAGAATGCATTCGGTTAATGGCAGCGTGCGAAATATATCTTGTTGCCAGATCTAATTTAAAAGCTTTCTTCGGGTCGGAAGAATTAACCCTATATGCCGGTAAGAGATGTATTGGCTAAGTCAGATCTTCGCATTTGATAGTCGACACTGTCTGAATATCCATATTTGTACTCTTTCTGAAGAAAATATGTCACCCTACTAAATCGCGAGTAATCGATTTCCCGTTTCACTAAATATATAATTAGACAAAAGCTTAGATGAAGTTCAATTTGTCTAGTTAAAACCACTACATAGGTTTTAAAAAATATAGGCCTATGAAAAACCTTTAAGAACTATATATCGAGTCTAGGACAAATCACAAACAATATAGGAGTATTATTGGATGGAATGTGGAAGCATTAAATAGTACTCGTCAAAGTCTTGCCATTCATTTTGGGAGATAAATTGAAAAATTTCAATTCTATTCATTCACTCTCAGGATGTATAACAGAAGTGTGAACTTCACAGTTATTGATGTAACGCAAAGCACGAAGAAAGCCTCCGAAACGACGCATGTAGCTGTTACGATAGCAATGGCGCTTTCTTGAAATCGAAATTGGCTGATACCTTACATCACTTACCTGTTCCTTGGATTTCTTGACTTCTTCCCACAGATATGTTTGAGGTGGAACCGAAGGTTTCTCTGGATGCTCTATCTTTGAGAGACAAGTAGTTCTGTCCTTCGACTCTGTTTCATCGAGGGTCAGATTTTCGTCTAATTCCGTTAAGGTTTCCGTGTGTGAGCACGTTGTATCCTGAATTCCATTATCTTTTTCTACGCCTTTCGCACATTCTTCCTCGATCGGTTGTACTTCTTCATTGCCTTCCTCATCTCTCCCCTCCTCTTCCTCCTCCTCGTCTTCCTCCTTCTCCTCTTTCTCCTCTTCTGCCTCTTCCTCTTCTTCTTCCTCTTCTTCTTCCTCTTCTTCTGCTTCTTTTTCTACACCACACGTCTTCTTGTCCGCCTCCTCCTCTTTTGATTTCGACTTTTCGCCTTCCCCTTTTTCTGTTTTCTCTTTCTCAGACTCAGCCAACTTATTGTCAACCTTTTGTTTCTCTCCTGGTTGTAGCTTTTGCAACTTTACATCTTTCTTTAATAGCTGTTCGAGGGCTGTATTTTCCGGCTCTCCAGGATTTCGCAAATACACTGTCATGAGAAAGAAGAAAAAATAAAGAAATGAGTTATATGTTTCAGAAGTTATACATGATGAATATTTGCATGTTTCAATTCGTTGCGTATGTGCTTAGGGCGAATCAACTGAACATATTGATCTCAACCCATACTGCTTTGAGATAGTTACGTGATGTTCAATCATATTTTGCAACCGCTGAAAAGCATAGGTTTATTGCAGCTAAGAGATCAGACTGTGTGTAAATTCATCGAAGCTGAAAATGTTCAATACGATTCATAGAACGTAATCATATTGGAAATTTTCATTGGATCTCCTTCACAATAATCATGATAGATTATTTATTCACGTATGAGATTGTGTTGGATCACATTTATTTTTATTTATTTATTTTGTTTTGCGTCATTCGGAGGAACATAAGTTTGCACATTCCATATTCACATTCATACATGTTTTTCAGTCTATATTTAAAACATTTGGCATTTTATAATACTATTACATATCAGTGTTTAATTCAAGCAACAGATCCGTCGAGCTTTGTGATTCAAAATCACAATAGCCAATATATGACATTTTACATCCAGACATTCACGGGTCTCCGGCGGTATAATAGGGGAAAGACTTCCGGCATTCGTAAATCATCTTTGAAGTATAAATTCTGTTATCGTTTGCGTTACCCTTATGTCTTCTGCACAGACGAAAGAAACGCTGTTTGATGTTAGGAGTCATTTACGAGTTATAACTTTCCGGCGGTACAGTATTCTATCGGACACAAAATAATTGACAATGTTGTTAAACACCTTTTCTCTCAGAATGCACTTTGCGCATGATCTCAAATTACCATAGTTTGCCATCACGCTAAAAAACAAAACGATCATCTCATGCTCTCTCTGCCGGCGGGATGCTGCTCTCCAGGTATAGAATGTGATATACTCTCAGCACTGATAACCGTATCGTATGTCACACTTATTTTATTAGCAGTCAACATTACAACGTTGACATAACTATTAATAACGTGCAAATGGTTTAATATGTTTTTGATCTTTCGGTTTGTTTACATGTTGATAACGATTTCCCCAACTGGGTGCTGAATCACATCGTTTCTGTCCAAATGCTAGTTACGTACTATGAGGCACACGGTTGAACTTGAAAATCCTAAAACGTGTTCCTGCCCCACATTGGATTATATCTACCGAAGCATAAAATTACTGAATGAGTGGCGCAAATGTTTTTTTGTTTGTTTGTCGGAATCTATCCTGCGTCTTTCGTGTGCGATTTTTTGGCTGGTGTTTAGTCTATTCCGCGCTGACTCAACTTATGCAACGTGCTTTATTTATAGAATATTTCGGAACTGGTTGCAGCTAATGTGTCTGACTGTTGTTCACTACTCACTAGTTTATTACAGCTCCTGAAGTACATGCTGAAATGAATAAACCTCCCCTTGCGCCGAGCGATTACTGTCTAAGCACGTGAGACATGAATTAGCACTCATAAACTTGTTGTAATTTGCACCTTGTAAGTGATGATAACCATTGTGATGCACAATTTTTGTTCCATTTCTGCAATCTTTTCCTTGTTTCGATGAATATTGATCGATAACTGATTAGTTCCACCCAAATTGAAAAGGAACATTCTTCGTAAGTAGTCATGCATGAATTTTATGTTTCCAGTGAACCGTATCTTCTTATTGTTCAAATCATCCGATCAAAATTTGGTAAGCATTCAGATGTTTTGAGGGATTCGATCGGACAAACGAAGTTTTTGTATACGTATCTTATAATTATGAAAAAAATATACATAGTTATGCAGCCATTCCATGCCAAACCGATATAGTGGTTCTCAGATTTTCGTAAAAAGTGATAGTTTTGTTCTTTATCGCAAAACATTAGACCCGTATTTTTTTATTTTTTCAGTAGGGTGACCATTTACATTTTAGGGTTGTCCAAAAAATCAACTTTTTTTCTTTTTTTTTTTTCCAAAAATGACTTTTTTCAAAAATTCATTACTTTTGAACTACTAGACCGATTCAGATGATCTATATATCAAATTAAAGCCTATCACCCGGTCTTTTTTGAAAAAAAACACTATACCTGCAGACAATTCGAATCCTGCTCTCGTCATTATTGATTGTATTCGTTTTTTATTGTTTTCATAGTCTCGGGACCAAAGGCGCTATATTGTTTTATATTTTTTCTGGAAAGTTGAGGATTTTTCACATAACATGTCGAAACCGTTTTTTCGTTTTTGAGTTATGATTTTTCAAAGTTAGTCGATGGTTCTAAGAATCAATTTTTTCCTCTTTTTTCCAACACAAAAATTCATAACTTTTGATCTACTGGACCGATCCAGATGATCGACACATAAAATTAAAGCCAATTAGATAGTCTTGTTTGAAAAATATTAAACTTACGAAAAAAAAGTTTTTTCATTTCGTGATTATTTATTGTATTAGGTTTTTATAGTTTACATGGTTTGTCAATTAATTGACAAATGTGTCATTTTTATTAAACGGTTTTATTTAGCTTGCCCTGTAACATGTTTGTAACATGTTTGTCTCTGGCGCTGTCCCACATTAATATAAATTTGACCCCCTTCCTGTTGACCGATTGATCTGAAATTTGGAACACACCTTTATCTCTGCAGTCATTATAAAACTGCGTATTTCAATCCAAGATGGCGGCCGCTACAAAATGGCGGATTACATATTTTCTCAAAACCTCATAAATATGGGTTTTTCTAAAACCTCATCAATATGGGTATCAAATGAAAGGGCTTGATTAGTAGAATACAGTTTTTCTTGAAAGCTGTGGTTTTTTACATAACATATCCAAAAATCTGAGATGTGTTTTTCTTCGTTTTTAAGTTATGATTTTCCAAAGTTAACATGTTTTCAGTCTTCGTTCAATATTTCTATGCGACTAGACTGGATGTATGCGACTAGAATTCAATTAATTGACAAATGTGTCATTTTTATTAAACGGTTTTATTTAGCTTGCCCTGTAACATGTTTGTAACACTGGCGCATGTTTGTGGCGCTGTCCCACATTAATATAAATTTGACCCCCTTCCTGTTGACCGATTGATCTGAAATTTGGAACACACCTTTATCTCTGCAGTCATTATAAAACTGCGTATTTCATTATCTTAAAAATCCAAGATGGCGGCCGCTACAAAATGGCGGATTACATATTTTCTCAAAACCTCATAAATATAGGTTTTTCCAAAACCCCATCAATATGGGTATAAAATGAAAGGGCTTGATTAGTAGAATACCACCACAAAGTGGCGTCATATATATATTTTTTCGAAGCTCCACTAATATGGATATCAAATGAAAAGGCTTGACTAGTAGAACACAGTTATTTATGAAAAATGTAAATTCAAGATGGCGGCCGCTACAAAATGGTGTATTACATATTTTCTCAAAACCTCATCAATATGGGTATCAAATAAAAGGGCTTGATTAGTAGATCACATTTATTTATAAAAAAAATGGAAATCCAGAATGGCTGCTACCACAAATGACCCAATATATATTTTTCTAAAAACCTCATCAATATGAGTACCAAATGAAAGGGCTTGACTAGTAGAACATAGTTATTTATAAAAAATTCAAATGCAAAATTTCACAAAACGGTAAAACGATGAATATTTTATCTTCAATTCTCCATCAATATGGGTATCAAATGAAAGTGCTATTAGAACGTAGTAGATCCAAATCCAAGATGGCCGCAGTCCCCAAAAAAACAGTTAGTTTTTTAAATGGTGTCATTCAGCATGACCTGTTTGTATGTATATTTGAATGTCTGTAGGGTAGGTACAATGTATTTTTGCAATCCCCTCAATGTCGGTATTAAATGAAATGATTTGACTAATAGAATACAGTCATCATCAAAATATTCTGAGGAAAATAAGGTAAGCAATAAAAAATTAAAAAATGTTGAATGATTTTATTAGAGAAATATGTCAATGATACAAATAATGTACTAAAAACTAGAAAATAAAATAAGTAAAAAACATTTTAAGGTTAACGGTTTCTTTGTGATTAAACACTATAATAATACAGATAATGTACTAAAAGCTAGAGAATAATTAGGCAAGTATCAGTTAGCAGTTATCATACCCCTTGCTTAATTTATCAAGGGCATTGATGAGACTAAAATAAAATCGTGGAGCACGTTGGATTGCCATTATCCGCATTTAATGGTTTCATCATATGCCCGCGATTTTATTTTAGTCTCATAAATGTCTTTGTAAATGGTCACCCTACTGAAAAAATAAAAAAAATACGGGTCTAATGTTTTGCGATAAAGAACAAAGCTACCACTTTTCACGAAAATCTGAGAGCCACTATATCGGTTTGGCATGGAATGGCTGTATGGATATATTTTTCTAAGGATTGAGCTCTTATTACAATTATAATTATAATACATTAATTGACAGTTTAAAAAGTACATTAGTGTAAAGAAATGATCCGGATGTCCATTTTTTTATATAAATCATTTATGAGGATGTTTTTCGCGTATCCATTTGTTGTTGAGTACAATGTGAAGCGGTTGAGTGGAATGTGAAGCGGTAACACAAACCTTCGTATGAGGTCGCTACCACTTCTTGTATTGTAGCCAACCGTGCCTTGACCGCCATCCGCATTTATTGCATTATTGGATAAAATTCTGCTATGATTTTCACCTAGAACCTTCAGCTTTTGAAGATCTTCTGGCGCCGCGTATTGGTAGTCTTGTGCAATGATGATGGTCTTATCTTCTTTGTTTTTAAGAGGCCTTTAACTTTGCAGTTCATTCGCCTCTAAATCTGATGATGGTTCTGGACAAAAACAGAAACAGAACAGAAAGCAACAAAATGTATAGTCTGATCCAGATCGATCCGGTTCGGTTCCTCCCATTACCTCGTCAATCGACACCATTTCACTTGAAATATAAATTCAGTGCACAAACACTGCAGTAAGTTAACGGGTAGTGTTGAGTGCAGAAATATTATTTATTTTGTATATATTTCCTGATTCTCGGTAAATAGAGCAAAATCCTTTCGGAACGTCGATGGTGCCAGCAGGGCTATAGAGTCGGAGCCGGAGTCGAATGGAATTTCATTGTATTAGAAGTCGAAGTCAGAGTCGGAGTCAGAAGGAATTTCATTGTATTGGGAGTCGGAGTCGGAAAAATTTTACCGACTCCGACATCCTGGTCAATGACCCAATAAAATCAAATATTTAGCTCACTAAACAAAATTTGATTTCATGATCTTTTTAATTTCCTACTCACGTCCGAATCATTTGCTTGTGTTGTGATTAACCATAGCTCTCTACTATCTTTATAAGTGACAAGATGACGGTTAGCATGACTGCTGAAATGCTCAAAAAGAGCATTGTGGATAGGGTCGTGAAAAACGGCATCCCACTGATATTTTGGTCACAACCAGCTTTCGTGGTTTTCAACGGAGAAATCGCAAGAAAACAAATAATATTTTTACTAGTATATATCAACATTTTCCTTAACTCTAAGGTTAACAAGGTAGGAAGCCGATTACTCGCAGTCGACTCGAGCTTAGAAGGGTGACATATTTGCTTTAGGAAATTGTAAATTGAACGTTCTAATGAAAAACCTGGTTACGAACTATTTTTTTTAGCAGGAGTCAGAGTCGGGAAATTTTTCTCCGACTCCACAGCTCTGGATGTCAGACCATTCGACAGATAATCGGGGTTTTACTGCCATTATGTCAATCATGATATGACCATTAAATGCAATTTCATGAAGAAAATGAAGACATTCAAATGATTCAAGAAAAGTAGAAGGCCTGTGAAACAAAACCCCTTCAACAGCGTCCTTCTCACTGCCTCGCATCGAACAATGAGAGGTAATTAATACAAGAGTTAAGTACAATGATTTATTAAGGAACTCGGAAGCTGAAACTTATTTTTCGGGAAGATATTGAATATGCCATAGCCCGTGGATACATAAGGGCTAGATCCATCAGTACGATTTGTTTTTATCTGGACAGGAATATCGCATATTTTTTTATGGACGCTATTCCAAGCGTACATAGAATCTTGAACAGATCAATAGTGATATTTTAATGAATTTATCCCACTGCGACTATTAGTTTGATCTTTTGTAATGCACTTCAGTTTGCTATGTATGCACTCAGTTCGTTCCATCACCCAGGGAATAAATGATAGTTACATGTTGTAATGAATAATTTGGATTGCCATGGTGTTGATAGAGCCCTCCAGTTGGTTTAAATCATCGACATTCCCCTGGTTCTGAGCTCTGATTTTATGCATGATGTAGATAATACACAAAACGGCTCAGGCCCGACGAATTTAGTTGAAGATCCAAATCATGTTAAGATCAGCTCTTTCATTACTTTCTATACCACAGTGACCAGGAACCCAGTATAATTTAAGCTTGTTAGTAGCAACTAGTTGCTTCAAGGATAGAATACATTCCCAAACTAGCTTTGACTGACATGTGTATGCTTTCAATGCATTAAGAACTGCTTGGTTGTTCGAGAAGATACATATATTGGCATACCTGTATTTTTTAGCCAAACAAATATTTGTACATGTTAAAATGGCTTTATTTCTGATTGGAATACTGTAGGCCACTGTCGCATTGGAATTGACATATCGATTCCTGATCCAGTAATCCCAACTCCTGTAGATTTACCAATATTAGCCTCATCGGTATAAAACACGAGCGATTGAATTCAATCACTTTGAAGGGAACATCGAAGTTAGTATTTGTTTCTATTCAGTCTTGATTCATGCTTCATGCTTATAGTGCCGTTCTACCCAATGTTACTTCCATGTTACTTTTCGACAATTTTCACTTTTCTTTTTAAAACGATGTTTTTATCCAGAATCTTTCGAAAAAACACAAAAAACTTGTTTATTCCCAGTGTTTCAAAAAACAACATCAAGCTCAATTTTCCCATGTTGATATTCTAGGCATAATTGTCCCACCGTGTATTGTTTGTAGATCCATAATAAATTGGTAGGTTCAAGTACAAGAATTTTATGTCACGCCTATTTCACGCACTCGTTTCTGGTTTGGAAAAACGAACTAATTCTCCAAAAAATAGAAAAAAAAACATTAACAGAACTCGTGTTGTTAGCGAGTGCCTAATAACAATGAGATTTATATTCTGCAAAGGTGTTGCGTATCACTCACTGCACTTACACCACTGTGCAATTCACAAGCGACATCACTATCATATACTAAATACCGATACTACTTGCTACGACACCAATTATGTTTACTTTTTATGCTATTAAACTGCCGTTTTACGCATAGTTCTCACAAGTTGCTTTTTGGAAAATTCAAATTTTCTTCAGCAAACAATGTTTTTTATGCATAATCTTTCGGAAAAATACAAAAAACTTATTGTTTGTTTCCAATATTTAAAAACACAAGTTCAATTGTCCCATGTTGATATTCGAGGCATAATTGCCCCACCATGAATTTTAAGCCTGTAATCAAGCTTGATTGAATCAAGTGAGGGGATTTTGTTACATTTTATTGAACAATAGTTTAGTGTTTAAAAAAAACTGAAATGCTTAAAGCTTCCGGTAAACAATTATGTCAGAAAACTTTGATTGCGTTTTTCTCAGGTGCTGATTTTGGAATATGGGACAACTATGCGCATAACGGCAGTATAGTGTTCAGTAGAAAATCTTTCAGGATTTGTAAATGCCCTGTGAGATTTCCTTTTAGAAAATGTTTTACACGTTTTAGCCTGAGAGCACCTTTTTCTGCTTTAAGTAGTTAAGTTGCTTTAAGTAGGAGCAAGGGTAGAAGGTATAAAAGAGCATCTGGGGCATTGGAGGGTGCGCTGGGCATTACTCCAGTTAATGATAAGCATGCCAGACGTTGTAGTTTATCGAGTTTTTTTCTGAGCTGATTTTTGTGTAGTTTCGAGCCACCACACTATGATAGTCTGGGTTTCACTATTGCCGAGTAAATCCAGTGAATCATTCTTGATTTTGGTTCCCACATTTTCCCGAATATACTACTATAAGTCCAGAGCGCAATCTGGGCTTTAGATATTACATACTCCAGTTGATCCGGTGCATAAAACAGGCAGCAAAAACCGATGTCCGGTGATATCGGGGCATCACATCGCTGAGTACTTGCTCGAAGCTATTTGAAATAATTATGTCGGAACACATGTTTCGTCAGGTGATACACTACATCTCCCCGAACCAACATGGATTCTTTCCTGGCAGAAGTGTCGCTACAAATTTGTGTGAATTCACATCCTTCTGTCTCAGCAAAATTGAAGAGGGCCGACAAATTGACGTCAAAGCAGCATTCGACAAGGTTGAACATAGTATACTTCTGGCCAAACTAGCAAAACTTGGTTTCTCTGTAAGGCTCGTTAAATGGCTTCGCTCTTATTTCCTCACTAGAAAACTAGCAGTCAAAATCGGCTCTTGCACCTCAACCTGGTTTGAAAGCAGCTCCGGAGTTCCTCGAGGTAGCAATATGGGACCACTGCTATTCTCACTTTTCATCAACGATGCCATCGTGTATCTTGAAGCCGACTGTTGCCTGATATATGCTGATGACCTAAAGCTTTACATTGTCGTCAACAGCATTGAAGATTGTCGTAAACTTCAAAAACTGCTTGATAAATTCGCTGCATGGTATCGAGTAAACAGGATGCAACTAAGCATACCAAAATGCTCTGTCATAAGACCCATTCCATGAGGTTATGCACCAGAGGAGGAGAAAATTGAAAACGTTATTTGAATAAGCACTAGTTGTATCAGAATTTTTTATATATTGAATTTTTTTTAATTTTTATGCACCAACCTTTGAGAACCTTTGAGTTTAAAAAACTACATAATTATATTCATAATATTTTAGGTTTTCACTATTTTTATGTTTCTTGAGATATCTCTGCACATGCTTAACCAAACTTCAATGTATACCATTGAATGGGTGATTAAATGCTTGTTTGAAGAGCTGTGGGAAGACCTACGTTTCATTTTGTAATTTATAAGAAACAAGCATTTGAAAAACAGTTTTCTTAAAGCGTTGTCACGTCACAAAAATCTAGCATTTTTTTAGTTTATCAGATGAACATAGGTTCAAACATTTTTATACTTGGGTTTCTCTGAGCAAACAATGAGATCGTTAAGATCGGTCCGCAAATAGAGGAGTATCAACTGTCTCCAGGAATTGTTGTCACGTCACGAAAAGTATACGATCCATTCCAGTGTGACGTAACAACGTTTTGACTCACTACAAACACTTTTTTTGCGTTTTCATGAATATAGCACACAAAATTAAACGATGTTATAGTAAAATTAAGAAAATTTCCAGCAAGAATCATCAGTTGGAGAATATTTTATAGTTAGATTGGCTTGTTGTCAGTCAAATACTTTCGTGACGTGGCAACACCTGACATTTTGCTGTTTCGGACTGTTGAACATTAAAGTGCGCTACACATACACCGTCCCGTCACCGTGAAGTCAACGTAAAGGAATGAAATGTCAAATATTCTCCCATCGAAATCGTATGGTAGCATTCACATACACCATCACAGGTAACTATGACATCAGAAAAATAAGTCCAAGGTGACGCTATATGTGTAGCGCACTTAACCCTTTCGTTACGAGCGTCGTCTATAGCCGACATCCGCGCGACGAGCTGTGTGTACGAGCGTCGTCTTTAGACGACATGAAATTCATACTGCTCTTCGATCTTCGATGTGCATACTTTTAGGCGCAGTGCTCCTTACAGGGGTAGCACTTCGGCGGAGCAAACTGCCGTAATGAAAGGGTTAATGATTCTTTTAATTAGTTACAGTTCCATTTCAAAACATACAAATGATCTTTCTCCTATGTTTTATCTACAATATATGAACGTAGATTCCATAATATAAGATATAATCTTATTCCAACTTTTCCGGCTTGCTGATGGTAGTATTGAATGCTAAAAAAATATGGAAAACCCGTACGAAACCCGTACGATAATATATATTCCGATGCAATTTTGGAATCGAGGGTGGTGACTTCCGGTTCGTTAAAAACGGATATAAAAGACCGGGAATGTCATGAAATCCCACAATACGATCGTAAATGGTAATGTTGGCATATATCCATGGGTGCGCGAAGAGGAATAAAAAAAATAATGTTTGATAGTGAGAGATAGGATTTAAGTGAGAGGGAGATGATGTTTGAGTGGAAGGAATTTAACCTTAGAGCGACGTGTGTGGAGTTATACAAAGAAAGTGCACATACAAATGCAACGATCAACGATCAAAGTCAACGTAAAAGTCAAAGTCATCTTCAACACGCAAACATAAACGCCCTTGCACAGGTATGTACGCAGTTGCATACAAAGAGTTTACCAAAATTTTCTGATAGAAAAAATCAAATGCGTTCCCCCTGTAGTGAGCGCCACTCGATGAACCAGGATTGTGCTAGCCATTGATGGCAAGCGCCAGAGTGAACGTGTTAAACAAACACGATATAAAAAAATGGAGGTCGTTTTAGGACCACCCTGACATTTCCCAAATAAAGACATACCGTGTATTACAGGTAACGGGTTGATTCAATTTATATAGCTTATTTTAATGCACAAACCAAGAACTATTGAAATTGCCTTATTTCGCAAAGTTTCGCGATCTAAAAGAACAAAGAACACATTTTGCACACTGGTCGAATATATTTCTTCTCTGTTTTTGAAGGAATGAAAACGTAAAATGGTGCTAAAACGCTAGAATGAAGAGAGCCAAAAAAAAGTCACCATATTATCAAATTGTCAGCGTTATGACACCTTTCATTTGACACTATTGAAAATTCAGTACGAAGCACAGTTCTTCAGATACAAAAGAGGGTATGTTCAGGAGCACTGGTTGCGTTAGGACCACCTTCCCCTATAGGATGGACTTTTAGAAGGGGAAGGGGAGATCTCAGAGGAAAGTAACAAGTATTCAGAGTGATAAAAAAAAACATAAAAAATAGTATATCGCTCGCTAAAATATGGTGAAATACTTATTTAATACAACTTATTGATTGTGTGACGTGACAACGCTTCGTGGAGACTGTATTTGCCGTCAAAATGCATGTTCTTGCGAGTTTTTTGAAAAACTGAGTATACAGGAATCTACGTTCACTTTTCATTGATAAATCATAGAACAAAGATTATTTGTACGTTTTGAAACGGAACTGAAAATACAACATTAATGTTCAAAAGTCGGAACCCGCTAAAAGACAGGTGTTGTCACGTCACAAAAATATTGGGCTGGCAACAAGCGAATTCAACTGCTAAATATTCTCCAACTGAAGATTCTTGTAGGAAATTTTCTCAATTTTACTTTAAAATCGTTTACCATCTGGAAATCGTGTGATTTATACATGAAAACGAGAAAAAAAACTGTTTTAGTGAGTCAAACTGTTGTCACGTCACGCTGGAATGGGTCATAAGCTTCCACCGTAAGATTCTGTCGTTCGAATACACTGTCGAGGGCGAAGTGTTAAGTTGAGTTCAAACGATTCGAGATCTCGGTGTTTTCCTTGATCCAGCTCTGTCGTTCCGGAACCACAACGAAGATAGCATTGACAAGGCTCGTCATGTTGGGATTTGTAAGCAAATTGAGCAGAGAATTCAGTAATCCTTACACACTGAGACCCTTGTATACGTGTTTGGTTCGGCCGTTTTTAGAAACCACTTCAATCATATGGGATCCTTATCCCAGCACTGTGGCTGCTCGCATCGAATTGAGGGAAGGTTCGTCAGATTCGCCTTACGTCGCCTGCCATGGAATGATCCGCTGAATTTGCCACCGTACGAAAGTCGTTGTCAGCTGATAGGGTTGGAAACACTGAAGCAAAGGCGGAAACGGGGTAAGGCAACATTCATCGCTCGACTTCTTGTTGCCGAAATTGATGCACCAAATTTACTTGCGCAAATCGCCATTAATGTTCCTGGATATACTCTTCGTCGCTCCGACTTTCTTCGACTGCCGTTTAGGCGTCGAGACTACTCCCTCCAAGAACCAATACGTTCAATGATGGAATGCTTCAACGATGTTGCTCATCTGTTCGACTTAAATATCACGATTGATGAATTTTAAAGTAGAATTGTGCGTTTCGTGTTTAGCTAGTTTTACTACACTAAGTAAATAAATAAATAAATATCATTAGATGGTAGTTCCATTTTAGCTTTTGGTCAATGGTAATAAAGGGATAACAGACAAAATGTTACTAGGTAATGTTACTAAGCTTATTATCACTGACTCGGCCGTACACATAATCGTCTGTGATGTTTCATTTTTGCTCGCATACTTATTTCTGATAGATCATCAATATAATCGACAGGTTCAAATATCGTAGATAACATATAGAAAATATGTCCAAAAACATTAAATATTCAATAGGTAACACTTTAAATCAACCGCTGTCCGTATTACCCACACCGTCCGTCTTATCCACAGTTTCTTCATATACAGTTGGATTCCTTGTTAATTTGAGCAAGCAATTGTTACTTGACTCCTGTGTACGTGATGGTGTGAGCGACCTTGATTGATCAGATCGCGACCATTTCGGTGAAAGAAGGTGAGTGTTCCAACAGGATTCAGCACCGTCCCAGAAGTCGCGTCTTAACCAAGAATGGTCGAATTCTTAGCATCAGTAAGTTATATCTCGTCCGATCTCATGATCACTCACTCCATTTAGGGTATTTGGAAGCTAAGTCTTAATCATAAGGTATGAGAGTAAAGCAAACCATTCCGGGAACGACAGAAGTTGCCGGACGAGCGATGATCAGCATCCCGGATAAGCATAGTTCATTCATCATTATCCATAATTGCCACTAACAAATCTCCTTCTACGCACTGTAGGGAAATCCATCACAGATTTGATCCTCCATTGAATAACTAAAAGTAGAACTGGTCTAACAATTATCCACGAATTGGATCAATACTGATGATAATCTCAGGTTCATGATATCATCGCCTTAATACGTTGAGCCCTGACCGAGCTAGGAGTCCGACAATGAACATTCCATCTGGTCTCCATCGGCCGATAGGGACCGATAGTGATTTTTTCTGAAAATCATTTTGTAACTTTGTTACTGTAGTTCCCAGTGGCGACTCAAAGTCCATTGTTGATCCGACGAGACCGACGCGAACTAGGCGGAAAATTCAGTCCCCAGAGACCGACGTGGGGCCCAACGTGTTAACCGTAGTTTATCTCAAGTAAATATTGATATTTCCATCTAGCAGGGATACATAAACTTTAGTTCCACGAATAGACTGCTAGTTATCGGTGCTTACCACACCGGTGAAATACCCTTTCGCGTTGTTTTGAGTTTTTATCATGCACCAAAATAGTCGTAGTAATAGTAATTTTGAGATTATACATAACAGTGCACGTTTCGTCAGTATCCATTCAGTATTCTCCTCTTTTTGGTACAAAAAAAACTACTATCACTACTCAGAGAAATTTGTTCAACGATGAAAGATATGTGCTGCGATGTATTCAACGAAGAGAAAGTATGTCACACAAACACACACTCACGAGTACCCGAAGTGCGAAAGATTCATATTCATGTGAAAACATATGTTGCAATGCTGTAAGGAGTGATTGCATGCGAATGTGTTAGCAATTTCGTGAATTTGGAATACGTATGAAATAACTCAATCGCCAGAGTCACCAATCGACGCGCAAGATTACAATTTGATCTGATATTTTGGTTGGCCAGAGAGCAGGATAATTTTAGCACTCAAAAACTGACCATAGCAAGGTGCAGAAGGAGGATCGTATGAAGAAATAAATGAGAGCTGCTGACGAAACACGAACAACTCGAACTTTGTTACGCGCGAAGTATATTTACCCACAACAGGTGCCATGTATAACCGCATCCAGACTCATAACAACTTTTGTACCGGTGCTTGTGAGACACTAGGCGAACAGGCGGTTTTGTTCGAAAGGTACCTTTGCGTAATAGAGAAAAATCTCAAAATTTTCATTCATTCTGAATTACAATAACTTTTCCATTAGTTCCAGGCTGCAGTTACTTACCTTTCGCAGGGTCAGATTCAATCTTATCCATTATGTATGAAATGTTCAACAGTGGAACATATTTTGATAAATGCTGCAATTTAACGAAAAGCACAGTTTCGAAACCGGTATTTTTTTCTAGATTTCTCGTGAATTATACTATCACACTTATTTATAGCAAATATTCGTTGTCGCGTTCCTTTCGTTTGTCGCACTGAGTAAAAATTCTCTTTCTTCAGAATTTTTCTCGTGAACAGGCGAATTTATCTATTTTTTGCTCACAGAATTTGCGTACACACTTGTCAGTTTCTGAAAGATATTTAACTACATTACAGAAGATTAAAAATTATCTATAAACTGTTCACGAAAACACTACAGAAGCTTTGTCACGTACAGCATCCAGTTGTCTCGATCAGACGTGATAAATTGCTCGATGCTGCTCGATTATGCTAACGACTTGTTCATTTGAAGATCGTGCGTTCGTGAAAACTATAATTGAACGGTGAACCGACAGAGCAGGAAACACAAAGCACTGGACACGCGGCAAAGGCAGAGACGGAAGAAAGTAAAACAAGGATAAAAGGAATAGTCGCGGATAAAAAGTTTGAACACAAAAAAAACAGACGTTTTGTGTGCAAATCTCAACTCTCGAGGAAACAGAGTAAAATGGTCCGCATTGGTTTCAGCACGAACGACACTGGGATCGTACTGCTTTATTTTTCGTAACAAACTTGCCTGTGTTTGTGGGCCGGAACTACCAGACACTGCTTCACGCTAATTTGGCGACGAGAAAATTCAACAGTTAATATTATGTGATTCTCCCCGTGCTCAAGCAGCGCGCGCATCATTTTTTCTTTCGATTTGTTTTCAAGTGTTTTAAGAACCGATCTCGCTTCAATTGATTACAAACTATTTAGTGTGCAGCATAACATGATTCTTCATTGACAATTGCACGCGTTGATGGGATATAAACCAAATAATCTGCCAAGTTTGTAGCAACGATACTAATCTAATTCTAATACTACTAAATGCATTCTAATTCATCGTTGGCACAGTAAATACTAATAAATTGGTTATTAATCATGGTCGTGTTATTTTTAATCTCAGTTCTATATTCCATAATACATATCTGAACTAGTTAGCGCCACTCAAATGTTCACTGTAAACGTTTTCTCGCGACGAGTTTAGCTACATATAAATGATATGCATCAATATTTTATCCCCGCATCACTTATGGTATTACCGAATTTAAAAATCTTTGAGTTTATTTTCTATCTGTGAGTTAGTTTTTGCATTGGACTTTTCCATAGTGACTCGTATTGTTAGTTTCAATGTATTGTATTGTTTCAATATAATATACTTGTCATGGTCATGGGTGTCATCCCTCTGAGGGATTTTTACCAAAACTTGACGAATTGTCACTCGAGTAACATTTAAATTGAAAAATAGTTTTATTTGCATAAGCGATTTTGAGGTATTCGAAGCTGTTGTGGCTATTTCTCGCTTATCCTGATCAGAGAGCTTCGATTTAAGTGGAGCTCTCTCCTTCTCACCGTATTCTCGAGAATTCGCCAAATAATTAAGTACTACTTGATGGGATCGTCCAATCCGACAAGCAATTTCTCTGATTCCAACATTTTCTTGGTAAAATGCATCGATTTGTATTTCTTCTCTCTCCGTGGGCTCTTTTCCCTCCGGCATTTTCCAGATTTATTGATCTAAACCGATCTTATAGAAATTTGACACTTGAAAAATACAAAAATATTCATTTACGCTCAGCGCTCACACACACACATATGAAAGCAGTGTATGGTAGTCACCAATACCTACACACTAGAATATAAATTGAAGCATTGTTTGCTTACTATTACACAAAGCATCAGGATCATCACCTTATAGAAGTTGGACATAGTGTATTGCATCATACATAAGGAGAATATCTGTGCCAAAATGTACGGGTCAAGGTTGTCATATAGGACGTCGTCAAAATCGCAAACTACATCAAATCACATGCATTGAATCATCGTGAGTTCCAAGCTCTTCTTGAAGATGTGGACGCACAGTATGGCAACATTCCATCCTTCAATTAAAACTGGGCGATAGTATAAGGCCGATTACACATTATCCGGTTTCTGCCGGACCGGTTTGAAACCCAAATGGCAAATTTCGATCGGACCAACCTTTTTACGACGCCGTGATGCAGCCGTCTACAGCGACTGCAATGTCCGGTGACCGGACAAGCATTATACGCGATGACCGTAGAATAGTGTCGACGTCTGGTGGAGACATCGGTTTGGGAAAGCAAATCATTCTCTATAAGATTATCACACCTCAAGACAGTTTTAAGTTGTTTAAATTTTTAATGAAAACTTTTACTTCATATTATTTGATTGCTCAGAACCTGTGGTATTGATTCTTCCTTAACCATTTTTGTATAGTTTCCTTGATATTTTAACTAAAACTCATCATTGTAATATACAATCATTATCAGACACAATTATTGTTCAGGAGGTTTCCCAACTTGCAAAAAAAACGTATTACTTCATTACATAAAGAACACATTTCATGAGAAGAAGTTAATTTTCATTCATAGTTTTTATTTTAAGATATGTGTTTAATGCACCTGAAAATCCATTATTTCCATCCAATCCATCGCGATATTTCTATCACTATCATTTCCCAAAAGCGGAGCACGAAGCTCCATGCCATGAAAGCGAATTGACAGTTGTTTGTCATGTCTGTTAGTATTAGTACAATTCAGGCAATTTTTCGTCTAATGTAATAGTATGTGTGCACTATTGACGTTTGTTTGTTGATTTTGAAACCAGTTGATAATTTGCAAGCGATATGGATGCTGAAATTTTTATTTCACTTCTTCAACAACTACCAGTGTTGTGGAACTAATTCTGTGATGCAAGTTTCTGCTCAAAGTGAAGCAATGGTCACAGGTGCACGATGTCATCATTTAGCATATTGCCATGGACTGTGTTATTAACGGTGAGTGGTGTCTTTTGACAAGCAGATCGAGTATTTTAATTGACTTCTATTTTTTGTTCACAGGCACCATCCCTTATCTGAAATAATTATTGAACGAGTTCGGGGATGTCAAACAAATCTTCAATTGGTTCATGGAGGGGCGGATTTCGAGCGGCTTTATCGAGCTGAATGAGAAGGTTAGTTTTTGTTAATTTGAACACACTAAAAATAATTCTCTCGTCTAATATTCTTTGGGCATTCCAGTTTGACCTGACCGGCGACGCGATCGACGACGAGACCAAGGCACTCCAGCCAAAACTGTCAGATATGTGCTCTGTGGTCTAAATGTTCCAATGCCCGACGCCAAAGCATCGGTTCTGTCAGAACGAAATTCCAGCTTATCTGATTCGGTCATTCTTTGCCCCGGATCCGCGTATTGATAGCTGTGATGCGAATTGGGCTCGAGAAGCTGCCCATGCCCCAGGATTACGTGCTCGAGGAATTGCGGCATATGTTGAGCTCGTTCTTCGACGAGGATCAGCGGAAGCAGCAATGGAATAGTGTTTGAACGAATTATGTTATTTTATTCGTAATTTGTTTACTGTATTAATGAAATAAAAAAAACTCCAGAATGAATGGATGTGTATACATTCTCTTGTAGGTAAATTCCAAAATAATCACAGGAAGTGAACACATTATACATATAAATAAATAGTGCCTCTGGCTTGTAACGGAATGTTATTATTATTGGTTCATCAAATTGCACTTTTATCTAACCGTGTTTCTGAGACTGTTGAAAAATTATGTGGCAACAGAGCGTGTGAAATAAATCATACTATTCGTGTATGCTTGGAAACGAAATAATTATGCGTATGAATGAATAAACCGCAGCTGGACTAAAGTTAGTTTTTTAAACGTATTCTGTGGTGGGGCGGAAGTATTCACGATAGGTACGGTAAGAACGCCGTTATGATGCAGGATGTGTGTAATGTCCGTGAGGCCTGGTCTCACTTTGATCATGCTCATGGTGTGCTACACTCCAACATTCGGCCTTATGTGATTTCCAAGGAACATACATATGAGAACGCTCGTGGTTGCCGCAGCAGCTGTGGGTTTAAGGTTTTCCGTCTGCACTCAGCTGCATGTAACCGGAATATTTGAAGCAATGTTTACCTGTCAAATCCACATATAAATAAATGCATATATGTGTTTGTGAGAGATGTACGGTTTTGTGTAGCGCGAGGTCTCTTTCACATTGTTGTCCGGTTTTCCGTCCAAACCCAGCGGCGCTTTTTGAAACCGGATAATGTGTAATCGCCCTAACAGTATAGTATAGCAGATCTAACTTTCCTAACGAACATCACGGCAAGGTAAATCGGTTCACAACTCAACCAGATAAAACATTGTAAGGGGTTTTATCTAGGATACGACTTACATATAAGATATAGAACAAATTTATTGTTTATTATTTTTTTAAATTTATTTTAATTTATTTTTATTTGGAGGGAAAGCTCACAAAAGTGGGCGAAAAACCTCATCTTTTAAGTATCAAACAGATTACATTAAATCCTACAGATACATATATGAGGGGCTTAGAATGCAAGGGGTGTAAGTGACTTGATCGATTTCTCTTCATCAACTTTTTATTTAGTTAATAACTCGACTGCAAAAACGTTCCAAATTAAGTTTGCTATAGAATCCGATAGATGAGGTTCTGACCTATCTTCCACATTGTCAAATACAGCTGGGAATGTATTTGCAGCGAAGTTATGACCAAAAGAGAGAGTCGATGTAGAGAAATCGATCAAATCACTTACACCCCTTTCATTCTAAGCCCCTCATATATCTAAACTAATCTAGACTTACACATGTACACATTCAAACTAGTCTAAAACATAAAAGAAACAATCAAATAACTAAAAGATTATCATAAAACAAATTCTTAATTCTAACACGGGACACATTGAAACCAAAACAACGATTAAATCTATTGAACGTTCTGCACATGCTAGTTATCGGCTCATTTGTGCCGTAGTTCGTGAGAGAGGCCGGGACGGTAAAAAAATAGTGAGAACGTACGTTCACGCGTCTGATGTTGATGTCCACCTGTTGCAACAGTGCACCACAATCGATGTCAGATCGCAACAGATCAACGATAAATATCGATTTGGAAACGTCGTGGCGAACACTTAATAATTGTAGGCTCATCAAGATACATCTACATTTGTATTCTGGCAGATTGAACGATCCCTCCATGGTACCCAACGAAGAGCAAAGCGTACGAATCTCCGTTGGATGGATTCGATGCGATTCACACCGATGCTGTAGAAAGGTGCCCATACTACAGAGCAGTATTCCAAAGTTGATCGAACCAAAGACGAGTCGAGTGCCTTCAAACAAGAAACATCTCTGAATTCTCTGGCGAACCGAAATATCAAGCCGAGTTGTTTTGACGCCTTAGCGAAAGCGTAAGTAACCTGATCCTTGAAGGTCAGTTTAAAGTCAAGTATGGCCACCAAGTCTTTGAAATTCGGTTCGCGGTTGAGGATATAATCCTGCAAGCAATATGTAAAACAGATTGATGATTTAATCCTACAAAACGTGATAACAGCACATTTTGAGGCGTTTAGCATCATTCTGTTCTTATGACACCAATCAGCAAAAACGTCAAACTGCTGCTGAAGAAATAATGCGTCGCCGTGGTCTTTTATAACAAAATAAAGTTTAAAATCGTCGGCGTATGATAGCTTCATGCACCTAATAGAAAAATGAACGTCGTTCAAATATAGTAAAAAGATGAAAGGCCCAAGGTGACTTCCTCGAGGAACGCCAGAAGATACAGAAAACGATTCAGAAATATGATCACCAATTTTTACAGCCATATATCGACCGGTAAGGTATGAACGTAGCCAATTCAAAAAAGAACCGTGATGATTTATATTATCAAACGCAGCTGAGAGATCGGTGTAAATAACGTCGACTTGATGTCCTTTCTCCAACTCGCGTATAATTGAAGAGGTGTATTGTACGAGATTTGTAGCAGCAGATCTCTTCGGCATAAACCCATGTTGTTCGGAGGCAATGTAGATGGAACAATTGTACTTTAGATAATCCAGCACCAACAGTTCAAATAGTTGGGAGACTACACATAAAGTAGCGATGCCGCGATAGGTCGAAACAGACTGTTTATCGCCCTTCTTGAAGATTGGAAAAACGAACGAGAAGTTCCAGATCTCGGGAAAAATTCCATTTGAGACGTAGGCTAGCTTCTCGTACGTCTTCACCTGAAATTGACAGATGCGGCCTTATAGCGCGATGCATAGGTATCTGACGCGCGAAGGCTGAGATATGGTTTCTAGACAGTAGCTTGAGCATTACAATCGGGTTCATCATGATATGAAGCTGGAAAGGTGGGAGAACTTTGTACGACGTTGCAGTGATCATTTCCTGCAACGGCAGGACGTATACTATTCCAGCAATTACCTGAGAAACCCAGCTCAGTAACTTGAGCATTGCAATCGAGTTCATTTTGATGAGTAGCTATGTTGAAGTTAGGCGAGTTGTCACCGGCCCGTTTTTTTTTATTTGTCTCGAACATGCGAACGGTGTTCCCATCATGCCAATACCATGCATCACCGACCACTTTGGGTACGGATTTAGATGCGGTAACTTTGAAGGAGACGAAAGAGAAATCTTTCAGACTCTTCCCACGTGGTACTAGTTTTGTTATTTTCAGTAGAGATGAATGAATATTAACGATGTCATGAACGTGTCACTTCAAATCGTTTTCATTTTGTTCCGGGAAAAGTGCGATCACGTAGATAGACACCATGTAGTTGTCAGTCTGATCCTTTCTGGCAACCTTCAAAGAAGCTATGTTCGGCCTTGTACTGCAACCAGCTTCAAAACCAGTATTATCAACGAGAGGCTCGATGCGGGGCCGATTTGCTTCATCATGAAAGGCAATATTGTCAACGGTACGATTCAAGCGATGAGTTGGAATGGATTGGTTCGAAACGTGATACGTGATGGATCTCTCATGCAACGGAACAGTTGATGTTTGACATGGCAATATCCGCACCCGCTTGTTGAGACCGATCGAAAACATTTCCGTTGGATGAGCTATTGTGCAATTTATTTCATCAATAACTTCAAAAAACGACGTTTCACAGCAGGATCTCGAACGATTAATGCGATCCTCTAAAGTGTCGTCGAGGGTGAGACGATTCAGGACATGTAAGAAGGTTGATTGATGTGTTGGTTGGTTTCTCTTTTGTTTGCCGTAAATGGTCGTGTTAATTTGGCGGATATTATCCCCATACATTGCCGAGTATCCATTGAATCCGTCCGTATTAAAGGGTGTGTCACATCAAATTGCATCACGGAAAAACGCTGTAGAAATTTAATTTTTAGGAATTATATCTTCAGCTTTCGCTTATAATCAGATAAGACTGTATAGAATTCGTTGGCCATGCTTCACTGTCAATTTTTCGTAAATTTGGAAAAATGTCGTCGAACGAAAAAGAGCGTCGTGAATTAATCCTGTGCACTCATTTCGAGAATCCGGAGTTGTCACATCGGGACATCGGTAAGATGCTGGGAATCGTCCAATCCACGGTCAGCAGAGTACTAAAACGATACTTCGAGAACCTAACCATCGACCGAAATGTGAAGAACGGCAAAAATGGATGCTCCGTCAGTGAAAAAGATCACAAGCGCGTAGTTAAGCAGTTTAGACGTGATCCGAGAAGTTCGGTCCGGGATGTCGCCAATAAGCTGAATTTGTCAAGTTCATTCGTCCAGCGGACCAAGCAGCGAGAGGGCCTGCGTACATACAAGGTTCAGAAGGCTCCTAACCGCGACGAAAGGCAAAACATGGTGGGGAAGACGCGAGCCCGGAAGCTGTACACCGAAATGCTGACGAAGCCGCATTGCCTGGTAATGGACGACGAAACCTACGTCAAAGCGGACTTTCGTCAGCTGCCGGGCCTGTTGTTCTTCTCCGCAGAGGACAAATTCAGCGTTCCGGAGGAGATTCGCAAGCAGAAACTATCCAAATTTGCCAAAAAGTACATGGTGTGGCAAGCGATCTGCTCTTGCGGAAAGCGGAGCGCCCCCTTCGTGATGACCGGCACGGTAAATGGGCAGGTTTACCTTAAGGACAGAAGCGTGCCTACAGAAGCGCTTACTACCACTATAGAAGCAGCACGAGGGCCCGACCATCTTCTGGCCGGATCTCAATTCGTGCCACTATTCAAAGGACGTGTTGCAGTGGTACGAAGCCAACGGGGTCACCTTCGTGCCAAAGGAAATGAACCCGCCCAACGCGCCGGAGCTTCGCCCAATAGAGAAATATTGGGCGATTATGAAGCAGGCCCTCCGGAAGAACCCAAAAGTTGTCAAATCGGAGACGGACTTCAAGAGAAAATGGATTTCTGTTCAAAAAAAAAACTACAACCTGACGTTGTACAGAACCTTATGGACGGGGTAAAGAGGAAGGTGCAAGCACACGGGCTTGGGCTCGAAGTATGAATAAAAAGAAAATGCCAAAAGTTGTTTAATAGTTTTTATTTTACTGTCTAAAACTTTCAAAAGGATCGGTCTACTGGGCGAATTTCTACAGCGTTTTTTCCGTGATGCAATTTGATGTGACACACCCTTTAACAGCTCACGTAGAGCCTTTATTATTGTTTTTTCTCTGTCGTAAACGGCTGGCTCGAAATTCAAGCGACATGAATTGTAGAACCAAATGCTCATCCTGTTGCTTCGTTATGAAACAAATGAAATCGAAATTAATGAAATAACTGATGATTGAAAAAATCGCTTCGCATAGCAATTTTCTTCTTCTTCTTAAATGGCACGAGCGTTCCTAGAGGAACTTCGCCGTCTCAACGTAGTATTGCGTCATTTTTATTAGTACTTAGTTGAGATTTCTATGCCAAATAACACGCCTTGAATGCATTCTGAGTAGCAAGCTCTAGAATACGCGTGACCACAGTGCAAGTCGGAGGAAATTTCTTCGACGAAGAATTCCCCCGACGAGAACGGAAATCGAACTCAAACGTCCGGCATATTAGTGTAAGATGCATGTTGGGCTTAGTGTTACTTGATTCCTCCCTCTCACATCTGAAGTACTGGTTACACTATACCATATGTTGATACGACAGACGTCAAGTCTGACAGTACTGAATAGAGGATGTGGGTACATCAGCACTGGCGGGTGGGCATTCACCGCAGATTCTTGATGAGGTAGAGGCGTCCAATCCAGCTCATCATGATGCTCAGATCAGCTCAGCTCGTCTAAAAGAGCTGTTCTTTATGATGTATTCTCTTCAGCTCTGTTGTCAGTGTCGACGTCTGGTGGCGACTTTCAATTTGGGTCCCAAACTCGATAGTGTAATCTTTATCAGATTAGAAGGCACGAAGCCAGTTTTGAAATGTTAAAATTTAAATGAAATTTTTCACAGAATGTTATTAAATTACTTCAAACACGTATTCCTGACTCTTATTTAACCATTTGTTTTTCATTTCCGACATTTTTACTGAGACTTTTCATTACAATATAAAGTAGTCTTCAAAACCAATTTTCTTATGAGATTTTTTCACCGCCTGCAAACAAAGTGTTTTTCATCGAAATAGAATACCAATTTGATACACAGAAGTTAATTTTCATTCATTGTTTTAATTTCAAAAACGTGTTCATTCTGTCTGAAAGTCAATTCTTATTTTGGCGACCCCTAAACTAGTAAACAAAGCTCCATGCTGTCAACGCGAATATAACAGTTGGAAATACAAAAAACAAATAAAACTGAACTGATGTCATAACACGAAGAGCGAGTGGCGGTCAGTTCATTTGAATCTAACAGTTCATACTCTCTGCAATTCTACTGCTCTTTTCCGTCCTGCATCATTATCAAAGTGAGCTGAAGAGCTGTTTGTTTTTTTTGTGAGCTGTTCCTTGTCAACCCACTTCAAAGAGTCGATTCTTCGGAACAGCTCATAAGCGAATGGCACATCTCTATGATGAGGTAAGATGTGTTTTGTGAGCTCGTCTATATCCGCAATGGCGTGTGCTAGCTTCGTACTGTTTGGCCCTGCGTACCGTAGATATTTACAGTTAGGTGTGACGCTAATCACTCGGCCACGGGAGCACCTCGTAGCAACCTCTACCGTAATTGGAAAGATTGACTCAAAAAAGGTGTCTAGGTGTAATCGGAACGGCGTTGAAGTATGTTTGTATTTTAGCATTTTCTATATTAAAAGAAAATAATAAATATTGTAATGAGTTTTCTGATGACTGACAGAATACCCAATTGAACCTTGATACCTCCCTCATATTTTAGAACAGAATGTTTGAATTTGAATAAGAGCCATAGAAAGAACCGATTAAATCCGTATACTTTACATTTTATCATAAAATTTGGACAAAAACCTATCATTCGAAAGAGATCAACAATCTAGAGTAGCGTTGGACGAATCATAAGAGCCTAAACGGAGACTATGCTGGAAAAAAAGTTTACCTCAAACAATTGAGTGGTTTTTATTCTTGCACGGATTTTTCATATGACTCTCGTATCTGTTTAATATACTTCTTCCTCTCAATGTTTTGTTTCTTGCGATATAATTCATATTTTTTTCTGAGTGTAGTTACTCACAAAGAACTTGGTATCACTGAATCATAGTTTTTGAAGTTTAGCATTCGCGTTGACGGCGGAATGGTGTCGACATCTGGATACGACATTAGTTTGTATGAGACCAACTATTCCCTATGAGATTAGTCGGCCCTAAGACAGTTTTAAATTACTAAAATTTGTATGATTTTTTTTCTTTGCGTTATTTACTTATTAGAAGTTCGTTGTTCTGACCCTAATTTAAACTATTTTCTATGAATTTTCAGATATTTTCACCAAAACTTACCATTATAATATAAAATCATCTCTAGACTCAATTTTTATATGATATTTTTCCACTACTTGCAAGCGAAAGTAATTTTCATTTACATAGAGTACTAATTTGATTTTGGAAAAAAAAATTCATTCATAATTTTCATTTTAAAAGTATGTTCATTTCTTCTGCAAACCGATATTGTCATGCCTACTCCCCCATTTCGTAATACGAAGCTCAATGCCGTCAACGCGGATGATGGTTTATTTACATGTAAAGTAACATGTATGTAAATAATGAGTAATGTGTTATTGTTGTAGTTTTTAATACCCCGTTTAACAACATTTGATAGAGATCGAGGTATTCACAATATTACAAACAAAACCACCAGTGATTATTGAGTCAAAACTTATATGTTTTACTCATACTGCACATATTATTCAGTTGAAAATGTCGCTATATAAGTTGAGGTACGTGAACGATTAGTAATTGTTGAATCGAATTGTTTTCAATTAACTTTCACCTTCCTCTCTTCATAGAGTTGCTGGTCTAGAAGATATTTTACAACAAGATGTAATTGACATGAAATTGCTGAGAGAATTTTGTTTCAACGGTAATAGTGTGCTAATGCCATATGTGCTTGATACGCCCCTTGTAATTTATTCATGCTTTCGAACGTTCTGCAGGCATTCCCGATTGCAGTAGTCTACGTTCCTTATGTTGGAAATTATTGTTAGGATACTTAGGACCCAAGAGAGAAACCTGGTCCGCTACCTTTGTCAAAAAACGTGAACTATATAAACAATTCATAGGTTCGTCAGACAATAATTATTGTTTTAGAAATAATATAGTATCTTTCCAGATGAGATGGTAATCCCACCAGGGGAACAGAATGGATCAGGTTTGGTAGATCACCCTTTGAGCGATGGTCCCGAGAGCAATTGGAACACATTTTTCAAAGATAACGAAGTTCTGTTACAGATCGATAAGGATGTTAGAAGACTGTGTCCGGACATATCGTTTTTTCAACAGGTATAGCACATAGGATTTAAGAAATATTTTTGTTTTATCCATTGAGATAGCCAACCATGCAGTGTTTATATTAGCAGACACGTTTTAAGCATTATTTTTACGCAGAAAATGTAGCGGCTTAACTTCTAATATTATTTTAAGGCAACAGAGTTCCCCTGTCCCTCGGTTGTAAACAGAGAACGAAAACTTCATGTAAGAGTTGCTCCAACTACACTAAGTTCCGCCAACGTAGAGAGGAAAGGTTTAGGCATGACAAAGGTTAGTACTAGATATGATCATCCTTCAATAAACTAACAATTATTCCACGAACACTTCATCATTACTAATTAATTTTGCATGCGTCTTTCGCGGAACATTTAGCAAGTAAGTTTAAAATTTGCAACGAAATATTTCAACTTTTGAGGTATTCTTCGAACAGATCAATTTAATAACGAAACGAGCCACCGAAAGCTACGAAGCAATGGACGAAGGAAGAGAAGCCCACTGGGAGGTGGTGGAACGGATTCTCTTCATTTATGCCAAGCTGAATCCTGGACAAGGTTATGTGCAAGGCATGAATGAAATAATTGGTCCAATCTATTATGTGATGGCATCCGATCCCAACATTGCATATCGACAATACGCTGAAGCTGACTGTTTTTTCTGCTTCACTGCCTTGATGGGTGAGATTAGAGATTTTTTCATAAAAACTCTAGATGAATCCGAAGGCGGCATAAAAGGAATGATGGCAAGACTGTCGAACATGTTGAAGGAGAAAGATGGCGAAGTGTGGACAAAACTAAAAGACCAGGAATTATATCCGCAGTATTACAGCTTTAGATGGTTAACCCTTTTGCTCTCGCAAGAATTTCCACTGCCTGATGTTCTTCGAATTTGGGATTCAGTCTTCGCTGACGAAAAGCGTTATGATTTTCTCGTTAAAATATGTTGTGCTATGATAGTGTAAGAACTTTATGTTTTTTAATTTTAGATTGACATTAAATTATTGATACATTTTCAGGTTACTCCGAGAACAAATACTTGTGAATGACTTCGCGAACAACGTCAAACTATTGCAAAACTTTCCACCAATGGACGTTAAAGTGATACTCAAAAAAGCTACTAGCTTCGATTAGATGTATTTTTCCTACACTTCATGCCATAAAATATTGCGACTTTTTACTTTAGGAATCATGCAGATTCATTCACTGAAAAAACAACCCATTTACAAGCTGTATTGTGAAGAGTCTCATTGTAAATTTACTACTCTCATATTTTTATATGTATGTTATAACCATGAAAAAAATAAAAAAGCAATTTTAAACTCAATCATAACACAGACTTTTAACAGTACAGAAGCCAATCAACTTAAACATGTTCTATTATTTGCATAAAAATATGGTACCTATTGACATAGCAAATGTCAGCTTTGAAGTGAATTTTTGTATGATTATTGAAGAAGCTTTTGTATAAAAAGAAAGTTTGCCATTCGCATTCGTCACGGAAACGAATGAATCGAAAAATTTGGTGAAAACGAAATGAACGACACGCCATTGAACTTTCTTTTACGAGTTAGTGAAACGTCAAAGATAGTAATGGGTTTTAGGCAGAAAGAACACTTTTTGAATAGAAATTATGAATAAAAATTAACTTCTTCGAATCAAATTAGTGTTCAATGTGAATGAAAAACTTTGTTTTCTTCATGTGGTATAATAATCTCTCATAAGTTTTAGTGGGAATATCAAAAATTTTACAGAAAAAAGGGTAAAGTTAGGTAAGAAAAACCTGCTTAAAGTAAATAAATAACGCCAAGTAAAAAACTGCCTTCGAGCAGGCAAATCTGCAAGAGGGTTGCATGCCTTGTTAAAAACTAATTTCGTATCCAGATGTCGACACCGCACCGTTGTCATCGCGGATGCATTTCATTTCATTTGCACTGTGAAGTGTATACGGAATAAGGCCCTTGGAATCTCCGTTAACGGAGAAAAGTAGAAGAACCATTCGTCAATGGTAATCAACGAAATTTGAAGATATTATGGCATATTTGAAACGAAGCGTTTAGTAAGGACACCTTATACGCCTTCATGTAGACATCAAATATGTACCATAATATGGTGATACACTATAAAACCACCATAACGGTGGTTATAGAACGTTATTTCACAATAACGCTTCATTGGAAACAATTTCGAATTCAGCAATATTTTTTATTAGTTGGATAATTATTTCCATTCAATCTTGAATGCGGATATACTGTGTCGGCATCTGGTGGAGATATCCATTCAGGGAGGTGAATCCAATCCATCGGATTGGTAGGCTACAAGGCAGTTTCAGCCCATTATAAGGCCGTGGCAACTCCACTTGACACAAAAATAGAAGAACAGGGTGCGAAATCGAAAATTTTAAGTGGATTTTGACAAGCTGTTACTTCGTGAAAAATCATCGTTCGTAACGTAAATAAAATGTTACTTTTACGAAAAAAAAATCTATTCCAATTTTTTTACATCGATATATCCAAAAAACATATCCAAAATCAGCATGTAACAGATAACCTAACGGAATCCTACGTCAACTATTCCGTCGTGTCTCGGACACAACCCTGCTGTGACTTTTTTCAACTGTTTAATTGTTTTTTTTATCAAAAGTAAATATGTGTTCTTACTCTGGAGAACATATATTTACCTTTGTTTTTTGAATTATGCTCTCTGGAGTTTGATAGGTTTGGAGTCGATTCCTTGCCTGGTTTCCACGACCCCATAAAGGGTTAAATGATTAAATTCAATATAAAGTTTTGATGAAACAATTTTTGTTCAGAATTTTTCTCTCCACTTGCATAAATATGTGTTACTCTATTGCCTAGTATACATTTTCAATAATAAAAAGTTAAGTTAATGCCAACAATAGGCTACTTGACTTGGCCTTTGTCAGTGACAGCAGTGAAGTTGAACTGGTCGAAGCGTACATTGGACGGCCGACATACGATAGAAGCAGACAGAGATTTCGATTTCAATCAATGCAATTACGATGCCGTCATCGTGGATTGACGTTCGCTATACTGGGCTGAAATTCTTCACGGCTTAAACGTCAACGTATCATAAGCACACATAAGCAGTACCAATCGTCGCCTGTTGAACCCTGTTGAACCATCAACCGTGGTGGAATATTGAGCTTCGACGTCGACGCAATGTTCTCCGTAAAGCTTGACGCCGTTTTTTGCGTCACCGAAACGCGCACAATCGGACCGAACTTAGGAGGCTGGAGCCTGATTACGACAAATGTGTATCTTCATCTATCCGTGAGTACATCTTTGAAATCCAAAAGGAGGTCAAGGCAAATTCCTTCTCTTTCTGGAGATTCTTCAGGAGTCGGAAAGACGTATAGTCCATTCCGTCGGTAACGTCCTTTGATCAAAGGAACAGTGACAATATCGACCACTCAGTCGAACTCTTCGCTTCTTTTTCAAAACCGTCTATAACGCTGATTTCCCCCAGCAGGGCTCGGCATAGTCATAGTCAACTGAGGATAGTCAGCGTACTATCTGACTGACTATATCCGTATTCAGTTGGAAATGACTTTTGGCTTCTTCACTCAGTTTCTCCGCCCAAACGACTAAACAGTCAGTCGGGCGTTTAGTCGCTATCTCCCTCTACCGACTCGACTATATCATTTCATTTTTCCCAGTCAAATTGACTTCATTGCATTTTGAAGTGACTTCCCCCAAAACGAATTCGTTTCTCTCTCTCCCATGTATAAACGTATGCATGCATCGATGTTTGAGTTCAGGTCAAACATACGCTACAAGTGACATATGCTACATGTGAGCTAGATTTTTTTGTATCGTACACAAAAATTACTCACACGTATAAAATAGCGTGCAGTATGTGTGCGCTATTTTGCACGCTATTTCCTAATACTAACGCGAGGACCTTTATAGCATACCTGATAACTGTCTATGTTCGTTAGTTTGAGTTCACGATGGGTAGACAATAAACCGTTCATTAATGGGGTAACTACTTTTTTGCATCAGAAATCAAGTTTTCGTTCCTCTTTATATGGACGTAAAAATAAGATTGCGTACGCGGGTAACAATTTCGTTCTTAGGGGGGGTATAAATGTGGATTGAAGTCAGTTGAATGAAGAGGCAGATTTGTATTCATTAGTCGCGTCAGTTAGAATGATCACTGAATAACCACATCAGCCATCCTCGTCATCAACGCCAGTTAATTCATTTTCTAGTCAATTCACTTTATGTTGACGGCGACTTCCGAAGCAGTTCCGACTAGAAGCTACTGAGAGTAGAGTCGGTCTTAATTTTTTAATTTCGAAAATTTCGGGCCCTGCCCGCCAGACTCCCATGAATTGTTGAACTTATTGCAGTCGTACAATATAAACTTTCCGTGTTCAACTCTCACGGTAGCAGACGTTGTCAGTGAAATCTGTTGACCCAGCCAAAGGTCCGATAAATGTTTCTATGGTGTTTAAACGTTTCTATGGCTCCTCCCACCTCTCTAAGGGGAGGCTACCATACAAATGAAACACAAATTTCTGTATAACTCGGGAACCAATCAAGCAAATGGAGCCAAATTTTTACACATACACATATTTCAACCAAACATGACAATTGAAAATTTTCGGAAACCTCTGAATGAAAATGGGAAAATTAGGAAAAATAAATTTGCATATGTTCTACAATTACAAGCTTTGTTAGTCCATTCGATGTTTGCGCCAACGAAACTGATCAGTGGTAAGTGGAAATGGATTTTAATGTGATAAAACGCAGATCGCCGAATGTGTTGATAAGAGCAAAATTCGAGAAAGGAATTGTTCGATTTAGGGCTGTCTTTATTATATCATATTTTCTGTATCAAACATTTATTCCATATAACGAAGTGACGAACCAGCCAAATGAGTTGAAAGTCACTAAAATACAGATAAAAAAAAAAAAAAAAAAAAAAGTGGTTGAAGACTTTTAACAGTACAGGAGCCAATCAACTTAAACATGTTCTATTATTTGCATAAAAATATGGTACCTATTGACATAGCAAATGTCAGCTTTGAAGTGAATTTTTGTATGATTATTGAAGAAGCTTTTGTATAAAAAGAAAGTTTGCCATTCGCATTCGTCACCGACACAGTATGAAAAATCTTGAACGAGAATTGTGTCTGAAAATAATCTGATATTATAATAACAAGTTTTGGTAGAAGCTCTAGGTTGGGTTGCGGTTTCCCATACAAATGAAACACAAATTTCTGCATACCTCAAGAACTAATTAAGCAAATGGACCTAATTTGACATGTGAAGGTTTCAGGGGGCAATAAATGTTTCTATGGCTGCTCGAGACCTCACCCCCCCCTCTATAATAGGGACCTGCCATACAAATTAAACACAAATTTCCGCATAACTCGAGAACTAATCAAACAAAGTGGTATGGGTAAAACTCGAGGAACGAATCTTCCGATTTGGGATGTCATCATTTTATTATATTTTTTGTTTCAAACATGTATTCCATGTAAGGGAGAAACATGTTATTTGCAAGTGATTGAAAAATCGAGAGCAAGAATTGTGTCTGAAAATAACTTGATATTTTGTAGAAGTACTAGGAAATTTCTAGTAAAAGGAATTTGTAAGGGTCAACATTAATTAATGGACAGTTCTGTGACTGGAACCATGAACGTTCGCTTAGCAACAAAACGTGAATGTTTCAAGGTATTGATTACAAAAAATGAGTGGGTTATATCTATGATATAACCGCAAGGTTGACGTGGGACTACCTTAGCTGAGCAATCGTTTGTTTGTATTGATTAAATTCTTGATTGATTGAAACAGTTTCCGAATTCAATTGAATTCAATATATTTGCTTTGTGAGTAAAAAGATTGAACAAATGCCATGTGAGGTTAATGCATCCATTGTGATAGATTATGTTCTTCGTTACAAGTAAATTTAATGACAGCCCTCTTTTATGTTTGGCGTGATACCAAGGGCAAGATATGTGAACAGAAGAATTATCAAACGATTATTTTATTTTACATTTCCCTCTGAAGTTTGCATCTCTCAAGTATACGTACTTCTCGAACCGCGAATTTGCTTGAAACTTGAAAGTTCATTCGCCTCTAGTGTCTGCACGATTTTCCCTGGTTCCTAAGTTTAGAAGGTCGTGGTAAGGAAACATATTCCAGGCAAGCGAGTACAAAAGTACTCGCAGTTTGCATTTATTTGCAATGCCGATTTCCCCAGAAAACATAGATTAGAAGTCTGTGGGGTGGAAACACATTTCAACCGGAACAAAAATACCCCCGACTTGCATGATTGTCAATTTCCCCACGCTACATGGATTTGATGTCTGTGTTAGGGAAACACATTTCAGTTGGAACAAAAATATACCCGACTTGCATGAATTTGCAATGTCAATTTCCCCACGCTACATGGGATTTTAAGTTTGTGTTAGGGAAACACAAACACATTGAATGCCCTACTTTCATCTGTTTGCAATGCCGATTTCTTTAACGCTGCGAGGCTTTGAAGTTTGTGTTAGGGAACATTTTTCGGCGAGAACAAAAGTTCCCCTACTTTCATGTATTTGCAATGCCGATTTCCCCAAGGCTGTTTGATTTTGATGGCTGTGTTGGGGAACCGTATATCGGGTCAATCAAAACGAGGCAGTCAAGGCGTTTAGATAACGCTTAACATTTTACAGTTATTGAATTGTTTTTCTGATGAAAAATAACATTTTATTAATTGCGATAGATGCGTAGAAATATTCCCTATCAATTGATGCAAACATCTTTCCGATCCGGTAAGGAATGTTCGAGTTATAAGCATTCGAAATTTTTCATTTTTTCCTGCATGTTCTATGTTTAGGTTTTCATTTTACCCCCCATATGTTTCGGTTAGACGTAGTCCCACGTCAAAAAATCCATTTTGGGCGAGATGAAGTTGGCCGGGTCAGCTAGTAAATAAATAAAATAATTTTCATTCATATTTTTATTTAAGAAGCTGTTCATTCCTCCTGGAATTTTTTTTTGTGTTATTGTCGCTTCTCAAACTCGAAGTGGATCGAGTGGATCGTCAAAGCGATTTCTATAGTAATTTTATAATACTTTCCACAATTCGTCAGTGAGGTAGTAGGTTCTTGATCTATCAAAAGAAAAAAAAATTAGAGATTTTGAACAATGATAAAAATCAATTCAAATGCAATTATACACACAATCACAGTTCTATGTCAAGATCCCGTCCGTGCCCCTAGGCCCAACCAAGGCGCTTATATCAATGTATAACAGGTGAAGCAACATCATCACTTCAATAAGAAGGGTATCACGGTTTGTGGAGCGAGGGTTGTTTGTTTTGTTATTGCTAGGATACGCCATTATTGCATTTTCACATGCGAGAGTAGTGGATGAACTGGATGAGAATGAAATTCTACAAAATCATCCCTTCTTTTTCCGAACATAGTAGGCATCGTTCGAATAAGCGTCGTGGCAGTTTGTAGAGAGCTGCCGGCAGCTGTTTGTAAACAATACCGACAGCAATTCCAATATGGCTGAAAGTGCATTTCATATGATTGTTTCACCTGGTATATATAGAGGCGCCTTGGGCCCAACCCCATCAACTTTCCAGTTCTTTATTGCGTTCAAGGCGCGTAGAAGTATAACCTAAGGTGGGCCAACTTGCTAAAACCACTCTTCCATCTTGGAAATCTACTGTGTTTTGTTTGTAAACAAAACACAATACGCTTGTGCCGGAGCTCGCTCGTGATCAGTCTGTCTCTTTCACGCTTCAAGGAAATAATTCCCCTTCTGCTTTCTTCCGTTCTGTTTTCATATACCGCTCCCCTAACCAACTTAGTGACGAAACGGCCTCACCTAGTACCATAGACCCGTTTTGCTTGTAAACAATATTTGGTTGACAGATGTCGACGATCTAGCGAAAATCTGCTGTTGTCATTGACTATTTATAGCACCTTGAGTCATCTTGTGGAAACGGAACGAATGAAGTTGCACTCTCTAGTTCGTTCTTAAATTCCTATAATGTTGTGATTTTCCAAATCTGATAAATGTGGAATTTAGTTTAGAAAACGTTTAACCTAATGCAATCAATAACTCAAAATTTCTAATTTCACTCTGACTCAACACGACCATATATCACATGCTTTTGATCCCACTAAATACAGAACATTGTTTCCGTCCATAACAATTTGTATGCACAGTCGATTTGGAAGATTATCCAGGATTTAGCCATTATCTTTGAAGCTTCGGATTTTGAAATAATTGTTCCGATAAGCAATCGAGGTGAGACGCTATCAAATCTGATATGAAAAGACGGTAACATTTAGACGGGTATTGATTCAAATTCTAGGAGTTTGTTGCAATGTACACGGCAGATACCGCAAAGCAAATCTCCAAACCAAGCGCTTTTTCGCACCACGCGGCAAAGGTATATGGAATCACGTAAATTTCGGAACATTCTGACCTGACCCGAAGGAGCTTGAAGATGGTGTCGCTAATTTGCACCGACACATGTCGGTTGACTATGCTAGAGAAGACGTCGTTACAATTAAGAGGCATTCTTATTTTTTGACTCCGACTTTATTTTGTTCGATATATTCAATGTATAGATATCGTTCTCTTCTATAATTAAATATATAATACATTTTCATTTGGATGCAACATATTAACTTTAATAAGTCTTTTGATGTTATTCTCGAACATATGCATTTATTATTCTATTGTTTTCCCTTGCAAATGTTATCCCAGCAAAGTTTGAACGATGCGTGTATATATTCGAACAATTCTAGATATTTTGAAAACATTGTTTGATTTCAACACATTGTTGTAGCCGTTTGATTCAGAATCACTATTTGTTTGGCTAGATCAGGTCCATTGTACTGCAAAGTCGTATAAGTGTAAACAGTGATCAGAAATCATTGTCATACAGAAGATGTTACGAAACTATTGGAGCAATTCTTAATTACCGCAAACCGCATTAGTTTGAAATACTTTCCGCTAGCACTCGGAGGAATGTTTTCAGCTATAAGATTTCATAATTATTTTTTTCCTGCTTTTACGTGCTGCATCGAAACAGTGTGCTTACTAGAGAAGTGTTCAAAATATGAAGGGCAATTGACTAAGAAATAACATGGTGTGATTGAGCAAATTCCTAAGCAATAGTTCATTCACTATGTTTGGTATAGGGCGTTGAAGAATAACGTTGCAACTATCGAATATACTGTGTAAATTGAACACCGTGATGTTTGTTATGTAATTCAGTTGTTGTTATCCAATAATACAATATGTTGTTTATTAATTTCCTCTCATATTCATAATGTTAGTTCGAAGAGAGTTTCAGATTTTTCGGAGGAACGATTGAATGTTTGTATACAGATCGGTTAAATATGAGCAGTCGTGTAAAACTTTAGTACAATATAGAGTTCATAGTATACTGATAAATACTATAGGTTAAAACAGTTCTTTATCTGACATATATATATAGATTGAATTTATAACATTTGTGCATTGTTGGTTTCACCGAGTGTGCATTTTTGGTTCTTGATTATATGGCTCTATTATGAATTTGTTATTCTAAGGAATAGGTGGGATTAAGTAGCGCTATATCTAAAAAGGAAACTATAGACACAGTGATGGTTTGGATGACTTGGAACCTGCAGAGGCCTTGTTGGGGGGCGTATAATCATGTTTTTTTATCAGATAACAAAAACAGGAAATTAGAGCGACATTGTATGAGTCAGAACGCGAGAGACGAGCTTCAGTTTGAAAGTAGCCTCAGCCACCAGGTTTTTTTTTCTCGAAAATACCTATGGAATCTTTTGAGATGAAATAAAACAGGAAGTAGAAGTGGTTTGTTTCTCATCAACTTATGACAATGAATGTATATAATCTCGAACAATGTCTTTCTTTATTTTTTTTTGCGTTACATTCAATTTGCCTGGCTACATCAGAAATAATCGTTGTTATCCTTACTAGGAAGAGCAAACGTGTCAGCGAATTGTCTGGTATATATGGCGCTCATCAAAGATGGGAATAGATATTGCCATGCTAACCATCAATAGCTGACTAGGGGAGGATTATTCAAATTGAAATAATGATTTTTCTCGATTGTACTCTGTTTGCAGTTACCAAATCATTTAACAATTTCACATGTGATATGAAACAATTTCTATAACGATTTACATTGCTCACATATCTACACACAGCGTGCGACACAGTTTGCACTGCTGTTATAACAAAGACGAAGACGATATACTTGTTATGAGAATTTATGTATTGCTACATTTCCAATTTTCAAGACAATCTTCTGAGACTCAAATATATCCTAACTCTATATACATTGACCACTGATTCAAGCATTGGCGATATTGGCATTTAAAAATCGTCAGCTTGTTACCTTTGTTATTCCTAAATTAGTCACACTTCTTGTAATCCCTTGTTGCTACCATAAACTAATATAATTTTTAAAACAATAACTATGTCACTCATGTACACAAACTACGAAGGATTAGTTCACATAGAACAGTGAACGAGATCACAAAATCGTAGTGATTTGTGCCGATCCTGTAATGTAATTTCCATCGTAGCTGGTAATGCAAGTAATTCTCTCGGGGACGATATCCTCGAAGTCTCGGCTGCCTTGGTGAGACTTTTCATCGCGCCTTTCGTTGCCACTGCGGTGGCTGGACGAGTAGCTGGCTTCCCGACCAATTGAGTTTGAATTTCGATCCCGTGAAGCAAGAGATCCTCCACCCTGGTGGTGCGGGTGGTGATGGTGGTGGTGGTGGTGGTACGACGACGGCACAGGATGATGCCCAGCTCCCGGTTGCTAAGTGTGGGCAGAGTGGGAGTGTGCCACTGATATAGAGGTAGTCATGGCGAATGTACCGTCCTCTTTATGCCGTTTATCTAGCGAATCGTACCACGGAAACTCGCAACACAAGATGAACTTCAACGCTCGTGGAACCTCGGAGTAGATCGCCGGTGGGATTGGTATCAGAGGTGATGTGCATGCCTTATATCTCCGATATTCAAGATCGCTGCAAAATACAACCGAGTTTTTTTTTATCCCAAACTGAACTGAATTTGTGCAACTGAAACTTACTCTCGATATTTCTCATCCGCCGATCGCTCTCGCACGGGGATACCTGACAGGAAAAGGATGATCAGGGTGGTGAAAATAGGTGACATAATTGCCACCCATTCGATGCCGTCGATAACGTTTAGTGAGATGACGAAAATTCCCCACCAAATAACAATCTCACCGAAATAATTTGGATGCCTTGACATTCTCCAAAGACCTGCGAAAAAAAAAAATTTAAAAATGCACAAATGAGCGAAAGGATCGTTCTTATGCCTTATGTTAAAAGTTAAACGGTTTCTTTGTGGTTAAACATAATAATAATACAGATAATGTACTCAAAGCTAGAAAATAATTAGGCAAGTAGCCGTTAGCAGTTATCATACCCCTTCCTTCATTAATCAAGGACTTTGATGAAACTAAAATAAAATCGCGGGACTATGGGATTTATTTATTTATTTGTCAATTCATCAACGGGCTGTAAGGGCCCCAATGATGTGCTTAAGGATATATAAAATTCTAAATCTACATTTAAATCTAAACAAGAATCAAATGACATCGTGTTACAACTGATTACATCAAATTACAGTCATCACATATTAAAGATACACTTAAAAACAATAATCACGTGACTGTTTGTTCAGTAAAAAAAGAGCTAAATCTCCGACGAAGAAGCGTTCGGGATAAATGGTAATCGAACAGCTGGGCTACCCTGTTGAAAAGTCTTTGTAGACCATTTAATCCACCGAACATGCCGTAGTTTGTACGTAGGGCGGGCAATCGTAACATCAAGTTATTTCGGAGAGCCCGAGGTCGAACGTTGAAATTAATTTTTTCCAGAAGACCGGGACAATCGATGCGTCCTTGTAAGGTATCAGCTATCATCAAAGCCCTGGCTGTGTCTCTACGAACCGACAAAGTTTCCAAGCTGATCAGCTGACATCGACTCTGGTAACTCGGTAATCGGAGGGGGTCAGTCCACGGCAATCTACGCAGAGCATATCTTATAAACCTTCGTTGAACTGATTCGATCCTTTCGACACCGTTGCTGTAGTGTGGAGTCCAAACAGCTGCACCATACTCTAAGATGGAGCGAGTGAGGGAGCAGTAGAGGGACTTCAGACAGTAGATGTCGGTAAAACTTTTAGCAATCCTGAAGATGAACCCCAGAGTTCTGGATGCTTTATTCACCATGTATGTGATGTGCGGTTTGAAAGAGAGTTGCACGTCTAAAATGACACCCAGGTCCTTGACTTCGCTGACACGCTCAATTTCCGTGCCGAACAGGACATAGTTGTGCAATATGGTCTGTCTCGTGCGCGAAAACGAGATGACAGAACATTTAGCGGGGTTAACCTCCATTCGGTTTAGAATACACCAATCGGCAAAAGCATCCATCTGTCGTTGAAGGAAGCGACAATCTTCAATCGAGCTGACCTGAAGGTAAATTTTTAAATCGTCAGCATATGATAGCCGTGGACCTTCAATTACCAGATTTACGTCATTAAAGTATATCAGAAATATCAAGGGGCCCAGATGGCTACCTTGTGGTATACCAGACGTAGCAGCGAAAAAAGGGGATTGGCAATCACCTATAACGACGGCTAGTCGACGGCCAGTGAGGTATGATTGAAACCATTGTAGAAGGTTGCCGTTAATCCCAAGCCTGTCCAGTTTGGCGACAGCTATACTGTGGTTTAATCTATCGAAGGCTGCAGTCAGATCCGTATAAATAGCGTCCGTTTGGGCGTGCTTCAACATGCTGTCGGTAATGTAAGAAGTGAGGCACAGTAAATTTGTGGTGGTGGAGCGGCCCGTCATGAATCCGTGTTGGTCAGTACTTATGTACGGTTTGCTGAGAGCGTCTAGCGGTTCCAAAATAACGAGCTCAAATAGTTTTGCCAAAGCGCAAAGCGAAGTGATGCCGCGATAATTGTTAATATCTCGATTGATTGATTGGGATTGTAATGTATAATATATAATACAAATCTTAGAAAATTTCCGATTCGATGGGTTGCAAATCGTTAAAATCTGTTCGCAGCAAAAATAGTTATTAACGTTAACTTTATTTCATAAAAACGTGACCTGTTGCTGATTTGGCACCCTTAATGTAATACGTAGTCCTACGTCAAAAAACTCCCATGTTTGGACTTATTTTTGAAATTCACATAGACGGCGTTAGCCCGTAACACCAACGATCCACCGATTTTCCGAACCACCGTCTTTGGATTCCAACACCATCAAGTTCACTGTAGCTCTTCTATTCACTCCTCCAGTTGCCTGCACATTTGCCTACTGGAATCTTCCGCCCTTGACAGCAAAAATCTTTTCTGCTTTTCTTCTTGTCAAAATTCTTCCGCTCCTTCTCGTCCGGGATAGAAACTAGATCATCCACTTGCAGATCTTTTTAATCTTCGAACCACTGATTTATCCAGCCAACAAGCTAGCGAGCCAGACGTCTGCGCACTGAGCTGTTTCATGCAAGAAGTGGTTGGGATTCCATCTCAGCCGACTCCTGTGGCAAGTAGGACAACGACCCCGTGGTGATGATGTTCTCCGCTACGCTCAACGTTGTCAGTAGGATCTCATCGGTACGTTTTATCCCATTCGGACAATGCGTTCCCATATGTAACCCATGTGCGGTGCTTCGGGCGGATTCGCTGAAGTTCGTAGAAAACAGTCTTCTGGTTTCCGTGAGCATAATTCTCATGATGATGTTGAATTAATTACTGACTGGCATTGTGATTCTGGCTGAGAAAGATCGGGTAGTTTTCATCAAACGGCAGTTTGTTCGATGCTTCCATCCTACCGCCTAATCATTCCCCATTTCCATCCAACACGGGTATCAGCTCATGCAATACGTACGTCTCTTCCGTCATAATCGAGGCCTGGTCGGTTTTTCTGTTTTGATTTTTTACCATATTTCTTTTGTTCTTCACTTGTACGGCCATCTTATACAAATAAAAACGTGCTTTTTCATTGCTCGTAATATTCTAGAATTTAAGATTCACAAAGAGTTATTACCGCTCAAACGTAACGCTCTCATTTAACAAATTTTAAACATACACCCCAGTAAAGATTCAAATATGATGTGATCCAAAAATACAGAGGTACTCTTCACCAGATGGTATCCAGTCGACGCGGTGCCTCTATCGAACAAAATTGCACCATACTGTGCAATATCTATCTTTCATTCTTCCTAAGAATCGAGTGAAATGATTGACATCAGCATCAAGAAAGACTGGGTCAAGACGGCATGAATAATGAGGATGATTATGTTTTGAATTATAGAGGCTTTGAAATTAATTAGTTCATTCGCCTCTATACTTGAAAAGATCCAATTTGGAAAACTAAACTAAATATTCGACCTTGAGAAAGATCATTTCGAATGCCCTGCTGTAGTCTAATCGGTTGCTAGATGACAGATGAATTGTGAATACTTCAATTTTAAACCGTAAATGTCTTGTTTATACTCAATGGATAGAATATGTTGCAATATTTGCTCTATCCACATTGTCCGTAGAACGAATGCTGCATTTGCATTTCAAGCTACCGATTTACGCTCGTCTGATTGGCAGTGATATTTAAATATTTAAATAAAACATGTCTCCATATCTAAAATCCCTGTTCATATCATATAAAAAGTGACACAAACAAGTCTTCCCAGTCTGCCATAGTGAAACAATGAATTGAGTGCAATGACTCGTCTTGTAGAATAGGGCCCGTGATTGAATAAGTATGGTGTGTCTACCCATAAAAAATATGCTTCCGATTTTCCCTGAAAATCGACAGAGACTATCCGAACAACTCAATATCACTAAAACGTAAACAGTTCAGTGTACAATAAAATATCTTACCATCGTTACAAAATTTTCCCTGATTAATTGGATCCTGGCGGAATGAAAACTTCTGCAAATCAGCGTACGTTTCTGCCAGTAATCCCGTGATGAACATACCGGTACCAGCTGAATCCAGTGTTGTCATCGTTCTGGGGGCATGCGGAATTGAGTGTCGGGGTGAATTGATGATTATTACCGGCAGAGAAACCACAAACACCCAGACTGCCTGTGAAAGAAGAGAATTTTATCAGCGTTTGAGAATGAAGCATCCGCGAGGAAGAATAACAGTTAGTCGGTAACGATAAAAGTTAGTTTCGCATATAATTCGTTTTGGATGAATAAATCATAATCAATCAATCGGTGAAGAGAATAGTACGCCTAGGGAACAATGTCTTACTTATTCAACTAGCAAATGTTGTTACAATTGAACGGAGAATAGAAAAGGGAGTGGGTCATACCTTAACGAAATGATAAATAATTGAGGGTTATCCAATTTGTGGATCATAAATATAACTTTAAATTCTCACTGCAGTTAAACGTGGATGTCATCAAACATGTTATTTGTACAGTCTCGAGTTTGCTCTTGTCTTAAATATACCATCTATCGTTTGAAAACCGAACAATTTATAATACTTGTAAATTTTTTGACATGAGCGGTCGTTGTCCTGCTTCATTTTGTTCCGAGATTTGGTGATGACAATTGACCGTCCAAACCGCACTGAACTTTATATTGCAAAAGATCTCGTGCAGGCGGACAATCTGTAACTTCCTGTCCGTTACTCGTGAGTGACTATGAGTGTCTAGCTCAAAGAGCACGATGAGAAAACCACAGGGTCATTCTCCCAGCACTCACCGGCAGCATCAAGCTGTCAATCGGGAGCTCGGGTTTAATTTCCTAAAAGTGTTATACACACGCAACAAGGGACAGAACCCTCAGCCGTTTTCCAACTTCCTCAAAGGCTGACGATGGTACACGCTTCCTACCAAACTAGAGCGGGCGAGGCCTGACAACTCCTTTTGAGTTCGGGAAAACGACAAACAGAAATACGGAAATATGTGTACAAACGAAAATTTATGTAAACAAAACTTTTAATTTATTACACGTGTATTATGTTTGTAGTGGCGTACTATATAAATTCTATGTGTAAATACTTCTTTTACTTTCAATTTAATTCTAAACATATACTTTTCTATGTGTTTTGATATACTTTACTATTTGTGACGTCACAGTTTATGGTTTTGTATACTTGCGCAATCGTTATGTATTTGAGCAATGTGGTGTGGTCCTTAATTTGGTGTGATACGTTGTTTATCCATATCCTTGTGTGAATATGTCTTCCTGTTTCGTCATCTGGGACACGTCTGTCCAGGTTTGATTGTCCTTCGCAATCGGTTGTAAAAGTTGCGGTTGGAGTGCTCGGTCTTGCTGTAAGCCAATCGCTTGAGTTTGTTGGTGGTTCTCTACACTTTCTGCCTAGAAAGCTGTGGTTGATGCCTACTTTGGAGAAGACATAAAAAAAGCCCACTGTGCGGACCTGCACAGTTGAGGGTTAGCACTGTATCGATCGAAGACCACCACCACTCGCCCACCACATGCTCGTTTTATTTTACTTTACCTTGTTTTCAGTTTTTTTTCTTTTTCAGGTTTTCCAGGTAAGTGTATAATTAATTATTTTTCAGGTTCCTATTTCTATAAAAAAAACCTATATTATGTAGTATCTTCTATCTTTCACTACTATTCTGACAAACCTTTTTTTCACAAACTCAATTATTCTACAATTCCTTCCACCAACGGTTTCTTTTTTTCTTTTATGCCTACAACAAAAATTCATGAATACACATATTACACAAAATACAAAAATTAAATTACTACACACGACACGCACTTCTACTCCCGTTCATAGTTCTAGCCAGAAAGACTGACCATCGCCATTAGCCGAGTGTTCAAGCCTATTGTTGGAGGGAAGCGGAAAAAACCCAACTCCGACAATGGGTTTGTACCTTCGCTATCTGGCTGAGAGCCCTGCCTAGTGAGCGGTGTGTAGAACACTTCAAATGCGGTTCTTACTACAGCTCAAACCGACGCAGCCATCTGCCTTCGATTACCAGGGGAATGACACGCTGCAGTATTCGCATTGTGCGCAGTTTTTGTGTGTGTAGTATGTTGTGTTGTGATGTGGGTGTGTTGAAAGGTGTCAAAGACACATATGATATGGAACCTACCGGTTACAAATCTAAAATCCGTTTAGTAATAGCTGAGACACCAGTGAGCATTTTCGTGCAGTTTTATTGTTTTGGAAAAATGTATTAAAAACTGAATCACTTGTGTGTTTTTAAGTTCACTCTCAAGACAACGGAAAGGGTAACCATGTGTATTGGGCAAAACAACATCTAGCTCAGTACAATCCAAATATTATACAAGTAGTTACTTTTTCATCCTTCAATTTGATAGGAACTACTATTTCACAGGAAGCGTAAATAAATGCATTTCAGTTATTCAATTGAATCAATACAAGATACATCAAACAAGCAAGGTTCGTTTGTCGGCAATAGTGAAGCCACACATAGCGGACGTGCCTATTTACGTTCTACTGAATGTGCTTGGAAGTTGTGAGAACGTGGACTGAAAAAACTAATTTTAGTTTTCCAACTTGATGCGCAAATTCTGTATGCACACAAATGACTTGTCAGCGCATACGAAGTGCCATCAAAAGCAACTTGCATCAGGGGACATATGGCATCGAATCGAATCGTTCCTTTGGGATTTTTAACCATGCTTGCTGGCGGTAAGTGAATTTCCATACCCCCATGGCAATTCGATGCAGTGCGTGAAAAGCCAAGGTTTTTGCGATGGGTTATAATTTACATAACTATTGCAGTATGCAAATTAGACATGATCCATTTCTCAGGTTAACTTCGAACGTTACTCTATATGTGAAGACGTATGGATTGAAAATTTTACCATCCACTATAACCGAATAACGTGGGGAGTTTCCCTCGTGGCGTATCCGATAAGAACTGCAAGAGTCTTGTGAATTATTTTTATATGCCTCTGTAATGCTGATTTATGCTTTCATAATGAAAGCAAAAATGTGTACCGAGTGGAACGAAAACCGTAATTACAGCATTCCGACTAATCACAAGCTTTAGGGACTCCTAGCCGAATCATTCCGGAAGGATAAAAAATGTTCGATCCGACTAATCCATTGTTAGTTGTTTTGTCAGTTCCTTCAAGTTGAAACCCGCTTCCTATGAAGCTGGAAATTGACTCGGTGGAGATTCGATGACTAGTCCTTCTAAATACAATTCAGATCATTTTGTTCTGATTCTTCCACGGAACTCAGGAGATGGTAGTAAAGGTTTTTAATTATGTGCGGCTATAGGTATCAAATAGATCAACGATGGCGAGATTTATCTTGCTAAAGAGATGCTTGTTTCTCGCGAATGTTCTGAGAATGCAGCGACTCAAGTGTTTTAATAATGATCTTTAGAAAACATTATCCCCACATACACTGCATATCATAACCATAGAACCACTCAATTTTTCTGAGTTTCCAGAGATATAATATAATATCTATCTTCATTTACAAGATTGGCCATTTGTTGTGTTCAGGCGCGAAACATTCAAAAAACAAAAACGCCAGTGTTTTATAACTATAGACCAAATGAAAAAACTCTCACTCCCTAACAAAGTTAACGTCAATTTCACAGGAATTACAGTTTTTTATTCGTAGGTCATCTTTAGTTCTCAATCAGTAACCTATTCGGGGTGATTTTGACCAATCTGCGCCATGTTGTAGTGTGTACGCAAAGTTACAGCTGCATCTGCTATTCGTACGATCCCTCATCATAAGTTTTCGATAGGGATTTGATCTGGTAAAGAAGCTGACCAGTTCAGAATTTGAAGCTCCTATTCATTAAACCATACCATGGCCGTCCGGTTTTCATGGATTGATGCCAAATTACCTAATTATCACAGTGTTTTTTTGCGCAAAAACAGCAGTAAATGTTTATGAACTATTTTGTTGTACTTCTGACTGTTTATTCGTGTTGATGGTAAGCTATCTGAACCAGGCCTTTTTGAGAAAGTCCTTCTACTGCTACTTAAATCTAATTACTCATAATAGTTATATTCATCAAAAATAGCTTAATCTAGGAGTTTGGCTTGAGAACGATAATTTAAATTCAGAACTTAAATGTCGCTGGCACCGTCAAGTTTACTATTGTACCCTGATCGAGTGAAAAAAGTAATCGTTATTTACAACTTATTATATTCAACAAGAACATACGAGGGCGGTCCGATAAGTACCTACTTTGCAGACCTCGAGAAAACGTATTTTTTAGATGGATTAAAGAAGTTGGAACATCGCTGGGTCAAGTGAATCGAGCTAAAAGGAGACTATGTTGAGAAATAAATCGCCACTTTTTCAAAAATTTAGTTTTTTTTATAGGCTAAGTACTTATCGGACTGCCCTCGTATATAAAGCTTTATATACATCCTGGCTTTATATACATCCATTTCACGCCAAACCAAATAACGTTCTCAGATTTTCGTGAAAATTGGTAGTTTTGTTCTTTCTCGTAAAACATTAGACCTGTATTTTTTATTTTTTAATTAGGGTGACCATTTTCATTTTAGGGTTGTTCGAAAAATCAAATTTTTCCTCCTTTTTCCAAAGCTGCCTTTTTTCAGAAATTCATAACTTTTGAACTACCAAACCGATTAAGATGATGAAGTCAATCAGCTGGTCTTTTTTGGAAAAATACTACACTGGCAGAAAATTTAAATTCTGCTTTCGTTATTATTGATTGTATTTGTTTTTTATTTTATTATATAGGTGTTATATTTTTAATATTTTTTCTGGCAAGCTGAGGATTTTTCAGAATTTAAATTTTCTGCAAGTGTAGTATTTTTTCAAAAAAAAAAAAATATGTCGATCATCTAAATCGGTCTAGTAGTTCAAAAGTTATGAATTTTTAAAAAAGAGCATTTTCGGAAAAAGGAGGAAAAAGTTGATTTTTCGGACAGCCGTAAAATGGAAATGGTCATCACAATGAAAAAGTAAAACAATACGGGTCTAATGTTTTGCGATAAAGAACAAAACTGCCACTTTTCACGAAAATCTTCGAACCTCTGTATCGGTTTGTCATGGAATGGCTGTATACATGTACAGAGGTACCTTAAAGTTACCTGGCTTTAGGTACAATCTAGGCATAATGTAAACAAGTTAATTATTTTTGTACCCATAACGTCCGATTGAATCAACAAGGTGTATTTGTGTTGTTAGGATTTCAATTCTTCACATGTCTTCGAATGTTTTTCAACGTTACTCCTAAACATATATTTTTACCATAATGTAGTATTTTCGACGGCGCCAGTGGTTGTATGGTTAGCGTAACAGCCTCACAATCCGATCGGCCTGGGTTCAATCCCAGCTGGCGTCGTTGGGATTTTCTGAGGCGAAAAATCTCTGGTTACGTCTTCCTTCGGAGCGGAAGTAAAAGAAGTTGGCCCGGCTCATGAGTTGTTGAGTCTGATAGGTAGGAACAGGTGGAGTCGCCTCCCTGATGTCGGTGATTGGCACTAAAGTGGCGGAAATAGGCCGACGAAAAATAAGCGAAGATAAAAAAAATAAAAATAATGTAGTATTTGGAAATTATAAGCAAATTCATAAAATTTCATGAACATGACTTTAATAAATTAGAAATATTTTTGTGAATATTTCGAGAATAGCTGTATTTAGAAGAAGATTGATAATGAGCTTTTTTGTATTCAATCACATCAGGATTCAAAATTTGTGGCTGAAATTGATAACATACAAACATTCTAAGTTTCGCAAATTCATAAAAATTCGATGTTCCACGAAGTTTGTCAAAAATAGTTTTACCATCTTGGACTCATTTCTTATTTCTCTACATGACTCCTATTTTATATTAAAAAAAATTAAATGAAAAAATACATAGTTTAAATATTCCAAATTAATGTTTTCTTCGTTTTCTAAGAGATTTTTTAATATTTCCATTCTGTGTGAAATAAATGAGAAAAATTATAAAAGCGAAAATTTCATCTACTTCGGTGCGTCAACTGGACCGGAACTGGAAGATACTGGACTGGTCACAGTCAGTGTTACCACACGTGCATATTTATCAGGAATGGTACAGATTTTTTTCGTTATTTTTGGTACAGATTCTGTACGGTATAGAGTACAGATTTTCGTCAAAAGTACAGATTGGTACAGATTTTTCCACGCGTGAAATTTAAAAAATACCTGCGAGGAATCTTACATTGTTTCAATGTCCAATACTATTAAATATGAAGATCATTTGAAAAGCGACAATAATTTTTAGGTTGGAATATCAGCAGAAGAAATTATCAGAACAATGGACAGTGTTAGAGGCGTTTCCAGGATTCTACAGATTAAAATGTGGCAACACTGGTCACATTGCTGTAGCGTGACTAGGTGACACCCGGGGCGGGCGTCTTTCGTCTCACCCCCATCATTCAAATTTTGTTTTAAATGGCAGTACCACTAGTTCCAGCCTAACTGTTGTCAAAATGTTTTTATTTACTTGTTATTTAACCTAAACATATTTTCGGCGTCAGCGAGATAAGGAATCGAGCGTCAGACGGCATACGTTTCTCTGGTGCATTACGTTTGCCCGGTTTATTATAGGTATTTTGATTTGGACATTTAACGCACAAAATCATAACTCGTATACTTGTGCACGGTATCACAGACCGTCTTATATCCATGATGTTTTTCCCGCGCCACAATATTTCTAGCCTCCTACACTTTTTCTGAGTAGTTGTTTCTGTTAGAGTTGTTTTCAGCTGCGATTTATTCCGGGAATCAATTGATTCCGCACCGAAAGCGATCATGACGTTTTAGTTCGCATGATTGTATATAATGGAGTGCTAATTGGAGCAAAGTTTCTTTCTCCAACACAAATTGATCGTAGGCAGCACAGAAAGGGCTCGAGCTGTCCATTCAGTTGAGATGTTATGTTTCTAAAGTTTGTTTCGCAATGTGAGCTCTCTTTTCGAAACTTCGTAGTAGATGATACACTTTTCAGTCACAATCCTTAAGGACTTAGATAGCCTTTTAGTTTGCAAATAATTCTGCGCTAGATCTACTTCATGTAGTACATCATAACAGAAATACAGATAACACAGAATTCTGAAATCACAAATTGCTGCCACACGTATAGATTTATCTTGAAAGGTATAGATTTTTTCGTTTATTTTGGTACAGATTACAGATTTTCGTCAAAAAGTACAGATTGGTACAGATTTTTTCCGTGTGTGGGTCGTCTCCTCATTAGCTGGTGACTTCGCCCCCTCTTACATTGACCTCAGAATAAATTTCATTACGGAAAAATAAATTTATAATAAAAACTGCCGGCAGCGTTTATACGTAAGAACTAGTATTTGAGGTAAGTAAATCTAGATATAAAGTAAGCAAGAAAATATATAATATTTCCTAGTAAACAAATGAGCATTTTTTCATATTTCATGATTTTTCGCTACAATGAATAATTCCAATGGTACAGATTTTTTGAAGAAAAAGTACTTTTGAGAAAGATTTTTTCGTTCTGGTACAGATTAAAATGTGGCAACACTGATTGCTGATTGCTTTTTCCCATCACTGTGGTTCAGAAGCATATCTCAGCGTTAAGTTGAAATAGCGAAAAACCAGTGAACAGATTTAACAGGTTGTCCTTGTTGTCCTCAGAAATTCAAAGAGTGAACTTCAAACCCTATCAACCCTACCCTACAGCTTTTTTGTTTTGCTTTCTCTACAAAATCTGAACTCCTCCGGTTGACGCTGACATGGTTCGAACATTGTCGAAAGATCGTTAACCGCACTTCGTGTAATTTAAACCGCCACATTCCAATTCAATTACGGAAATCGTAACTCAAATCTAACCTTTTTCCTATTCAAAACAAAAAAAACATGAACTTTTCCATAATGAAGTTTGTCTCCTGAGCGATAAGTTCGGTATTGTTCAATGACAAACATCCATTTAAAATATCGAAGATACACCATATAATATAATTATCATGGCGTGGGTATCACCCAGCCCTCACATAGGAAGTCATGTTTTTGATGCCGATATCTCGAGCACCGAAACAGCTGAGATGTAGGAACTTTTATAGTTTTTGAACCCCGCTGATAACTTTGATGTCGGCATCATCCGAACACGTAGGAAGAGCGGTAGCAGGCTCTCTGAGGGTGACACCCGGGACGGTTCACCCCCCTCGCCCCCCGTACACACTGACTGACTGGTCAGCTTGTTTACCAGATGAAACCGTATCAAGAATTCATGAGACGTGATCGTATGAATTGTAGATGCAGCTTACAAGCAGTTTGAGAAATTTGAAGAGCTTGAACGAGCAGTATCCTCTACGTAGAACGAGATACATACTACAACATGGCGCAGCTTGGTCGAAACCACCCCGAATAGGTTATTTTTTTCCCAACCCAATATTTCGTATCCAGTAAATGTGAGTTTTTATATTGTATTGCCCATGGAAATAGCAGTAATTTTCCAAAAGCTTGTTTCAGTGGTTCTTCTTCAGTGGAGCCACATTCAACCAATACCAGGAGACGCATGGCAGATTGTACTTGTTTATGATAACTCATGATTTGAATGCGAATAAAATATTCAGGATTCTAATAAACAATAAGAGAAACTTACCTGAAAAGTCCAGAACACAGCGAACCGTATGACGTTCCTCCGATTGTCTTCGAACTGTTTGTCCCGTCCGATTTTCACGATTCGATAGAGCAGATATCCAGACAGCCTTGCACCCCATAAACAAACAAACACCGTCACCATCAGCTGCCGGCTATCGTAATGCTTTGAAACGGAGATAGGAATGGAAAATAAGCTTTCATGCAGGTTAGATGTTAGAGTTAAATGACAAAATTATGCAAATATTTGCTCCGGGTCAATATTATGAATATGATGGATGAAATGAAGGGTATTGAACATAAGGGGGAAAACTGCAAACATCTTCATCTGAAGAAATCATTGATTATAATGCAGTTCGACGCAAGCTAGTGGGAGTATCATTCCTTCCCATTACAATTACTTTAAAGTGGAGTTCTGGGCAAATTTTTTTATTCTTATAGGAAATGAAACAATTCTCTGAATAGAAGTTTTCATTATTACATCAAACCCCATAAATTTCAATATCAACCCTAGCAAGTAACGAGCTCCTATGGAAATGAAACCCTTACTTGCGTATCGATGGATCACAATCTTGGACCGAGTTATGTCGCGAAATATAGTTATTCCGTTACATTTCGGTCGTGAATTTCGTACGTCGAGCTGAAAATTTCATTCATCACTTGAGGGCGTTTTTGACATACATACATCTAAATTGTTTTGCGTTCTGAATAACTAAATAACCAAATAACTCCACGTTTCCCCCGCACCCAGTGGAGGAAGATATTTATTGCAAACGGCTTCCATCCCAAGAACGAGCTATGTGCTAACTATGTGTGAATGCGGAGAAGCAACGAATTCGACAGTAATGTACAAAAATTTGCATTCGTTTGTTATGTCTGTGCAAAAAAATATATCAAATTAAAAGTCTATTACTTTGAGCTTGATAGAACTTGGTAGACACGATTTTAAATGGTTTTAAGACGTGATCAACTACCAATCTTTGAATCAACAAAAAAAATCCGAGTGCGTCATTTAATATGGAAATTCATGGAAATTATTTTCACTTTCAGTCCGATCCCGAAAATAAGCAATAGAGTGTAGATGGGCATAAATACGTGGGTCACAAGAATGTGCAATTCTGACAGTTTGTTTCATAAATTCATCTAAAAGATTCATACTTAATTATTGCGAAAATAGTGGCTCATATTGTACACTGATAAAATATCGGATAATATTGGTAGTATTGGTAGCTCGTTATGAAAAATAACGTTCAACGCCTCGCCGCTCCACTACGCTTCAATAACGCGAAACCGGTTGTAGAATCATCAACGCGCCGCTGTTATCGGTCGACATTCAGCAAACGCGGCACCCGTCGCGCGGATAGCTTTTTCAAGTCCAAAATGTGCAAAATGTATCCCACTCGTTCTATTGAAATGCGTACGGCCTCAGCTAAATCGCATATCTTCACTTTTTTCAAAATTGTTCAAAACAAGTCGATGCACTTGTTTTACGATTTCTGAATTCGTAGCCTTTTTTGCCTTACTGAGCGAGGTGCATCTGCGGTGCTTGTACGGCCCATTTTCAATTCACTGAAACACCGATAAACTGGTGTTCTCGAAGAATCAGAAATTGAATAACATCTCGTCAACCACTGCATTGTTCAGGAGTTTTTCCCATTAAAAACCAATGTTTGATCAAAATACGATATTCCTCTTTTCCCATTTTCTATACGAATGCTGAGGTTGTGACACTCAAACAACTGTAGTTTATGAACAAATAAACGAAATGTCATGAAACTTGAATGTTCATGTTCATTGTTCATTGTTAGTGGTGCCATCTGTTGAAAACCCCGGGACTTTTCTTCGGTTTTACAACGGATGGCGCAACTTGAATATTATTACAGTGAATCGAATTTCCAGAAAAAAGTTGGAAAGTTGGAAAGCTACTGGTCATTGTGCGTCTTTTTCAGTATATGTCAAAAAGTTGAAGCGTAAACAACATATTTTTTGCCACTTCGGATATGTCAAATTTAGTGTTTTTGCGGGGAGTGTTACTTCATTACTTCAATATGAAGAAAAAAGCTGCGGAAACCAAAATGCGATGAATTTTGGTGGTTGTTTATGGTGACTATGCTCTAACAGAGCGAACGTGTCAGACGTGGTTTGCACGGTTTAAAAGTGGTAATTTTGACTTGGAAAACGAAGAACGTTCCGGCTTTACTCGATCAAGATCCGTCACAAACGCAACAAGATCTTGCAAATACACTTGGAGTAGCTGAGCAAACCATATCCGATCGTTTAAAAGCAATGGGAATGATCCGAAAGATAGGTCATTGGGTGCCATATGAATAGAAGCCACGAGACGTCGAACGCAGTTTTTTTCACATGCGAACAACTGCTCCAACGGCATAAAAGAAAGGGTTTTTTTGTATCGAATCGTTACTGGCAATGAAAAGTGGTTACATTACGACAATCCTAAACGTTGGATAATGTATGGATACCCCGGCCATGTATCAACATCACCGGCCGCGCGGAATATTCACGGCCAGAAGGTTATGCTGTCTATTTCGTGGGACCAGCTGGTTGTAGTGTACTATGAGCTGCTAAAACCATTACGGGGGACCTCTACCGACGACAATTAATGCGTTTGAGCAACGGAAAGCAGGAAAAACGGTCACAATACGAGCAAAGACACGATAAAGTTATTTCGCAGCACAACAATGCTCGGCTGCATGTCGCGAAACCAATCAAAACATACTTGGAAACGCTGAAATGGGAGGTCCTATTCCACCCGCCGTATTCTCCAGACATTGCTCCGTCCGATTACTACCTATTCGATCGATACAACATGGCCTGGTTGACCAGCACTTCTCCAATTTTGATGAAGTCAAAAATTGGATCGATTCGTGGTTAGCCGACAAATCGGCTGACCGAAAGATGTGAAAAAGTTGCGACTAGCGATGGGCAATACTTTGAAAATTAAATTTGTAACCATTTTTGCAGAATAGAGCATTAATTTTTGAAAAAAACGAAGAAACTTACCGGTAGTCCTATTAGTAAATATTTACAGTATACCCTGAATTAGAATATTGAAAGTATTCAAGCGACTTAATTTCTTCGCACCTTTTGCTACTAATTCGTTTCACAATGATAAATCTATAATCTTTCAAAATCAATAAGCAATTTTGTTCGCCCGATGCAACACGTAGTTCTGACCTGCGGGCTGGAATTTTAAATGTAAATTGCAATTGAAATTGACTGACACACATTCAGCCATAAACATTGTACGGCCCATTTTCAATTCACTGAAACACCGATAAACTGGTGTTCTCGAAGAATCAGAAATTGAATAACATCTCGTCAACCACTGCATTGTTCAGGAGTTTTTCCCATTAAAAACCAATGTTTGATCAAAATACGATATTCCTCTTTTCCCATTTTCTATACGAATGCTGAGGTTGTGACACTCAAACAACTGTAGTTTATGAACAAATAAACGAAATGTCATGAAACTTGAATGTTCATGTTCATTGTTCATTGTTAGTGGTGCCATCTGTTGAAAACCCCGGGACTTTTCTTCGGTTTTACAACGGATGGCGCAACTTGAATATTATTACAGTGAATCGAATTTCCAGAAAAAAGTTGGAAAGTTGGAAAGCTACTGGTCATTGTGCGTCTTTTTCAGTATATGTCAAAAAGTTGAAGCGTAAACAACATATTTTTTGCCACTTCGGATATGTCAAATTTAGTGTTTTTGCGGGGAGTGTTACTTCATTACTTCAATATGAAGAAAAAAGCTGCGGAAACCAAAATGCGATGAATTTTGGTGGTTGTTTATGGTGACTATGCTCTAACAGAGCGAACGTGTCAGACGTGGTTTGCACGGTTTAAAAGTGGTAATTTTGACTTGGAAAACGAAGAACGTTCCGGCTTTACTCGATCAAGATCCGTCACAAACGCAACAAGATCTTGCAAATACACTTGGAGTAGCTGAGCAAACCATATCCGATCGTTTAAAAGCAATGGGAATGATCCGAAAGATAGGTCATTGGGTGCCATATGAATAGAAGCCACGAGACGTCGAACGCAGTTTTTTTCACATGCGAACAACTGCTCCAACGGCATAAAAGAAAGGGTTTTTTTTGTATCGAATCGTTACTGGCAATGAAAAGTGGTTACATTACGACAATCCTAAACGTTGGATAATGTATGGATACCCCGGCCATGTATCAACATCACCGGCCGCGCGGAATATTCACGGCCAGAAGGTTATGCTGTCTATTTCGTGGGACCAGCTGGTTGTAGTGTACTATGAGCTGCTAAAACCATTACGGGGGACCTCTACCGACGACAATTAATGCGTTTGAGCAACGGAAAGCAGGAAAAACGGTCACAATACGAGCAAAGACACGATAAAGTTATTTCGCAGCACAACAATGCTCGGCTGCATGTCGCGAAACCAATCAAAACATACTTGGAAACGCTGAAATGGGAGGTCCTATTCCACCCGCCGTATTCTCCAGACATTGCTCCGTCCGATTACTACCTATTCGATCGATACAACATGGCCTGGTTGACCAGCACTTCTCCAATTTTGATGAAGTCAAAAATTGGATCGATTCGTGGTTAGCCGACAAATCGGCTGACCGAAAGATGTGAAAAAGTTGCGACTAGCGATGGGCAATACTTTGAAAATTAAATTTGTAACCATTTTTGCAGAATAGAGCATTAATTTTTGAAAAAAACGAAGAAACTTACCGGTAGTCCTATTAGTAAATATTTACAGTATACCCTGAATTAGAATATTGAAAGTATTCAAGCGACTTAATTTCTTCGCACCTTTTGCTACTAATTCGTTTCACAATGATAAATCTATAATCTTTCAAAATCAATAAGCAATTTTGTTCGCCCGATGCAACACGTAGTTCTGACCTGCGGGCTGGAATTTTAAATGTAAATTGCAATTGAAATTGACTGACACACATTCAGCCATAAACGTATGACCTATTCCCCCAGTGGATCAGCTTTCATAGTCCGCTAAAGGGCTGTGCCACGCAATCAAAGTTCTAATCAATTAATCAAACTCGGCAACGCGATGAGTTCAACCCGACTCTTGATTGCATGTTGTATGCCCCGCTTCATCAAGACTCCGAGGGAGAAGGTGCTTTTCATGTTTATCATTCTTCATTCTTTGAAGGACATAATTAATTTTCTGTTACCACAAAACCGCTTCATAACGAAGAAATAGTTGAACCAATTATGCTTGTTTTAAGGATTCCATATCATATCATATATGAAAGACTGGGAAAAAGTTGTTTCGATATCAATATAATGTTAATATATATTGATGCAATATTAATATTAGGCTGTCACAAAAGTCCTGCGGTATTTCCGCGAGGTGTCGTTGTAAGCGCGTAGTTCTAGTTGTATTCATTGTATCGAGTCATACTATAGCTTGTTGGAAAGTTATTTTTGCGCGCTATAATATAGTCCTTGACAGTGTTTTGTTAGGTTAAGTCGTTCGTGAGTTATAGTGTCGCAAATATGGAGCAAAATAAAGAGAAAATCCGACATATTTTACAGTACTACTATGACAAAGGCAAAAATGCATCTCAATCTGCCAATAAAATTTGTGCAGTTTATGGACCCGATACAGTTTCCATTTCCACCGCACAACGATGGTTTCAACGTTTTCGTTCTGGTGTAGAAGTCGTCGAAGATGCCGAAGATCCGGAAGGCCTGTCGTCGAAAATTGCGACAAAATCGCTGAATTAGCCGAGAAAGACCGGCATAGTAGCAGCCGTAGCATCGGCCAAGAGCTGGGGATAAGTAATCAAACCGTTATTAACCATTTGAAGAAGCTTGGATTCACAAAGAAGCTCGATGTATGGGTGCCACACACGTTGACGCAAAAAAACATCTTTGACCGTATCGACGCATGTGAATCGCTGCTGAATCGCAACAAAATCGACCCGTTTCTGAAGCGGATGGTGACTGGCGATGAAAAGTGGGTCACTTACGACAACGTGAAGCGCAAACGGTCGTGGTCGAAGCCCGCTGAAGCGGCTCAGACGGTCGCCAAGCCCTCATTAACGGCCAGGAAGGTTCTGCTGTGTGTTTGGTGGGATTGTCAAGGAATAATCTATTATGAGCTGCTTCCCTATGGCCAAACGCTCAATTCGGACCTGTACTGCCAACAACTGGACCGCTTGAAGGTAGCACTCATGAAGAAGAGGCCATCTTTGATAAACAGAGGCCGCATAACAGGGGTATTATGAAGTTGGCATCTCGTTGGGAACAAGTCATCGAACAAAACAGCGCATATTTGACTTAAAACAGATGATTGTAACTAATTTGATGAACAAATGAAAATTCAAAAAAATAATACCGCAGGACTTTTTTGATTAATGCAAAATATATTCTAGCTATACGATGATCCTCTAACAGTATTAAGGGTCGAAACAATCAAAATTTGGTCAAGTTAAATTTGACGTATTTCTTTCAAATTTTCATTTAAAAAGATGAACACTCCTCACTTGGAGGTGTGTTCGTATCTGCGATCACACTTGTATAGTGTCATGTCTGATGGTGATATTTATTTTGGGGAGGCAAATTATTTTCTATCAGATTAACAGGCCAGAAGGCAGTTTTCAAACCTTTGTAGTCGTATGTCTGCTCTCAGCCACCACAGAAAGAAACCATCATTGTACCTTGGTTTTCATAACACTTGTGTAGAATTCCCTCCTTTTGTCTTCCATCGTGGGGCAATTTAAGAAAACAACAGCTTTTTTCAAAATTTCTGTACATGAATTCAACAGAAAGATTTTGTAAATAATCTGCTGTCAAAGATCCCAGAAACGAGCACTGTACATAAAAAAAAACGTTCCAATTCTAGATTTAGTTCTTTTCTAGAAAAATATCACCTGAATATTTAAGCCTCAATATCTGAGTAAAACAATTACGGTCTCGATGATTTTCAAGATATATGCGTTCTGGTGTCCGAGTGTTTAACACCAAAAGCACACGGTGTAACAACATTTGAAACGGGTATCAAGGAATAGGTAATGCAGATTTTTGCTTTATATATAGCACTGCCTAGTCATTACCCCGGAAGGAGTATTCAGTGAGGGGTTAGCTGGTCGTTCTTCCCATCTAATCAACGCATGGACCATCCTCTGCCAGCACACTATCTCGAACGGAAATTCGCCTATCTCGGCTAATAGATTTTTAATAGACTGCTATAGAAAACACTAGTTATTATACGTATTCCGCTGTTGTATGCTGATTCCATAATTTGCGTAAGCGGTGCTACGAACCTATTGGAAAAGGTGGATTCATACATACGCAATTATTTTCTAAAGTAGTTTGCATTTACAAATAGCATTCGAAATATAAAAAGATATGTGCTTTCTTCATGATTGTTGCATGTACATGCTTGTTAGAGCGCCCATGAAAATGGTCATCTCGAATTCTCAAACGGGACATCCTACAAAATATTGATTTCTACGATAAAATACCCTATGCTTCAACTCAATCGGATTTCATTTACTAGTGTCACAATGGCGTCAGGATTTGATTTTTTTTAAAACCGAAAAATTTGTAACTCTTCTGTTCTCTGCTTCAGAAATCTTGTGGTAAAGAATCAAAGTTTTTGTGTCAGATAAAATTATGAATTCGAAATGATATCAAACAAAGTGTCTTTCAAACATTTTTTCCTTTTCATCAAGTCCAATGATAGTCCAGAGACTTTTGGCCAGTTCTATTTAACTACCACTACAGCAAGGACGTGTTACGATACTACAAAAATAACGGAGTTCAGTTCATTAAAAGAACTGAATCCTGATAATCCCAGTTCCGCCCAACATAAATGAATTGGGGAATCATTAAGCAGAAGTTAAAGATGAAGGAGAATCCTGAGACGAAGCCTAAAAACTGGCTGCTTACTCTTCTTTTACATTTATCTTCGACCGGATACAACAACAGTCATGCCGAACCACGGAAAATATCAAGTTTCCAAATGATGTACGGATTTTAAAGATTATTTTTCCACATATGTAACATATGTTTTTCGTATCATATATTCTACGAATAGATACATTTGGTTCTTGTAGTACAAAATTGTAACATATTTAGCAATAAATTATATTTTTCTGTTTCTCTTTCTAATGAAAACTAGTTTGATAGTTAACTGGTCCATAATCGACTCATCTGTTGTCTGTTCTCGTCTCAAGAAACATCGAAATTTATGAAACCGGATAGCGAAACCAGTGACCGAAAGTTGCTTATGAGTTGCGATAACGGAAAGTGATTATTTCGAAATATCGATGAATAATTTGTTCAATTTTTTTTCCTGAAAATACATGTTTTAGTTAATAAAGGTTTTTATGATTCATTGTATCATGAACGAAATAGACACATTTGAATCTGCTCTATTATCAAATAATTGCTTTATTACAAATAAAATATGCAATAAAAATGAACTAATTTCTGAAGGCAATGGAAAAAAATGCAAAAGATAATTCAAAGGAAACAAATTTTCTTCAAATCATTCGTTTATTAAGCTTACTAAAAAGAGGCTTCGATGTTATTTTGCGGCAGCCATGGCGTAAATAGTCAAGCAACTACGCTTGATGCTTTGTTTGTACTGCTAGCTCCATCTCGGAACGAAGAAGTTGGACATCGTGAGGCATTGCGTGCCTTCTGGATATAGCCGATCCGGCATTTACTACATCCTCTTTTCCTCTCTTCCGCTGAAGAAAGGCGAGAGCGTTGCACGGAAGCCTATTTCCGGCCGCTTGAGGAATACTGAGAGCAAGATGACCTTAGTGTTCCGCACCTTGGGCTGAAAGGTCGAAGTAACCGGCCACATGGTGAAGAAGTATCCGGACAAAATGAACAATTTTATGCGGAAGCGTCTGCGGAGGCCTGTGATATCTGAGCAGCAGGATCACCTAGAAGAAGTAACTGAATGTGCTGGTGAAAAAAATCGTTCCAGCGAAGCCCGAATCATAGTTATTTTGGACGATGAGATCCACTTTGCAATGAATGTCAACCGGATACTTTATGTCCGCCACCAAGGAGGTAAGCACTGACATCAAATATATCTCCCACACCGAGTTTCCGGAGAAGATCCTTCTGACTGACGATCAGCGAGAATGGATCGTAAGTGTTGCCAAACGTACAGATTTATCTGGAAAGGTACAGGTACAGGTATGGTTCATTATTTTTGGTACAGATTCTGTACGGTACAGAGTACAGATTTTCGTAAGTACATAATAAGTACAGATTGGTACACATTTTTACCACGTGGGAAATTTCTTACTATTTTGAGATCAAAACATTTGATTAAACATAATTCTCGCGGAATCGTTTTAATAAGAACGTCTCCATCGTTATTGATAATGAGACTTTTGATCGAGTTCGGGACATTAAATATCTTGGCGTGATTATTGATGACAAATTCAAGTTCAACACTCACTTGTCATCAAGAAAATTGCCAAGAAGTATGGAATCTTATGTCGATTGAAAAACGATTTAACTATTTGCAGTAAAATACAGCTATACAAATCAATCATCTCTCCTCATTTAGACTTTTGCTCTTCCATTTTATTTTTAGCCAATGACACACAAATATCTAGATTACAGCGCTTGCAAAACAAAATAATGCGGTTGATACTAAAATGTAACAGATTCACTTCCTCATCTTTAATGTTGGACGCTCTGCAGTGGTTATCCGTGAAGCAAAGAATTGTTTATTTAACTATGGTGTTCATTTTTAAAGTAATTAACGATTTGCTGCCTCGATATTTGAGTCATCGAGTTGAAAGAGGAAGTGACTTCCATAGTTATAACACTAGAAACCCGAATGAAATAAGAATACCTAATTCTTGTCATGTGCTTCACAAAATTCGTTGTACTTCAAAGAAATAAATGTGTTCAACTCGATGCCAAGACATATTAAATGCGCAACAACACTTACAAAATTTAAGAGGCACTGTATTTCACATGTGAAAGCTGTGTTTTCTTAACAGCTGAACGAGTTTTTGTTTATTTTTATGACGAAGATCTTTACTGACGAAGTTTTATACGAGCGGAAAATTTAATGTGGACAATTTTTTTGCAGTTTGTTTTCAATATTTTCAATGAATCTGACGAAGTTTTTTTTTGAACGGATTATATTATGTAGATCATTTAATTTTTTTTTTTAAATTATCTTTTTTTAAATTTGTATTGATCTCTGTTATGTCTGTCATGATCTTGGTGATGATGGACTATTTTTATTTTTATTTTGTCGTTCTTATAGTTGTATTAGTTTAAAAAAAATAAAAGTAGTCTACAAAAGTTTTAGCGTCGCGCGTGAGACACAGATATAAAGGATATTAAATTGAAAGTTTTTTTTAAGTGCCGGTCTAAGAATTTTTCGTAAAGGAAATTTTCTCGATTTCTCTGAATGAGGGTATTCACAGTCAATCTAAAACAAGGCTGGCGATTGGACTTGTGCTCTGGTGGACCACTTGGCTGCAAGGGCCTCGTCGGGACCGTATCGGCTCTGTGGCGGACATGACTGAGTATTGGCTTTTTTGGACATTGCAATTTTTTGAACTTATATCTGTAAATAAAATCAGTTCGTTTTTCATGTTTGCTAAACTGATTTCAATGTTGAGAAAAATAAATAAATTATCTTTTAGATAACTCGTCTTGCTCAAACCTCTGTAGGGGAAGAAGGCGGGACCATCATCATCATCAACATCGTGACGGCAACTCGAAAATTGTAATAAATGATAGTATGCAATTTAGATTCACAAAAACTATGTATAAGCATCAACAAACACACGAATGACTTGCAAATGTAAACGTAGTATTTATTATGGTAAATAAATGAGTATTGTTTTCATGCTAATAAAACAGACTTTTCTCTACAACGAATATTTTCGATGGTACATATTTTAGGTACAGATGTTTAGAATAAAAAGTACAGATGAGAAAGATTGTTAACCCCGCTGATACAGATTTAAATGTGGCAACGCTGGTCTCAACCACTATTCTTTTCTTCGGGGCATACGAGGAACGGGAAGATATACAGTACGAACTGCCAGCAGGATGTTACTGTCTTTGGCATGAAGCATGTCGGATGAGAACCTGGTCACAGGCCATTATGCCAAGAGATTACTGGAGGTAATGTACCGGCTGAAGATAAATGTTGTACCGAAGACCGCCAATCCTCCCCACGTCTCCAGCTGTGATTGATTGAATTTTATTTTTGGCAATGCTAAAACGGAGAATCTACTTCAATAATTTTGTGGCCAAAACAGCGAAGCATCTGATCGTCAAGGTCCATCTATACATCGACCATGGCGAGGACTCCAGCCAACTGCGGTAAGGTCATCAGGCAGGACGGCGAAGTTTTTCTGTAGAACGCTTAATAAGCGTAGGATTTAAGAAAGACTTGTTGCAGTGAATTATCTTTTGTAGTTTTTTCATCACTATCCGAAATTAGTCAATTTTTTAATGCATGCATACAGGTAACGGTATACCTAACATCTAATTCTTGCCCAGCAATTTGTCCGAAAACAGTTGTATTAGGTGTACCGGTAAGTTTCTTCGGTTTTACAACAGATGGCGTAACTAGATTATTATTCCAGTGAATCAAATTTTCAGACATTCGTTGGAAAGCTACTGTCTTTGCGCGTCTTTTTCAGTATATGTGAAAGAGTTGAAGCGTAAACAACATAGTTTTTTTCCATTTCGAATATGTCGAATTTCGTACCAACGAGAGTGTTTTTGCGGGGAGTGTTACTTCATTACCTCAACATAAAGAAAAAAGGACATTGGATGCCGTATGAATTGAAGCCACAAAACGTTGAACGCCGTTTTTCACGTGCGAACAACTGCTCCAACGGCATAGAAGAAAGGGTTTTTTTTGCATCGAATCGTTACTGACGATGAAAACTGGTTCCATTACGACAATCCTAAACATCGGGCAAGGTATGAATACGCTGGCCATGCATCAACATCGACGGTCGCGCGGAATATTCACGGCAAGAAGGTTATGCTGTCTATTTGGTGGGACGAGCTGTGTGTGGTGTACTATGAGCTGCTAAAACCGAATGAAACCATTACGAGGAACTTCTACCGACGACAATTGATGCGTTTGAGCCGTGCACTGAAGGAAAATCGGCCACGATACGAGCAAAGACACGATAAAATTATTTCGCAGCACGACAATGCTCGGCCGCATGTCGCGAAACCGGTCAAAACATACTTGGAAACACTGAATTGGGATGTCCTTTCCCACCCGCCGTATTGTCAAGACATTGCTCCGTCCGATTACTTTTCGATCGATACAACATGGCCTGATTGACCATCACTTTTCCAATGTTGATGAAGTCAAAAATAGGATCGATTCGTGGTTAGCCTACAAACCGGTCGATTATTTCAACAAAGGGATCCGTGAATTGCCGAAAGATGGGAAAAAGTTGCGACTAGCGATGGGCATTACTTTAAATATTAAATTTGTAACCATTTTTGCAGAAAAAGCATTAATTAAAAAAAAACACGAAGAAACTTACCGGTACTCCTGTTATCATCCCTAATGACGCAATCACATTGCTTTAGCAGGATTTTAGCAGAACTTTTTTGAGTGTTGTTGTGAGCCTTGCCCAAGCAAATGATATTGTTAGATATGAAGGCTTTAAAAATGGCTATCGTGTCTACATTCCCTGTCGGGAAGTTGAGATCGACGGAGTGATCACTGAACCGGGTCTCACGGAGGAATGCACTATGCAAGGAGAAGGTCGCTTCAAAGACTCCTTCATCAACTCGGTGAAGATTCTGGAATGCAAGAAATTGCATGCCGTAGCTATCAAAGACTCGAAGAAAGTGTATACTCCGTCGGACCCATTTCGGGTAACTTTTGTCGGCTCAGCTCTTCCCGATATTGTAGCCATTGATAAAATTCGTTTACCAGTGCGCCTTTTTATTCCGCGCTCCATGAACTGTCTTAAATGTAAGCAATTTGGACACACGATGTCCTTTCGCTGCGTAGTGGTAAATGCGGATAGGAACATGCTGATGATGAGTGCTCAAAACTGAAAATTAAATGTATTCATTATGGTGAAACTCCACATGACCTATCCGTATGCTCAACATACAAACAGCGTGCGGAACATATCAAGCGTTCTTTGAAAGAACGCTCTGAGCTGTCCTAAGCTGATATTTTGAAAAATTCTCTACCTAAGACATAGGGAAATTATATTGATTTTTTGCGCAATGACTGTTGCAAACACTCCTAATGCAGGAAGCTTTTGGGCTTCACAAAGAAAAACCCTGGGAATAGACAAAGTCCTTCCCATCTGAGTCCTTAAACACATTAGTGACCCCCAAACTAGAAAACCAATTTCGAAGAAACCCGTGGCAATTGAACAGAGGCCAGTACCTCCTGGTCTACGCGCGAGGCCATCAATACCCCATACTATCCAAAGTCCTGAATTGAACCAACCCGCCCAAACTAATTCCAGGAGTAACACTCATTTTTCGCAATCTGAACAACAGTCTCAAACTGGGATGTTGGCGTTTTCAGTTCTTGTAGATAGCATTTTGAATGCTCTAAAAGTTATTGAGCCTCTTCAGACCCTCATTGTATGCCTACTCCCGGCAGTAAAGACCTTCTTGAAAGAAAAATGATGTATTCGCCCTTTAGGAGACGTGGCTCTCTCCAGAGAACGAATTGAACTTCTTCGATTTCAACATAATTCGTCTAGATCGTAATGACACGTATGGCGGTGTATTATTAGGGATCCGAAAATGCCACTCCTTTTATAGAGTCCATTTCCCTCCAATGACAGGAATTGAGGTGGTTGCATGTCAGACAAAAATCAATGTTTTGCTTCAATTTATATTCCTCCTAAAACTGCAGTGTACCGTCAACAGCTCAGAGATATTGCCGAAGCCTTGCCAGGTCCTCGCTTAATTTTAGGTGATTTCAATTCGCATGAAATGGGTTGGGGATCATTATATGATGATCCCCGTGCCTCATTGATTTATGATCTGTGCGATAATTTCAACATGACGACTCTAAACACTGGGGATAGCAAAACCCCCCACACGAGATAGTGTTCTAGACCTCTCAATTTCCTCCCCTTCTTCATTATTGGATTGCGTATGGAAGGTAATCCAAGACCCCCATGGTAGTGATCATCTTCCCATACATTTATCTCTTGCCAATGACTCATATCCATGTGAGACAGTTGATATTCCGTATGACTTAACGAAAAATATCGACTGGATGAAATTTCGAGAAATAATCTCTGAATCTATTGACTCGGTTTATGAATTACCTCCTCTCGAAGAATATAATTTCATTTCTGGTTTGATTTATGAGAGCGCTCTACAAGCCCAAACAAAACGTGTTCCTACCACTCAATTTCGACACCGTCTTCCATCCCCATGGGCGGATAAAGAGTGCTCTAAAGTTAATCTTGAAAAATCGACTGCGACTGTTTCCAAACTTACATTGCCCTGGAACGCAAGCTTAAGAATTTGACTAGAGCAAAGAAACGTGGTTACTGGCGAGAGTACGTCAATGGCCTATTGAGACAGACCGCTATGAGCATTTTTTGGGAAATGGCTAGGAGAATGCGGGGTCGGAGCCACAATAACGAAAGTGAGGAATATTCTGATCGTTGGATCTACAGTTTTGCGAGGAGGGTTTTCCCAGATTCCGTTCCAACACAAAATATCGCACGTGACATTCCGCTTCAAAGCGATTATGAAAAATGTTCAATGATAGAATTCTCATTTGCCCTTCTTTCGTGTAACAACTCGGCTCCTGGAGTGGATAAGATAAAGTTCAATATATTGAAGAATCTTCCTGATTCCGTCAGAAGACTGGAGACAAGTTAGAGTTATAGCCATACAAAAACCCAACAAGCCAGCATGCGACCACAATTCATATACACCAATCGCAATGATATCCTGCATTCGTAAATTGCTGGAGAAAATGATTCTATTTCGTTTAGACAAATGGGCTGGAACGAACAATTTGCTTTCAGATACGCAGTTTGGGTTCAGATGAGGTAAAGGAACGAATGATTGTCTAGCGTTGCTCTCTTCTGAAATTCAAATAGCATTTGCTCATAAAGGACAAATGGTTTCGATTTTCCTTGATATCAAAGGGGCTTTTGATTCTGTTTGTATTGATATATTGTAAGTATCGGCTAGCTCAGAGGTTATTATGGCCTCAGGGTCGGCTCTTCACCGATAACGCGCAGCGGACTCACTGTTTCAACGGAAGATTACGGAATAAAGTAGAACCACTATATCATGAGGATTCGTTATTCAATAAGAAGAGAAAGGTAAGTATCTTTATATATCTACATTTATTTATTTTCAGGTTTAAAGGTTAGTATTTTGATGCGGCCGAACAGGAACAGATGGAACAGAACCAGGTAAGTACGACGAATAGAGAGAGGAAGATTTTGGCGGATTTTCTACTCACACACGGTGCCCGCACACGGGGGTCGATCTCATCGGTTCCAGTATCGGTGAGAGGGGACTAGGCTCTACCAGACCTCACCGTACTGCCCTCAAAAGCGTCCAACCGACTTACCCGTATGCGTGTGAAACAACGATTACGAGGGGGGCTCGCTGACCACCGGCACTGAGGTACCTCCACCGTCGGATTTCTTCTGCGAGGAGGACGGATGTCACCCAGCGTGGACGGTCCCTGGGAGCTGTGACTTCTCCTGCCCCTATTTACTCCAGCACTTTCACTTGAACTCTTTGTAGGTAATTCCAACTTTAATGTTTTCTCGAATCTCGACTTGATTCCTTCGACGGTCCGTGAGCTAAGAAGGAGTCGAGTCATGCTTCTTTCCTTCAAAGCTCGAATTCTTCTTTCTTCTCTTCATTTTCTTCTTTCTCTATATGATGTTTCTCTCTCTCTCTCTCTCTCTCTCTCTCTACTGCTTCCTTTCCAGCTATTCCTTCGTTATTCGGGACCGGAAATCTCCCAACCGAATGTTAGGTCTCATTGTACATATTGTGTTGGTAGTTTCACAATTGTTTCCGTATTTATTTTGATAGCACCTGAAAGGCAAGGTAGGTATCAAAGTGGATTGGGTAAGTATGAGTGGGATTTATTTTAGGTTGCGCGATTTAAACTGTCATTCAATTCTTATTATTGAATCAATGGCTCTATTTTGTTCCGGTTCTTTTCAACCGTAACAATATTATCAGATAAACTTCATAATTGTGGACTCTCGCCAACTTTAAATAATTATTTGTATAATCTGCTGTCAGAAAAACACGCGAATTTTGCTCATGGAAATTTGGCAGTCTCCCGATTAAGCTATATGGGCCTTCCACAAGGTTCATGTTTGAGCCTCCTATTATATAATTTTTATGTTGATGACATCGATAATTGCCTTTCGAGACATTGCACGCTACGTAAACTTGCAGATGATGGAGTGGTTTCCATTAGGGGATCCTCCTCCACCGATCTGCAAAGACAATTTGTCCACATGGGCTATCAAGCTGGGTATCGAATTCTCTACGGAGAAAACAGAGATGGTAGTTTTTTTCTAAAAAGCACAAACCCGCAATATTTCCGCTTCATTTATTCGGCAAAACAATAACCCACTCTATGAATTTCAAATATCTTGGTGTCTATTTCGATTTTAGATGTACCTGGGGGAGACATATAACTGTAACATGGTGGGGTGCCCATCCAGGAGATCTCGTAAGTTTATTTCGCTATACAAAACAACGATATTATCGGTGCTCGAGTACTGATGATGATGATGATGATGATGATGATGATGGTCCCGCCTCCTTCCCCTACAGAGATTTGAGCAAGACGAGTTATCTAAAAGATATTTTTTTCTCAGCATTGAAATCAGTTTAGCAAAAAAAAACGAACTGATTTTATTTACAGATATAAGTTCAAAAAAAAATTCATTTTTCCAAAGACAAGCACTCAGTCTTGTCCACCACAGAGCCGATACGGTCCCGACAAGGCCCTTGCAGCCAAATGATCCACCAAGACACAAGTCCAACCGTCAGCGTTGTTTTGGATTGACTTGAATATCCTCTTCCAGAGAAATCAAGAATTTTCCTTCACGAAAAATTTCTAGACCGGCCCTTACAAAACTTTTAAATTTTTATCCTTCATATCTGCAACACGCGCGCGATGTTCAAACTTTTGTAGACTACTTTTATTTTTTTTCAACTACTACAATATAAAAAAAATCAAAATAAAAATAAAAATAGTCCATCATCACCAAGATCATGACAGACATAATAGAGATTAATACAAAATAGAGGGAAAAAAATTATGTAAAACAAAATTAAATCGTCTCCATATTATAATCCGTTCAATAGAAACTTCGTCAGATACAATATTCAATGAAAAAAAAAAATTTATCCTCGTAAGATCTCGTAAGTTTCGGTAATTTTTGCTTCCGAACGGCAGCTAAGACTCATATTCTTAAAATGGAGCGAATACAATATCGTTGCTTGCGTATTGCTTTAGGTTGCATGCAATCGACTCACACGATGAGTCTTGAGATTCTGGCTTCCTCTGCCTCTTCGATTTATAGAATTATCATACAGATATGCACCCGTGGCCGAGTGGTTAGCGTCTCACATTATCATGCCGGGTATTCGGGTTCGATTCCCGTTCTGGCCGGGGGATTTTTCGTCAAAGAAATTTCCTTCGACTTGCACTGTGGTCGCGCGTATTCTAGAGCTTGCCCCTCGGAATACATTCAAGGCGTGTTATTTGGCTTAAGAAATCACAACTAAGTATTAATAAATGACGCTAGTTAATGCATACGTTGAGACGGCAAAAGTTCCATGGGAACGTTAACGCCATTCAATTTGATACAGATATCTCATTCACTGTAAGATTATGAATCCATTGATAATTGATAATTTCGAAGAACTTCTTCAATTGAATCCAGAGTCAAGGTTCACCACCTTATATGTTGAGTTCCGTACACAAGGATTGCAACCTTCGCCAAACATCATAAACCAAGACCATCTATCGTACTTCTGTGAATCCGCTGTCAATTTCAATTTAACCATGCATCAAGAAATACGCGATATTCCAGAACATACACGTTTTGGGCCTGATTCTCGAATACACTTTACGGTGGAAACGAAATAAACGGCACGCCATTGAACTACGTTTTACGAATTAGTGAAGTGTCGAAGATAATAATGCGTTTTCAGGCAGAATGAGCACTTTTCAAATAAAAAATCATTAATGAAAATTATTTATATAAAATATTTATTTAAATATATATAAATATTATATATATTATTATATTATATTATATTATAAATATATATATATAAATATAAATATATAATATTTATATAAACTTAACTTCTTCGTATCAAACTGGTATTCAATGTGAGTGGAAAACTTTGTTTCCTTCATGTGATAGAATAATCTCATACAAAAATTCTATCTGAAGATAATTTGATATTATAATGATTAGTTTAGTGGGAAACTAATCTCGTATCCAGATGTCGACACCGTACCGTTGTCATCGCGGATACGTTTCATTCCGTTTCCACCGTGAAGTGTATTCGAAGTGTATTAGAGAATCAGGCTCTTTGTGATTATCCCACGGTTTTTTTCTTCGAAATTTGGCGAAGTAAGTTCTGATAGAATGTTTTTACTGATGGATCTTGCATTAATGGCTCCATTGGTTTTGGCATATTTAACGAAAACTTCAGTGCCTATTATAAGTTGAAAAATCCCTGCTCGATATACGTTGCGGAAATGGCTGCAATCTTTCACGCTTTAAAGAAAATTGAATCCTTGTCGATTGATCACTATTTTATCTATTCAGATAGTGTCAGCTCAGCATAGGTTTTATCCGTTCGATAAAACCTTTAAGAGCCTCATATTATTTTCTTATGAGAATAAGACAGCTCTTGGGTAGACTAGTAGAAAAATCTTATAGGATTGCATTAGCATGGGTCCCAGCCCATTGCTCTATTACAGGATACGAGAAAGCGGAAAGCAACAAGCAAACCAAACAGCTTGAAAAATTATGCCGACAACTTTCACCCGACTTTATCTATAACAGCAAAATAGAGCTAAACAGCAAAGTTCTATTCGCCTAGAACTACATGATAGGGGCTTATATTTAATTTTAGACATTTCTTATTTCTCAGTCATCACTGTTGCTCTATTGATGGCTATATTTCTTAAAAGAAATCTGCACGATTATTTCACATTACTTAGCATAGTTTTAAAATTCAAATAACAATAATGCATTGAAACTTGCATTCGCAGTCTTCAAAGGCGAAGTTTTCTCCAAAAAGACAGTTTGAAACCTGGATGTTTCCAGCATTTTCAATTTGTCGTTAAATAAATGATATTTCTGGAGAAAACTTCGTTGAAATTGGTCCATGTGACAAATTTTTGCTTTATTACAAGTTATGGTCGAAAACTGGATATTAATCCTTTGCGGTTGCATTAAATTTGGGCATGGATGTCGTACTGGTTGGAATTAATTTTCATTGAACAAGCAGTGATACATGCAAGATTATGAAAAATATTTTTTTTATTATTTTTTGTGAACTTTATATATGTTTTAACCTCACAATGTATTTTAATGTGATGTCTTCATATAAAAAAGATTTTGTCGCTTGAGACACTTATGCAATTATTCAAATAACATGAGACATTTATGCAAACAGTAGTTCTGATACTTATGAGCAATCTTTTCCATCACACCAAAGTGTTACAATGGTTAAATTGTGCTATCATGATTTTTGTCCCACATTCCTATGCTTTCAACACACTAAAGGGTGTGTCACATCAAATTGCATCACGGAAAAAACGCTGTAGAAATTTAATTTTTAGGAATTATATCTTCAGCTTTCGCTTATAATCAGATAAGAGTGTATAGATCACGTTGGTCATGCTTCACTGTCAATTTTTCGTAAATTTGGAAAAATGTCGTCGAACGAAAAAGAGCGTCATTAATTAATCCTGTGCACTCATTTCGAAAATCCGGAGTTGTCACATCGGGACATCGATAAGATGCTGGGAATCGTCCAATCCACGGTCAGCAGAGTACTAAAACGATACTTCGAGAACCTAACCATCGACCGGAAGGTGAAGAACGGCAAAAATGGATGCTCCGTCAGTGAAAAAGATCACAAGCGCGTAGTTAAGCAGTTTAGACGTGATTCGAGAAGTTCGGTCCGGGATGTCGCCAATAAGCTGAATTTGTCAAGTTTATTCGTCCAGCGGACCAAGCAGCGGGAGGGCCTGCGTACATACAAGGTTCAGAAGGCTCCTAACCGCGACGAAAGGCAAAACATGGTGGGGAAGACGCGAGCCCGGAAGCTGTACACCGAAATGCTGACGAAGCCGCATTGTAATGGACGACGAAACCTACGTCAAAGCGGACTTTCGTCAGCTGCCGGGCCTGTTGTTCTTCTCCGCAGAGGACAAATTCAGCGTTCCGGAGGAGATTCGCAAGCAGAAACTATCCAAGTTTGCCAAAAAGTACATGGTATGGCAAGCGATCTGCTCTTGCGGAAAGCGGAGCGCCCCCTTCGTGATGACCGGCACGGTAAACGGGCAGGTTTACCTTAAGGACAGAAGCGTGCCTACAGAAGCGCTTACTACCACTATTGAAGCAGCACGAGGGCCCGACCATCTTCTCCGGATCCGGATCTCGCTTCGTGCCACTATTCAAAGGACGTGTTGGAGTGGTACGAAGCCAACGGGGTCACCTTCGTGCCAAAGGAAATGAACTCGCCCAATTCGCCGGAGCTTCGCCCAATAGAGAAATATTGGGCGATTATGAAGCAGGCCCTCCGGAAGAACCCAAAAGTTGTCAAATCGGAGGCGGACTTCAAGAGAAAATGGATTTCTGTTCAAAAAAAACTACAACCTGACGTTGTACAGAACCTTATGGACGGGGTAAAGAGGAAGGTGCGAGCATACGGGCTTGGGCTCGAAGTATGAATAAAAAGAAAATGTCAAAAGTTGTTTAATAGTTTTTATTTTACTGTCTAAAATTTTCAAAAGGATCGGTTTACTGGGCGAATTTCTACAGCGTTTTTTCCGTGATGCAATTTGATGTGACACACCCTTTATGCGTTGTCTTGTTTGGGTTACTACTTTGTTTGATACTGAGTACCGTTATCTATTACTCATAGGACCACCGTATTGATTCGTGAACAGGTTCACTAGACATCAAGCTTCGTTTAGGAAAAGCATAAACTGATACTTGGTTGAGTAAAATATATGATTAGCATGGTTTCTTGCTGTGGTGACAGAGCAGATAAACGACCACAAAGAGTTAAATAACTAACAATCTGAAAGAAAATATTAGAACGGAAACTTTAATGTAAAAAAAAATCTACTCTTTCAAGTGGCATGTTTTATTAAGGTTAGCATAAACACCTTATAAAATATTCACGGCAAAAGGTGACAATATATATTTAATTCATTGCGTTTGGAAGTGATACTATCCTAGAGTAGCTGGCGGGCGTCTAGGAATACTTACGCGGGCGACCGGTAGACCGCGGTTTATGATATAGTGCTTATTTGAATAACATTTTCAATTTTCTCCTAAAACTAGATTTGAAATTTGGTTCTTTAGTGCAGAACCTCATGGAATGGATCATTACTATTTCCGCTTCACAGAAGTACAACGCGATCAATGTCACCGAATGGTTTTGACTCGATCGGAAGTTAGTTAGGAAGAAGGAAGTTAGATCGGAGGCAACATTGTGCTAATTTTAAATCCGTTTGGATTTCTGAATAGGGGATATTTTCTACTGAAAATGTTTCTTTTCCTTCAAAGAAGGCTGGATAAAAGCTGAATAAAACATATTTCTCCCATTCGTTGATTAAAATAGACCCACGGCAAGGAAGAACCGTGGAATCATGTTCTCTAGTTGCTAGTCTTAGTTGCACCACCAGCATCGTCGTTCCACTCGAGAAATATTGACGATATTGCTATTAATAAGCAGCTACAGATTTGCTTTGTGAAATTGGCTCAACGATGATTTAAAAACGATTGGGTCGACTTAGTATGTATGTTTTGTGATTGTGGGTGCTCGTGATGTTCTTTCAATATAAGGAAATGAACTTACCTTCAATGTTCTATCAATCTGCCCCAGAAAAAAAGTTAACAAGGCGATGATGATGAAGTTCACCCCTCCGGCAAAATCCGTCAGTTTATCCAGCTGGAAGATGGCCGCGATCAGGAAGAAAATAATTTGCATCACCATTGTCACGATTGCACTGATCGCAAAGTGGTCTTCGTCCATAATATGAACGGCCATCGCTGCTTTTTCTCTTTAACTTTTGCCACTCTGCCAAATGTAGCTATTGATTCCCTGCTTATGACGCTGTTGTACACACTTTTGCTACGGGGTTGTATCAATTCCAGCTCTCTCGATTCGTTTGCCAACCAATTGAAATACCTAACAAATTATTTCTACCGATGCTGCACTACTCTTATTTATTCAGTCGCTTGAACACACAACTCACATTCATTGTATTATTGTGTCCTTGCCAGCATATTCTAAAATGAATGTCAACGTTAGCGATGGGTTTTAATGTAGGTTATAGGAATATTTATAGTGCTTATTTTTAACACTAGCAGCCAGTGCATTGCGGATCACAGATAGTTCATAAATTTACCAGAATTGAGAAATTACGAATTAATGCATTACGGCATGGAGAGTTCACAGCGTTTGTAATCACTAAGGGATCCGATTATTGTATTCTCCGACGAGAAATCGTTTAACCTTAGGTCCAGTATCTAAAACAAGTTCATTTTGAAATTCAAGTTTATTACATAGTGTCCCACGTGAGTGAAGGTATTTGAAACGGTTACGATTAACGGAATAAATACATTGTTGATGTAAATAATGGCCTGTATGGAGTTTGTGAAGAACCAAGAAATGTTTTGGATCATTGTTTAATTTAAGAAGTCGGAAAAGAGTGAGTTTTCAGCGAGATGAAGCTCCATGTTCTACCTATTGAAAACCAAACGTGACTGAAAGAGAACATACAAATTTGGTCAAAACACATTAGAATTCTCATTGGTCGTAATATTTTTTCTCTCTATTATAGTGACTTTCAACACATATCGACTGGTTCGTCACTTTTACTTAATTTTTTTGGAAGAATGTCGTGAGTGAGAATTGAACTCGTGATCTCTGCGTGAGAGGTATGGATGTTACTACTACGCCAGATCGCCTCCGCTTAACATTCCCATACTCGCGCATTGGTCTGTCAGACCGAGAAATCAATAATTCGTTCAATTCTCAGAAAATATCAACACTACGACTACGTTACGTTATACGTTATTCGCTAAATATAATGGTCATTCTTCGCCGATTGCCCGAAGTAACCAGACGAAGGAAAGTCGCGTCTAAGTTTCGTTATCGGTTACCGCGTGATTGTTGTTTTTGACGTAGGACTACGTCTAACCGGAGGATATAGGGGGTGAAATGGAAATCTAGGCACTGAACAAGTAGGAAAAAATGCAAGATTTGGAACGCTTATAACTCGAGCATTTCTCAATAGATAGCAAAGGTTTTTGCCTCAATTGATAGGAAATATATCTACGCATCTATCATAACGAATAACATTTCATTTTTCTTGAGATAAATAATTGAATAATTGTGAAATATCAAGCATTGTCAAAATGCACTATGTGCCCATTTTTGATTGGTCCATTTTGTGCTCCTCCAATCGAACCGACCAAAACGGGCAACCAGAGCAGCAGCGAAATAGAATGAACCACGATTGGAAAGGAAAAAGAAAAAAATGAACGAAACATTGGTCGCAGTCTCACACATGCGTAATTCTCGAGCCAGCCAGTCAGCTTAAAAATCCCCGCTCCGCTACCGTAACGATCATTCTCATTCAAACCGTACACCACATCGGTTCGCATCACAACACATCAACAAACCAACCCAAGAGCCATGTCTGGACATGGTAAAGGAGGAAAAGTGAAGGGAAAGGCAAAATCCGGCTCGAACCATGTTGATCTGGAGTTCCCCGCAAGGGTAGCTAGGCCGAGCGCGTTAGTACCAGTGCACCAGTCCATCTAGCCGGCGTTATATAGTTTCGGCCGCCGAAGTGATCGGGTTAGCTGGTAAAGCTGCTCGCGACGATAAGAAAACCCGCATTCGGAACAGAACACATTCGGTTCGGTGGACATCAAGACAACAGGCAGTTGCAGCGAGTGGCGAATGGCAAACGCAATCGCAAAACGGCATCAGGTAGCAGAAGAAAAAAGTTTGTTCTTTATACACACTGCTTTGGTGGCAAATCCAGAACAAGGCGGCATCGAGGGCGTTCGAAATGGTTTTTTTCAAAACCACGAGTACTAAGTTTTCTAAATTTGAACCATTCCATAAAACAAGGCGCTTTTCAGGGCCATTAAACCTTCCAAAAAAGAGTTTAGGAAATATAGTTCAATGCTTTCTAAAACAATATCCAAAATAATAATAAAACACAAATTGATTTTTTCATAATTTGTTTGCCAGGATATGATGAGTATGTGAATTTGGCAGTTGTTCTGAGCTTATTGATTTTCACCAATTCTTAAATTGCTTCTAGATTGAAAGTACAGTAATTTACACTTATCTCGACATTTAGCTAATTGGTCGGACCAGTAATGCGACATATTTAGTTGGACATTTTTGTAAACATAGAGTTCGGGGTCCAAATTATGACCCCACATTGAAGGTCGACACTGTACCACTGTCATCGCAAATGTTCAATTACAGGTTAAAATTACCTCCAATCCGATACTGAGTGGTGGTAATGCGACGTGCCAATGAATGTAATTTACTGTAAAATATGTCACAAGCTGGATGGGAAGAAATTTTCCAACTGTGAAAGCTGTGGCGAGTGGCAAATGCAATCGCTAAACAGCAAGGTTTAGCCGAACAAGATGGGGATATCGAGTGATGACAAAACAATAAACTCTTTAGATTGAAGATAATTTTGTGATCCTGAAAAGGACCCTTTTTAGCCTGCATGTGAATCCAACGAGCGAACAAATCGTAATGAATGTATTTTTTTGCCATCGCTCCCTTTTAATGCTCATTCGTTTGTCTCGTTGGACTCACCCCTCTGGCTGAGTCTGCCGATTTGTCTCTATCCTGTGAGTGTGTACCGCTAGAGTATAAAACACGCGGACCCCAAAAAAATATCTTATTTTCTTTCAAACCGTAAACCCGTGTGGTTGTACGGCATCGGCATCGTGGACGTAACAAAGGAGGACAAGTTAAGGGAAAGGCAAAGTCTCACTCGAACCGTGCAAGTCTCCAGTTCCCTGTTGGTCGCATTCACTGATTGCTCGGCAAGGGTAACTAGGCCGAACGGATTGGTGCCGGAGCACCAGTATACCTAACAGCGATTATAGAGTTTCGGCCGTCGGAGTGCTCGAGTTGGCTTGCAAAGCTGCTCACGACAATCAGAAAACCCGCATCAAGAACAGAGCAGCTTCGGTTCGGCGCTCATCAAGGCAACAATTAGTTTCAGTGAGTGGCAAAGTGTTTCTCCGGCACGTCGCATCAAATGTAATTTACTGAACAACATGTCACAAGCTGGATGGGAAGAAATTTTCCAACTGTGAAAGCTGTGGCGAGTGGCAAACGCAATAGCTAAACAGGAAGGTTTAACCGAACAAGATGGGAATATCGAGTGATAACAAAAACACAACACCAAAGGTTCTTTTCAGAACCATCAACATATTCATGAAGAGTAAACAGTAAACTAATCCATTTTTAAGGTAGATAGGTAGGTATTCACGTAGGAGAAGAAAATAAAACAATATATTTAAAATATATATTTAACAAAAGCTGTCCCCTTTGTATAGTCCTACGTCACTCCGGTTATGTCCCCGACATTACCCACCCGTCTTTTTTTTTTGCCGCTGAAGAGTTCATTTCGCTATCTGGATAGTGAGTGGAGTACCCTGAATGAAAGCGGATAGAGGCTTTCATCATCGGAAAACCAAGGATTGGTTTTTATTTTGTCGCTGCTTCGCCGACATTGGAGTTTTCGCCGAATCATCGTGCCAACTGTACCAGTGCGGGTAAGCTTTTACCGACGACTGTGTGTAGTGGTGTCGTAAGCACATTCTCACCACCAACGAGCTTTCAGCGCGCTCCCGTTCATCTTCACTGGAGTGCGTTCATAGGTGAATAAGATTAAATATACTCAAGGAAAATATTTATTAATTATAAGTTTTTTTTTGTTTTTGTGAATTATTTTATTGTGAAATATTGTTTAAAAAACAAAAAATACTTAGAATATAAGTGCAAATTTTAAAATGGCAGAGAGTGGGGGACCTTCGGATATGGAGGTCTCTGACTCCAGTTCCCTCCTAAGTGATAAAAAAAGTCACTCAAACGCGTACCAAATACGGAAGATACTTCTTCTGGGGACGAGTCAGCTAACCCTACCAAGCCTCCCTCCAAAAAACTAGCAAATCTCCCATCTGCCCTTAACGATCCCACTTTACCTTCAACCTCGTCTTCTCCCTCTGTTCTCCTCGCTCCTTCTCAACCTTCACCTTCCCACCCTACTGTCCCTGATCCCTCTCAATCCCCGTCCTCGCCTTCCTCCCCTGTTATTCCCACCCCGCGTGTGAAGGTCTATCCAGAAGATGCGCTCGGAATTGGTCCCTGGGTTGTTTTCTTCAGGCCTAAGCCTAATGGAAAAGCGTTGAGAGTCATGCAGATCGCGAAAGATCTGGCGAGGTATACCTCCGTTTCGGAAATTTCGAAGGTTAGACCAAACAAATTACGAGTTGTCGTGACTGACCGGAAAGACGCAAACAAGATTGTTGTCGATCAGCATTTTACAATTGAGTATCGGGTTTACATTCCCTCTCACATAGTCGAAATTGAGGGTGTGATAACCGAAACGGGCTTGACATGCGAATACATTACGAGTGAAGGTACTGGCCGTTTTAAAAAACTGCCCTCGACGACTGTTAAGATCTTGGGTTGCCGCCAGCTCGGAACAGTCTCCCATGAAGGAAATGACACTAAATTTACGCCGTCCAACTCGTTTCGAGTCACCTTTGCTGGTTCAGCTCTACCTGACTACGTGATGGTAGATAAATTGAGGTTAGCCGTGCGACTTTTTATTCCAAAGTCAATTACTTGTCTAAAGTGCAAGTCAGTTGGTCACACGGCTGCTTATTGTGCCAATAAAGAACGATGTGCCACTTGCGGAGAACAACATGAGGGGAAATCCTGCAGTGCGACTGAGCATAAGTGTCCATATTGCGGGGGATCCCCACACGTGCTCTCAGCTTGTGAAACATACAAGACTCGCTGGGAGAAACAGAAGCGCTCTTTGAGGGAACGCTCTAAACGCACGTTCGCAGAAATTTTGAAGGGCGCTTCTCCACTGGCTCAAGAACAACAACCAATCAATACACACAATGTCTTCGCTACGTTGCCAGTTGACGAAATGGAAGCGGATACAGCTAACGGGGGCACGCCGTTTATTTCTCAAGGGAATCCCCGGCGCAAAAATGTGACCACTCCCAAAGTTCAAGGACAAGTCCCTCCGGTGATACCCCCTGTTAGCTTGCCCAAAAAATCGAGTGCAGCGGATAAGCAAAATCAGGTCCCTCCTGGCCTCCGTGGTAATAGTTCACCTTCGAACAACCCAGCACTCGAGGGGACATCAAAAACCCCAACTGTCCCTGTTTTTCCGTCCAGTTCAACTTCCCAATCGGGATTTATAAAGTTGTCTGACCTTGTGGATCAAATCTTCACGTGTTTTAATGTTTCCGACTCCATCAGAACCATTGTCACCGCAATGCTTCCAGTACTAAAGACAATTTTACAGCAATTGATGCAAACATGGCCCCTCCTTGCAATGATTATCTCTCTTGATGTCTAATTTAGATAGAGAGGTCGGAGATATCACTGTTTTACAGTGGAATTGTCGTAGTCTTATCCCTAAATTGGATACATTCAAATTTCTAATTCATAAACTCAATTGTGATGTTTTTGCTCTGTCCGAAACCTGGCTCTCTTCTCAAAATGATCTCTCTTTCCACGATTTTAATATAATACGCTTGGACCGCGATGACAGATACGGAGGGGTACTATTGGGGATCAATAAGTGTCACTCATTTTTTAGAATTGACCTTCCACCTATTGGAGGGATCGAAGCTGTTGCTTGTCATGCAAACATCAGAGGCAAAGACCTCTGTATAGTCAGCTTTGAACACTGGGGAAACAACACGTGTACCTAAACCTGCTAACCCAAGTGCTGTTGACCTCTCGCTTTGCTCGAATTCACTATCGTTAGATTGCGAGTGGAATGTAATCCAGGACCCCAACGATAGTGATCACTTGCCAATCAAAATTTCCATCACCATTGGGTCGAATTCTTCTGAATCTATAAACATGGCATATGACCTCACAAGACACATTGACTGGAAAAAATATGCGGACGCGATTACTTTAGCCATCAATTCCAGAGATGGTTTACCTCCATTGGAGGAGTATAACTTCCTTTCTCGTTTGATCTATGACAGCGCGGTTCGCGCTCAAACGAAACCCATCCCAGGCTCCACTCTTCGCCGAAGGCCTCCCAATCCATGGTGGGATAGCCAATGTTCCAAGCTTTATCAGGATAAATCGAACGCATTCAAAGCTTTTCGGAAACGTGGAACCATTGAAAATTTTCAGTCGTATTTGGACCTTGAAAATCAATTTAAAAACTTGATCAAAGGAAAAAAACGTGCTTATTGGCGAAATTTCGTGGAAGGTTTGTCACGAGAAACGTCAATGAAAAAATTATGGAAAGTGGCTCGAAACATGAGAAATCGCTCTTCAACGAATGAAAGCGAAGAATATTCACATCGATGGATTTTTAATTTTGCACGGAAGGTTTGTCCCGATTCCGCTCTCGTGCAAAAAATTGTTCGAGTTATACCACAAGATAGGTGCGATCTTGATTCCGGGTTTTCGATGGTAGAATTCTCTCTTGCTCTCCTTTCATGTAACAATTCGACTCCGGGAACGGATAGAATTAAGTTCAACTTGTTGAAAAACCTCCCTGATGTGGCGAAACATCGCTTGTTGAATTTATTCAATCGGTTTCTGGAACATAATATTGTTCCGGATGATTGGAGACAAGTACGAGTTATAGCTATTCAAAAACCCGGAAAACCCGCGTCCGACTTCAATTCGTACCGCCCAATAGCAATGCTGTCTTGTATACGGGAATTGTTGGAGAAAATGATCTTGTTTCGCCTTGATCGATGGGTTGAAACGAATGGCCTACTCTCAGATACACAATATGGGTTCCGCAGGGGCAAGGGGACGAATGAATGTCTTGCGTTGCTTTCTTCAGAAATTCAAATGGCTTACGCCGAAAAAAAACAAATGGCTTCAGTATTCTTGGACATAAAGGGGCCTTTGATTCTGTTTCAATAGAGGTTTTGTCAGACAAATTACACTCTCGGGGTCTGCCGCCTCTATTGAATAATATGTTATATAACTTGCTTTGTGAGAAACATTTGAACTTTTCTCACGGAGATTCGGCAGTAAGTCGGTTCTCTTACATGGGCCTCCCCCAGGGCTCATGTTTAAGCCCCCTTTTGTACAACTTCTACGTAAGCGACATTGACAATTGCCTTACACAAAATTGCAGCCTAAGACAACTTGCAGATGATGGAGTGGTGTCTGTCGTAGGATCAAACGAATCCGACCTGCAAGAACCCTTACAAGATACATTGAACAATTTTTCAACCTGGGCCATTGGGCTAGGGATCGAATTCTCCACGGAGAAAACAGAGATGGTGGTTTTTTCTAGGAAGCATAAACCAGCAAAACCAAAGCTTCAACTTTTGGGAAAACCGATCACTCATGCTATGTCATTCAAGTATCTTGGGGTCTGGTTCGACTCCAAATGCACTTGGGGGGCCCATATTAGGTATCTGAGTAAAAAATGCCAACAAAGAATAAACTTTCTCCGTACAATTACCGGCACATGGTGGGGAGCCCATCCAGAAGATCTTATAATGTTGTATAGAACAACTATTCTCTCAGTGATGGAGTACGGCAGTTTCTGTTTTCAATCAGCTGCCAAAACACACTTCATTAAACTCGAGCGAATTCAGTATCTTTGTCTTCGTATTGCTCTGGGATGTATGCCCTCAACGCATACCATGAGTCTCGAGGTTTTGGCAGGCGTACTCCCACTAAAAGATCGCTTCAATTTATTATCTCTTCGGTTCCTCATCCGGTGTAAGGTTATGAACCCATTGGTGATCGGAAATTTTGAACAGCTGATCGAGCTAAATTTTCAATCTGGGTTCATGAGTCCATATCATGAATTCATCTCCATGCAGGTTGATCCTTCTTCGTATATTCCCAACCGTGTTTTTTTTTTTTTTTTTATCTGTATTATAGTGATTTCCAACTCATTTGGTTGGTTCGTCACTTTTACTTCCATTTTTGGAAGAATGTCGGGAGTGAGAATTGAACTCGTGACCTTCAGCGTGAGAGGCATGGATGTTACCACTACGCCAGATCGCCTCCACTCCCAACCGTGTTTGTTTTCCTGACTACATCAATTCCTCTGTGCATTTTGATCTGTCCATGAAGCAGGATATCCATGGAACATCAGATTATCTTCGATCGAGGATCGTTCCAACGATCTTCGATGCAAAGTATGGGGATATCAATTGTGATAATATGTACTTTACTGATGGGTCCTCTATGAATGATTCCACAGGATTTGGAGTGTTCAACGAATTTTTTAGCACCTCCCACAGTCTTCAGAATCCTTGCTCAGTATATATTGCTGAATTGGCAGCAATACACTGGGCGCTGGACAGCGTCGCCTCACGACCTGTTGAACACTATTACATTGTAACGGATAGTCTTAGCTCTGTCGAAGCTATCCGTTCAGTGAGGCCGGAAAAGCACTCGCCGTACTTCCTTGAGAGAATACGAGAAATTTTGAGTGCTTTATCCAGACGCTGTTATGTCATTACCTTTGTCTGGGTCCCTTCACATTGCTCAATTCCGGGTAATGAGAGGGCTGACTCATTAGCAAAGGTAGGTGCAATTGAAGGCGATATTTATCAGCGTCAAATCGCCTTCAATGAATTTTATTCTTTAGTCCGCAAAAATACCATAGTTAACTGGCAACGCAAATGGAACGAAGATGAATTGGGCCGGTGGCTCCACTCGATTATCCCTAAGGTTAGCCTCAAACCATGGTTCAAAAGTCTGGACTTGAGTCGGGACTTTATTCGCACCTTCTCCCGACTCATGTCCAATCACTGTTCGTTAGATGCGCTACTCTTTCGTATTAATCTTGCCGACAACAATCTTTGTGTTTGTGGCCAAGGTTACCACGACATCGAGCACGTTGTTTGGTCGTGCGAGCTGTATCTTGTCGCCAGATCGAATTTAGAAGACACCTTCGGGCCCGAGGAAGGCAGCCCATGGTGCCGGTGAGAGACGTGTTGGCTCGGTTAGACCTTGATTACATGTCCCAAATATATGTATTCCTTAAAGCTATCGATCTTCGTGTGTGATTGTCCTTATACCCTTAGTTTTTCCTTTTCCTTTTCCTTTGTGAGAGATCGGATCCCTTCTTAAGAATAAGATGAAATGTAAATACATATTAGATATAAGATAGGTTTAAGAATTGAGTGTGATGAGTGTGATTGAGTGTGTGAGTGTGATCATTGTCAATATATCCTCATATCCCCTCCTTTTCCTGAAGAAAATATGTCACCCTTCTAAACTCGAGTCGACCGCGAGTAATCGGTTTCCTATATTATTAACATTAGAATTAAGGAAAAATGTATATATACTAGTAACAATACAGTATGGAGTTCGGCTCCTTTCAACCTATGTAACTGAGCCTGTAAAAATAAACGATTTAAATAAAAAAAAAATATATATATATATAATGGTCATACAAATTGTGAACAGTAAACTATAAACTACTCGGTGGCTTATGGTAATTTTTAACAATTACAGTTTCGGGGATATTTTTTGATGTAGAACTACGTCTTTCATTAAGGGTGTCAAATCAGAAAAAAAGGTCACGTTTTTATGAAATAAAGTTAACGTTAATAACTATTTTTGCCGCGAACGGATTTTGGCGATTTACATACTAAACGAATCGGAAATTCTGTAAGATTTGTTTAATATGCTATACATTAGAATCCCCTTTTCCATTTTCCCATACATTTGTTCTGTTTATTGTGTGCTTTCCCGAACAGAGATGCCAATAACGAGCAACCTATCGACGGCCAACGGAGGGGAAATCGTAGGATTTAAAGTCTCCGTGAACAAAGGAAAAGTAGAAGAATGAAGGGGAATACTTGCCAAGAGTATAAACAGTGGATCTCGCTGAGGCAAACTTTCATTCGGCATCGGACTGTTGAGTAATCCAGTTCACTTTGCTTTTGCTTCGATCTAAGATTGGACCCCACCAGTGGTAATCCAACTTGGATATCGTCGTTTGGCTTTTCTGTTCGTTTTTCGCGTTATTCGTATCGTGTTTTTTTTCTATCCGCGTCATAAATTGGACGCTTCATGTAGTGTGTGATGAGCAAGAAGAAGAGGAAGGCAGGCTCGAGCCCTGCAAAAAACGAACGTATTGCCAGGGGCATTAAAATTTAGAGGCAAGCGTCATCCAATGATGCACGCGATGTTAATGCAGTGAAAAGCGAGCACTGAACCGAGCCTTCGTGAGTGTGACACCGCATCGAATAACAGCGAAGTAGGCGATTTCGGCGCGTCGGTCGAAAATGTAAACGCTGTTACCCAGACAGCAACCAAAATCAAGCTCCCCCGCAGGTGGTGAAGGCGGTCGCTCTTGAAAAACTCATCAGCGAATTCGCATCGATGGGTGCTACAGCAGAGTACAAGCTGTGTGGCATAATTCAGTTTTTTTTCCAAGCAGTTAACATTGTCTGTTTTCCGTCATCATAAGGGTTCGTTGGTGCCTTTGAGAATGCATCAATTCATTAAACTGACGTTATGGCGAAGCAGGCGTTAATATTGTGCGCCAAAAAATAATTTGGGGAATACCAAGTATCTTGAATGTCTTACTGGAATGTTATAAGTTATTTGGGTTCGCGTGCCAGACGCAAAACTGCATTCAACTAGGATTGCATTTGCACTAATATTGATCATAACGAAATATTGCTACTGTTTTCGAGGTTATTAACAAAAAGAGTTTATTTCGCTTGTTTAGTCACCAAGAAAGCAAATGTCGTTCTGGAATTTTGTATGTGATTAGGTTTCGCTTGCCAGTAGCAAAACTTCCTCCACTAAGGGTGACAGCTGCGCTTCTCTCGAGCATGAGAAAGTAATGCTTTTTTTCGAGGCCAGTAATATTAAAAGGAGCGTATCTTTTGAGAATAGCGCGAAATGATGCGACGTGTTTATATTCCTAGCAGTTTCAAGCCACCAATGTATGGCTCTGTATGCATGCTATGGCGAACGCTTGTTTGGCGCTTGGTTTACGTTGTACGAACGATGCCTAGAGGTGCGATTGCTTTGAGGCGATACTAAATAACATGTAACATGATATTTTTTTTAATAATTCGTTTATTTTTACAGGCTCTGTTACATAAGTTTAAAGGAGCAAAACTCCTATTTGTATTGTTACAAGTATATATAAGCATTTCTCATTAATTCTATAACATTATATTTGATACTTGCAAGTGTTGTCATTGTTGTTGTTTCCATGCGGTGCCAAAGATATATTGATGTAGTTATGAGATGTGGAATAATGGTGCTGGTGCAACATGTATATAATCGACTGTAGCCGAGTTTATGACAATTGCGAAAAAGGCCACCGGAATAGCGTTCGAGGTAAATTTTCAATGCATTGACATGAAATAAATTGCGACATGCGATCAGTTAGTGTATTGTTTTGCGAGGGCAAGAATGAATCATCAATCAATTATCGTCAACCATTTCAAACCATTTCAGAGATTATTCTACTAAGCAGTTGTTTCTAAAACTTCACAGCATTGTAGAATAATATCCGAAGGTATAAACAAGCGACTTATAAAAAATAACAGCGTAGTTCTACGTCAACAATGCGGTCGTATCTTGGACACAACCTCCTATAATTTTTTATAATGAACAATATCGACAAGAATACAAGAAAATGAAAAGGAAGTTCCTAGAAATCCTTTTATATCATATTTTTATGTCCCATCTAAAAAAAGGAATTAATTCTTAGTTTAACAAGAATACAGAGACAAAGAATATTAGAAATATGCAAACTTTATATTCCAAAACCTCCATCATCTGGTAATTTTCTAGAAGGTCATTACACATTCTTCTCTTTGATAAAATACCCGAAAAACACGCAACAACTGCATGAAATGTAAAAAATATGTATGTTTCGAGCATGCAGTTATGCTATGTTCTGATTCTTACTCCAATGAAACCACAATCGATTAATACGTTTTTATGTTATTTTATAGCTCTTTATACTTCCATGAATTGTATTCAGTTGCTTACTTTTAATTAATAACAGTGAAAAATTCGAATTTCGTTATTTGTGTTTAGAGTATCAAAAATTACTCTGTTTTGAGGAGGCTGAATAAGACGAACAACAAAACATAATAAAGACAAAGAAAACATATTTTTTCGAGTATTTTCATTCAATCATACCCTCTTCTTCAAATAAATACCAAAACAACCTGCAAAATACACAATGGCAACATTACAGAGAAGTTCAACTTTCGGTCTGTGACACCGTGCGCGAGTATACGTATTATGATCTTGCACGCGAGTACAGGAGGGTTAAAAATTATCATTCTTGTAAAACTATGGATTATGCAAAAACATTATACTCTCGTGGATAGATAATGTGTTTTACATCACCGACAACTAGTTACTCTAATGTTCGATCACGTTGGTGGCTGTGAGGTTAACAGTCGCATACCCTGGGTTCAATCTCAGTCGACGTGCTTCACGGAGGTAAAATAACAATGGTCTTGTATCTCTCGCATAGTTAGTCAGAACGTGTATGAATTTGGTGATGTCCTCGAATGATATCGATGATTGGATTCTAATATGATCAGATCAGACTGGAAATGAACAGGAACGAAGAGGAAGTTATCCTAATTTGATGAACAAAACACGCGCGTACAACACTCTATTTCCAAACCATTTTTTTCCTACACAATACAAACTGCAGCACACAGTCCATATTGCTCCAAACGACTCTTTCAGAACTATAGTGTAGCAGGGAGACTGGATTATTTGCGAGAATTTAAATGCTGTTGAATCTTCATCTTGTGTCGATAGTCAACATACCACTAGCATGACTACACCAAATATTACAATAGAATTTTTATCAGCAATAACTCACTCGGATCTCTAGTGCCACATCAAATTGTTAGATCGAGAAATAATGTTTGCGAAAATTTGTTCACCTATATTGTTTTTAACGTTCATTTTATTCTCAAAAGAAACACATTGTGTAAATTTTTCTTTTGAGATGTATCACGCGTATCTTCACTTCTCTTTTTTGTCCAACCCATACATGCTAAAATTAAAGTGCAATGAAGATTAAAGGCGAAAAGAACATTCTCACAGTTTATGATATAGACGTTATACAGAGTCCTCTGCTCAATACTCATTGTTAACACAGCTTATTCATTCTCTGTGTCCCTTCTCCTGCTGGCTACTGAATGGAACAATTATCCCAGTGAATCTTATTCTTCAAAATGCTCCATCACCACTTCAGCTTAATTTAATGTTTCATTTTCCTTGCTGCACAAACGATTCACACGAATATGCACAGAATTGAATGTGAGTCACAAATATTTCGCACAGTTTTACTAATTCTCTATGCGAAGGTAAATTGTTGAACTGCTGCATATCCGGAATCAATCGGACGAGCTTACGAGCGCTAACCTCGAATTTTCAACAATTAAGAATATATCATATTGGCCTCTCTGCATGCTGCATCGCACTAGGATCCTTTAAGATGTACACGCACTTATACACACACCCACTAGCATCACTATCAAGGGTAACAGCAGCAAAAAACGTAAATCGTCATGTAGGAAGGGAAACGCCCGCTTCTAATCCGTCTGTAAAGCGCGACGACACGAGTGAAACTAACAGGAAGCAGCGTCGGGTGAGATATGTCTTGTGGAAAATTGGAAAACAGCGGGAGAAAATCGTTTAATATGCAGAGAATTTGGGTATTTAAGTCTCGCCAGGAGAGAAAATGTGGGTCCGCTCAGCAGGACAAGCATTTTCTCTGAACTTGAATATGCGTTCTCAACAAGAACAACAAAAGAAACAGTCCTACTATCACTGCTCAGTTTGATCTGGTGCATATAGCTATACATGAAGCATTTGTGGCTGTTTCGGGAATAGTTCTTGAAACTTTCATAACATGTTTTAAATTTTATAGATTGTTTTAATCGAGAATCTTTAATTCGAAATGCTAAATAACAGTGGCCGGCACAGTGAATTTTGTACTGGAAACATATCAATTGAAATAATGTTGTCCCCTGAAACAATCCTTTCTTTACAAAAAACAAAAAAATGAAAAACAACATTATGCGCGTAATTTTTCTGTTCCATCCGATTGGACCAATTGGTTTCTCTTTTGAAATAGTTATTTTGTTCTACTTTTGCTGACTCAATTCATTCTTTAGTCTTAATGTCTCTTTGAACTCTTCAATTCTTCTTTTGTGCATTCCTATACTTTTTGCCTATTTTATTTATTTGATCACACTCAAGGATTGATTTGATCGGAAGATCATACCGATTTAAAAAAACGGACGAAAAGTAATGATTATCATTCTGATATGTGGTTATACAAATATATATATGCACCGTATTATTCCACAATATTTCGCCCAACTCTCACGCGACTTGAAAATTCCATCCTCACAGAATTTGCTTGGTTTCTCATCATACAACTGGCCAAGGTTCTTTTTTTTATTGTCCTTAGTGTTGTTTTTTAGCCTTTGAGTGAATTCTGTAAAGATTTGGATGTCTGAAGTTGCCATAAATACATCCCACATACAAGTCAAACTGAAACATTTTTTCCGAGTTGCCAAAGAAACATGAGGTCTGGTACAGGGCTGTGCAGTCGGAGAAATTTTCCCCGACTCCGACTCCCCACAATTATTAGTACCGACTCCGACTCCGACTGAAAAAAAATTAAATAATTCGAGACCAGGTTTTTCATTAGAACGTTTTATTTACGATCTTTTCTGATTAGACAATAAAAATAAACATCAAAATTGAGAATACTCGAGAAAACAGAATTGCTTCAGCCAAATCTCCCTTCATGGAAGCTCAAAAATCTAGCTTCATAATTTCCAAAGCAGAGAACAGCCTTTTTACGCTGACATGAGTTGGCGGCATGGCAGTAATCATTCGTGCAACATTCACGATGAGCTCAGGAAACGCTGAAATCACTTCATGTACTGTCATCTTGCACGATCAGTCATATTTTTCGATTTCTGGCAAACAAGCATGGATTTCATTTCGAAAGATGTTGAGCGAAAGGTTTTCCTTCTTCTTCTCTTTTACGAGGCGACGTCGTTTTGCTTCTTTGTTATTCAGATAAGCATCAACATCTGTGCTCTCTGATGAGAATAAAGACTTAAAATTATCGCTACAAAATTTGCCGACAGGTTCATCATCAACAACAGACCTTTTCAAGTCTGGACAGCGCAAGCAATCAGTCGTTTACTTTCGCGTTCCCGTAATCGTGATCGAGTGCTGTAAGCTGTTATTAACCTTACTCGCCCTGGTGTTTTTATTATCACGCGTTTACCGTGGTCTTGTGGACATTGTGTTCAACCTCGCAATCAGCGAGTGGAGAAGCCGCAACAAGGCCTGCCAAAGTGGCTGGCTTTCATTTCTCGCCAATTCATCGCCATCGCAAATTGGAGTCGGACACGGTGGTCAATCGCACGCACACAATATCAGTGTGGAAGAACGCGCTTAGTGGTGTGATACACCATTTCATTTGTGCCGAGCGCCCAACACGCGATCAGCCGATCGCTAAGTTAAATTGTACTGGTGCATCTCGTGTGAATCGCTGTGAGTGAGAACGTGAGAACGAGCACCGGACTGAAAAGTGCACAATCGCAGCGGCGTCTGCAATCATCCGATCGAGCAGCAGCCGTTACCGCAATCATCGCACTGGTGTGCGTTAGCAAGTAGTTTTATTATTTTTTGTTTTTCTTTGTTTTTTTTTATTAGGTTATAGGAATCATTCAAACTATTGCAATTATCAGCCACATAAATGATTGATGAAGGTGGGGGGTCTTTTAATATGGAGATCTCCTTCGATGACTCCCTTTCCGTTGCACAAAAAGGTGCCGGAAAATCGCTTAAGCGCGTTCCGTGTGATACAGAAGAGTCGTCGATTAAAAAGCCCCCCTCTAAGAAATCCACAAACCTCGCCACTCATCCCCCGAACCCCCCCGTTTTAACTCAACCATCGACCTCGCATTCCTCATCTGTTGCTCCTGATCCCTCTCAACCATCCACCTCATCTCCCCCCTCTACCGTCCCCGTTCCCGCCCAAACCTCGTCCTCGTCTTCTTCTTCTGTTTTGTCCTCTCCCCGTGTCAAGGTTTATCCAGAGGATGCACCTGGAACTGGTCCATGGGTTGTTTTCTTCCGGCCCAAACCCAACGGGAAATCGCTGAATGTCATGTCATGTCATTATGAAAGATCTGACAAAAAATTATTCCTCCGTGGTCGAAATGAGAAAGGTTAGACCGAACAAACTGCGTGTTGTCGTGGCTGATCGGAAGCAAGCTAACGAGATTGTTGTCGACAATAGATTCATCCTAGAATATCGCGCCTATGTGCCCTGCCATAACGTAGAAATTTCGGGGGTGATTACAGAAACGGGTCTGACGAGCGAATTTATAAAAAAGGGAGATGGCAGATTTAAAAAGCTTCCTCGGTCGATAGTTAAAATTTTGGACTGCCAACAGTTAGGAAAAGTGTCCCAGGAAGAGGGAAAAACAAAATTCACGCCGTCCGACTCGTTTCGAGTAACTTTTGCTGGTTCCGCCCTCCCTGACTACGTTATGGTAGACAAATTGAGGCTACCACTGCGACTCTTCGTGCCAAAGCCCATGACTTGCAACAAATGCAAGTCAGTTGGTCACACAGCAGATTATTGTGCCAACAAGGAGCGCTGTGCCACTTGCGGAGAGCAACATGTGGGGAAATCCTGCAGTGCGACTGAGCATAAGTGTCCATATTGCGGAGGATCCCCACACGTGCTCTCAGCTTGTGAAACTTACAAGAGTCGCTGGGAGAAGCAGAAGCGCTCTTTAAAGGAACGCTCGAAACGTACTTTTGCGGAAATTTTAAAGGGCGCTTCTCTACTGGCTCAACAACAACAACCAATCTCAACACACAATACCTTTTCCGCGTTGCCAGTTGATGAAATGGAAGCGGACACAGCTAGCGAGGGCACACCGTTTATTTTCAAAGGGAATCCCCGGCGCAAAAATGTGACCACTCCCAAAGTTCAAGAACAAGTCCCCACGGTTATATCCTCTGTTAGCTTGCCTAAAAAATCGAGTGCAGCGGACAAGCAAAATCAGGTTCCTCCTGGCTTCCGTGGGAATATTTCATCTTCGAACGACCCAGCACTCGAGGGGACATCAAAAACCCCAACTGTCCCTATTTTTCCGTCCAGTTCAACTTCCCAATCGGGATTTATAAAGTTGTCTGACCTTTTGGATCAAATCTTCAAGTGTTTTAATGTTTCCGACTCCATCAGAACCATTGTCATCTCAATGCTTCCAGTATTAAAGACAATTTTGCAACAATTGATGCAAACATGGCCCCTCCTTGCAATGATTATCTCTCTTGATGTCTAATTCAAATAGAGAGGTCGGAGATATCACTGTTTTACAGTGGAATTGTCGTAGTCTTATCCCTAAATTGGATACATTCAAATTTTTAATTCATAACTTCAATTGTGATGTTTTTGCTCTGTCCGAAACGTGGCTTTCTTCGCGAGATGATATCTCTTTCCACGATTTTAATATTATACGCTTGGACCGTGATGATAGATACGGAGGGGTGCTTTTGGGGATCAATAAGTGCCACTCATTTTTTAGAATTGACCTTCCAACTATTGGAGGGATCGAAGCTGTTGCTTGTCATGCAAACATCAGAGGCAAAGACCTCTGTATTGTCAGCTTGTATTGGCCTCCGAGAGCTGCGGTTAGCCGCAAACAACTTGATGACATGTGCTCACTCCTTCCTGAGCCACGATTGATCTTGGGAGACTTCAACTCTCACGGAACTGCCTGGGGGGAACAGTACGACGACAATCGTTCATTGTTGATATATGACCTTTGTAACAGCTTCAATATGACCATTTTGAACACTGGGGAAACAACACGTGTACCTAAACCTCCTGCTAACCCTAGTGCTCTTGACCTCTCGCTTTGCTCGAATTCACTATCGTTAGATTGCAAGTGGAATGTAATCCAGGATCCCAACGGTAGTGATCACTTGCCAATCAAAATTTCCATCACCATTGGGTCGAATTCTTCTGAATCTATAAACATGGCATATGACCTCACAAGACACATTGACTGGAAAAAATATGCGGACGCGATTGCTCTAGCCATCAATTCCAGAGATGGTTTACCTCCATTGGAGGAGTATAACTTCCTTTCTCGTTTGATATATGACAGCGCGGTTCGCGCTCAAACGAAACCCATCCCAGGTTCCACCATTCGCCGAAGGCCTCCCAATCCATGGTGGGATAGCCAATGTTCCAAGCTTTATGTAGAAAAATCGAATGCATTTAAAGCTTTTCGGAAACGTGGAACCCCTGAAAATTTTCAAATGTATTTAGCCCTTGAGAATCAGTTCAAAAATTTGATCAAAGGGAAAAAACGTGCTTATTGGCGAAATTTCGTGGGAGGTTTATCACGAGAAACGTCAATGAAAAAATTATGGAAAGTGGCTCGAAACATGCGAAATCGCTCATCAACGAATGAAAGCGAAGAATATTCACATCGATGGATTTTTAATTTTGCACGGAAGGTTTGTCCTGATTCCGCTCCTGTGCAAAAAATTGTTCGAGACATACCACAAGATAGGTGCGATCTTGATTCCGACTTTTCGATGGTAGAATTCTCTCTTGCTCTCCTTTCTTGTAACAATTCGGCTCCAGGATCGGATAGAATTAAGTTCAACTTGTTGAAAAACCTCCCTGGTGTGGCGAAACATCGCTTGTTGAATTTATTCAATCGGTTTCTGGAACATAATATTGTTCCAGATGATTGGAGACAAGTACGAGTTATAGCTATTCAAAAACCCGGAAAACCCGCGTCCGACTTCAATTCGTACCGCCCAATAGCAATGCTGTCTTGTATACGGAAATTGTTGGAGAAAATGATCTTGTTTCGCCTTGATCGATGGGTTGAAACGAATGGCCTACTCTCAGATACACAATATGGGTTCCGCAGGGGCAAGGGGACGAATGATTGTCTTGCGTTGCTTTCTTCAGAAATTCAAATGGCTTACGCCGAAAAAAAACAAATGGCTTCAGTATTCTTGGACATAAAGGGGGCGTTTGATTCAGTTTCAATAGAGGTCCTGTCAGACAAATTACACTCTCGGGGTCTGCCGCCTCTATTGAATAATATGTTATATAACTTGCTTTGTGAGAAACATTTGAATTTTTCTCATGGAGATTCGGCAGTGAGTCGGATCTCTTACATGGGCCTCCCTCAGGGCTCATGTTTAAGCCCCCTTTTGTACAACTTCTATGTAAGCGACATCGACAATTGCCTTACACAAAATTGCAACCTAAGACAACTTGCAGATGATGGAGTGGTGTCTGTCGTAGGATCAAACGAATCCGACCTGCAAGGACCCTTACAAGCTACTTTGAACAATTTTTCAACCTGGGCCATTGGGCTAGGGATCGAATTCTCCACGGAGAAAACAGAGATGGTGGTTTTTTCTAGGAAGCATAGACCAGCAAAACCAAAGCTTCAACTTTTGGGTAAACCGATCACTCATGCTATGTCATTCAAGTATCTTGGGGTCTGGTTCGACTCCAAATGTACTTGGGGGGCCCATATTAGGTATCTGAGTAAAAAATGTCAACAAAGAATAAACTTTCTCCGTACAATTACCGGCACCTGGTGGGGAGCCCATCCTGAAGATCTTATAATGTTGTATCGAACAACTATTCTCTCAGTGATGGAGTATGGCAGTTTCTGTTTTCAATCAGCTGCCAAAACACACCTCATTAAACTCGAGCGAATTCAGTATCTTTGTCTCCGTATCGCGTTGGGATGTATGCCCTCAACGCATACCATGAGTCTCGAGGTTTTGGCAGGCCTACTCCCACTAAAAGATCGCTTCAATTTATTATCTCTTCGGTTCCTCATCCGGTGTAAGGTTATGAACCCATTGGTGATCGGAAATTTTGAGCAGCTTATCGAGCTAAATTTTCATTCTGGATTCATGAGCTCATATCATGAATTCATCACCATGCAGGTTGATCCTTCTTCGTATATTCCCAACCGTGTTTGTTTTTCTGACTACATCAATTCCTCTGTACATTTTGATCTGTTCATGAAGGAGAAAATCCATGAAATTCCAGATTATCTTCGATCGAGGATCGCTCCTACGATCTTCAAAGCAAAGTATGGGCGTGTCAATTGTGATAATATGTACTTTACTGATGGGTCCTCTATGAATGAGTCCATAGGACTTGGAGTGTTCAACGTATTTTTTAGCACCTCACACAGTCTTCAGTATCCTTGCTCAGTATATATTGCTGAATTGGCAGCAATACACTGGGCGCTGGACAGCGTCGCCTCACGACCTGTTGAACACTATTACATTGTAACGGATAGTCTTAGCTCTGTCGAAGCTATCCGTTCAGTGAGGCCGGAAAAGCACTCGCCGTACTTCCTTGAGAGAATACGAGAAATTTTGAGTGCTTTATCCAGACGCTGTTATGTCATTACTTTTGTCTGGGTCCCTTCACATTGCTCCATTTCGGGTAATGAGAGGGCTGACTCATTAGCAAAGGTAGGTGCAATTGAAGGCGATATTTATCAGCGTCAAATCGCCTTCAATGAATTTTATTCTTTAGTTCGTAAAAATACCATCGCTAACTGGCAACGCAAGTGGAACGAAGATGAATTGGGCCGGTGGTTCCACTCGATTATCCCTAAGGTTAGCCTCAAACCATGGTTCAAAAGTCTGGACTTGAGTCGGGACTTTATTCGGACCTTCTCCCGACTCATGTCCAATCACTGTTCTTTAGATGCGCTGCTTTTTCGTTTCAAGCTTGCCGACAGCAATCTCTGCGTTTGTGGCCATGGTTACCACGACATCGAACACGTTGTTTGGTCGTGCGAGCTATATTTTGTCGCCAGATCGAATTTAGAAAACTCCCTTCGGGCTCGAGGAAGGCAGCCCAATGTGCCGGTGAGAGATGTGTTGGCTCGGTTAGACCTTGATTACATGTCCCAAATATATGTTTTCCTTAAAGATATCGATCTTCGAGTGTGATTGTTCTTACATCCTTTCCCCCCCATTTTCTCCTCCTTTTCGTCCTTCGCGAGCTATCGGTTCCCTAACATTAGAATAAGTTAAATTGTTAATACATATTAGATGTGAGGATAGTTTAAGAATTCAGTGTGATGTGTGAGTATGAATGTGAAATTGAGTGTGAGTGTGAGTGTGAACATGGTTACAATCTCCTTACATCCCATCCTTTTCCTAAAGAAAATGTGTCACCCTTCTAAACTCGAGTCAACCGCGAGTAATCGGTTTCCTATTTCATTAACCGTAGAATTAAGAAAACATGTTAATAGTAAAAGTATAGTTGAGAGTTTGGCTTCTTTAAACCTATGTAACTGAGCCTGTACAAATAAACGAATTATAAAAAAAAAAAAAAAAAACAGACCTTTCATCCGTATCGATGTTTTACATAGCGCTTCCTTGGCCATCGTAAATTGGCTATCGTTAAATAAACTTATGCTTTTCAGATCGATGTAAATTGGAACCAACATGTAAATTGGAACCAACATCATAGGGTTCATACACACACTCTTTGCAGACACACGGGCCAAAGGTTGTGCAGTCCACTGATCATTCAACAAGAGCCAAAGGTTGTACCGCTCATGACAACTCTACACGAACTGATGATTGCGCCGGCTAGTGACCATTCTATCCTGGATTCCTCGAGTCGAGAAAGACGCACCACGCTAGATATGAGGTACAGACTAGATGGGCGTTGATGATTAATGGTCAGCTGCATCCCAATAGGAAGTATCCCGTGTCGGGCACACGTACAGAGCATTGGAGACAGCAACATCCCAATTACGAAAACACTTGTAATACTAACCTCGAGCCAACCGCGAGTAATCGGTTACATATTACTAACATAGATAATAAGAAAAATTGTCAAAGTATTGAACTCCCGGCCCCGTGAGGCTAACGCCATATGAGCCTTTATAAAAATATATATTTTGAAAAAAAAAATCATAGGGTTAGCCCAAAGTGTACTTTGTCATCTTCAAAATATTTTTTGTTTCATAAAGTGTTATTACCAATTTGTTCGCAGTAATAATCACGATGGTAAACATAATGAAATACAAAACAAATATAACAAAATTTCCTTGAAATAAAATTTTGTTTTATCAGCTAAATATTTTAATTTTATTGGGTCAATCAACCGGACGTCGGAGTCGGTAAAATTTTTCCGACTCCTAGTATGATGAAATTTATTCCGACCCCGACTCCGACTCCATAGGCATGGGGTGGCATTCCGCATTTCGAAACGAGTGATTTTTGTTCGTTTCGACCACTTTTGCCATTATGGATCTCGAATCGAGCTCGAAACGAGTGAAACGAATAAGGCAGTAGTAAAGTTTCGGGCAAAGTTTCGCATTTCCTAACATTGTGTTTGAGCGTTTTTTAGCTCGGAACGAGAACAAATGTCTCAACAAGAAATGGTTGATCGTCGTATGAGAAAATGCTAGTGAAACGTTGACTTCAAAACTAAATGTTACATCAAACAACATTTTGGTTTTGGTTTAGACGTCTATTTCTACCAGTATGTGATTATAAATACAATACTTTTAGAATGTTGCATGATAAATCACTTGTCATTTTAGCACTATAGAATCACAAAGAAATGCTATAAGCATCAACACTTCCCAAGGGGAACATTTGACGAAGTTCATGGAGGAACATTCGGATCTCAATTTGTTAAAAAAATCCCTGACGCGAAGAAAACTTCTCACAAATTATGAGACAGTTTAAAGATTGCTCGAAATGAGCGAGGGGACCGGGTGCGGAACGTAAATAAGACAAACTCGCTCATTTTCAGAGTGTTACTTTTATCCCACAGCGCCCATATCTGTGAAATAAGGGTTCTCTTCGAGACAAATATTGGTCGAAATCTAGTACACTGAAAATATTAACTCGAAAAAGATACATAATAATAAATAAGATACATAATAGCGTAGCACACTTAAGTCGGCTCGAAAAAAATCAAACTCGAATCGAATTAAATTTATTATTATGTATCTTTCTCGAGTTAATATTTTCAGTGTACTAGATTTCGACCAAAATTTGTCTCGACAACGTCCTGTCACCGTGAAGTCAACGTAAAGTAATAAAATGTCAAATATTCTTCATTGGAAATCGTATGGTAGCATTCACATATACAATCACCGACAACTTTGACGTCGACAAAATTAGTCCAAGAAAATAGCTGACAGGACGGTGACGCTGACGCTATATGTGTATCGCACTTTACTTGTTTGGAAATGCGGAATGCTGGTCTGATATTATCCTAGTGAAACACGACGCCTTTCAAAACGACCAATTCTGAACAGAATTCCTTTCCCCATCAGAAACAGAGTATAACTTTCTCCGGGTGAAGACTTAACCCATGTTTTTTTCAATCAACCTTGTTGCAAATGATTTGTCTATCGACGGATGTTTGTCCAAGAGCTCGGTCGAAGAGTCTGGACAAGGATCCTTCGACGAACTCCCGACTACGCCACTACGCCTAATCGAAAAAGACCAACGATCACCCTGTGGCCACCGAGAAGGACCCCTCTTGGCAGTACCACTCCGATATCGTCCTGGGCCTGTCGATTGTCGTCAAGGAGGGTGATGCCGAGTAACGGTCAACTGTCCACGTGTCGACCTGCCGTGGATTTAAGCGTCGCTTGATTGACAGCGGATCCGACGACGTATCCGCCTTTCTCTCGCCACCAGGCCGATATCTTAAGCAAAATAAACGAAATTATTCAAAAGGAAGGTGAAAATATTCTTTTCATTTTGATCGCAAAGCCCCTCAAATTATCCAATCGTAAGTCGACCCTGAGATCCGGTTCAAGGAGTCTCTTGCTACTGAAAGCTTTTCCGGGATGACACAGATAGTCACATTACACCCTATCCTGTAATTTTTTTTGTTGATTATGGTCACAATCAATTGATGAACATAAACATTCAACGACGATACTACCCCTGTAGGCTGGCGTCTCATACATCTGCTTACTCGCCTGTCTTAGTCTGTAATAGATCGTGAGAGCAGTGAATACTCAGTGATGTTAACGTTCCCGCTCGTAATTTTGACGTACGAATTTATCAAGAACGTCCAGCACTGTCATGTTTGCTGCTCCGCGCCGGTATACCCCATTGCTTTTTCACACATATTTTGCAGGTTTCTTTTACCAAGCTTTTTCATATCTGACCATCTATTATTTCAGAACAATAGCTCATCCTCTCAGTGTTTTCGGAAACCTGCGCCAATAGTTAATACGGGAGCATCAACGTCTACCTAACAATTTCGCCACACTCCTTTTTGACGTAGGACTACGTCTTTCATTAAGGGTGCCAAATCGGAAAACAGGTCACGTTTTTGACGTAGGACTACGTCTAACCGGAAGATATAGGGGGTGAAATGGAAATCTAGGCACTGAACAAGTAGGAAAAAATGCAAGATTTGGAACGCTTATAATTCGAGCATTTCTCAATAGATCGCAAAGGTTTTTGCATCAATTGATAGGAAATATATCTACGCATCTATCATAACGAATAAAATTTCATTTTTCTTGAGATAAATAATCGAATAATTGTGAAATATCAAGCATTGTCAAAATGCACTATGTGCCCATTTTTGATTGGTCCATTTTGTGCTCCTCAAATCGTACCGGCCAAAACGGACAACCAGAGCAGCAGCGAAATAGAATGAAGCACGATTGGAAAGGAAAAAGAAAAAAATGAACGAAACATTGGTCGCAGTCTCACACATCCGTATTTCTCGAGCCAGCCAGTCAGCATAAAAATCCCCGCTCCGCTGCCGTAACGATCATTCTCATTCAAACCGTACACCACATCGGTTCGCATCACAACACATCAACAAACCAACCCAAGCAGCCATGTCTGGACATGGTAAAGGAGGAAAAGTGAAGGGAAAGGCAAAATCCCGCTCGAACCGTGTTGATCTGGAATTCCCCGCAAGGGTAGCTAGGCCGAGCGCGTTAGTACCAGTGCACCAGTCCACCTAGCCGGCGTTATATAGTTTCGGCCGCCGAAGTGATCGAGTTAGCTGGCAAAGCTGCTCGCGACGATAAGAAAACCCGCATTCGGAACAGAACACATTCGGTTCGGTGGACATCAAGACAACAGTTGCAGCGAGTGGCGAGTGGCAAACGCAATCGCAAAACGGCATCAGGTAGCAGAAGAAATGTTTGTTCTTTATACAAACTGCTTTGGTGGCATATCCAGAACAAGGCGGCTTCGAGGGCGTTCGAAATGGTTTTTTTCAAAACCACGAGTACTAAGTTTTCTAAATTGGAACCATTCAATAAAACAATGCGCTTTTCAGGGCCATTAAACCTTCCAAAAAAGAGTTTAGGAAATACAGTTCAATGCTTTCTAAAACATTATCCAAAATAATAATAAAACATAAATTGATTTTTTCATAATTTGTTTGCCAGGATCTGATGAGTATGTGAATTTGGCAGTTGTTCTGAGCTTATTAACTATCAATAAGCTCAGGGACTTTCCTGATTATTCAATTTTCACCAATTCTTAAATTGTTTTCAGGTTGAAAGTACAGTAATTTACAATTAGTTCGACATTTAGCTAATTGGACGGACATGTAATGCGACTTATTTAGTTGGACATTTTTGTAAACATAGAGATCCAAATTATGACCCCACATTGAAAGTCGACACTGTACCACTGCCATCGCAAATGTTCAATTACAGGTTAAAATCGCCTCCAATGCGACACTGAGTGGCGCTTCGGCACGTCGCATTGAATGTAATTTACTGTACAACATGTCACAAAGCTGGATGGGAAGAAATTTTCCAACTGTGAAAGCTGTGGCGAGTGGCAACAAATCGCTAAACAGGAAGGTTTAGCCGAACAAGATGGGGATATCGAGTGATAACAAAACAATAAACTCTTTACATTGAAGATAATTTTGTGATCCTGAAAAGGACCCTTTTTAGCCTGCATGTGAATCCAACGAGCGAACGAATCGTAATGAATGTATTTTTTTGCCATCGCTCCCTTTTAACGCTCATTCGTTCGTCTCGTTGGACTCGCCCCTCTGGCTGAGTCTGCCGATTTGTCTCTATTCTGTGAGTGTGTATCGCTAGAGTATAAAACACGCGGACCCCAAAAAAATATCTTATTTTCTTTCAAACCGTAAACCCGTGTGGTTGTACGGCATCGGCATCGTGGACGTAACAAAGGAGGACAAGTTAAGGGAAAGGCAAAGTCTCACTCGAACCGTGCAGGTCTCCAGTTCCCTGTTGGTCGCATTCACTGATTGCTCCGCAAGGGTAACTAGGCCGAACGGATTGGTGCCGGAGCACCAGTATACCTAACAGCGATTATAGAGTTTCGGCCGTCGGAGTGCTCGAGTTGGCTTGCAAAGCTGCTCACGACAATCAGAAACCCCGCATCAAGAACAGAGCAGCTTCGGTTCGGCGCTCATCAAGGCAACAATTAGTTTCAGTGAGTGGCAAAGTGTTTCTCCGGCACGTCGCATTAAATGTAATTTACTGAACAACATGTCACAAGCTGGATGGGAAGAAATTTTCCAACTGTGAAAGCTGTGGCGAGTGGCAAACGCAATAGCTAAACAGGAAGGTTTAACCAAACAAGATGGGAATATCGAGTGATAACAAAAACACAACACCAAAGGTTCTTTTCAGAACCATCAACATATTCATAAAGAGTAAACAGTGAACTAATCCATTTTTCAGGTAGATAGGTAGATATTCACGTAGGAGATGAAAATGAAACAATATATTTAAAATATATATTTAACAAAAGCTGTCCCCTTGGTATAGTCCTACGTCACTCCGGTTATGTCCCCGACATTACCCACCCGTCTTTTTATGAAATAAAGTTAACGTTAATAACTATTTTTGCTACGAACGATTTACATTTGGGTTGTATCGATTCGATTCGATTTACATAATAGGGCCCATAGTATTCATTTCGCAAGTATGCAATGTTTTCCAAGAATATTTTCTCGAGCTGGAGGAAATACTTAAGGATACCTCATTTTGATTTTGATACCAAAATTTAGTTTGGACAAGCTTGAAATATGAAAAATTGGAGAGAAATAGCTTTATTATATAAAATTGATAGTTTAAATACCAAAGTGTTGTTGTTTTGATATTAAAGGTGCTCATTTTAGTATTGGAATAATAGTGTGGCAGCAAATCAAGAATTATTATTAAATGTTAATACAAATATCACTGCACAAATCAATTGCACGGAGACGTCAGTGTGACAGTTTCGTTTCAGCACCCATTCGTTGCAATTTCACATGTCCCAAAGTTAACGAATGGGAGCCACGCAAAAACAGCAGTTTTGCGATGATCTTCTGTAAGGGATTTTATGGACAGAAGCAATGAATACGATATTTTTCGAGTTTTACTCAAACCTTATTTTCTAATGATTTTAGAAGAAAAGATTCTCAAACATTGTTTCACAGTAATATTCGAGTGGTGGGAAACATTATTTTGATCTGCACTCCTTCTTGTAAACTTTTACATTGTCGCCCCAGTGATGAAAACCATTGTTTACAACTACAGATCCCTTGCCAAATCATCAACTTTGTAACCCCCCCCCCGACTATTAATGGAAGAGGACTCTTAAGGTCGAGCAGCGTTTCGCCTCAAACCCTGTTGGGACCGGAAGGACACTTACTAAGTAGGAACACACAATAATACAACACGTGTCCACTAATCGTCAACCGCACACGTTCTTCTCAATTCGAATCTCACTAACTTAGGCTCAAAGGCTTCTAAGCTAATTCCTCTGACCACTATCTGCGAGCGAGGCCTGGTGGTTCCGTTCGAACCCGAATAACGCGTACTCAAAAAAACAGAGAAAAACAATCAAGGGCTGTTTGTTGTGGTAGATAAGTTCGAAAACGAAGGCGATATTTAATAACGGAATTTATTTTAGGGATTTTGTTTGTGGGTGGATGTGAGGGTGATTAAATTGGTGACTATACACAGTACTTGCAATTTTTTTGTGGGTTGCCTCCGTTCTCCTTCTCGGCTAGATATACCAGCTGCAGTTTTTGATTTAGTCACTGGTGTCTTGATTGACCAGTAATCCGGTAGATTGTCCCTTGTCAGGGCCTCTTCCTGTGCGACCTTGTATAACGTCCCCGTGCGGGCCTGTAGAGAGAATCCAATACAAAAAGGCCCGTTGGCCGGACCTGACCAACAAAATGCATTAGTACATTTGTGTGATGTCACCAGTTTTTTATTTTAATGATCCATTGAAATAGTTTCTAATCAATTACCTTTTTTTTAATGTGTTAGATTTATAAGTGTGTTCGTTGTTCCTTGATATTATCTCACTGATTTTAGTGTGACTATAGTTTAAGGTAAGATTATTGTTTCGTTTTATTATATTGACCATAATTTTATGACGATTTAATTTTAAACCACAAACATATATATATATATATATATATATATATATATATATATATATATATATATATATATATATATATATATATATATATATATATATATATATATATATATATTGATAATTTAAAACTAATTGTATTTTTTTAAACCTACAAAAAACACTTGATTATGAATTTGAACATACAACAATTATCTATACAAATTTACATTCACGACGCGCACTTCTATTCTCGAGGACAGTCGACGACAGAAAGAACGAGCACAGTTTAAGCCGAGAACAAATAAAATGTCGAGAGACCGGACACATAATTGTCCTATCAAGTTGTAAGTTGTGCGAGCTGACCAACTCTTGGACACACACCTACAACGTTCACACCACTTCTTCCATGTCCTACGGTCCCCTCTCCATCGTATGCTTATCATATGTCAAGTGACAGATGCAAAGCAGACAGTGGAGATTTTGGCGCATCGATTTGTGGCGAAGCTGCAAAGGTCTTAAGTGACCGAAGGTTACAACTTATAGGCATGTTTATCTGCGCAAAACAATTTGACCTACCCACAACGCTCCCTTCACGCTTGTCAAGGCAAAATTTGTTACCGGCTATCTGTCCGAAATTCATTTTAACGTATGTTTCATCATCCATCAAAATTCATCCTTTGTACTTGGTCAACATTTGCTCGTACAGCTTCCTTGCATGGGCCAGGTTTTGTTCCAGCGTTCTGTTGAGGTGTTTGCTGACATGATACGACCTCAAGCCTTCTCGGCTACAAATTCGTCGAGCTGTACTGTGGCTCGCCGAGAACTTTTTCGCCAAATTGTTGTGGGCTGCTCGAATCACCGTTGCTCGTAGATTCCGGTCATATGTTCCACCTCTACGCCTGATTGACTTCGCCCGATAAAACGTAAAGGTCTCCCGGTAAAGATTGAGTGCTTTATTTACAGTCGATTTTGGAAATTTCAGAAATTTTGCGATCTTTCCTCCTGACCACGTCGGGTTCTCAACGTGAGTGTGCAGAATTTTTTCCCGCCTTTCGCGTTCCATCGTCAATTTGATTGAATGTGCCCTTCAATCTTGATGAAATTTTCACTACCGAATAAACCGCGAACGGAAAATATTGCCCAGAAAACAATTATGGGAAATTATGGGAACGAAGCGCGAAGTCGAAGTTTTCATGTGAATTAAAAATGTTGTAACTTTGTGAAAAACCAACGCATAAAGATGGGATATACATCATTTTAAAGCTTCATTCAAAGCTTCACGTTTTGAGATGTAATACTCGAATGCTACTATCTTTTTGTGAGTAGGTGTAGTGGATAACTATACTGGAAAGAAAAAAAAATCGATTTTTTCTGTATTTTTTTTTAGATTTTGTAGATTAAAACAGTGTTTTATTAACCAAATCAATAGTAAAGCCAATTAACCTTATCAATCAGTATTCATTTGATTCTAAAAACGCTCCTGTAGGTCATTTTAATACAGGAAAAAGTTTTGATTTTTCTAATGAATACTTTTTCAATAATGCGATCAGAAGGCAGTTTTGAAAATTTCAATAAATTCTGTACTAGACTCATTAAATATTGTTCATTATTCGGCAATTTTTGCCTACTTTTTGCTTTTGCTTTGATCTATTCTCTTAATCGACTTTCTCTTATGATAACCATGGCCTTCCAAACAGATTTTGTGCCACATAATTTCAATGTGCAAAGAACATCAACCAATTATTTGTATTTAAAATTTTAAAAAATAAGAACTTCCGGGATGATAATCTGAGAGAGGGTACACTCAATTAACTATAAATCAAAAAAGAATTAACAAATATTACATGTTCCGGTTATGATTTATCTTCTGTTAATGGGAAATTATTGTTTTTTTCTCTAATATCCGGATACCAAATATTGACCGGATAGGCAGTATACCGAATATCCGTTTCATCTCTAGATTAGACTGTTGTTATGTGCTTTATTTATGTGCATTGCTAGGTTTCCTCTGCTAGCTGACAGGAGAATCACAAAGGCGTGAGGGTTGTGATACAGTTTTCACTTCTCTTCAGGAACTGAATAAAGGATATTAACACATTCACCTAAGATTTAATTTTCAACAGAGTGGATCAAACAAATATGCTTTGGTCGGACACGCATAGTGCTATTCCACTACACTACTGAGCGTTCAAAAACGTCCTATGGCGTCAATTGCACAGCGTGAAAACGTGAGGTACAACCATAATGGAAACATAGCAGCTTTGCTGCGATTTTGTATAACCATAATAGGAACAGGGCAGCATTCGATATTGTGATAATTGGCACATAAATGTAAAATTGTACCAATTATGGTAATACAAAAATACATTTTTATTTCGATAAAATCGTATAAATTGGTCGAATCACAACATCAATAAGGTTGTGATGTATGCGTCTACATTGTGTTTGTATCAAAACATCCACTTCACAGCATAAAAATCTCATTGACCGCATATTCCTTAGCAAAATACTAAGAAGCAAGCATCAATGAGACACACTATTTTCAAACTAAATTTTTCAACAAAAGAACAATGTTTCGCATGGAATCAAATACCAAATACGACAAAGAAGAGATTTCAGATGTTTAAAAATCATATTAGAGCCTTTAAAAATAAGATATGTTTTCTAAACTAATAAAAAACTCACTCGTATCACCATAGTAGGTACTATTGTGATGATAGGTACTTCTACCCTACTATAAATGACTGTTTACCGTTTTCGTTTTTCGAAATTTATTCTGAGATCAATGTAATGGGGGCAAAGTCCCCATTCAACCAGGATAAGGAATCGAGGCAGCCCAAACCGCCAAGTTGACGCGATCCAAGGTGACCGCTAACCCGCCATCGACAGCGGCGGTCTCTGGAACGCAAACCTTTGTTCCACTAATTGCCCGGTTTGCTTGAAACATAGGATACGGTCCTTTAGCAAGGTCCGACCGAGCTTTAGCACGTCTGTCCAATTAGCTAGATGTACAACTAGGGGCGAATTCCTGCACATGCTTAGTTCTGTAAATTGTCGATTACAAAATAGTTATCTTCTAAAACTGTTATGTAAAAACGGTTCGAATTGCGTAGGAGCTAAAAAAATACAAAAAAAAATGTCTGAGTGCCACATGAGTTAACTAGTTGAGTTGGAACGAACATTCATCTTCAAATGGCTATCCGCGTTGATGACGGCATTGAGCTTCGTATTACGAAATGGGGGAGTAGGCATGACAATATGGGTTTGCAGAAGAAATGAACACACTTTTAAAATAAAAATTATGAACGGAATTTTTTTTGTTCCAAACCAAATTTGTACTCTATGTAAATGAAAACCGCTTTTGTGGAAAAATATCATACAAAAATTGTGTCTAAAGATGATTTTATATTATGATGGTAAGTTTTGGTGAGTATGTCTGAAAATTCATAGAAAATAGTTTAAATTTGGGTCAGAACTACGTACTTCTAGTAGGTAAATAACGCCCAGAAAAAAAATGGGTGGGTTATATCTATGATATAACCGCAAGGTTGACGTGGGACTACCTTAGCTTAGCAATCATTTGTTTGTATTGATTAAATTTTTGATTGAATGAAACAATTTTTTTCTCTATTATAGTGACTTTCAGCACATTTTAGCTGGTTCGTCACTTTTACTTCCATTTTTGGAAGAATATCGGGAGTGAGAATTGAACTCGTGACCTTTAGCGTTAGAGGTATGGATGATCGCCTCCACAAATGAAACAATTTCCGAATTCAATTGAATTCAATATATTCGCTTTGTGAGTAAAAAGATTGTATAATGACATGCAAGAACAACTCGCGCATTGTGATATATTATGTTCTTCGTTACAAGTAAATTTAATGACAGTCCTTTTACGTTTGGTATGATGACATCTTGGTTTAGAAGTCTGTGTTAGGTAAACACATTTCAGTCGGAACAAAAATGTCCCCGACTTAAATGTATTCGCAATGCCACGCTCCTTGGATTTAAATTCCGTGTTGGGGAAACATATCACATGTATTCGCAATGCCAATATCCCCATGCTCCATGGATTCAAAGTCTGTGTTAGGAAAACACATTTCAGTCGGAACAGAAATGCCCCCGCAATGTATTCGCAATGCCAATTTCCCCACGCTCCTTGGATTTAAAGTCTGTGTTAGGGAAACACATTTCAATCGGAACAAAAATGCCCCGCAATGTATTCGCAACAGGGTTGCCAATAATATTTTTGAAAAAACTGGAAGATTGCTCTTAAATAAACTGGAAGAAAACTGGATCCTGTGAAACCTTTTTGTCTTAAGAAGACCGGCTATGATTTATCAAAATTGATTTTGATATCTCAATTTTTTTGGTATTATTCATTGCTAATTTACATCTTATATTAGGCTTGTGCAAACCAAATTTCGGTATCAAGATCAATATGAGGGCCCCTCAATATTTCCTCTTGCTCGAGAAAGTACATTTGAAAAAATATACATAGTATGCTTTCTTGCAAAATATACACTAAGGTTCACATGCATTTTATGCAAAGTATGCATTAGCTATTTAGGGGAGTTTGTTTGCATTCATTAAATTAATTATATTTAGAACTAAAATTCCTTTGAGTGACTATGAGAAACTAATATCCATTTGTTGTAAACGGAAGCAAGGTTACTTGGATTTTATACTCATATCAATTAAAGTCGATGGAAACCATTTACTCTATGACCTTCTGAACTTCAGAATGTTTTGGAGGATCTATAACATCTGATGTTTATATAAACTCAGAGCCAGCATAGCACGCGGACTCTATGACCTATTTTGGGTAAGTTTCCTTTCTATGAACATTGTACCAGTCGCGAATGGAATGGTAGATCAATTGGTCGGAACTTCAGAATGGTTTGGAACATTCGATATTTATATAAATTGAAACACAGTGTAGCACATTGATTCTTGGGTAGGCTGTTAAATTAAATTAACAATTGTGATACCCTGTTTTTAAAGTAGTTTGATAAGTTTCCACCATTCGGGAAAGCTCTTGGTTTTGGAACTTTCGACAAAACACCGACGAATTGAACAAAACGGAAAGAACCGAATTACAACTTCGCCTGCCGCAGAAAAGAGAGATCGATCCAAGGTCGAATAATAAATGTCAGAAAATAAAATTACATAAGGAATAGGAAGAGGGAGGGACAGATAATATTTATCATTGTAAATTTATTTTAGATGAAATGGATAAAACTAGGGCACACATATGAAAAACTGGATAAAACTGGACGATATTCCAAAAAACTGGAAGAATACAGTTTAAACTGGAACATTGGCAACGCTGATTCGCAATGCCAATTTCCTCAAGCTCCTTGGATTTGAAATCTGTGTTGGGGAAACACATTTCAGTCGGAACAAAAATACCCCCGACTTCAAAGTATTTGCAATGCCGATTTCTATTAGAGATGGGCAAACCTTTCACGAACGGTACGAAAGAACTAGTTCGCCGAAAAGAGTGAACGAACGGTCGTTCTTTTTTCAAAGAATGGTAGTTCTCCCCATGAACTGATTGCGAGCGAACGGTTTGTGAACGAACTGATTCCGAAAGAAATGTTTGTGAGTGAACTGATTGAGAGTGAACCGTTTGCGAATGAACTGTATTGGAAAGAACTGATTGAGAGTGAACTGTTTGAGAACGAAGTATTTGCGGGAAAATTGTTTGTGAACGAACGAGTGCAGCTGAACTGATTTGCGCTGGACGGAATCAATAGAACGATTATGCTTGTAAGAAAAATAAAACGATATTGTTATTTACGAGCAAAATGCATATAACGCAGGGTTTATTTTGTTGGTGTATACTCAATTTTGGGTTAAACATTGAATTAGATTTTCGTAGTTTTAAAACCGAAGCTGTATATTTTCAATTTCATGTATTTTTTCAATTCCGCGAAACATTCATATACTTCCTGATCATCAGAAAAAAAACTGGGGGAAGCTGGGGCGATGCATGAATTAGGTAAACATGAAATCTTCTAGTGAGGGCAAATTGAGCAAAAAGGTTTTTCGTTGCTTTCAATCCATTGCATGGCCTATTGCGTGTACGAGTTATCATAATTGTTTGTACGATTGATTGTGAGTGAAGATCGCTGCTGATTTTTTTCTCTGAATGAACATTATGAAAAATGTTCTTACATGGAACCTATGTGTTGACCAAACAGAAAATATGAAAAATTGCACATATTTTGTGCGCATCAAATGTCGGCCGATAACCATGTTTTTACATACAGTTTGCGACTTTTAAAGAAGAAGCAGCTCATCTTTCCCCACTAAATTTCAAAAATATGAATTCAACGATATCAATTAATAGCTGTCTATTGATGTTGGGTTTCAGCTAACATTCTATGTTGTTCTTAATATAACTGAACGAAAGAGCGAAAGAACGGTTCAAAAGAACTGATTCACTTAGATGAACGGTTAGTGACTGAACCGTTCATCAAAGTGAACTGTTTTGCCCATCTCTAATTTCTATAACGCTGCTTGGTTTTGATGGCTGTGTTAGGGAAACCGTAAATCGGACCAATCAATAAGAGGTAGATAGGGCGTTTAGATAACGCTTAACATTTTACAGTTATTCAATTGTTTATCTAATGGAAAATAACATTTTATTAATTGCGATAGGAGCGTAGAAATATTCCCTATCAATTGATGCAAGCATCTTTCCGATCCAGTATGAAATGTTTGAGTTATAAGCATTCGGTATCTTTCATTTTTTTTCCTGCATGTTCTGTGTTTAGGTTTTCATTTTACCTCCCATATACTCCGGTTAGACGTAGTCCCACGTCAAAAATCATACAACTTTTAGCAATTTAAAAACGTCTTAGGGCCGACTAATCTGATAGAGAATAGTTGGTCTCATATAAACTAATATCGTATCCAGATGTCGACACCATTCCGCCGTTAACGCAAATTGACTCACAACAAAATTGACTCGTATCTGAAGTGGTTGGGGACTGCGAATGAAAAGTGTCTCTTACGACAGCCCGACTACTCGCTACACATACGTATTCTTGATTCTACATTGACTGAGTGACGAAGATTCAGTTTATCATCAGTATTTAGTATTCCCGAATCTGTTGGCTTGCAACTGAGGGACTTAGAATGCAAGGGGTGTAAGTGACTTGATCGATTTCTCTTCATCAACTTTTTCTTTAGTTAATAACTCAACTGCAAAAACGTTCCAATTTAAGTTTGCTATAGCGTCCGAAAGATGAGGTTCTGACCTATCTTCCACATTGCCAAATACAGTACGGAATGTATTTGCAGCTAAGTTATGACCAAAAGAGAGAGTCGATGTAGAGAAATCGATCAAATCACTTACACCCCTTTCATTCTAAGCCCCTCAACTGATCTTTAATTATTCCTAGTTAGAAATAATACGATAATTGTTGAAGATAGAAAATTCATTGAGCGAATAACTATCCTAAAAGAGAAATTTCGTTAAATCTAGATCAACATGTCGAAATGGCTTTCTTCTTTGATCGATTCTCTTCATCGGCTTTCTCTTTCGATAAACACGCCCTTCAGACAGCTTTTGCTCCAGTTTTGCCATGTAGTATGATAAACGAAGTTCCAATTCACACTCCTTATCGTCGGACACATCAGTAAATGCTGAGTTATTAATGAAATGGAATGTAGATGAAGAGAATTGATCAAAGAAGATAGGTCCTTTTGACATGTTGATCTAGAACACAGAAAATATTTGCAAACCCATCTTTATTTCTTATTGGATTTTAGCTTACTTTCGTGGAATATTAACAGAAGATAACAACAACGAGACATCCCTAATCACACTAGAAATGTCAAAACTCGAATGAAAACATTCGTTATGAAGTTGCTTCAGTGCCCCATGCTATTATGGTGAATCAAAACAGTAATTCGATAATGATGTAATTTTGATACATATTCTTTGCAAAGTTATTCACAATGTCGTTGACGCTTTTGAGAAACATCTGTCGGCAGCAACATCTACAAAAGCAAGGCACTTTTGTATGTAGCCGTTTTGTTCATCAAGAACAACAGAAAAGAGACAGGTAGGCTCGATATCTCGTTTCATTCATTTGCCTATCATTTCATTCATAGTATCGAAGTATTAATAGACCCCTGTTACTTTTTCAGCGATCAACATCAACAAAGCCCAAAAGAAAAACTTGCAGCTAAGTACAGTCGGGAAAACGTGAAGCGCAATGTGCAAGGATATGTATTCTCCCGTTTTTTCGATTATGTTAAGAATTATGACAAAGTTCTGGAGAAAAAGTTTCCTTCGGCAATGCACGTGTATCGTGTATTTTTGGTCGGAGTGAAAGACTTTTTCAATGATATGAAACGACTAGTCAAAATTACCAAAATTGTATACACGCACGACAATGATCTCCGGTGTCTCACGCGCAAGGAGATCGAACTGTACTACCAAATGCCGAGAGATATGAAAAAGGTTGCACCAGTGCTACTGATTTCCGCCCTTCCTTTTGCGAACTATGTGGTATTTCCGTTAGCGTGAGTCGATCTCAATACGCGCACTTAATTTTGTATTTATATGTCATTTCCTTCATTACAGTTACATGTATCCGCGAAAATTTCTTACCTCCCATTTCTGGTCCATTCAGCAGAAAGTAGATTTTGCCCAGGAAGATCTCAAACAGAGGCTATACTATAATCGACGAGTGTTTCGCTGTATGCAAGCCAAACTAGACGTGTTGCGGAAGGCTCAAGATCCCCTGCACGAGAAATTTAACTCCATTTTAGGCCTTCTGGGAAGCGGTTTACATCCGACGTCCGATGAAATCCTGAATATTCAAGACCTCTTCGTTCGGCCTCCATTTCATTTAGGACACCTATCGTCAGTACATTTAAAATATCTTTGCAAACTTCATGACTTACACACTGGAATGATGCGGAGGTTTCGGCTATCAGAGCGAGCCTACGTGATACATCACATGGATTTGGCAATTAAACGAGAGGGAGGAGTTCACAACATGCCCATTGAATCACTGAAACATGCCTGCTTTCTTCGCGGACTAAATGCGACCAATCTGAGTAATGAAAGTATGATTGAATGGCTTAAAGAATGGGTGAAAGTGTCTTTAATAATTAATCAGGACAATATTAGCTTATTTCTTCACCTGCCGATATTACTTTCCTATAATCATCCCAACAATTGGATTTTAATTCACTGAAAAAGACTGTAAAATGGGTGGATCTTTTTTGGCAAATCTGTCCAAGTTATATTTTTATGTTGAATAAACTCAATTCCAAACATTTAATATTTATAATCAATAAGATATTATAAACAGTCCATAAACAAACCTTGCATAAGAAAGTTGGGTTCGAATACAAATGTAGATCAACCGTTTCTTATTACCAAATGGACAGAAAAATGACGATTTTCGACACCTCTCTATTCTTGGACAAGCGTGCACAGTGATGTTCACATAGACATTCTTCCATTTTCTCGATTTTTTGTATTAGGCGTGGTACACAAATTACGTAACGCCAAAAATGCGATTTTGGGCCCCTCTCCCCTACGTAACAATAAGTAACGCAATCCAAAGTCACCCCCCTCTCTCCCCCTTATGTTACATCTTCTTCTTCTTTTTGGCTTTAAGAGGGTTTAAACTTTTCAGTTCATTCGCCTCTAAACGCTAACATCTTGAATGGCATTAACGTTCCCACTGGAGCTTTCACCGTCTCAACTCGAAGTAAATAGATTATTACGTAATATTAACGTTGGTTAAGCTGGAATCATTGTGATCAAACATAATAACAATAATATAGATAATGTACTAAACGCATAGAAGTAATTAGGCAAGCAACAGTTAGCAGTTATCACACTCATTTCTTCATTAATCAAGGGAACGATTTGCCCCACGTCTCGCTGAATCACGCTCGAACCGTACTTAACCGGGCAATCAGAGGAACACAGGTTTGCGTGTGAGACACCGGTACTCCCAACGACGGGAGGCGGCTTAGGCCTCGATTCCTTATCCTCGTTAAACGGGGGCTTCATTGACCTCAAAATAAATTTCGAAAAACCAAAACAACAAATCAATCTATATACAGCCATTCCATGCCAAACCGATGAAGCTGGTTTTTGGCTCTCAGATTTTCGTGAAAAGTTGTAATTTTGTTCTTTATCACAAAACATTTGACTCCTATTTTTTTTTTTTGACGTGGGACTACGTCTAACCGGAGTATATGGGAGGTAAAATGAAAACCTAAACACAGAACATGCAGGAAAAAAATGAAAGATTCCGAATGCTTATAACTCGAACATTACATACTGGATCGGAAAGATGCTTGCATCAATTGATAGGGAATATTTCTACGCTCCTATCGCAATTAATAAAATGTTGTTTTTCATTAGATAAACAATTGAATAACTGTAAAATGTTAAGCGTTATCAAAACGCCCTATCTACCTCTTATTGATTGGTCCGATTTACGGTTTCCCTAACACAGCCATCAAAACCAAGCAGCGTTATAGAAATCAGCATTGCAAATACTTTGAAGTCGGGGGTATTTTTGTTCCGACTGAAATGTGTTTCCCCAACACAGATTTCAAATCCAAGGTGCTTGAGGAAATTGGCATTGCGAATCAGCGTTGCCAATGTTCCAGTTTAAACTGTATTCTTCCAGTTTTTTTGGAAAATCGTCCAGTTTTATCCAGTTTTTCATATGTGTGCCCTAGTTTTATCCATTTCATCTAAAATAAATTTACAATGATAAATATTATCTGTCCCTCCCTCTTCCTATTCCTTATGTAATTTTATTTTCTGACATTTATTATTCGACCTTGGATCGATCTCTCTTTTCTGCGGCAGGCGAGGTTGTAATTCGGTTCTTTCCGTTTTGTTCAATTCGTCGGTGTTTTGTCGAAAGTTCCAAAACCAAGAGCTTTCCCGAATGGTGGAAACTTATCAAACTACTTTAAAAACAGGGTATCACTCAATTGTTAATTTAATTTAACAGCCTACCCAAGAATCTATGTGCTACACTGTGTTTCAATTTATATAAATATCGAATGTTCCAAACCATTCTGAAGTTCCGACCAATTGATCTACCATTCCATTCGCGACTGGTACAATGTTCATAGAAAGGAAACTTACCCAAAATAGGTCATAGAGTCCGCGTGCTATGCTGGCTCTGAGTTTATATAAACATCAGATGTTATAGATCCTCCAAAACATTCTGAAGTTCAGAAGGTCATAGAGTAAATGGTTTCCATCGACTTTAATTGATATGAGTATAAAATCCAAATAACCTTGCTTCCGTTTACAACAAATGGATATTAGTTTCTCATAGTCACTCAAAGGAATTTTAGTTCTAAATATAATTAATTTAATGAATGCAAACAAACTCCCCTAAATAGCTAATGCATACTTTGCATAAAATGCATGTGAACCTTAGTGTATATTTTGCAAGAAAGCATACTATGTATATTTTTTCAAATGTACTTTCTCGAGCAAGAGGAAATATTGAGTGGCCCTCATATTGATCTTGATACCGAAATTTGGTTTGCACAAGCCTAATATAAGATGTAAATTAGCAATGAATAATACCAAAAAAATTGAGAGAAATAGCTTCTCAATACCAAAATTTTATAATTTCAATACCAAAGTAATACTTGAGCAACTTTGTTTGTGTTTATTTGAGTATTGAAATAACATTATGAGAAGTTGTTTATGGTATTTTTTTTTGGTATTTTACTTCGTATCTCATGCTTATCCGTACCTTTTTGAGGTATCGAACTATACGTAGTTTTGCTACGCTCTTCTGTCAGCGATTTTATGGATTTTATGAAACGATAAATACGAAACTCTTCAAGTTTTGCCCAAATAAAACTATCCCTCAAATATTGTTTCACAGTAATTACAGTTACAGTTTGAACTGTAATTACTGTGAACACTACACAAGCATAAAAAAAATCTTTTTCTAAAGCATTGAAATGGGTAACAAATCAATTTAGATAAATCATAGCCGGTCTTCTTAAGACAAAAAGGTTTCACAGGATCCAGTTTTCTTCCAGTTTATTTAAGAGCAATCTTCCAGTTTTTTCAAAAATATTATTGGCAACCCTGTTGCGAATACATTGCGGGGCATTTTTGTTCCGATTGAAATGTGTTTCCCTAACACAGACTTTAAATCCAAGGAGCGTGGGGAAATTGGCATTGCGAATACATTGCGGGGGCATTTTTGTTCCGACTGAAATGTGTTTCCCTAACACAGACTTTGAATCCATGGAGCATGGGGATATTGGCATTGCGTATACATGTAATATGTTTCCCTAACACGGAATTTAAATCCAAGGAGCGTGGCATTGCGAATACATTTAAGTCGGGGACATTTTTGTTCCGACTGAAATGTGTTTACCTAACACAGACTTCTAAACCAAGATGTCATCATACCAAACGTAAAAGGACTGTCATTAAATTTACTTGTAACGAAGAACATAATATATCACAATGCGTGAGTTGTCCTTGCATGTCATTATACAATCTTTTTACTCACAAAGCGAATATATTGAATTCAATTGAATTCGGAAATTGTTTCATTTGTGGAGGCGATCATCCATACCTCTAACGCTAAAGGTCACGAGTTCAATTCTCACTCCCGATAGTCTTCCAAAAATGGAAGTAAATGTGACGAACCAGCTAAAATGTGCTGAAAGTCACTATAATAGAGAAAAAATTTGTTTCATTCAATCAAAAATTTAATCAATACAAACAAATGATTGCTAAGCTAAGGTAGTCCCACGTCAACCTTGCGGTTATATCATAGATATAACCCACCCATTTTGATGTAGGACTACGTCTAACCGGAAGATATAGGGGGTGAAATGGAAATCTAGGCACTGAACAAGTAGGAAAAAATGCAAGATTTGAAACGCTTATAACTCGAGCATTTCTCAATAGATCGCAAAAGTTTTTGCATCAATTGATAGGAAATATATCTACGCATCTATCATAATGAATAACATTTCATTTTTCTTGTGATAAATAATTGAATAATTGTGAAATATCAAGCATTGTCCAAATGCACTATGTGCCCATTTTTCGAGCCAGCCAGTCAGCTTAAAAATCCTCGCTCCGCTGCCGTAACGAACACATTCTTTGTGTGGACACCGACTGGACAACATCGTTGCTGGACGAGCTGGACGGCGAGGGATCGAGTGCCTTTCTCAAGGCAAGAGGGCGGAGGTGGTAGCGCTGGAGTAGAATAGAGTAGAGTTTCCAAAGGGCCTTTCTCAAGGCTAGAGACGAATGAACTGCAAAAGTTTAAAGTCTCCATAATTCAAGACCTTCCTTCCTTCCGTAACGATCATTCTCATCCAAACCGTACATCACATCGGTTCGCATCATAACACATCAACAAACCAACCCAAGCAGCCATGTCTGGACATGGTAAAGGAGGAAAAGTGAAGGGAAAGGCAAAATCTCGCTCGAACCGTGTTGATCTGGAGTTCCCCGCAAGGGTAGCTAGGCCGAGCGCGTTAGTACCAGTGCACCAGTCCACCTAGCCGGCGTTATATAGTTTCGGCCGCCGAAGTGATCGAGTTAGCTGGCAAAGCTGCTCGCGACGATAAGAAAACCCGCATTCGGAACAGAAAAAATTCGGTTCGGTGGACATCAAGACAACAGGTAGTTGCAGCGAGTGGCGAGTGGCAAACGCAATCGCAAAACGGCATCAGGTAGCAGAAGAAAAAAGTTTGTTCTTTATACAAACTGCTTTGGTGGCAAATCCAGAACAAGGCGGCATCGAGGGCGTTCGAAATGGTTTTGACGTGGGACTACGTCTAACCGGAGTATATGGGGGGTAAAATGAAAACCTAAACGCAGAACATGCAGGAAAAAATGCAAGATTCCAAATGCTTATAAATCGAACATTTCTTACTGTATCGGAATGATGTTTGCATCAATTGATAGGGAATATTTCTACGCATCTATCGCAATTAATAAAATGTTATTTATCATTAGGTAAACAATTGAATAACTATAAAATGTTAAGCGATATCTAAACGCCCTAACTACTTTGTTTTGATTGGCCCGTTTTACAGTTTCCCCAACACAGCCATCATAACCAAGCAGCCTTGGCGAAATCGGCATTGCAAATACATGAAACTATGGGGATTTTTGTTCTCACCGAAATGTGTTCCCTAACACAGACCTCAAAACCAAGAAGTGTTGGAGAAATCGGCATTGCAAATACATGGAAGTCGGGGGTATTTTCGTTCCGACTGAAATGTGTTTGCCTAACGCAGACTTCAAAACCAAGATGTCTGGGGAAACTCGGTTTTGCAAATAAATGCAAACTGCGAGTACTTTTGTACTCGCTTGCCTTTGTGCAGACTAGAATATGTTTCCTGAACATGGCATAAGTTGAAGTTGTTGATTCATGCAAGCCGGGTGAACTTCTGCACCCGCATGTTTTTTTTTAACTCTGAAAAGTGTTTTCCTAACACGGATTACAAAAACGGGTACGACCACAACGCTTTGGCTCGGTTATTCAAGATTGCATTGAAGGATATGCCTTCATATCTTCTACTCATTGCATTACTGGCACTGAGTACTTGAAGTACATCAAATCAAACAAATTCGCGGTTCGAGAAGTACGTGCACTTGAGAGATGCAAACTTCAGAGGGAAATGTAAAATAAAATAATCGTTTGATAATTCTGCCGTTCACATATTTTTTTTTTTCCTAGGTATCGTACCAAACGAAAAAGGACTGTCATTAAATTTACTGGTAACGAAGAACATAATCTATCACAATGCATGAATTGATCTTACATGGCATTTATTCAATCTTTTTACTCACAAAGCAAATATATTGAATTCGATTGAATTCGGAAATTGTTTCATTCAAACAAAAATTAAATCAATACAAACAAATGATTGCTAAGCTAACCTAGTCCCACGTCAACTTTGCGGTTATATCATTGATATAACCCACCCATGTTATTTTTTTTTCAAAACCACGAGTACTAAGTTTTCTAAATTGGAACCATTCCATAAAACACGGCGCTTTTCAGGGCCATTAAACCTTCCAAAAAAGAGTTTAGGAAATACAGTTCAATGCTTTCTAAAACAATATCCAAAATAATAATAAAACACAAATTGATTTTTTCATAATTTGTTTGCCAGGATATGATGAGTATGTGAATTTGGCAGTTGTTCTGAGCTTATTGATAGTTGGGGACTTTCCTGATTATTCAATTTTCACCAATTCTTAAATTGTTTCCAGATTGAAAGTACAGTAATTTACAATTAGTTCGACATTTAGCTAATTGGACGGACATGTAATGCGACTTATTTAGTTGAACATTTTTGTAAACATAGAGATCCGAATTATGACCCCACATTGAAAGTCGACACTGTACCACTGTCATCGCAAATGTTCAATTCCAGGTTAAAATCGCCTCCAATGTGACACTGAGTGGCGCTTCGGCACGTCGCATTGAATGTAATTTACTGTACAACATGTCACAAAGCTGGATGGGAAGAAATTTTCCAACTGTGAAAGCTGTGGCGAGTGGCAAACGCAATCGCTAAACAGAAAGGTTTAGCCGAACAAGATGGGGATATCGAATGATAACAAAACAATAAACTCTTTAGATTGAAGATAATTTTGTGATCCTGAAAAGGACCCTTTTAGCCTGCATGTGAATCCAACGAGCGAACAAATCGTAATGAATGTATTTTTTTGCCATCGCTCCCTTTTAACGCTCATTCGTTCGTCTCGTTGGACTCGCCCCTTTGGCTGAGTCTGCCGATTTGTCTCTATCCTGTGAGTGTGTACCGCTAGAAGAAAGGAAGGTATTGTATTATAGAGACTTTAAACTTTTGCAGTTCATTCGTCTCTAGCCTTGAGAAAGGCCCTTTGAAAACTCTACTCTATCCTACTCCAGCGCTACCACCTCCGCCCTCTTGCCTTGAGAAAGGCACTCGATCCCTCGCCGTCCAGCCCGTGGTTCGAAAAATCAATTACAGTCAACTCTCCCTAACTCGATCCCATCGGACCATCGAGTTAGGGAGGTATCGAGATACAGAACATTTTTTCCTAATTTTTTTTATGTCTCAAATTGTCATATATTAGGGTAAGTGTCCCAATTATGGTATGAATTTGAATTTTTTATTCATTCCCTTAAAGTGAAAAAACACCTTTCTCATATAAAAAAAATATTTTTTCCAGAATCTTTCAGGAGGTGATAGACGGTTATATTTCACGAAAAAAATCCTTCTACGCATATGTTAGAATTTCAACGATGACAGACTTATAGAACTTTTTCTTTGTTTCGGATTCTGTTGACTCAAACTGACTCTACATTGAAAAGTATGCTACGTAATCCGATTTTGTTGCTCATTTGAAAGATGAGAAAATTTAGTACAGGATATAGTAGTGGAACATCTAAATTAGTGGATTAAACATTTTTGAAGTGGAAAATTTAAAAGTTTTTTTTTATTTGCAATTATTAATTCTATCCTAAAAATTCATACTAAACTTGATTGTTTCTATCAATTAAATTAAAGCTCTCTAACATCTCTACAATTTGTTCTTTGACGCCCAACTTCTATCTCTCTTAATTTCGCTGCAATATCGATATAAACAATTCCTGATGAAGATTCAATCAAAAACTTCAAAAATCGCGATTTTTAACCCACTGTACTTATAAAAGCCACTTAAATTTCACCTTAATGCTGAAAGGTTATTTTTTTTTTCTTGAAATTATTCATATTTGAATTATAAAAAAAAAACTTTTTTTTTCAAACTGTATACAATTGAGTCCTAAATTTTACATAATCGAATCGTATATAATCGAGTTTGTATATAATCGAGTCCGACTTGCACGAGGCACTAGGTTAACAAAGAAAATATTGATTAAGTATGTTACTCAAACTGAATTGTAACGATCACGCAGGAACTGTTCAATCACAAAGAAATGTTCTAATAGTTTCACAGGAACATTTTCAGTTGATTTCAATATTCCGGACATGTTCTTCAGGTTTGATTTAACGTTCGAATTAACATCTCAATAGAACTACTATCTTCAGCGTTTTTCTCAGGTTTTTCAACACTTTCTAGTATATCGGTATCTGGCATCAGATCACAGCAAATCACGTTTTGGTCCTTTTTGCACTAATTATTAAAAGACATTGAGCAATCGAACGGTATTGTACCGTCGACATCGCTCACGACACATTAATTATGCCAGCGGAATATCACTCCCGTCCATGTTGGTTGTGCTTTAAAGTTAGGATTTCCCAGTTTCTGGACAAATTCTCAAGCCATATCCCGAAGAATAGAAGAGGGGTAATTCGATTCTGACCAACCTTATATGCTTTTGGTCTAGACATTTTCCATTCCGATTCCATTTTTACTTTAGTTTGAGTAGTGTTGATACCGCACTTTGTGCAATACTGAAATTATTTGCAGCTTCAGACCCCTTCCGTCCATATTTTTCGACCTGCTCGATGATGCTCAAACCTTGCGCAATGGTTAGCGTTTTGATTGTTCGCTTGAAAGGTTTCTCGTGGTTTTCCATACTTGAAAAGAAATTGTTTGATGACACGAACACTCCGTCTTCACTTTCAAGGGCAATTGAAATCTGAGGTAATAACGCACACTTAAAACACACACATAGTTAGGGAGGTATCGTGTTATGGAGAGAAGAATGCGTGTAAAATCGAAGGTGCCATGAAATCCATCGAGTTAGGGAAAATATCGAGATACAGAACATCGAGTAAAAGCTGATTTAGACGATGCCAGTCAGCGCTCTAGTTGAAGTATCCAGTGAATAGAGAACAGACACTCTGTTTAAGTTAGAGGCCAATTACTTGTTTGATACTGGTACAAGTAACTTGAACAGAGTGTCTATTCTCTGTTCACTGGTGACTTCAACTAGAGCGCTGACTGGCATCGTCTAAATCAGCCTTAAGGGAGAGTTGACTGTATTTCCACTTTTTCCCAAAAATGACTTTTAAATTCATAAATTTTGAACCACTGAACCGTTTTAGATGATCGACATATCAAATTAAAGCCAATGAGCTAGCCTTTTGTTAGGAAATATTGAACCAGCAAAAAAAATGAATTTCGTTTTAGTAATTATTGATTGTAGTTGTTTTATGGTGCTTTCATGGATTTGGACTAGAGGGCGCTATATTTTTTCATAATTTTCCTTGAAAGCTGAGGATTTTTCACATAACATATCTCGACGTCAGAGGCGCGGTTTTTAAATATTTCAACAAAGGCTAGCGACATACCAAATTGGCTTCAATTTGAAATGTCGTTCACCTGAATCGGTTCATTGATTCAAAAGTTATGAATTTAAAAAATAAAGACATTTTTGGGAAAAGTAGAAAAAATGATTTTTCAGAAAATATAAAAAAATACGAGTCTAATGTTTTGTGAAAAAGAACAAAATTACCAAAAATCTGAGGGTGCTCATACACTGTTTGACCGAAGCCAAATATTTGACTCTTCTTGACAGATAAATTTTGTCCAACGTGTACTGATCAAATATATTCTACACAAAACACGACAAGCAAATATTCAATTATTGGATGCCTAAAATATTTTTTCAGTCTGTTCTTCGAACCTGTCGGTATATGGTTAGATTACCTTGAATATTTCAGTTGATTTTTTCCATGTTCGGTGTTTCATATTATTTGCTACTGTTGAAAATGGAAGAGTGACAAACAAAATAGTGTTTGTACAAATATCAAATCAAACCTTATCTGTCAAAAAATATCAAATATTTGACCTCCGGGCAAACAGTGTACGGCCACCTTGAGAACCACTATATCGGTTTGGCATGAAATGGCTGTATATATGTATAAATGTTTTGTTCGTTTGTGTGTGATTCAAAAACTCGAAAAGTTCGGAGCCGATTGTGCTCTAAGTTGAACATCTATCTATCTATATATTAGGATGTCAAAAAAGTCCTGCGGTATTTTTTTTTTGAATTTTCATTTGTTCATAAAATTAGTTACAATCATCTGTTTTAAGTCAAATATGCGCCGTTTTGTTCGATGACTTGTTCCCAACGAGATGTCAACTTCATAATACCCCTGTTATAGAAGCTCGCTTCCTTATTGGCAAAACACTCGGATAGCCAATTTTCACAGGCCTCTTTTGTGGCTAACTTCTGACTACCTAGCTTGTTCGCTATGGACAAAAACAGGTGGTAGTCACTTGGTGCAAGGTCCGGACTATACGGCGGATGCAAAAGAACCTCTCATCCGAGCTCCGGAGCTTCTGGCGCGTCACCAAAGAAGTGTGTGGCCTGGCGTTGTCCTGATGGAAGACAATGCGGCCTCTGTTTATCAAAGATGGCCTCTTCTTCATGAGTGCTACCTTCAAGCGGTCCAGTTGTTGGCAGTACAGGTCCGAATTGAGCGTTTGGCCATAGGGAAGCAGCTCATAATAGATTATTCCTTGACAATCCCACCAAACACACAGCAGAACCTTCCTGGCCGTTAATGAGGGCTTGGCCACCGTCTGAGCCGCTTCAGCGGGCTTCGACCACGACCGTTTGCGCTTCACGTTGTCGTAAGTGACCCACTTTTCATCGCCAGTCACCATCCGCTTCAGAAACGGGTCGATTTTGTTGCGATTCAGCAGCGATTCACATGCGTCGATACGGTCAAAGATGTTTTTTTGCGTCAACGTGTGTGGCACCCATACATCGAGCTTCTTTGTGAATCCAAGCTTCTTCAAATGGTTAATAACGGTTTGATTACTTATCCCCAGCTCTTGGCCGATGCTACGGCTGCTACTATGCCGGTCTTTCTCGGCTAATTCAGCGATTTTGTCGCAATTTTCGACGACAGGCCTTCCGGAGCGTGGCGCATCTTCGACGACCTCTACACCAGAACGAAAACGTTGAAACCATCGTTGTGCGGTGGAAATGGAAACTGTATCGGGTCCATAAACTGCACAAATTTTATTGGCAGCTTGAAATGCATTTTTGCCTTTGTCATAGTAGTACTGTAAAATATGTCGGATTTTCTCTTTATTTTGCTCCATATTGCATACAAATTAAACACAAATTTCTACATTACTCGGGAATTAATCAAGCAAATGAACCGAAATTTGGCATATTGAGGTTTAAGGGAGCAATAAATGTTTTTATGGTGGTTAGACTCTCCATTCCCCTCTCTAAGAGGGGGCTGCCATACAAATTAAACACAAATTTCTGCATTACTCGAGAATTAATCAAGCAAATGAAAGGCATATTGTGGTTTTAGGGAGCAATAAATGTTTTTATGGTGGTTAGACACTCCACCCCCCTCCCTAAGGGGGGCTGCCATACAAATTAAACACAAAGTTCTACATTACTCGAGAATTAATCGAGCAAATGAAACCAAATTTGGCATGTGGCGGTTTTAGAGTGCAATAAATGTTTTTATGGTGGTTTGACACCAGTAGTGAGGAATTAGGGAGATTCCAGCCGTGAAGCACGTGACCGACTGTTGCTTATCGATCCTCTCCCAACAGCTCCCGCAGGTGAGTGTGGACACGATTCGGCCGACAGTGGTCTGGCTGACACAATGTAGTTATGAAGAAATCAAATTATCTAAAATCTGTCAGTGTCCATGTGCTATATGAAACGTCCCATACCAGAAAAACAAAAAGAAGAAAAAACGAAGCAGTGAACCAAAATAGAAAGAATAAATATGAAAAAAACTAACATTTAGTTCAGCGAATACGCTTAAATTGTAGGAGAAGATAATGAAAAATATCTATCAGTGTGTTAAAAAAACATGACAATTGAAAATTTTCGGAAAACTCTAAAGGTAAAAGGAAAAATTCGGAAAATTAAATTCCCATATGTCCTACAATTACATAGTGGCAAATGATGTTAGTCCATTTGATTGATCTTTGTTCGAAACTGGAAATGGATTTTGATGTGATGAAACGCACTCCTATATCTTCTTCTATCTATACCAATAAAAGAGTATCGCCGAATGTGTTGATAAGAGCAGAACTCGAGGAAGGAATTGTCCGATTTAGGGCTGTCTTTGAGCTTTCATATTTTCTGTATAAAACATTTATTCCATGCAACGGAGAAACATGTTATTTGCAAGTGGTTGAAAAATCTTGAACGAGAATTATGTCTGAAAATAGTCTGATATAATGATAAGTTTTGTTAGAAATACTAGGAATTTTACAGTAAAAGTTAAATTCAACGGGGTCGATTAGAAGATCAATCAATGAACAGTGCTGCGATTGGACCATGAACTTGCTCATAGTAAGAAAACGTGAATGTTTGAAGGTATTGATAACAAAAAGTTTGCCGGGCCAGCTAGTAATATATAAAACAACCTACACTTCTAGGATTGATGTTACGACATAAAAATCATCTCCGGAATGTACCAAAGTAAAGTGTGGCTGGGTACAGCCACGGTACCCATCGTGTTTTTCCCTCGCCACAATATTTGTATCCTACTATACTTTTTTATGAGCGTTCGCTTCTGGTGCAATTGTTTTTCGGTGTGATTTATTCCGGTCACAATTGTGCATCTACTGATCAATACGCGGAAACGGACAGCTCTTCGATGACATGCCAAATGTGGTACTGACTCTACGGAAGCGTGTTATTACTGCTGTCACATATTTCTTTGAGTTTAATTTTGCTCAGTTTTCGTAAATTAAGATTATAAAGCAAGTATCTTTTACTGATATGATAAACAATTTTATTCATTTACATTTTCATTTCTAACATCATGCTGTTTTTAAAACTTTTAAATAGGTATGAATGAAGGTAACGTGCCCAATTTAACACGTTTCCTAAACGGTGTATCCTGTTCTCTCTCGTCGAGTTCCTCGCAAGTATTGTTACTGTTGGTTTGATTATCTTCTTCATTTGTCGTTCCCTCGTGATGGACACCCAACATATTGACATCGGCAGTTTCATTGTCCTCATGCTTTCGTTTCATTTTTTCTACTTGACGTAGAAGTCGTTTTCGCTGTGCTTTCTGAGCGTTACTCAATTCATCATCACCAGTGTCATCACAGTTGCTGAAGAAATATCTTGCCTTTGGAGCAGATGTATCCTCGCACAACTCTGATTCTTCTTCATGGGTGACATCCGTGCGCTTTGATTTAGACTCTTTATCTTTACTTTGCACATTCTTGCGGCCGTGGGGATAGGGACATTTAGTTTTCCCACACACTCCAGCTCGATCAAAATCCGGACAGATGAATATGTGACGGTTTTGGCACTTCAAAAAAGAATTAATGATTAGTATAGTTCTTGCACTGTAAACCGCAAATCTACGAATACCTTGTCAGCGAGTGAACAGTATCCATTCAAGAAATCTCCACAAATTCGCTCCTTTTCGCTGACTTTTTTGTGGAGATACGGACAATCGTTTTTAGAACAGCGTCCCTCGAGGAAGAAGCGACACACAGGCATTTTCTCGAGCGACACATTGTGTGATAAAAGGCAGTCGGTGTTGGTACATTCGCCTCGTAGAAACCTAATAGTTGAGGATGAATATTAACATAGGATCAGGCAGGCAGCGAAAAATCCTACTTACTTAGGACAAATGATGATATGCTTCGGGTCGTGTAACTTCGGGCACTGGCCTCTGCTGAAATTTTTACATATCCCCGAGCGGCGGAAAATCGGACAAGGGACATTACATTTAATGTTCCTATTCAGCAGATTATTGATACTTTTCTGTTTCGTCCACCTAAAAATGTAAAAACCAAAAAATATGTAATTTACTTTAAAACAAAAACTACGAATAACAAGTGAACAACACAATTGACCTGAGATATGTTTTGTACCATTCTGCCTTGGAACGTTCGAACGTGCCGTCGCTCTTCGATACGTATGGTTGGCCACCGATGTAAACTCTTTCAAATTTTGCGTTTTTCGATTCCGCGTCCAACTGAGATGGCACTTTTCGCAGTTTATTTCCACTTGGGTCAAGCAAAAATGTCGTCCCACGGATTTTCAAACATGTGTCTTTGCTTCTGACAGAATTCGTTGCATAATTCGATTTATGTGAGTTAACTAGTTTGAATCTTCCGGAAAGTTGTGGCTTACTTAGCGATTCTTTGTAGGAAACATTAGCGATCTTCAAAGGGGTTCTGATATTTCTTCTGCAAAAAATCCTCAATTAGTTAAATAAAAAATAAACTTTAGAATACTCTGCGATTCACTGACACTTACAATTTGAGTAATTTCCGGTCCTTGATGGCAAACTTTTGGGGACTTATCTTTCGTACTAAGGATTTGCTCTTTGTGACTGCTCCCGAGATGACTGGTCTTCTATCCAGTTTGTAAAGCTGACTCGTGCTATTGATAACCTTATATGGCTTTTTAACATCTCTTAAAGTCACTCCACGGGGCGAATTTGCTGTTGCAACTGTTGATATGGATGATCGCACCAGTTTGTTCTTGCTTATTTTCACCAGTGGTGCTAAAGGAGACTTTTCTAAATTAGCAGGAATCGCGGAAGAAGCTCGTACCAATTTTCGTTTTGTATGTTTTATGATGGGATTATTGGGCTGGACTGCTGATGCTATAGCAGTCAAGGTCGAATTCGTTCGTCCTACTTCCTGCTGCTGTTGTTGATGAATCCGTTCAAGGAACGCAGGATTGAAATGGATATTGGGAGAATGTTGCATTGATGTAGGTTTATCTGAAGTCGGAGCATGATTGATGGTGGAATTCTTTTCGAGTAAAAAGTTAGGATTGATGTGAGCTTTCTTAAACACAGGGTTGATAAAAATTTTAGATCGCGATTCCGTGTCTTCCATTATCGCTCCCTAACAAATCCACGATAAACTTTCAATATACAACCTATGTATCAACGATATTTAACACAACAACTTCTTTAAAAAACACTTCTTTTATAACAAAATTTCACTACTTCTTTCCAATAATTATTCTGTTGTTCTGATAGATTCTCTAGAGGTGTATGACGAAATTCTCAACCTTGCCTCAAGTGAAGATATGACAGTTCAAATTGCTAAAAATATTTATTTTTACGAAACGTCAAACTGGTACATTATACAGGGTGGAGATGAAGTAATGGAAAGCTCAAACTTAGTGATCCCCGATTTTTGAAATTAATTGGTCATCCACTAATCGAATACTTTTCAGCAGTTTGTTATTCGATACGATTAATCGCCCAAATAATCGAATAATCGATTAATCGTCATACTGAGAGAAATAATTAGTTAGTCCAATATTTCTCATTTGTTAGAAAGCCATCTAGAATCAGAAAAGTATTCATTCCGCCTGAAAAACAATTATTATCTTTACGCTCCCCTAAACTCGTAAAGGAAGCTCAATTCGCGTTGATCGTTTACGAGTTTAGGGGAGCGCCAATGACAATGATTGATTTTCAGGATAAAACTGCCGTGGCCGCCCACAATCCAATCGACGAAAAAAACATCGACCTAACGACCTAACGCTCTTTGTTGGTCGAAAATAAGGAACAATTTATGAAACGAAACGGCATCACTGGTGATTGATTTTTCTTTCTCCGCTAAACTGTCATCTCACACCAAAGCAACTAGATCATACAACTAGTGAGTACGGAATCTATTTTTGCTTTTCATTTAATAATGATTTTATTCTGTTTCAGTTATGAATCGAACGGTGAGTGAGGAAACATGATTTCCCCCATCACAATTCCGCAGCTGGTGCCAGCACCGAGAAAGGGAAATGGTGCTAAAGTCCAGTCGAATGTGAACCATAATCGATACCTGAGAGGATAAAACTCGTGAGATGTTTTTTTGAAAGTACGGCGGATTATGATCCGATCAAGTAAGTATGCTTCTGATTACAAACTGCCTAATTTAAAGAAGTATTTGCTCCGATTTTAATCGCACTGTTTCCATTCGGTAGATATCGTAAAATTCACAGGACATAACAAACCGCTGAAGTGCCCATCAATTAGTTGTCATAAGCCCGGAGAGCAGCAACAGCAGCGGCAGGACCTGGCCGTCGATGATATCTCGAAAACTTTACCCATCGGAGGTCCCGCGCTTTACGCAAAATCGAGAATCCTCAGCCACACATATGTATCAAGGAGAAAACTATCAACGGCAAGGAGACATTCATCAACATTCTCTGCTGATCTCGAGTGACCTGTATGGTGGTTATAATGATTTGAAAATTTAAGAAACTTATATATATTTGTATTATATGTTTGTAATAAAATGTTATTTAGTCATGTGTTTTCGTTTTTATATATAATTTTATTCCAATAACAAACCAATACAAACAAGCAGCAAGCAGTGCTGGAAGCAGCGCTGCAAGCAGGTCGACGCCTTGCAGATGTTGGCGAAAAAGTGGCGTCAAGTTGTTCGATGAATGCATATGAAAGGTCGATAACTCGATTGCAAGGTGGCAGCATTTGAGGTCGATTGTTGACATTTCATCGACCCGATCTTGGCAGGCAAAACGGAATGTGGGCGTACTTTTTTCTTTTTTTGCTCTGGGCTTGGATCGATTAATCGACGTAAATTATTCGTTCGCTTCGATTATTGGTTGTTCAGTATTCGTTCGATTAATAATCGATTTCTGTAGGAAGTATTCGATTAATCGATTAATCGAACGATTATCGGGGATCACTACTCAAACTGTAAGGCCATCTACCAGGTGGGTGACATCTTTAGAGAACCCCTATTGCACTGACAAGAGCCAACATATCGGGTATCCCACTGACATTTTCCCTTTGTTTTCACATGAATTGGGTATCCCACTGACAGTTCTGCTTGAGATTTTGCTAACGATCCTAGCATCAATCATAGCACCCGGCTGCCATCTACACACTAGGCAACCTAAGTTGGAAAGCAACTTAACGAATATGTCAAAAAAGTTGAGAGCATGTGTAATCAATTGGGAGCATACACACTAGGCAACTGGCAACTTAGGTCGGACCAACTTTTCCGATTTAACCTAGCATGTCGAGTCGCGCGCGATTTGTGTCGGCAACTTTTTCGTTCAATTTCTGATTTCCGCGTTCGTTAAGTATCAGCATTTGTCAGTTGTAATAACGAACAATGTTTTCAAGAATGGCCTAGTTTACAGAAGCACGAATGGAATGTAAGGATTTTACTAATTTGATATACAATTTCATATATTGAAGCATGACGCAGTTGTAGTGGCAGTCGTTCTTCATACATTCGTGTGTATGTATGGATTCGGGAGGGTTTGAACTTTATAAACAATGAATATTCCGATTTGTGAATAACGAGAGAGCACTCCGGTAAAAACATTATTTCATAAAATAAAACGCAATTTTCTTGCGTCTAAGTCCCGTATGACACGATTCAAAATGAATTGGAATGATGCATCTTCTAGTAACACCGGATATACGATTGAAATATAGGGAGAGAGAACGGAATGACCACTGCCGAGATTGTGAGGTGATGCATGATGAGAGCAGTGCAGCACTACTGCGAGAATTTAACAAACATTCAAACTCGCTAACGATAGAATGTTCAACATGAATTTTTATTATTACATAAGATAATTGTAATTCTTTATTTCTTTATTAGAATCATTTTTTCAGTTGTTTCAGTTTGATGTGGAATCTTATTAAAGTTGCCTGCCCAAGGGCAATACGTCATATTTTCTTGTCTTTTTTATGCAATTACAAAATTTGTAGTGATGATGGTTATCTGTTTCACGCAGTTGATTTTAAAGACGCGTCCACACTACGCCAATCGGCCTTGGCCGCCCGGTAAAGTCGACTAAATGTGGACGTACCGCTCGGGCTTACTGACGTGCCGAAAACCGACTCGAATCAAACCGAAACAAGTGGGTCCGGTTCAAGAAAGCCGAACCGAAACAAAACGAAGTAAATTAGCGTTGACGACATTGTGCTTCGTGTGCTCGTGACGGCTTCGTCCATCAGATGGGACTTCGGCTTCGTGTACCCGATGGGGCGTCCACATTACATAACGAACCGAATATGCCGCCTGGTACAGGCCTTTCGGCATCATTCGGCATAATGTTGACGCGTCCTAATATTGGACTGAATCGGCAGCATTTTTTCTGCACAGATCATGTTGTATCACGGCTTACAGAGACAAGGCTAGTTCTTCAGCGAGTAAATTTTTTTTGATGACGTCATCCGAATTGTCAGTGTAAACAGTCGCCAGTTGTATTTTACTTACGCGTAAATGTTCCTGAAATGAAAAACCGAAAATAATTCAATGCGCTGTGAGCGGGTGTATAAATTATGAAAATGACATTATCGGGCCAAAAAAGAGATTCTTTTGCTTTCCGAAAAACCGAGAATTATATTCTTTGTGGATAAATGTTTTATCAAATTATTCATGGTGTTAAATATAATCAACTATATTATCAACGCACAAACTTACAAAGCACGAAAAATAAAAAATAAGAACACATTGTTTACTTCAACGACTCAGATGACGTCACTAAAAAATGACTGATCCGGAGTAGCTAGCCTTGTCCAAGGAGCTGGAATTGACAGGTGGTTCGTTTTCGACAGTATGATGATAAGGCATGGATGATGCGAGAGGGGATGAAAAATGACAGCGGCTTTTTTGTTTATAAACAAAGTAGATCAAATCTTTATGCTACATAGCGGTCCCCACCAACATATACCTACGCTGGGCTGGTTTCAATCGAACTAGCTGTTGTGTCTCACAACCCGAACGATCAAGCGAGTCTCCAGCTAAAGCAGTACGGCACAAGCCCACCGGTTATTAAGAGCCACCTCTTTTATATACCCACTAGCAAAGCTCCCACAATCGCTGAGTTTCCAATCCCAGCAGCAACGGCAACAACCCTCACGTCCCGTAGAACAGCAATGCAGACAATAACTTGCAGCAGTCACCGAAACACTACAATGATGCCAACAGCGTAAACAAAACCAACATTTATGCGCAGCAAACACATAGCGGCATGCACTCCTCATTGCATGCCATTTGTTATCCTCTTTCTCGGAAAACTCTAGCCGTTCGTTTGGCCGCTGTCAATTCGAACTCAAGTAATGGCTGAACCAAGACGGGTCTATGGTACTAGGTGAGGCCGTTTCGTCACTAAGTTGGTTAGGGGAGCGGTATATGAAAACAGTACGGAAGAAAGCAGAAGGGGAATTATTTGCTTGTAGCGTGAAAGAGACTGATCACGAGCGAGCTTCGCCACTAGCGTATTGTGTATTGTTTACAAACAAAACACAGTAGACTTCCAAGATGGCTGAAGAGTCGTTTTAGCAAGTTGGCCCACCTTAGGATATACTTCTAGGCGCCTTGGGCTGAACAGCAGTTCTGACATAACGTTCCACCTTATTATACCGCCTTGGCCTTGTCTCTGTAAGCCGTGATGTTGTATTATAAAGCTGCTCGATTTGATACCAATGAAGAGTGTTGAAAAGCCACACATTTAATGAATTCAATGTCATTTGGAAAATTAAGTGCTTTGTAATTTATTTCTTTTCGTTCGAATTAAGAAAATATTAGATTGCGAGATTTTTTTTAAACTGTTGTTTGATACTTCGCACTCCATATGATTTCCCGTGGTAATTGAAGAAATGGCATTTCAGCCAGCATGATGGCGTGTGATGCATGAAGACGGATTAAAACTTAACGATTTCATCGCGTTTGAATGCCTCAATGTGCAGAGCTGAGTTGGAGATGCGATTGACATCGCCAACACAGATTGGGTTGGGTACACCGGCAACGTAACGACCCGTCAGCATACGTTCAACGAAAACGACCGGCAGGATTTGCAGAAAAGAATAATTGACGGAGAGGGACGATTGCTTGGGTTTTTGTCTGGGCGTTGTGTCTCGGCTTTGTTTTGATTTTGGTTGTACAGTAATTTACATCTAATTCGACTAATTGGACAGATCTGTGATGCAACATGTTGAATCGGGCAATTGGACGTATTTGTATACATTGAGCTTGGGGCCCAAATTATGACCCCACATTCAAAGTCATCACCAGTCGCGAATGTCCAATTACTGGTCAAAATCGCCTCCAATGCGACACTGAGTGGTGCCTCGGCATGTCACATTATAAGTGACATACTGTACTTTCTATCCGCGTTGACGGCATTGAGCTTCGTATTACGAAATGGAGGAGTAGGCATGACATAATGGGTTTGCAGAAGAAATGAACACACTTTTCAAATAAAAGTTATGAATGAAAATTATTTTTCCCAAATCAAATTAGTACTCTATGTGAATGAAAATCACTTTTGCTAGCAAGTAATGAACAAAAATCATACAAAAAATGTGTCTAAAGATAATTTTATATTATAATGGTAAGTTTTGGTGAGAATATATCAAAATTCATAGAAAATAGTTTAAATTAGGGTCAGAACGACGTACTTCTAGTAGGTAAATAAGGCCAAGAAAAAAAATTCATACAAATTTTAGTAATTTAAAACTGTCTTAGGGCGATTACACATTATCCGGTTTAAGAAACGCCGCTGGGTTTGGACGGATAACCGGATAACAATGTGAAAGAGACCTCGCGCTACACAAAACCGTACACCTCTCACATACATATACATGCATTTGTTTATATAGTGAATTGACAGGTAAACATTGCTGCAAATATTCCTGCTACATGTAGCTGATTGCTGTTGGGTGGCTGACCTAATTCGACAACCCACAATTTTCATTTTCCCCACCACAAATTGCCGCCAGCGAACAAAAACATCATTGTTCGTTCCATAGTGGACGAACAATAAAATCATCTCCGCTTACGCTTTGTGGATCGCATCTCTGTATGATGTTCCCGATCGAAGATCGAGCATCTGTACCTTGCTCCTGTTGCCTGTGGTACAGCTGCACCGAGCTGATCGAGCCCGTGTTTATTGAATTCCCCCTATTGCTTGTGAGCAGCTGATTAGGGCATTCACCCTCCCATTATGTGCCTTTTGTGGGTGATTTTGGGGATGGGTCACGAACAGACCGGCAACCACGGCAACCAGGTAACCACAAGCTCAATTTTGCGTCCCTTGGAAAGTACATACGGCCGAGTTTTTGAGTGTGGCACACGCACATCAGGACGGTGTTCTTCCCGATAGGTGTAGATCTTACCGTCCCGTTTCTGAATACGTTCGCAATTTCAGTAATTCGCAGAGCACACACCTTCATCTTAGGCACATATGGTTCTACAACGGCTTCCACAACGACGGCAATGTAAATTTGCAATGATAAATAAATATGAAAAACTTATTGGACAAAAAACTTGACTGTCATCAACAGTATTACAAAAAATAACTTTTGCCCAGTTCCATACGCTAATTTATTTTATTTTCAAATATAAACAAACAGCATGATTTATTTCACACGCTCTGTTACATCACATTTTTTTAACAGTCTCAGAAACACGGTACAATTTCTTGAACCCATAATAATAATATTTCGTAACAAGCAAGGGGCACTATTTATTTATATTTATTATGTGTTTACTTCCTGTGATTATCTTGAAATTTGTCTAAAAGAGAGAGAATGTGTGTCTATCCATTCATTCTAGTGTTTTTTATTTCACCATTGCAGTAATAATGTTTGCGATTAAAATTACATCAAACTTTTCCTTCAAACACTATCTCATTGCTACTTCCGTAGATCCTCGTCCAGAAACGCGCTCAGCATATGCCGCAATTTCTTGAAAACGTACTCCCGGGCAGGGGCAGCTTCTCGAGCGCAGTTCGCATCACAGCTTTCAATACACGGATCCTGGGCAAAGAATAACCGAATCAGATTAGCTGGATATTTTCGTTCTGACAGAACCGATGCATCGGCGTCGAGGAAGGGAACGTCTTGATCACAGAGCACATATCGGACAGTGTGAGCTAGAGTTCCTTGAGCCGAGCCTCGACCATCTCGTCGTCGATCGCGTTCCGGATCAAGTCAAACTGTGTAGAATACCCAATAAGAAAATTAGACTATTTGAGCTATTTTTGGTTTCTTCAAAGTAATATAAACACACGTTCACGCCACCCGTGGATCCAAGCCATACAGGATAGCGCCTCACTCAACACTGTTTTCGCATGGATACCAGGCCACTGCGGTATCCTCGGAAACGAAAAAGCGGATCATTTAGCAACTTCCGGGACAAGAGGAAATCAGTACACAGACAAAGTCCCTGGTCATGATGTCAAATCGTGGCTGAATTCGGTTTTCTGCAACTCTTGGTCAACTATTTGGTATAACCGAACGGCATTGTTTTTGCGCAAAATTAAAAGTTGCATCAACAGATGGGAAGATCTTCCAAACTTTAAAGAGCAAAAAAAAAAATGGGTGGGTTATATCTATGATATAACCGCAAGGTTGACGTGGGACCGTGTTAGGGAAACGACATCTAGTCTGCACAAAGGCAAGTTAGGGAAACGACCTCTAGACCAAAGGCAAGCGAGTACAAAAGTACTCGCAGTTTGCATGTATTTGCAATGCCGATTTCCCCAGACACCTTGGTTTAGAAGTCTTTATAGGTAAACAGATTCAGTCGGAACAAGAATACTCCCCTGCATGAATTTGCAATTCCAATTTCCCTAGACACCTTGGTTCTGAAGCCTATATTGAGGAAACACATTTTAGTCGGAACAAAAATGCCCCCGACTTGCATGAATTTGCAATGCAAATTTTCCCAAGCTCCTTGGATTTGAAGTCTGTGTTAGGGAAACACATTTCGGTGGGAACAAAAGGTCCCCCTACTTTCATGTATTTGCAATGTTGATTTCTCCAACGCTGCTTGGTTTTAAAGTCTGTGTTAGGGAACACACTTCGGAGAGAACAAAAGTCCCCCTACTTTCATGTATTTGCAATTCCGATTTCTCCAAGGCTACTTGGTTTTGAAGTCTGTGTTGGGGAAACCGTAAAGCGGGCCAATCAAAACGAGGCAGTTAGGGCGTTTAGATAACGCTAAACATTCTACAGTTATTCAATTATTTATCTAATGAAAAATAACATGTTATTAATTGTAATAGATGCGTAGAAATATTCCCTGTCAATTGATGCAAACATCTTTCCGATCCAGTAGAAAATGTTCGAGTTATAAGCATTCGAAATCTTGCATTTTTTCCTGCATGTTCAGTGTTTATGTTTTCATTTTGCCCCCCCATATATTCCGGTTAGACGTAGTCCCACGTCAATAACCCGTCTTCGCACTGGTCACACCAAGATTTCACACAACATGAGTGGCGGAACCTTCCATGTAGACTGCGATTTGTGTCAAGTGCGATTGTCCGTCGAGCATTTTCTATGCGTTTGTCCCAAGTATTATTGGCGGATAAGATGGAACAATCGGACCGGAATTGAAAAGACACAACTAAAGGATTAAACGTCTGTATTTAACGGTTGTAGTTTTCAAAGTAATAGAGAAAAATAATTGACAAGCAATGGTTGCTTCGACTTGACGTTGCTCGCTGCGTTGCTACTCTCAACACTTCTCCTCAACGCTGCTGCTGTAGACCACACTGGTGTCGAAGTTTCTCCAGACGTACCCGTGGAAGTGGTTTCGTCAGAAGGTCCGCTGCCATCGTTTCCGTAGGACAGTACTCGTATTGGACAACACCTTTCGTCTTCAAGTCCTTCGCGTAATGGAATTTGGTGGAAATGTGCTTTGTACGATCACTGAACTTTTCGGAATCCAACATCTTCAAGCAGCATTGGTTGTCCTCGAACAACATCACTCCGGTTTGTTCTCCTAGGTTCTCTAATAATTTTTGCAACCAGATCGCTTCTCGTGATGCGTCGGAAAGTGCCACGAACTCCGCCTCTACCGTAGACAGTGAGACGCAGGTTTGCTTGCGACACGCCCAAGAAATAGTGCCTCCACAGAACTGGAAGACAAACCCGCTGTTGGATTTCCGATCGCTGCGACATTCAGCCCAATCGGCATCAGCGTAACCAACCAGACCGGAAGAATGGCCACTACTGCTTAGTCGAAGTTTTAAATCAGCTGTCCCCTTTAAGTAACGAACCATTCGCTTTACTTCGTTCCAGTCACGCTGGGTTGGGCAACTTACTTTACGACTCAGGATCGAAATTGCTGCTGCGATGTCGGGCCTACTGTTGACTGCGATATACAGCAACTGCCCAACTACCTTCTGGTATTGTTGATTACTTGGGAGCAGGTCCCTGCCCTCGTGCTCGTCTGTCTTACTGTATCCTGGATCAATTGGCACGGTTGACACTTTTGCGTCTTGTAGTCCAACAGAACGGACAACGTCTTCGATATACTTCCGTTGGCTGATGAGGAAGTCTCCAATCTGATCTCGGTGGACCTCGATTCCCAGGCAAAACCCAACGTCGCCCAGGCTGCTGATTTGGAAATTTCTGGTAAGTGTTTGCTCCAATGCTTCGATGATACGTTCGTCCTCACTAGCCACAATGAGATCGTCTACGTACACGAGAACATAGCACCGCTTTCTACCAGTTTGCTTCATGTATAAGCACGGGTCAGCATCGCACCGTTCAAAACCATTTTCTTCCAACACCTCGTGCAGTCGCTGGTTCCAAGAACGAGCCGCTTGTTTGAGCCCATACAAACTTTTCTTCAAACGGCATACCTTGCCTTCCATACCGCTGACGACAAACCCGGGAGGTTGCTTCATGAAGATCTCCTCCTCAAGGTTGCCGTTCAGGAACGCCGTTTTCACGTCGAACTGCTTGACACTCATCTTTTTCTTTGCTGCAACGGACATCATGGTGCGGAACGTGGTATGTCGAACAACTGGCGCAAAAACTTTGCTGAATCCCTGAACTACCAACCTGGCCTTGTATCGAACTACATTACCTTTTTCATCTTGCTTCCGTTTGAACACCCACTTGCATCCAATTGCGCGTCTCCCAGCCGGCAGGTCAACCAAATCCCAAGTTTCGTTCGCTTCAATTGATTCTAGCTCTTCCATCATCGCGTGACGCCACTTGGTGCTGTCCGGACAAGACAACGCTTGCTTTAATGATTTTGGCTCCTCTTGGATCGACGTTTCTGCTGTACATGCATACCGCTTAGGTGTTACACCAAGGTTGGATCGTGTTGACCTACGGGGCATATCGACATCCACATGCTGCGAGCTGCCCGCCATAGTATCGAAGAGTGGGTCAGTTTCAACTCCTTCTTCATCAGGACCATTATCGTCGTCGACTTCCTCGTCATCACCAGACTCGATTGGTGCCACCTCGCACACTGGATCTACACGTTGGAAATTTATGGATGGAACAATCAATCTTTCCTCCACCGGCTCTGGTTCCAGCCCACAAGACGATAGGATCACGACTAATGGTTACCTGTAGTCTCGTCCACAAGGCGGTATGCCTTCGATGTCTCGCTGTAACCGACGAACCTCAGCTTGACTGCCTTGCTATCTAGCTTGCCTCGCTTCGCTGATGGCACATAACAGTATGCGTCTACGCCAAATCGCTGAATGTGTACAAGATTGGGCTTCCTTCCAAACCACCGATGATATGGTGTGCCGGTGATCGACCGCGACGGCAACCGGTTCTGCATGTAGTTTGCTGTCACCACCGCCTCTCCCCAGAAGCGTTTATTCAGATTTCCATCGATGAGCATGCACCTAGCCATCTCGACGAGATACCGGTTCTTCCTTTCGGCAACCCCGTTATGCTGTGGGGTATACGGTGCCGTCAGCTGCCCAATGATCCCATTATGCTTCAGGAACGCCTTGAATTTCTCACCGATGTACTCACCACCCCGATCTGACCGCAGAATTTTCGGTTTCCTTCCAAACTGCGTGATGACAAGCTCAACGTACTCCTGCAGCTTCTGAATCGCTTCGGATTTCTCACGTAACAAATAGACGACCGTGTATTTGCTGTGATCGTCGATGAATGTGATGAAGTATCGCCTTCCGCCCACAGTCTGCGTACGCATTGGTCCACAAATATCGGTGTGAACTAAATCCATTACTGCAGACGATACACTTCCTGAAACCTTAGGGAATGGCACCCTGTGCAGCTTCCCTTCAATGCACACTTCGCATGGGCCAATACAACTGCAACTCTTCACTTTTACGCCATCAGCTATTGTCTGCAATTTCAGCACCGCTTCACAGTCCCTATGGCCGAAGCGCCTATGCCAGGCATGGACACAATCATTACTCGATACTGCTATGGATGCACTCTCGATGGTTTGCCGAAGCACGAACAAATTTCCAACGGACTCCGCCGTCGCGCACAGTTTGTCACCTCTCATGATTCTCGCATTACTTGCATCGAATGTAACGGTAAAACCTCTTTGCACCAGCCGCTTCACAGACAACAAACTTGACATCATTTCTGGTATGAACAGAGCACATTCAACTTGCACTGCACGTTCTTGACCGAAACCATCAATAACGTTTATCCGTCCAGCACCCCGGCCTTTAGAACACACCTTCGTCCCGTTGGCAATCCACACGTTCTCTGTAATTGATTCATCCAGATCCTCGAAGAAATTGCGGTAGTTTGCAATGTGACAGGTTGCGCCGGAATCCAAAATCCACCGCTTTCCGGCTTGATTGGCACATCCAGTAAGAAACGCGTAGTGATCTTCGTCGTCATGATGCGTGACATGGTTTGCTTTATGCTGCTTGGTTACCACTTTCGGTTGCTTGGATACCGGACCGCTTCCTTTCGCAGCTTTCCACGCTCGGAATTTTTCACAACTTGCCTTCTGGTGACCCAACTTTTTGCAGAAAAAACACCGATCTTTTTCAGTCTTCGAATCTGCATACAGCACGGCTTCGGAATCTCCTTCATCACTTTTGCGCTGCTTCTTCTTCTGCCACTCGTCAATGAGCTTGCTCTTCACCATGTCCAGGGTTAAATCCTCCTCCGGTCGGGCTTCAAGAGCGGTTACCAACGTCTCGTACTCCTCTGGCAGACCGCTGAACAAAATGGTCACACACAACTGTTCATCCAGGATCTTCTGTGGCATTAAAATGTTGAGCTTTTCAAACAAATCCGTCATCTTTGATACGTGCGCTTCCATATCACCGTTCCTCTCTAGACGTGAAGTGAGGATTTTCTTCATTACAGAAACCTTCGTCGAGAACGTTTTCTTCACGTGGAAATTTTCCAGAGCTTTCCACGCCTCCGCTGCTGATTTGGCCTTCCTTATGTGAAGCAATTGGTTGTCATCCACGGCCAATCCGATCGATGCCAGCGCTTGCTCGTCCTTGGTTTTCCATGCATCCGTGACCGGTTCCGGTTTCGCGTTCGCTACAGCCGTCCAGTTGCCCTCCTTGGTTAGCAACAGCTTCATCCGGAAGCTCCAATTATCGTAGTTGGAGCCATTGAGCTTCGCGAACGACACCAGCCTTTCTCCCATCGTGATAGATTAGCTGCAACTTATATTTCTTCACCAGTGTTCCGACTCCGCGGGCAAAGGGCCCATAACCTATTGGCGGATAAAATGGAACAATCGGACCGGAATTGAAAAGACACAACTAAAGGATTAAACGTCTGTATTTAACGGTTGTAGTTTTCAAAGTAATAGAGAAAAATAATTGACAAGCAATGGTTGCTTTGACTTGACGTTGCTCGCTGCGTTGCTACTCTCAACAAGTATGAGAACCTCCGAGACAAATACCAAATATCAAGCAGCATCCGCGATGTACTCCAAGATGACAAATCTTCATCAGTAACATTAATCTGCTTCCTCAAGGACGCAGGTCTCTTCCACCACATCTGAAATAGCTGGGAAAAGAAGCTAGAAGCATGAACAGACAACGTTACAAACAATCAATAGAACCAAAACTGTAAGAATAAAGAGATGAACCAGCCCACGGCTGAGAATCTCTATAATAAAGCAAATAAAAAAAACTATTTCCGCAGCACAGTTAGTTGCAGCAGAAGCGAAATAAAAATTTCAGCATCCGACCACTTTCAAATTCTGAATAGATTTCACAATCAACAAACAAACGTCAATAGCGCACACAACTAATACATGGGACGAAAAAGTGCCTGAAATGTACTAATACTAACAGACATGACAAACAACTGTCAATTCGCGTTGATGGCTTGGAGCTTCGTGCTCCGCTTTTGGGAAATGATAATGGTAATGGATTTTCAGGTGCAGTGAACTCATGTATAGAATGAGAATTATGAATGAAAATTAATTTCAAAACAATTCAAAACAAAACAACAACAAAATTAAAATTTCTTGCAAGTTTGACAACAGACTAGCTAATTAACTTCAATTTGATGTGTCGATCATCTGAATCGGCTTAGTGGTTCAAAAATTGTGAGTTTTTGATAAAAGTCATTTTTTGGAAAAGCGAAAGAAATCAAATCACCCAAAATAAATACAGGTTCAATGTTTTACCATGACGAAAACATGCTACCAATTTTCACGAAAATCTGAAAACCACTATATCAGTTTGGCATGGAATGGCTCAAGTAATACTGCAATAGTTCACAAATTTCAAAGTTGGCGTTTTTCTTGTTGTTTTTCATGTATTTTAGTGCGGCCATAATATTAATTAGGATTACTGCATTTGGATTGATGCTAGAAAAAACAAGTATCATCAACTTTCTTGAACAGTGGATGTGATATATATATATATATATATATATATATATATATATATATATATATATATATATATATATATATATATATATATATATATATATATATATATATATATATATATTTCTATATATTTTTAAAAGAAAACATTTGTCAAACAAACTGCAAAGCTAAAACTTTTATACTGTGCCTTTTATTTTGAGTTTAATATTCAAAGACTAGCAAAGACCAACTAGCGAACCGCCAATTAAAAAGCACTCCAACTAAAAAAGCGCCAATAAGCGAATGTACACTTTAAAACTGGAAAAATATATTTAAAATATACAATCGAAGACTCTTTTTGTCGTTTATGAGTTTAGTTTTTTTAAGTTACTACTAGGCATTTCTGCGGATTAATAGAAAGATATAATATGTTGATCCTTGAAATAAGTTTGAAAGTTAAGAATTGGAAAAAAATATAAAATTCATATGAATGGAGTAAGATTTCTTCCAAAACGTCATAACTTTTCAACCATTGAGTCGATTTCAAAAATCGACATATCAAATGAAATCTTATTCTTCTATTAATCAACTTCAATCGATCATTCAAACAAACTCAGAAATTAAATACTACAGAAAAACTTTCATTATAAAGCTAAGAAAATTTGCCACTTAATTTTCCACAATTCGCTCTTTCACACCAAATTTCTATCTTGTCGCAATTTTATACCTCTCAAATTGAATTGTCAAAGCACGAAAAGCAGGAAAAATTAACAAATAATGAGGGGTAAATAATAAAGCAAAGGAAATCATGGATTTTTAATAACCATCTCAGAACAATATTGAAAAAAATCCCTTTTTAATTTCTCTTTCAAATTGCACTGAATAGTTAAAGAAGGGCAATATTAATATTTGAATAAACTTATTTTATTATAAACATGTTTATATAAACCTTCCCATCTTATCATTCTTCATTAAAGACCCTGCATCAAGACAGCTAGAAATTCATACACTCTGAAATCATGTGTGCCTGAAAAAAATATATTCTTCACGTAAACAAGCGATGAAATTGTGGACACTTTTTAGTCAGTGAATTGTATGGAGTTCCACTGCTGTGGTTCTACGTAAATCGCACATTAGCTGTCTGAGAGTGATCAAACGTCCATTTTTCGTTGCATTCGTTTCCGTTTCCAAAGTTGGTAACTTCGATTCCAAAATGGTATCGGATTACGATATCGATATCGACTTCCGTTGTTACAACTCTTTCACCCAATATCCATATCGTAGGGGCAAACCGAAAGACAAAACAAGATTAAATTCGACTTCCGTTCGTCGGTTATTTTCACCCATTATCAATATCATTGGGAGTACACGTCATTTTTAATTTAAGAATTCGGTTCATTTAAGAATTTGGGTCAGTACACTCTTCCTTTTTTGACGTAGAACTACGTCTTTCATTAAGGGTGCCAAATCAGAAAACAGGTCACGTTTTTATGAAATAAAGTTAATTTACATACTAAACGAATCGGAAATTCCGTAAGGTTTGTTTATTATGCTATACATTAGAATCCCCTGGTTTGTGAATGGTTAAAATTCATGAAAACTTTAAGCGTTTCCATTTTCCCATACATTTGTTCTGTCCATTTGTGTGCTTTCCCGAACAGAGCTGTCAATAATGAGCAACTCATCGACGGCCAACGGAGGGGAAATCGTAGGATCAAAAGTCTCCGTGAACAAAGGAAAAGTAGAAGAATGAAGGGGAATACTTGCCTAGAGTATAAACGGTGGATCTCGCTGAGGCAAGATTTTTTAGAGGCGAATGAACTTCAAAGTTTAAAGCCTCTTAAAAACAAAGAAAGAAAGAAAGAAGGCAAGTTTTCATTCGGCATCGGACTGTTGAGCAATCCAATTCACTTTGCTTTCGCTGCGCTTCGATCTAAGATTGGACCCCACCCGTGGTAATCCAACTTGGATATCGTCGTTTGGTTTTTCTGTTCATTTTTCGCGTTATTCGTATCGTGTGTTTTTCTTTCCGCGTCATAAATTGGACGCTTCGCGTAGTGTGTGATGAGCAAGAAGAAGAGGAAGGCAGGCTCGAGCCCTGCGAAAACGAACGCATTGCCAATGGCAATAAAATTTCGAGGCAAGCGTCATCTAATGATGCACGCGATGTTGGTGCAGTGAAAAGCGCTCGCACTGAACCGAACCTTCGTGAGTGTGACACCGCATCGAACAACAGCGAAGTAGGCGATTTCGGCGAGTCGGTCGAAAATGTAAACGCCGTTACGCTGGCAGTTACGCAATCAAGCTCCCCCCGCTGGTGGTGAAGGCGGTGACTCTTGACAAACTCATCAGCGAATTCGCATCGATGGGTGTTGCAGCAGAGTACAAGCTGTGTGGCATAATTCAGTCTTTTTCCAAGCAGTTAAGATTGTTTGTTTTCCGTCATCATAAGGGCATCGTTGATGCCTTTGAGAATGCATCAATGCATTAAACTGACGTTATAGCGAAGCAGACGTTAAGGTTGTGCGCCAAAAAAATATTTTGGGAATTCCAAGCATCTTGAATGTCTTACTGGAATGTTATAAGTTATTTGGGTTCGCGTGCCAGTCGTAAAACTGCCTTCAACTAGGATTGCATTTGCGCTAATATGGATCATATTGAAGCATTGATACTGTTTTCGAGGTTGTTATTAACAAAAAGAGTTTATTTTGCTTGTTTAGTCACCAAGAAAGTAAATGTTCTGGAATTTTGTATGTGATTAGGTTTCGCTTGCCAGTAGCAAAACTGACAGCGGCGCTTCTCTCGGCCATGAGAAAGTTATGCAACTCTTTTCGAGGCCAGTAATATTAACAGAAGCGTTTCTTTTGAGAATAGCGCAAAATGCTTGAAGTGTTTATATTCCTAGTAGTTTCAAGCCACCAATGTAAACCAAGAAATAAATTGCGACATACGATCAGCTAGTGTATTGTTTTGCGAGGGCAAGAATGAATCATAAATCATTTATCGTCAACTGATTCTACAATGAAAAAAACATTTCATAGATTATTCCACTAAGCAGTTGTTTCTAAAGTTTCACAGCATTATAGAATAATATCCGAAGGTATAAACAAGTGACTTATATAAATTAACAGCGTAGTTCTACGCCAACAATGCGGTCGTATCTTGGACACAACCTCCTAAAATTTTTTTCATTTTGGGTTCATTTTTCGTAACAACGGTGAATAATTGCTTCAGAAATTGAAAAGGGTAAACAGAAGGAATATATTGTTAATTGCTAAATTTTTCAAGTAAATTGTTTGTGTCAATAACAATATGCCTTTTCGAGTGTGTGGTATAGAGTATACTTTTGTTTTTGCACCAACAAGCGTCATGCTTCGAATGTATACTTGGACATAATCGAGCAGATTTCGTGATTTTTAGAGATGCTCCAGAACGAAGTTGTAGTAAAAGGAATTTGATTGATTGAGTTGATAAAAACGTTCGTTTTTATTTTGGGATTTCTGGAAAAAAATATGAAAAACAAAAAAACCTTTTACATTTCTCTTACTTTTGAGAAGTTGATTATTCTACATACAGGATAATGTGAGGTTAGCTAACTTTCTGATTTCGAACCCGTTCCAGACATGCATAACTGAAAACTATAAAAGTTCAGTGACTATAAAATTGATATTTTTATAATTTTTACTAGTTGATCCGACAAACTTCGTCCCGCCCAAAATTTTTTTTTCGTTATCACATCCACGTTTTCTTACTAAGCACATGTTCATGGGTCGAATCGCAGAACTGTTCATTGATTGATTTTCTAATAAAAAAAATATTTTTTACTATAAAAAAGTACTTCTACCAAAACTCAACATCATAATATCAGATTATTTTCAGACACAATTCTCGTGCACGATTTTTCATCCACTTGCAAATAACATGTTTCTCCGTTACATGGAATAAATGTTTGATACAGAAAATATGATAGAATGAAGAAAGCCCTTAAATCGAATGATTCCCTTCTTGAGTTTTGCTCTTATCAACACATTCGGCGATCCATTTTTATTTATATAGATAGAAGACGATATAGGAGTACGTTTTAGCACATTAAAATCCATTTCCACTTTCGAACGAAGATCAATTTCGTTACCGCAAACATCAAATGGATTAACAACGCTTGTCAATATGTAATTTTAGAACACATGCGAATCGAATTTTCCCATTTTTCTTCAATTTTTTTTTTCAATTTTCAATTGCCATGTTTGGTTGGAATATGTTTGGTTGAAATATGTGCATTATTTTTATGGGACCCCCTCTCCTTTCCAGAGAAGGAAGGGGTGTCATACCATCATAGAAATATTTCTCGTACCCAAAAACCCTCACATCTCAAATTTGGCTCCATTTGCTTGATTAGTTCTCGAGTTATGCAGAAGTTTGTGTTTCATTTGTATGGGAGAACTATCGCTTTATCTCTGAACCAGCAAAAAAATTTTTAGGTTTCCGTTTTCCAGAAAATACGAATTGAAGAATCCTACCGAGCCGACCCTAAGATCGTATTTGAAAAAGGGAGGTGATTCAAGCTGGGCGGTTTTGCGATGTAAGACGCAAAAACAATCAGTGTGAGGATATTTGACATCATCTCTTATCTCCTTGATGGGGGAGGTAAAATACTCGGTCCCCTGCCAGTCGTTGCCATCCAGCATCAAGTAGGTCTCATCCTCCATTATGACCATTACGTCGCGCTTCGCCGAAAAGATGGTTTCCACCAGCACCTTCTGAGTGATTACTTTACGGTCGCGCAGCACCTTCGGGCGGCCGCCATCAGGCTACCGTTCGAAGTTCTTACCTTTCTCCAGATGGGAGAGGATGTGGTAAATGCAAGAACAGCAGTATCCGGCGGACACTGCCTTACGATGTTTTCTTCTTCGCTCTTGGGTGGAGCTGACCGTACGAATAAAGTATCAAGCGTAGTTCCTTGACTGAATGTTTTATAAATGCCAAATCTCCCTGAGTGTATGTTATTTTTTCTGTAGGAGCCTTGAACCTCCGCGACCTGACAATTTTAAAAAGAAATTGAGGTTTATCTTAAATCGAGGATGATTTTTTTCTTAACATAGAGATCGATCAACCATAATAATCATTGTCAGTGTTTTTTCTATTTTTCTATTTTATCATATATTGGATCTCTTAAGGGGGTTCACTAGTCTAGGAATTCTTAGGTTTTTACATTCAAGAATATATTATTTTTAGGAAATCCTATTATTTACTTCAAACTTCAAACGCATTTTTTCCGAAACTAGTTTTTTCAAGCTGGCATACACGATATCTCAAGTTCTACTGAACAGATTTATTCCAAATTTTCCATTTTTTTGACGTAGGACTACGTCTTTCATTTCTATACTGGGGTTTAAGTTCAAAGTTTCGAAAACGAAAGCGTTACGCCGGAGACACTTTATTCACTGCATTTAGACACTTAGACACTTCATTCGAAAGATAAAATGTCTACGCGTGATGTGTTTGTTTTTTTTATCCAAAAACTTGTTTCAGTAGCCCTAAAATTGCTTTTAAAACAGTCTATTGAAATCACACCAATCGGTATATAAGATAGTGCCGCTCGGAAATCCACTCAGTTCTGATTGCGTAACGATTGAGGTACGATCGCTGGAATGGATGGATGTTTCCCTAACACAGACTTCAAAACCATGGAGCCAGGGTAAATCGACATTACAAAATAGATGCAAGCAGCGGGTACTTTTGTACTGATTTGCGTTTCTGGAAATCGGAATGTTTCCCTAAACCAGACTTCAAAACCATATAGCCTGTGGAAATTGGCATAGCAAATCAGATGCAAGCAGCGGGAACATTTGTACTCGTTTGCGTTTTTGCAAATTGGAATGTTTCCCTAACACAGATTTCAAAACCATGGAGCCAGGGGAAATCGGCATTGCAAAAGAGATGCAAGCAGCGGGTACTTTTGTACTGGTTTGCGTTTCTGGAAATCGGAATGTTTCCCTAACATAGACTTCAAAACCATGGAGCCTGTAGAAATCGGCATAGCAAATTAGATGCAAGCAGCGGAAACGTCTGTACTCGTTTGCGTTTTTGCAAATTGGAATGTTTCCCTAACACAGATTTCAAAAACATGGAGCCTGGGGAATTGGCATTGCAAAATAGATGCAAAATATGGGTACTTTTGTACTCGCTTGCATTTTAGCAAACCGGAATGTGTTTTCCCAATACAGATTCCGAAACCAAGAAGTTGGGAAAATCGGCATTGCAGATACATTCAAGTCGGAAATACTTTTATACCCCTATGCATTTTTACACTCCGGAATTCGTTTTGCTAATACGGTCTACAAAAGAGGGTACAAATGCAACGCTTTGACTCGATTATTCAAGACCTCATTGGAAGATATCTCATCATGTCGCCAGCTCACTGAACTTCTACGCATACTGTTTGATGGTTAGGCAAAATGTCGATAACTATTTGCTGCGATAACTACTACCATAATACATAAATTGACTTCAATTGGGATTTGTTTGCAATTGAATTCGTAAATAGTTTCATCCATTCACTAGTTTAATCAATAATTTAATCAATACACACAAAATATAGCTCTGTGCAGCGGCGATATCGTACCCAGTGAGGAACATCTGAGGTGGGATTATTTCTAATTGAAGAAATACAATTGAGCCAACGGCAGTCCTACGTCAACCTTGCGCTTATATCATAGGTATAACTCATCCATAGTTTTTTTTTATAAAATTTCAATACTTTGTGAAATCGTATCCATTTAAGAAAAGTAACATGAAAAATGGAATCTACATGCGATGCTACACGAATTTTGGAAAAAAAATCAATGTTTCTGCACACGCTCTTATAAAAAAACAGTCGTAATTAAAATCAGTCATATGATAATGACAATTTTGATTTCGGGTAGCTCACATCATTTGTATCAAGTTTCAATAAAATCGAAGAAGGACGCGTCAAAATTTGTTGGTTTTCAGCATATTTGGGGTGGAATTGCTCTATTATAAAATAAATTGAATTGGCGTACAACAAAAAAATTCAAACGGCCATTTTGTCCAAAAAAAACAATTTTTTTAGTTGTCCAAGGTATAATAGTGACGATAGCGGCATCTTTACCTATTCAGATTCTGTTCTATCTTTTCGTTTCCAATAAACTGAAGGAATCTACACAACTTTCTTTCGAACCCCCTCAATTCACCAGCTTGCAACTATTAGGGGAAAAGGGGGGAATTTGGACCACCTAAGCAAATCGCCTAGTATTTCCAAACCAATACGGTCTAAATCAAAAATGTCACATTGTATACTAAGCTACACGTGTTTTCTCTCAACCAATAATGTTTAATCATTATATCAAGCTTTAAACTACCAAATATATCATAAATTAAAAGAGATGATTTTTGGACATTAGAAATTGATGCAGGGTTATTTGGACCATCTGTGTGGTGATTTGGTTCAGTGTGTGTTTCATCGGAAAAACCATACTTATGTTTATGTAAAGTATTTTGGAATTATGTTACAATCAGTAACAGTGTTCTGGGATCGATACCAGGTTTCTTGGCTAGATTCCAGACCAGAAAAATTGGATTGAGGCCATCTCGAATTATGCATGGATTTTTTCACTGTTGTTCGAGCGTTTTCCAACACTTTCGATGCTTGGTCAAAGAAAATCCGTTGTTGATGGCCTGCGTTGCTCTTTCAAGCTCCTCCTTCTTCCAACGTTGTCCCATCCTCTTTTTGTAATTCAGCGGCATCTGGAATCAATAAGACCAAAGAAAAACCTCAAATCTGTAGGATCAATTCTCCCAAAGAAACGTGTCCATGTTACCCCACACAACATGCCAAAATTAAAATGCAATTAATTTCATTTATTGTTATCAAACTTACAGTTTCGCTGTTCCTCTTCCGTAGGCGAACAGAACTTTACTGCACAATACACGAAAAGTTTGTTTAATCAGCGAGAAAAACCTTAAAACCACGATCGGAAAACTCACATTGTTTGACAATGAAAGTGCTTGCTGTGTTCATGCTACCTTTTCCTTCCACCTGTCGAATTTTACCAAAGTTTTTTTATGTTAGTTACAAACGGTGACAAACAAATGACATTATAAAAATCCAAGTTGAGCCATACTTTTTGAGATAATGGGGTGGTTCAAATCACCCCGTGGACATACTCACCCCGTGTTACCCTATAATTTTAAATATTTTTTCCACTTATTTCTTGTTGTATTGTGGAAAGATAAAGAAACAAATAATGAAATAATGTATGGTAGAAACATTCTTGTTTTTTTTTGTTCAGAGCATACTTTTTAGAAGTAAAATTTATTGTTGTCGAAATTAACAATTGTAATAATGACTTCCAGGAGGGAAGTTTTTACCAGTTTGACGTTGATTATCCACCAAATTTGATTTGGATGGCTGCAAAATGCTTGTTGTGATCGAACTACGTCAGTGACCGAGAGATCACTACGACTAAAAAAACTATTCCTGATTGCGAAACACTTTGAACAAAAAGTAAGATCAACTTCGCATCAGAACATAAGGTTGTATGATATAATATTAAGAAGCTAGGAGCTCAATCGAAGCCATTCAGTGCGAGTCGATCTCTCGAGCGCACAACACCCTCAGGAGACGAATCGTGAATTTATCGTGGCGCGCGAACAAGTGCTTCTGTGTTTCATATTCACTATCTCGGAAAAAAACGAACAATTAAGATGAACCGGAAGACGCTGGTGGCGATTGTATTAGCACTAACGCAAATTGCTTCCATAACAGCTGCCCCACAAGTGAGTTCATATTTTTGACGAAGTCGCCAAACAGTTTCGAGTGCATATGATATTAGCATATTTCACAGAAGTGATCTAAAAACTGTGAGTGGTTTTAGTGATGTATTCGAAATTACAAATCATGAAGAACATAAGGATTTATTCATGACATCAGGATATGAGTGTTTCAGCAATGTGATATCGTTAGAAATTGGTGAAATTAGGTGAAGATGTTGGTATACGTGTTCATACATAAGCTTCATGCATTCATATTAAACTCCTTGAAATGAGAAGTTCAACGTTTCCTGTCTAAATTCGCGACTAACGTATTTCAGTATGTGGCATTTCTGCTTTCACGCAAGTGCTACTTTTTTCGAAAATTTCGCTTTTCTTCACTTCGATGTCCTAATTATGGTTCGTCAAATATCCTTTTTTTATCGGAAACTATAAAATCTTCTTCTGATGCTGTATCGTTATGATGCTGTAGCGCTATGGCTCAAAAAAAATCTTCAAGAACTATAGATGATGGTCGATCGGTGACATCAATTCGAGTTACTCCTCGTAGCAGCTTCGGGTCTATTTAGGTTAATGGTTTACCGTTAGGAATCGCTATTCGTTTGGGCTGGTTGCGTACATAAGTGAGTATCCTTGTTACAGTGATCATACTTAACGAATCATGTTGCTTTTCTAAAGTCCTAAGCAAATGTGATTATGTGCGCGCTTACTTGTTAACAATGGTTTATTTAGTCCAAAACTTAGAACGTTGGCCATTCAGTGTGCTTGATTGAGTGGTTTCTGTTCTAATTCGTGAGGATAACCTTAAGTGTTTCAGTGTATTGGATTGTCCGAAAAGTTCGTGCCACCATTGATTATGACCAAATCGAAAGATGATCAAGAGTTATTCACGGTTAACAATACGTAAAATAGCACTACAAATATCTAAAATTATCGTTTATGAGCATCTGTTCAAGCTGAACTCCATTTATCGTCACCATGTAAGGATAGCACATAATTTGACTGAAAAATTAATGGATAGCATCTACGAACTAATCTCGAATAAACTGCGAGTAGAGTAGTGCGGGGCAAAGGTGCGCATTGGGCTTTTTGAAACAAACGAACAAAAATGTATTCGTGTGACACATTATTACACCGGCAGTTCACAAATATAAACAAGATACATTGCATTAAAGTTGTAAAAAAGTTATGAGGAAAGAAAACTTTTGCGTTGTTTTGATCTTTTTTTTTCAATTTTAGGGGTGACGATTTCATTACCTAAAATAACTGGAAAGTTCCAAACTACATTATCAAGGAAACCTACATTCTCTAATAGATAATAGAGCGCCTTCGTTTTATGTGAAAAAGTTCAAGAATTTTTTTTAGAAATTCGATTAGTTGTAAAATTGCTTGTGGGTCAAAAGTGCGCACCAACGTTTTGCTCTCAAAAAAATTTGAAACAAAAAATCGAACAGATTCTGAATCAGTAAAGATGCCGCCATCGCATAAACCTTGGACAAGTCAAAAACATCTTTTTGACAAAATGGCGGTCGTTTGAAAAACAACATGCGGTTTGAAACGTTTTTTTTACGTTTCGCAATTTTTTGAAAGTATTAAAATTTGAAAAATATTATTTTCCAGAGGTTCATGCGATAGAGAGATGCATACAGATTGTATTCATATAAATTCGACATAAATCGTTTTAGTAGAACTTGAGATATCGTGTACGCCAGTTTGAAAAAACTAGTTTTGAGAAAAACGCATTTGAAGTTCATTGTTATGGTCGTGTCAGGTTAGATACCGCATCACTAAAATGACTCTAACTCGGTAAATAATGGAATTTTCGTTAAGCCATTTCTAGGGTATATTCTTGAATGCCTAATCTACAGAAATATGAAGGAATTTTTTTTTTGATTTATTCAAATTTCTAGGCTAGAATACTGCCTCAAAGTAGGTATGTTTCCTACCACAAACAAAACTCGAGAAATTCAACACAAACAAAACTTGAGAAATTCGTTTCGAAGGCAATATATGTGACAATTTGCAAATGAATTTTATTTGCTTTTACTTCAAAAGTTGTTGGACGACAACAGTTAGGTGCGCACCTTTTCCCCGCACTATTCTAGTTGGTTGCTTTGTATAATGGATTTAGTGAAGCAAATCTTGAAGTAAATGAAATAGATCACTATCAACAACCTCAAAGCTGGTCTTCACCGGAAGAAATTCATGCTCGGTGTCTGATGGGATTAGAATGTAATTCTATATTGAGGGCAGCGATCGAAAATCGTCCAGAATAAGCAAATAGGAAAGATGACGTTTTAGAGCATTTCTAAGATGGGCTGTTTCACCGATTATACTAACCACATATTGCACCACCAGATCCTAATTTTTTCAGGTCCCTGCTGATTTTTTTTAAGTTCAATAACATCGACACATTAGGCGACATGAAAAGCACCTTTATTCCAGACAGATATCAAACAAGTTCAGGAGGATGGATTTTTGAGGTTGCGTAAAAGATGGCGAAAGCGCATATATAATTGTATGAATGTTGTTTTTGATTTTTCCCCCCTTGAAGATCGGCACAAACTTTCCGGACAACCCAATTGTTGACAGTCAACATCAATAGAGTTTTTCATACCTATCAATATAGAATAAGCAAAGAAACGAAATCAATTTATAATCGTATTCGAAAAGCGTACAGAACCCGCAAAACCGGTTGTGCAGATTCACCCTTCATTCTTTCCTTAGAACATGCAAAGTAAATTCGAGAAGAACTGCTATCGCGTAAATTCCAGGGTGAGCCAATTAGCTTTTTTTTTTTTTTTTTATCTTCGCTTATTTTTCGTCGGCCTATTTCCGCCACTTTAGTGCCAATCACCGACATCAGGGAGGCGACTCCACCTGTTCCTACCTATCAGACTCAACAACTCATGAGCCGGGCCAACTTCTTTTACTTCCGCTCCGAAGGAAGACGTAACCAGAGATTTTTCGCCTCAGAAAATCCCAACGACGGCCAATTAGCTTTGTTTCTTAGAGATTGTGTTCAGCTGCATATGTTACTAGCTTTGCTACTGCTTTGTATGTACGTAAATGGATTGAAAAATTATTATATGAAAACCGTGATTATACGTTATCGTGATTAATCCTTACAGTGACACACTGTTGATGAATGGAAAAGCTTATACTTACTTTTGTATGACTAATTTGAACTTTGTGGATAATCATACAACAAATACCATTGAATGGATGTTATTTCTCCCACGCAACGAATCGAACAATATTAGAAATTCTTCGATCACTTGGTGCGTGATTGCCATAATCAAACCATCATTGTTTTCATGTAGCAGCATAACATTTCCTTCACTAACATACCTTCTTCGTTCAAGGCGAGCAGAAAAGAATCTCACTTTTGTTAATTTTGTTGTTTTTATTCGCTTTATCGAAATCACAATTTGTCGGAAAACAAGTTCAGCCAGTTACGCGGATCGTTCATTTGCACCCCGAACCAGGAAACGAAAGCAAAATCTGCTGCAGTTGACATTGAACATTCAAACGAAGGGTGAATTGTAATCAGAAAAGCGTATAATTGCAGTATAAAAAATACATGTACTATGATGGATAGTTCCTTATTAAAAGCAAATTCTTCCAGAGAAGATGACCTGGCGATTTTGATTCGTACTTACGAAGGGGCTGTGCATGAACATCCATTAATAACCTCCATGATGAATTAGAAAACCTGAATAGCCGAATCGTCAGAGCGATTAGTGCTTAACAAGTTGTGAAACATTTTGGTATCCGTTGAGTTTTCATAATTAATCTATCGCATGGTGACTTTTTCATTTTTAATTAAATAATGCAACTTCCGGGAGTATTATTCTTAGGCCATGTTTGACTTTACCACAAATGTAGATCGATACGCTTCAAGTACACTGAAGGGAAACCTATCTGTTGCATAGAAGCAATAACGTTGCCTTCAACAGTGTTTTCATCATTTGCCATCTTATAAATAATTGTATTAAATGCCGAAGCTCACCTTTAACTTGAGAGGCTTGTTCACAAGCGCAATTGCCGTTGTTGGAATGTGCACATGAGAGACTAATAATTATATCTTTAAGAATACATTGTGTGACCCTACCACTGGTGACATTAATGTTCCGGAGCCAGAATTAAATCAAAGGCCAACGTAACTGGTAACTGAGAATAATAATCATACGTTATTTCTCCGAAAACTTGAATGTCATTGATTCGGACCACAAAAAGCTCCAGCAGAAGCGCCCTATGCACAATATACTGAACGATGAAACTGGTTCATTGATAGCTCGACTCTACGATTTGCCACAGAATGTGTAGGATTTATACTGCTGGTTTCCTCCTGTAGTCTTAGGGTGGAAGCAAAAATGAAATTCTGGCCAATTTCACGAGACTGTAATGGTGCTATACATTCCTCTACATTTTTAAAACTAAAAAAAATGATTAGAGATGAACCAACGCTGAACTATTTAGGAAATTTTCTAGTGCCGGCTATTATGATGAGTGATTCATGGACAGCATCTCCTGGCAGTGAAATGGTGTTTTTGCGAAAAAACTAAACTAAAATTATGTGTGATTGTAAGATTGTAATGGAAATGCTGTTGTGCCAAAAAAATCCATGGCAAGTCATCGTGCACGAGACCCTTGGAGAAAATGCAGCTGAAGCCGTTTCTGCCTGTTTCTGCCGATTGGAAGGCCACCGATAGAAAAGCGCAAGCCACGTTAGTGCTGCCTTTGGAGGATAACCGATTACAGCTTGTGAAAGAGAAAGTGACCGCTAAAATTTATTCAATGCACTCAGTATAGGGTTCTATACTAAATAGAGTTTACGGACGGAATACTTACACTCAGATGGTAACAGAAAACTTTAAGAACAACAGAAGTAACAGTTTATTCAAGAAGATCTCCCCCTTATTCAGATCGGTAATTAGGTGGGATATATCTAGAAACAATATTCCCGAGGGCGAATAGTTTGACTATATATTATCATTAGATGTGATTTGAAGTCTGTTCTCTTTTGTTATCAACTCGGGTATTAAATATGAGCCAAAAAGAAAAGCGATCAACTTTGCTATCTCATGCCACTCGAGGTGCAGAATGAGGAAGCTGGGTCATGCGGATAGAATCAAATTGGTTGTCAAAAAGAATTCAATAGAAATGTCAAAAAAGATTCAATAATCAGGGAAAAAGTGTTACTTTTCTTATAATAATCCACTACATAGAGAGAGTATTGTTATTAAAGGCAAAAATAATCGAATTAATAAAAATGAACGAACTACATTTTTTCATCAATTATTGCTACCCATCAAAATGGCCAATTGATATTTTGGCAGATACTAAAATTTCAGTATTATTTACCTTTAAACTTCTCTAAACTTGATTATAATTCATTTTTACTTCTTGCCAAATGTTAGGTTTTTATGATCCTGAACGCTAGAATTATATTATTTGAACAAATAAAAATATGAGTTATGCAAATTACATTACATTTATTCCGATTCTGGTTCGGGCAAAATACAGGCAAACCTGTTTTTATGGAGTCCCTTTTTGAGTGATTCCTCATTTTTGCGATTCTTTTTGTGCGATTTTATTATGACATTGGGTCTTGAATCACACAAACTAATCGCACAAATAATAAAATCGCACAAAAACAGGTTTTCCTGTAGTAAATAAACAAAGCTAGAGTCACGAAAACATTTGCTATTTTTTATAAGAGATACATCTGACAGCATAGAGAAAAAAGTTGCAAGAAAATTTTTATTCAAGTAAAATGCACTTGAAAGATATATTTTTTGATTCCGCATGAAATAGTGTTCAACCAATATTTCGGACACTAATCTGGACAAAGATACGAAAACATGTATGTTGCTTCGTAGTTTACTCCCGTCATTTGACAGCTTCATTGGATCGCTCGACTCGAGATTAGATGATGACATATGAATGTTGTTAAAGTCAAGATCATGAATGAATACCACCGTCGACTCGAGCAAGGTTTTGTTCGATAGTGGTTCTCAACCAAGCTTCATTTCTGAAGCACTCTGCCAGAAACTTTGTCTGAACCGGACAACAATTAACTCACCAATCAGCGGTATCGGATAATTCACAGTGAATGTAGAATATGGAATCACTCTGTCGTTCTCTTCTTATCGAATACATCGGCGACGTTAATAAATACAGTAGCGAGGAACAAGCTTATGCTCTTGCGAACGACTTCCAGGGATGTTGATCGTCGGTACTTCGTTCGTTTACCAGTTCGAGAAGATATGATAGCTTCAATGGCTGATTCGTACCAGCACGACCTCCGTAGATTCTTGGCAATGGAGAAAAAGCTTACCACCAACAAAAAACATCGCCAGGAATACATCAGTTTCATAGAGGTGATTGGGTTATACGGGTTATACGAAGGCCAATTCGGGCGCATAGTGCGGCTTACAGTGTGTCCTACCCTATCATGCCATCCAACTTCCGCAGAGTTGAACTACAAAGTCTCAAGTAGTATATGACGGGTCATGCCGTTTCTCCGCACAATCTTCGCTTGGGTCCAATGGGTCAACCTGCTTTGTATTCCAACCAGCTTCGTTTCATCGTTCCATCTGGAGAAAGTGTTCAGGTAGGTCTTGATCATCGATTTCAATAAATCTTGTGGCGCCAAAATTAGTCGGAACCAATTTGTACGTATTGTTGTATCGGAAATGTACTCCGGTCTCATCGACCTTCTTGAATCTGTGATCATTATGGCAAAGGTATTCATAAAAAGTGTACCATTTAAAACCCGCACACTCAAATTGCTCTTACTTTTGATCCGTTGGGTAAAATTTTGCGTAGTTGATTTCATCAGGTGCGCAAAGGTTTCCAGAATGGCAATGAAAGAACAGTGCATGCGCGAAAAAGTTTTGCACGAGTACTTCGAGAATAAGGATCTGTCGCATCGTGTCATCGGAAAAAAAAGTTAGGAATCGCGAATTTTACGGTGTCTGGAATCATCATAGAACATCTGACTGTTGATCGAAATCGATGATCTGGACGATGAAGGTAAACGATAAAAATCACAAACTCGTGGTTGGGACCTTTAAACGGAAACCGAACGCCTCAGTTCGAGATATGGCTAAAAACTTGCATGTGAGCGAGACACTCTGCTGCGTAATGGATGACGAGACACATGTGAGGGTGGACTTCAACCAGCTTCCAGGAAACCTGTATATGACTGCTGAGGATTGTTGGATGTTGCTTAGAACCTTCGTACCGTTATTTTCATCGATTCATCCAGGAAAAAGCTGCTGTCAATTTCACTTACAAGCAACACACGTTAAGAACAACATCTATCTTTTCATACGTAGTTAAAATATAAAGAGAAATTCTTAGTATTTTCACGCGTTTTTTATACAATACGATTACTCCCGTGGCTTTGGGCATAAAGTTACAACACGTACCAATGTTACCACACGTACATATTTATCTGGAATGGTACAGATTTTTTCGTTATTTTTGGAACAGATTCTGTACGGTACAGAGTACAGATTTTCGTCAAAAAGTACAGATTGGTACAGATTTTTTCCATTTGAGAAATTTCTTACATTTGAACAAGGCAACATTAAGGTACATGACGACTTTTTGCCGAATTTCAGGTTGGAGTAGCAGCAGAAGAAATCATCAGAACAATGAACAGCGAAAGGCAGATCATTTTTTCGTGGAGCTGATCAAACAAATGAGAAAAAGATTTAATTTTGACGGTTCGACGCTCAAGTCTACGGCAATGTTAAATCCCAGAAATTTTTCCAATTTGACTAGCATGAACGTTATATTAGAAGCATTTCCAGGATTCTACAAGGAGAATGTACAAGATGTGGAGAATTAATTATGTAGCCTAAACATAAAATATGACAGCCCGAATTTTTTGAAAAATGATAGTATGCAATCTAGATTCAAAAAAACTATGTGTCAAATACACGAATGACTTGCAACTGTCAATGTAATTGTAGTAAATGAATCAGTATTTTTTAATGCTAATATATTTTTTCTCTACAACGAAGATTTCCGGAGTTTTGGAAAAAAAAGTACAAATGAGTAAGATTTTTGACCCCTCTGGTACAGATTTAAATGTGGCAACAATGCTTCGGACACAGAAGATGTCGAAATTCATTCACTCAAAATGAGATACAGCTACAATCTCATCTTCTCACCTCAAATCTCGAGTTGCTCCTCTCCGTGGACTCACTATTCCCCGATCAGAAATTTGTGCGGCACACCTCGGAAGAGGTTCATAACATTCGTAACAACACTTTTTTCACAGGACCGGTTGTGTTTTGAACCTACTCCACTGTCGTGCTGATCAAATCTAAGTCAAATAAATAGAAAATCTTTGTATTCAACCGAGTGACAGAGATGTGTTGTTACAGAAAAACTACGTCCACGCAACAATCATCAGCGATGGAGATCGATCCACGGTCGAAATATGATTGATTCATCCATATCACTGCTCTGCAAGAAACATCGAGCTGTTATTCTATTAATAACACAACAATGATCGTATCAACTGTCTCCGCTGTCCGATCTAACTGAGCAATGGAAGAACAGAAGGAATACGCTGTTAGAGGCGAATGAACTGCAAAGTTTAAAGCCTCTTAAAAACAAAGAAAGAAAGAAAGAAGGAATACGCTTACGCCTAAATGACTACTGTGTAATGTACCATATGCAATGTTATAAAAGGGAATTCTCTTACGCCTAAAATGGCAACTGTGTAATGTGCTATTTACAGATAGATACGATAAAACATGTGATATGTACACGATTAAAATCCCATTCTGTTACAACTAAGATACTAATGAGCCTAAATAAATAAACAAGTGGGATAAAAAAAGAACGATCTTTCCGGGCGAATCAGGATGCAGCAATCAGACTTCGCAGCAGAAATTCGCGTCTACGGAACGTTTTACACACGGTTCCCGATCTTTCTCCATGCCAAACAAATGGATGAGAACCCGATCGATACACTTCCAAACGCTTCATGACGGCGCGAAGCTCTTACTGGACAAATACTGGACACGACACGGCGTCCGGCTATTGATCGAAGAATGGCATCACTTTCTGCTTCATATTCGCCCGTTTTCCACATTTCGGAGGAATTTGGGAAGCAGGAATAAAGTTATTCAAATATCATTTTCGTTGGATAATTGACCAGGAGTCAATACCAATACCATGAACCAATCGTCACTCAAATTAAGGTTATCATCAATTTCGCCGATAACCGAATCTCTAAATGACATTTCCGTCCTCATTCCCGGACATTTTCTAATTGGAGAGCCTCTACTATCAGTCATAAAACCAGATCTCACCGAGTTAAACACTAATCGTTTCACTCGTTCGCAGGAAATTTCAAAAAGTTACCCTATAAAAAAAAAAGTTCACCACCTCGTAAAAACACCCTATGCAGAATTTCAGCTCAATCGGACTCAAGGGAGAGTGGCGCAAAGCGGTCAAAGTTTTTTTGAATAATCGAAAATTTGATGCCAAATGTCTTAAAATTGCATGAAACTGTCATCTCGAAAAAAAATTTTTTGTCAAAAATCGACACTCTGGGACTCAGTTTTTTTTTGGAATACGAGACGAAACGTATGGTTTTGGGTGACAATAAATAAGTTATCTCGATTTTTCATTCGAAACTTGCTGCGAAATGTTGATTTGCACGATAATATACCCTATGCAAAATATTGATCATTCATTATTAGTGTCGCAGACGTTAAAATTTAAAAAGTTTTTAAAAGTTAAAAGTTTTTAGAATCCGAAAAATCACTGGCAATTGGAGTTTTTATTTGATGTCAAATGTCTTAAAATTGTATGACACGTCGAAATTTACATTTATCTAAAAAAAATGTCGAAAATCGACTTTTCAGATGGAAAAACAACCAAGCGCAAAAACATTTTTTTTTTTTTGGAAAAAAATTTATCGACAGTAAATCTCGGCCAGTCATGCAATTTTAAGACATTTGGCAAAATTTTTGGACTGCAGCCGAATGTTTACTTCGGCGTCTCGATTCTAAGTGGAGACACAAATCAGATTTGATCGGTTATTGCGATTCCGATTAAGCACAAAATTCAGACAAAAGAAGATCAACTTTGGGGTTCGAGTTCTTGTTCGCTGGTGAAGTTAGTTCATGGGTCAGCAGTGGAAAATCGAGTATCATTCGTTTGACCATGGATGCCGAATATGGTAATGGTAATTAGCGAGGCCTGCCGCAGAACCTTCTATTTGAAGCAGTTTGACTCAAGATGTAACAAAAATGAAAATATGATGGAACAAAATGGCTGCTCAATCTGGATCAAAATATGACGCGGGATTTTCAATGACAAGTTCCAATTTTAACAAAATCACATCGGAATATTCTCTTTTAATTTTTTGGCGTGAGGCTACATTTTTCAGTGAGGATACCAAATCAGAAAACAGGTCAGGGTTTTATAAAATAATGTTAATATTTATAACTATTTTTGGTGCGAACAGATGTTGACGATTTGCATATAAATTGAATCGGAAATTTCCTATGATTTCATTGGGGTGCTATACAATACAATCCTTTCTTTCTTTCTTTGTTTTTAAGAGGCTTTAAACTTTGCAGTTCATTCGCCTCTAATATAATCCTGTAGTGTTTTATCATCTTATGATTAGTTGCTTTCAAAAAAAAAACATATTTATCAAAAATCGAGTGACGGGGATTGAACGGGAATTTATTATTCAAAAATAGAAGAACGGTGTTCTTGACTTTGCAAGAATTTGATTGATTTTAGCAAAGATGATTGAAATTACTGATCTTTGAATCAATACAAATGCCCTTTCCTTCCAGTTCCTCACCTTCAAGGATGGCAAAATTGGTGTGAACTTCGGAGGTTACCATGCCGAGGCAGGATTGGGTGGACTGCTGACCGGAAATGCTGCCCACGGAGGACTGTCGGCATCCGCGGGAACTCCATTCGGACAACAGGCTGGAGCTGGTCTCGGAGGTCTTCTGGATGGAAACGGTAACACACTTGAAGGATACCTTGGTGCTTTTGCTAGATCGTTTAGATAACAGCATGTACGAGCTTCTTCAAACGCTTGCATAAGTATTGCTTGATATGCACAGAAATGAAAAACAAATTCATAATCGGGCCTTTTGTTGCATGACAACTACAAAATTGACAACAAAAATTGGAAATTATTTGTATCGCATAGTCTTGTTGAATTCAGTTTTAAAAATGTCAAAATAATACAAAAACTCTATTTTATTCCCACTCTTTTTGAACAGAATTGTGTTATTAGTGTCATGATTTGAACGTTTCCCGCCCATGTTAACAATGCATGTTTGTAAGAATTTGCTGTCAAAAACTAAGTATATATTCATCTTCTTTTCCCATCTTCGAAGCAGTATTGGAATACTTACTACACCAACACCAAAAATGTATAAGGAGTCAATTTAACAACATATTGCAGTTTAATTGAAATCGTTTAGGAATACAGTATAAGCAACAATGTTTTAGCATGCATCACATTTGAGAGTTTTTGCTTTTTTCTAGTTCGGAGTCTGTGCTAACGATAAGGTATCCGTACAATGCATAATGTTCAATAATCAAAGCAAACAAATGGTTCAAGATTCAAAATTATTAACAGTATTTATCCATTCGCCTTACAACGCTTAATGCTTTCGAAAAATAGTTAGTGTTAACAATTCGCTGTCTCGCTTCACTAATCTAATAATAAACATGTAACAAAAACCAATAAAAAGCAATACTGACTAAAATTAAAAAAGCATGGTTAACAAAGAGGTTTTTTTTTCAACGAAAACATGTTTGTGTTTCAATGACCAAATATGTAGCACATATCGTGTTGGGAGCTTCGCGTTTAAATTCCGGTCGGGCCGGGGGAATTTTCATCAAATATCGTGGGTGAGGATTTTTTTAGGTTTAACACGCAGGACCTCGTGCATGTCATGAATGATTAGTATGAATACATAGCCATTTGTAGGCATCACCCGCGCGGAGCACGTTCTGCTCAAGCAACATGCTTCGTGATTTTTCGATTTGTCGATTCGATTGTCGCTCTTAAATTGTTATATACATATACTCGCGCTCAAAAGAAGAAATGGTTTTAAGCAATGAAGGAAGAAGTGAAGCAGTTGCAAAAAAATACGTAGACTCTGGTGAAACTGCAACTTGAAGGCACGTTCAGCGGTCGCAAGGACTCGACCGTGATGAAGAAGTTTACAAAACGCTGGGTCCGGTAGCAAATGGTTCTGGTTATCGTTTATAAACATGGAGAAATGATGCCAACCCTAAAAAGAAAAATACACGTTTAAACTCAAAATTTTCAGGCTTTTTCTAACACTTGAATTACCGTTTAGTTGAAGTTTATTTTATTACCGAAATTATTCCGTGATCTCCGTTTTTTTACGATCAATCTGTGTCCCAGTCCTCCAATTGGCCTATACAGAACCGCCGCGGATATTGGAATATGTAGCAAACAATAAGGATAGCGAGTTCGCACATGATAAATCATCGTCAGATAGGTCGCCGTACTCAGTACATTGCATGCATTCGCATAAGGAAACAAATTATGACATACAGCCAGCTTGTATATTGTTCTGGAGAGGTAGGCTGACCAAATAGTTCAGGAGTGAGAATGGGACACGTAAGACAAAAAAATAAATATATTTAAATACTTAGAGGCGAATGAACTTCAAAGTTTAAAGCCTCTTAAAAACAAAGAAAGAAAGAAAGTATTTAAATATTGAAATGCTGAAAACACTTTACGAAGTAGATTATTATTTTTGGGAATTTTATCATAAAATTTGTCAAATTTCAGATCAAAATATGATCTGAAACTTCAAAGCGTAGTCGCAGTCTATATGAACAAAAAATTTGTTTTAATTAATGTTATTTTATTATATCTTTTTATTCTGGAATGTACTTTGATGTAATACTGTTATGTTTCTCCTAGACTAGCCTTTCATTTTTCAATGTACGCAATGTGTCCAACACAGTACCGTAAAAATTTTCACAGTTTTTCGGAGTTTCCTGTATTTTACTTGAATCAACTTGTTTTGACGTAGGACTATGTTTTTCAGTAAGGGAGTTTAATCAAAAAAATTGTCACTTTTTATGAAATAGTTTTAATGTTAATAACTATTTTTGTTCAATTCAAATGTTGATGATTTGCATACCAATTGGAAGTTTTCAAAGAATTGGTATGTTATGTTTTACAATTCCCCAATTCGTCTTCTTGGATGGCACTAACGTTCCAGTGGAACTTTTGCCTTCTCAACGTAGCATTACTTGCGTCATTTTTATTAGTAATACTTGGTTGAGATTTCTATGCCGAAGAACACGCCTTAAATGTACTCTGGAGTGGCAAGCTCTAGAATACGCGTGACCACAGTGCAAGCCGGAAGAATTTTCTTTGACGAAAAATCCCCCGGCCAGAACGGAAATCGAACCCGAACGCCCGGCATGATAGTGTGGGACTCTAACCACTCGGCCACGGGAGCACAATTTATAAATAGTTTGAATCAGGGATTTTCAGATCTTTACCTCGATGGAGCACTCGCTTTTATTAATCGATAAAAAAGTATTTTTCGCAAACTCTGCACTTCTGTGTCGAAAAAGGCTGTTCCACCCAAACCATTTTTTCGATGACACTCTTCTGGAAAATATTATTGAAAAATATCCAAAAATCCTGCAATTTACATGTTCAAAGTTATCGACGAAAACAAAAACAAATCCCGTTTGCGTTAACAGCTTGAAACAGCTCTATTTCAGTTGCGTATCGCAGTTATATGACGTATGACTCAGAGTGAACAAGGTACATTTGTTATCACTACATGCCTAGTAAAATTCGATACAAAATATATTCCAAATAGGGTTTCCATGTGGGAGCACTTGCGGTAACTTCGCGGCGTACCAAGTGCCCTACACTGTTTGAAAGCACTGTTTGAAAACTCCTTGTTTGAATAAACAAAAATTGGAAGCACACCCATATTCCCATACATTTGTTCTGTGCATTTTTGTGCCTTTGTATACCGAGGAACGAGTGTATACGTAAATCGCTCACTCGAAATGCAAATGCAGCGTTCGTTCGTACGAACACTGTGGAGAGAGGAGATATTGCAAATTAACCTCGCCCGTTTATAACTTATTGAAACGTCAGTCTCTCATAATCCTGATATCTTTTGCAACTGGCATATTCAAGTCCTGTTAATTATTGAGTGGATATAATTTTGTAAAGATGAAACTTTAAACCAAAGCGAAGCAACAGTGACAACTCAGTTGAAACTATTACTCGTTCCACATTGTTAGGTGTTCTTCAATTCCTATGCCATTCAATTTAGATTCCTTTGGCGATCTCACAAATCGGCTACAACCCCCCCCCCCTTAGAAAGGTTGGAGGAGTGTTGAACCACATTAGAAATGTTTCTTGCCCCTTAAACCCTCCACATGCCAAATTTGATTCAATTTGCTTGATTAGTTCTTGAATTATGCAGAAAGGTATGCTTCATTTGTATGGCAGTCCTACCCCACCCTTCTTCAGAGAGAGGGGAGGCGTGTCTATTCTCCATGGAAACGTTTCGTGTCCCCTAAAACATTCGCATGACAAATTTGGTTCCATTTGCTTGATCAGTTTTCGAATTATGCAGAAATTTATCTTTCATTTGTATGGCATTTGTATGGTGGAGTGAGGGGGGGAGGGGTCTCAAACTATCATGAAAACCTTCCCCGGCCCCAAAAATCCCAACATACCAATTTTCATCTTGATCGGTTCATTAGTTTCCTAGTCCATAAGAATCAGACAGACAGACAGAAATCTATTTATATATATATATATAGATAGCTAGTTATCTATATACAGTCAACTCTCCCTAACTCGATATCCAAAGGGACCATCGAGTTAGGGAGGTATCGAGATACAGAACATTTTTTCCTAATTTTTTTTTATGTCTCAAATTGTCATATATTAGGGTAAGTGTCCCAATTATGGTATGAATTTGAATTTTTTATTCATTCCCTTAAAGTGAAAAAACACCTTTCTCATATAAAAAAAATATTTTTTCCAGAATCTTTCAGGAGGTGATAGACGGTTATATTTCACGAAAAAAATCCTTCTACGCATATGTTAGAATTTCAACGATGACAGACTTATAGAACTTTTTCTTTGTTTCGGATTCTGTTGGCTCAAACTGACTCTACATTGAAAAGTATGCTACGTAATCCGATTTTGTTGCTTTCATTTGAAAGATGAGAAAATTTAGTACAGGATATAGTAGTGGAACATCTAAATTAGTGGATTAAACATTTTTTAAGTGGAAAATTTAAAAGTTTTTTTTTATTTGTAATAATTAATTTTATCCTAAAAATTCATACTAAAATTGATTGTTTCTATCAATTAAATTAAAGCTCTCTAACCTCTCTACAATTTGTTTTTTGACGCCCAACTTCTATCTCTCTTAATTTCGCTGCAATATCGATATAAACAATTCCTGATGAAGATTCAATCAAAATCTTCAAAAATCGCGATTTTTAACCCACTGTACTTATAAAAGCCACTTAAATTTCACCTTAATGCTGAAAGGTTAATTTTTTTTTCTTGAAATTATTCATATTTGAATTTAAAAAAAAAACTTTTTTTTTCAAACTGTATACAATCGAGTCCTAAATTTTACATAATCGAATCATATATAATCGAGTTTGTATATAATCGAGTCCGACTTGCATGAGGCACTAGGTTAACAAAGAAAATATTGATTAAGTATGTTACTCAAACTGAATTATAACGATCACGCAGGAACTGTTCAATCACAAAGAAATGTTCTAATAGTTTCACAGGAACATTTTCAGTTGATTTCAATATTCCGGACATATTCTTCAGGTTTGATTAAACGTTCGAATTAACATCTCAATAGAACTACTATCTTCAGCGTTTTTCTCAGGTTTTTCAACACTTTCCAGTATATCGGTATCTGGCATCAGATCACAGCAATCACGTTTTGGTCCTTTTTGCACTAATTATTAAAAGACATTGAGCAATCGAACGGTATTGTACCGTCGACATCAGCAAGCTCACGACGCATTAATTATGCCAGCGGAATATCACTCCCGTCCATGTTGGTTGTGCTTTAAAGTTAGGATTTCCCAGTTTCTGGACAAATTCTCAAGCCATATCCCGAAGAATAGAAGAGGGGTAAATTATTTTGGCTAGCTTGACAAGACAAAAATTCATTGGCTCCAGCTTCTCGATTCTGACCAATCTTATATGCTTTTGGTCTAGATACAATTTTCCATTCCGATTCCATTTTTACTTTAGTTTGAGTAGTGTTGATACCGCACTTTGTGCAATACTGAAATTATTTGCAGCTTCAGACCCCTTCCGTCCATATTTTTCGACCTGCTCGATGATGCTCAAACCTTGCGCAATGGTTAGCGTTTTGATTGTTCGCTTGAAAGGTTTCTCGTGGTTTTCCATACTTGAAAAGAAATTGTGTGATGACACGAACACTCCGTCTTCACTTTCAAGGGCAATTGAAATCTGAGGTAATAACGCACAAAAACATGTACGCGAAAATCAATCGAGTTAGGGAGGTGAAAATCCATGGAAAAATGAATCAAAACACATCGAGTAAGAGAGGCATCGAGTTAGCGTGGAAACACACTAGACGGCTCTCCCGCGCGATTCTCGCAATGACAAGTCGCAGCAGGAGCTCGATGAAAAACACATTCAGCGGCTTTCGACGGCTTCACTAGCGGCCATTATCATATTTTTATAGACGGATGCAAGACGAGTCTATGGTACAAGGTACAACTGTTTGGACAGTAAGCGGATTAGAGGGGAGGTATATAAAGACAGAATGGTGGAAAACGGAAGAGGGATGTTTACCTGAGCGAGAGGGAGAAAGAAGTTGATCGCACACGTCTGAAATATTGCATTTCTTGATAATTTGGGTAGTATTCGAGAATCCGCAGCTACATGACCGCAGAGTGATTTTCACGTATTGGCTCACCGATAGTACATTAACTATTACCTTGCTTCATGTGCACCGCATAAACACTAATACTATCACAAAACCGTTGCGGCGCATCATCTCCATCGAGCCACCGCAGAGAATGAGGAACCTTACAACAGTGACTTTAGAACCGGCCGTACCCGCTCCGCCTTGTGTGTTTTATCTCATTCACATTCCATTATCGAGGCCCCGCGGCGGTCTGTCATTGCAAAATCCGCGCGGGGAAGCCGTCCAGTGTGTTCTTACGCTTAGGGAGGTATCGTGTTATGGAGAGAAGAATGCTTGTAAAATCGAAGGTGCCATGAAATCCATCGAGTTAGGGAAAATATCGAGATACAGAACATCGAGTTAGGGAGAGTTGACTGTATATAAAAATGGACCCGGCAAACTTCGTCCCGTCCAAAATTTGTTTTTTGTTATCAATACCTTAAAAAATTCGCGTTTTTTTACTAAGCGCAAGTTCATGAGTCAAATCGCAGAACTGTTCATTGATTGATCTTCTAATCGACCATGTTGATTAGAATTCCTAGTACTTCTACCAAAACTCATCATTATAATATCAGATTATTTTCTGACACAATTCTCGTACAAGATTTTTCAACCACTTGCAAATAACATGTTTCTCCGTTACATGGAATAAATGTTTGATACAGAAAATATGATAGAACAAAGATAGCCCTAGATCGGACAATTCCTTCCTCAAGTTTTGCTCTTATCAACATATTCGGCAATCCATTTTTATTGGTATAGATAGAAGAAGATAAAGATATTTCGTTAGCGCAAACATCAAATGGACTAACAACGCCTGTCACTATGTAATTGTAGAACATAAGGGAATTTAATTTTCCGAACTTTCCCTTTTTCCTTCAGACTTTTCCGAAAATTTTTAATTGTCATGTTTGATTGGAATATTTTTGGTTGAAATATGTGTAACATTTTTATGGGACCCCATCTTCATTCAAGAGGAGGAAGGGGTGTCATACCATCATAGAAACATTTCTTGTACCAAAAAACCCTCACATCCCAAATTGTGCTTGATTAGTTTTTGAGTTTTGCAGAAGTTTGTATTTCATTGGTATGGCAGCCCCCCCTTAAAGAGGGGGAGGAGTGTCTAACCACCATAGAAACATTTATTACACCCTAAAACCTCCATGTAACTAATTTAGTTTCATTTGCTTGATTAATCCTCGAGTAATGCAGAAATTTGTGTTTCATTTGTGTCCGAGTAATGTAGAAATTTGTGTTTAATCTGTATGGCAACCCCCCTTAGAAAGGGGGAGGAGTGTCTAACCACCATAGAAACATTTATTACACCCTAAAACCTCCATGTAACTAATTTAGTTTCATTTGCTTGATTAATCCTCGAGTAATGCAGAAATTTGTGTTTCATTTGTGTCCAGGTAATGTAGAAATTTGTGTTTAATCTGTATGGCAACCCCCCTTAGAAAGGGGGAGGGGTCTCAAACTATCACGAAAATCTTCCCCGGCCCCAAAAACCCCTACATACCAATTTTCATGTCGATCGGTTCAGTAGTTTCCGAGTCCATAAGAATCAGACAGACAGACAGACAAAAATCCATTTTTATATATATATAGAAGATATATTGCTTCAATTTTCAGCTCGTAGCGCGGGAGGAGCATATGCGGGAGCCTCTGCCGGACATGGCGTTGGTGCTAGTGCAGCAATCGGTGGCAGTTTAGACGATGCTGGAGGAGCGGGCGGTACTGGTGCCGAGGCCCATGCACCAGGAGTTCATAAGAAAGTAGTGAAGCTTGGACAGACTAATGGAGCTGCTCCACCGAGTGAGGTAATTCATCGTGAATCATTTTCTTGAACTCGTCCTAGGTTAAATCTGATTAATACTCATCCTTTCCCAGACAATACTCGTTAGTGAAGTTTCCCCACAACACCACCCTGTAAATACCAAAAAGCACGTTATAAAAGAAATCCACACTGACTTGGAAACACCTCTGCAAGCAGATCAACCAGATCATACCGTTACCAAAACTGTTTACAAGAAGAAATTTGTTAGCCATCCCCATAAAGTAAGTTAATCGAAATTAATATTTCAAACAACGTTTCGACACAACTATTACTAACACAGCAAACACACAGGTAACAGTAGTGGAAAGTTCGATCGGGTCGTCACCTAACAATATCGACTTAAATCGGTTTTTCGACTTCCAAGCATTCACAAATATCGCTGCAGGCTATTCGAATTCCACTCCGCAGAAACCATCATCAACAATTCTTATTGAAAATGATAACCACCAAATTCAAAAAAAGGTATTATTGGCACAACTTATGGCTGGTGGTTTCCAAATTTCTAAATTCCATTATTAGAAACATATCATGTAACCCACGCGTAAAACTAATGATTTTCTGCAGGTACATGTCAAAACCCGATTCGACTCTAATGGGCATACGGGTGGATCAACTATTACTTCCACAAGTTCTGGAGCCACGATAGGTCCTAACTTTTGGAATGATATATTTAATGTAAGTGTTAAATAGTAATTTTACTGAAACTGAAGCTGATGCATAATATTTAACTCTAACTTTCAGATTCCAATTTCGACTTTGACTGCAGTCAATCAGTTTCTAAACAATAAATCTGGAAGTGGCAACTTGCAGGTTCGAAAGCATGTTGAGGCGCACTGAGAATGCATGATATGAACATATCTTGAACAGTAACTGTGAAGAGATTACATACAATAAAATTTGAAAATGAATGAAAATAAAATTTGGCAATTTGAAACTCACCATATGTGTTATGTAGAAAAATTCTATCTACACTCATGTAAATATAATTCACTAGCATCACATCACATTCCGAAATCGATAGCTGCAATTTATTATACCACATGCTCTGTCAAGCTGCGTAATTGCGCGTCACGCGCTAATATTGTGCGCAATACCGAATCGAAGCTGTTCAATATTGTAAGTTTTTGTCGAAGATCGAGGCTTCTCAGCGAGTGCAACAATTGCTGAGCCTTCCAATTATTTTTAATTATTTCCCGGATCAAGTTGACGGGAAATACCCCTTTAATCTTCTGCTTTTTCTGCTTGTTACCACAAATGATTGTTTTATGGATCTCAATGGATCAATTAATGAGTCCAATAAATTGATGTGATTGGGCACACCATTACTGATAACAATCAGATGTATAGGAGATAGCTATAATATGCCACTCTTCAAAAAAGGGATATATCTCGCTCATGCCCTCCAAAATTAATTGTAACAACCAGGTATCTATGGTTGCATGGTTGTGTGACATGAAACACAAAAGAGGCAAACGTCAACCGTAGATTTCCAAAATAAGTATAGAAAACCCTGTATTAACCGGTTTTCTTAGATAAAAGAAATGGGATTACAAAAACATCACGTTACATGACTGACAGATTAAAAATAGATGTAATCCTACACCAAAACAACCACCAGTAAAACTGTCCCTAAAGAAATAATAAAATAACCACTCAAATGAAGCCAGATGAATATGCAAGCATACACACGAACACTTTCAGACTTTAACGCACTGATTCTCCATAGATACTACGAATATTAACCGTCAACGAATAGCGCATCTGGATCGGAAAATCGGGCTATCCTGCGACACGGAATTAAACAATGGAAAACTATATAATTCTTTGATGATTATCGTTATGCAGGGTTTTCCATTCGAGCTTCCGAAAGTATACAGCCCTGCGCTGACAACCGTTTGACAAAGCTGTCAACCAAAGCGTCATATCTTTAGTTGAATGTCTGCCATTTTACAATATGGATCGTTTTAGCATCGCACAACGTGTTAATTTTGTTAAATTATACTATAAAAATGATGAAAAACCGGCAAATGTTTTTCGAGCATTACGAACGGATTTTGGTCGTCATGGACGGCCTGCAGAGCACACAATCGCTAATGTAGTGCGTAAATTCGAACAAACTGGATCCGTAGTGGATATTGTGAAACCTGTGCATCATCGTAATGTGCGTTCGGCCGAAAATATTGCTGCTGTTGCTGCCAGTGTGGAGGATGACCCGAATGTTTCGATTCCACGGCGTGCTCAGCAATTGGGCTTGTCAAACACATCATTGTGGCGAATTTTGCATTTGGACTTGCACCTACATCCATATAAAGTCCAACTGGTACAAAAATTAGAGCGTGGTGACCATGGAATGCGTCGGGCATACGTCGATTGGGTGAACGAACAACAGCAGCAAAATGCTGAATTTTCGCATCAAATTTTCTTCAGCGATGAGGCACATTTTGAGCTCGGTGGCTATGTGTACACCCAAAATTTCTGTATATGGGGCTCAGAAAATCCACACGTGATTGTTGAGAGGCCATTGCATCCGCCAAAAGTCACTGTTTGGTGCGCATTATGGTCTGGTGGAATCATCGGGCCGTATTTCTTTGAAAATGAGGGCGGCGAGACGGTAACTGTGAATAGTGAGCGCTATAGCCGCATGTTAACCGATTTTTTTTGCCCCAAATAGAAGATATGGATACGGATGACATGTGGTTTCAGCAGGACGGCGCCACGTGCCACACAACACGACCGAACATGGCCATATTGCGAACGAAATTTGAGGGACGCATAATTTCGCGTTTTGGTGATGCCAATTGGCCGTCCAGATCATGCGATTTGAACCCGCTAGACTTTTTTTTGTGGGGTTATGCGAAAGACCGTGTCTATGCCAACTCTCCGCAAACTCTTGAACATTTGAAAGACAACATTCGTGAAGTTATGACCGAGATACCGCCCCATATGTGCCGAAAAGTCATCGAAAATTACCTGTTCCGGATCAAGGTGTGCGAGGAAGCCCTAGGTGGACATTTGAAGGATGTTGTATTTCACACATAATGGCATAAACCAAACTTTAATTTGAAATAAAAGTTTCATCGAAATTTGAATTCTAAGTGTGTTTTATTTCAATTTACTTACGGAATTTAAAGTTGGATAACCCTGTATAATTTTCAGTATTACATTTCGATTTTGCAATTCGTAAATAGTTTAAATAAAAAGTGGCGACAATTGGAACCAGTCCCACACATTTGTTTTGTGCTTTTCAAGAGTCATTCATTGGACGTGCAACTTAATTCGTTCCATTTTTTTACAAGAAAAACACGTTTATTTGATTAATATAATGAATAAATACATTATCCAACGCATTGATCATCGCCGAAAATGAGCCAGTTTTCAATACCAATGAGACGGGTGAACAAGAATTTCCCATCCGATATTTTAGAAATAGTTAAATAGTTTTAACTAGAACATAAACCTGAGGCGTTGATATTCCTGGTTTCTGTTCTAGTTAAAACTATAGCCGAGTGCTGACCAGGAATATCATCGCCTCATGTTTCCGTTCTAGTTAAAACTATGTGCGCATTCGCTCACTAAGCGATCGATCGTGAGTTCAAAAATCAGAACCCTCGATTGACGATCTTTGAGTTGTTATGGAATAACTACGTCCACGCAACAATCATCAGCGATGAAGATCGGTTCACGGTCGGTGTCCTGGCCTCTCTTCATTCATACAAGTTTGATTCTTGCTCTGCCCTGCAAGAATCGTCGCATCGGGCTATTGTGCTATTAATTATTGATCATATGAACTGTCTCCGGTGTCCGGTCTAACCGAAAAATGGAAATATCGCTCCACCTCAAATGTGCTGGGATTTCAGGAAATCAACAAAATAACCCGTGATTGCTCTGGTGTTGAATGGCTGTGCCCACTTTGCCATAATTCGAAAAATTCTGCTGACCAGAATTCACCGGCACTTCAATTAATCTCCGTTCGCCTTACTTCTGTTGTCCGACTCGTCATAGCACAAATAGATGTGAAGTATTGATTGGAACAGAATTTTGAACGACAGTCACGTTGACAGAAACATATCATCTAAAGAGACGAATGACCATCGGGTTAAAGTCCCTCAAAACCAAAAACTGAACATATCATCTATGTCCAATATACAGCTTTATGCGATTGAGCAATACGTTCCCAAGTAGAAGACTAGTGTGCCGTCCATCCATGGACCAATCGTGCTCTAAAACGATTTAAACCAATCAAAAGATTCAGTCTAAAAGAAGTTTCTAAGTATCGTTGTATTTTTTGGAGAAATCAATATGATGTTACGAACAGGAATTACAGAAGCTTCAACAAAGCCTTATATTTTGCTCACCAAAATCACATCCAAACAAATTTGCGAGTCAACGCAAAGGATTTGTGGAAATACATTGAAAGTCAGAGGAAAGAGTCTAGACCAGGGTTGCCACAATTAAATCTGTACCAGAGGGGTCAACAATCTTTCTCATCTGTACTTTTGCTCTCAAAATAGCGTTCATCGTATCATTGCTAAGCCCATTTCGAAGCTCTTTATACGGCATTTTGCTATAACGGCCTTCAATTAAGGCTCGTTTTCGATTTACAGCCTAAAATGTTTCGCTATAACGCCATAAAATAATGGGTTTCTATGATTCGAAATCGGGGTTTACAAAAAAAGTTAATGCCAAATGTCTTCAAATTACACAAAAAAAAAATTTCGTCAAAAACTCACTCTGAGAAAACGTATTCTTGGATGATTTTTCGGTTTTCAAAAAACTCAAACTTTGACGGCTATGCGACACTAGTAAATGAAGTCCGATTGAGCTGATATTTTGCATAATGTAGTTTTTCGTGGGAATGAACATTTTTAGGAAAGTCCCGTTTGAACATTCGAAGTTCATTCTTTCCCATACTTCCATGGACATTCTAATGTATTCATTCTGTGACCTTTGGCACATATTTAATGTAACATGAAGTTGTTTCATGTTATAATTTTATGTACAAATGTATGTAGTTTTTATGTATGTAGTTTTTATTTAAATAAAAAAAATGCATTTTGAATGATAAATCATGTTACATATTTAACAAATTTGGAATGCTATAAAGGTACTCGCATTAGTATTAGTTAGTATTAGGCGTGCAAAATAGCGCACGTACACTGCACGCTATTTTATACGTGTGAGTAGTTTTCGTGTACACTACAAAAAAAATCTAGATCATCTGTAGCGTTTGTCAAACCACGGTGAACTCAAACATTGATGCATGCAAACGTGCATGGTAGAGAGAGAGAGAGGAACGAATTCGTTTTGGGGTAAGTCACATCAAAATGCAATGAGGACAATGTTTAAAGGCGAATGAACTTCAATGTTTAAAGCCTCCTAAAAACAAAGAAAGAAAGAAGATGAGGACAATTTGACTAGGAAGAATGGAATGATATAGTCGAGTCGGTAGAGGGAGATAGCGACTAAACGCCCGACTGACTGTTCAGTCGTTTTGGCGGAGAAACTGTGCGAAGAGCCAAAAGTCATTTACCGACTGACTATGGATATAGTCAGTCGGTTAGTCAGCCAACTATCCTCAGTTGACTATGACTATGCTGGGCCCTGTTCCCATTGAATAATCCTGGAAACGCTTCTAACACAATGTTAATGCTGGTCAAATTGGAAAAGTTTCTGGGATTTAACACTGCCGCAGATTTGAGATTTCAAATCATCAAAATCGTATCTTTTTCTCGTTTGTTTGATCAGTTTCACGAAAAAACTGCGACAAATATCCTTTGGAATGATTGCCTTTCGCTGTCCATTGTTTTGATAATTTTGACGTGGGACTACGTCTAACCGGAGTATATGGGGGGTAAAATGAAAACCTAAACATAGAACATGCAGGAAAAAATGAAAGATTCCGAATGCTTATAACTCGAACATTTCTTACTGAATCGGAAAGATGTTTGCATCAATTGACACGTAATATTTCTACGCTTCTATTACAATTAATAAAATGTTATTTTTCATTAGATGATCAATTGATTAACTGTAAAATGTTAAGCGTTATTTAAATGCCCTAACTAGCTCGTTTTGATTGGCCCGATTTACGGTTTTCCCAACACAGCCATCAAAACCAAGCAACCTTGGGGAAATGGGGAAAAAAATTAATCAAAACAATGATTACTAAGATAAGGTAGTCCCACGTCAACCTTGCGGTTATATCATAGATATAACCCACCAATTTTCTTCTGCTGCTATTCCAACCTAAATTCTCGTCGCTTTTCAAATGATCTTCATATTTAATAGCATTAGACATTGAAATAACGTAAAATTCCTCGCAGATATTAGTGAGAATGATTAGATAAAAATATTTCAGCTCTTCATGTAGCATCATGAATTCAGGTTTTTCAGCCTGGAACAAACGACGCGAATTCTTTCAGACGATCCTTGTAAGGAATTTCATCCTTATGAAACTGATCAGTCATTGCATTATAAATGCTTTTATGATCAGCAGTACCAAGCGATACTGCGACGTAAATGTCGTCATGTTCCTCAATGTTACTTTGTGCAAATGTAAGAAATTTCACAGGCGGAAAAAAATTGTACCAATCTGTGCTTTTTGACGAAAATCTGTACTCGGTACCGTACAGAATCTGTACCAAAAATAACGAAAAAATCTGTACCATTCCAGATAAATCTGTACGTGTGGCTACACTGGTCTAGACTGCCCGTCGTGATGAAGCGTTGCAACGTCGGAGCATCGGTTCAACAGTGTCTTCGTTAGCGAATGTTTCAGTGACGATTAAGTTTCTGCATCAATCAGTAATGTTCCCTGCCTTTCATCTTTCGGAACCTCTCCTGCAATAAACGCTACGCATGTACAAGGTGCCTGATGTAAATTAAAGGAATTCTGGACTGCTGGACCCGACAGTATCCTTTCTGTCATTCTGAAGGAGTGCTCTGCTCTCGTTACCTTTGAGTATACTATTTCGTCGTTCTATCTTATTTGGAAATTTTCCGAGTGCATGGGAGAAGTCAGAAAAGATGTAAGAATTTATAGATGAGTAGTTGCCTACCTATGCGCCATCTCGAATCTTTTCGAAAATCTCACCCTGGATTTTATGTCTCATCCTTGCAACAATTACTTAGTTGAAGAACAACACGGATTTATGGCAAAACGATCAACTTCAATAACCTTTATACATCATGTATTGCTCGTAGATACTCTAGAAAGGCGACCGCAGATCGATGCAATATATACTGATTTTTCAACGGCTTTTGACAAAAGACCCATTCCAGCGTGACGTAACAACGTTTTGATTCACTTTAAACAGGTTTTTTTTCTCGTTTTCATGTATAAATCACAATATTTCCAAAATTCAGTTTTTCAAAAAACTCGCAAGAACATTTCAAAAATCGGCATTCATTTTGTGACATGAAAACATGCTCTGTGCGAAAAAACGGTCTCCGCGTTGTCACGTCACACAATCAAAAAGTTGTATCGAATAAGAATTTCACCATATTCTAGCAAGCTATATACTATTTTTTATGTTTTTTATTACTCTGAATACTTATGACTTTTCTCTGAGATTTCCAAATGGTCCATCCTATAGGGGAATGTGGTCCTAACGCGACCGGTGATCCTGAACCTACCCCTCTTTGTATCTCAGGAACGGTACTTGCTACCGAATTCAGTAGTGTCAAATAAAAGGTGTCATAACGCTGACAATTTGATAACATGGTGATTTTTTTCTGGCTCTTTTCATTCTCGTGTTTTGCGCCATTTTTCGGTTTCATTGCTTCAAAAACAGAGAAGAAATATTTTTGACCTACGCACTGAAAAGCAAGATTCGGTGGTGATTATTCATTTTATTTCAATTTAGATTCATTTCAGCCATTGAATGTCGTCAGTATATGGTAAGAAATTTGGAGTTTTGTATATTTACGATGGTTTCATCACGCGATTTGACCAAAGTCATATATAATCTTCGAAAATTTCAAGTTTGATAGTGCACACCGGTTATTGATACTATGGATAATTGGGATGAAATCGAAATCATATCAAATTGGCTGATATAATTGATTATGTAAGGGCCGATACGAGAAGGATTTGCTGTATTTTTAGCGCAAAACACCCTATTCATCGTTTACTTAGTTGAAAAAAATTAAAGTTACAATACTTATAACAAGCCATCCCTCGTAATATACATAGCACATTGTAAAATGATGATTTTGTAACCTTTTCAGCGCGGAAAAAATACTTGAATTCGGGAAATTTGAAGGAAAATTCGGATTTTTCTAACAAATTTAAACGAAGTTCATATTAAAAAAAAACAAAACATCCTCATTTTACTCGCTACGCCATCTGGTTGTAAATCCAACGTAAATTCGTCAATACCAAGGAAAGTGAAGTGGAAGGTAAAACGTAATGTCAGTATTGCCGTTCGGACGTATACCGTATGTTTGAATTTATTTACATAGATCGTATCCAAGCAACACTAAACATTGACTACAGTGTCGCCGGCATGGTTGATTGCCGTTATGAACCAGCACAAAAAACAAAGCTGCAAATTATGCGCCAGTGGCGGTACCACAATCAAGGCATTTCCTGAATAAATCAAATCACATTACCCGAGCCAGCTGGCGGAAGCATATGTATGAAGGTTACTAGGTTATTATTTTCAATGACAACTGTTTATTTATTATACTGCTTCAAATACCTTCGACGAAATCAAATGTAACCATACCAACATAAGTAATAATATAAACAAATCCAAACTTTTCGTATTGCCATTCCTCATACGTCTTTTTTAAATAGTGGGCCTGATTCTCGAATACACTACGAATACACTTCACGGTGGAAACGGTATGAAACGCATTCGCGATGACAACGGTACGGTGTCGACATCTGGATGCGAGATTAGTTTCCCACTAAATGTATCATTATAAAATCAAATTATCTTCAGATTAAATTTTGTATGAGATTATTTTATCACATGAAGAAAACAAAGTATTCCACTCACATTGAATACCAGTTTGATACGAAGAGATTAATTTTCATTAAAGATTTATTATTTGAAAAGTGCTCATTCTGCCTGAAAACTCATCATTATCTTCAACACTTCGCTAACTCGTAAAACGTAGTTCGTTTTACGTGCCGTGACGTGGCGTGCCGTTTATTTCGTTTCCACCGTGAAGTGTATTCGAGAATCAGGCCCAGTGTAAATTACGAGCCACCTGTTAACTCCACCATCTTGGTCAATACCATCTCCCCATCCACATGAAGACATCCAGATGCCACCTATCCATGAGTTTGCGAAGCATATTTTAACACGAACTTCTCTGTTCTGATTGCTGCGACGTCTACCGATGTACACAAACAACGTTTCGCACTGACATCTACAAATCGCATACAATTTGATTATTTTTGTTGAAACGGCGGTTTATTTGTCGTTTCTAGGGCATTGTAATTAGAATTGTTCAAAGTCTAGTAGAAATTTGTGTTGTGAGTTAAAATGTCGCTTTCAGATGAGATAGCACACTTTAAATTATGGGCGACAAAGCTTGGATGCCCGCTTGAGAAAATACCATCCGATGAAACACTCAAGAAGTAACATGGTTCTTGATGTTCGCAGAAATGATCTCATTATATCTGTTGTTTCAGGTACATCCGAGGTAAACAGAGTATCTTGTTCAAGAACATAACGGATGAAGTACGACCGCGTCAGGACACAGCAGCGATACGAAACAATGTCCTTGTCAGTAAAATAAAACAATACGAAAATTTGGGTGGAGTCTTGTCTGTAAAGAAGTGCAGATTATGAGTACAATTTCCGAGGAATTAACCGTGTATTGTTTCATTTGCAGAAAGACATTCAACGCTACGAGAAAATTGTTAAACTCAAAGCTAAATGTTCAGAAAGTAAAGCACGTATTATTAATTCTAAGAAACTGTTGGAATCTATAACATCCGATATAAAAGGGAGAAGTGAGTTTCTTTTACATGATGTCGACATGCATATTAAGACTTTTCTTTGTTTTTTTTTAAATCAATAATTATTTGTTCTATTGCCAGATATCCAGAAAGTTCAACTCCATGCTAAACTACGAGAGGTCAACGACAAGCTGGCATTGTTTCGGGCGGCCGACAAATCGTTAGCAAAAATGTCTGCAAAAGAAGTTGAAATCAAACAAACGATTGATCGACTGATGCCAGTGAAGATGATTCATTGTACCAAAGATAAAACGAATGCCAACGATGCAATCCAACTGTGTCTGCAATATCTTTATGATTTCTATTCTAAATTTCCCGAAAGAAAGCAAGACGGAAGCAGACAGGCTCAGCAAACACTTTGGTCTAACATGAAAGCCGAATTGAAAGACATTCCCAATTATCTACTTTGGACGGTTCTGATGGAAATGAAGGAGAAACAACTATTGGAGATTTCTGAAACAAATCGTAAGCAGAACGAACTCGAGCAGAAGGTAACTTTGTCGGATCAAGATGCGTTGCAAGTTAATATGGCTAAACTGTGCGGAAATCACATAAATTTATTCGTTGATTTAATTGCCACGAAACGTTCGGTTCAGATGACAAGGGATGATTATTTAGCAAAATATACAACATTTTCTCAAATGTTGGAGGCGAAAATGAATCTTTTGAATACAATGGATGATGAGTCGGAGGAAATTCTAGAAGACTATATGCTTGAATCAACGTCTAGAGATTACAATCAAGGTCAGTTAGAGTTTTTCAAAAAGGAGATCGAGAAAAAGAAACAGGAAATCAAAATGCAAACCCAAAAATTGGACAATCATGAACAATCACTGATTCATCTAAGAGAAATTTACAGCGAAATCGATTCCTATTCAGGACGAATTCAAGAGGAAATTCAGCAACTAAATCAGATAAAAGAAAAAATTACATATCTCAAAAGATTCAGTGGTTATACTGTTCATAATATGCGCCAAAAAACAGCTAACCAAACAATGAACATTAGTGAACAATCAATGAATTTGACAAAACTCGAGAACAATATGCTTTCAAATGTTCCGGTGTATTCACCAGCCACACCTCCACCGTATTGTGACGAACTAACAGCTTTGACTGGAATACCTTTAGTCAAATTTAATTACCCCTCAAAGATATCATTCCTTTCGATTTGTACTCACATCTCTTTGTCAACGAACAGCGAAATCGGTCCTTTGCTCTTGTTACTTCCAAACTGTTTCACGTCTGCTGAATGTTCTTTGCAGGAAGTTAGAGCCCTGATCAAATTTGATGAGCATGTTAGGGGCTATATGCGGGATCTTAAGCCAGAAATGGACGAAACTGCGGTAGATGATGAGCGTTACAAACAGCTGTGGATAGCCAACAACGAAAAGATATGCGAGCAACTGAATGAGATCGATGCCGTTTCGAGCAATACAAAACAGACCATCGAGAAGAGTCGCGTTTATTACAATTTTGTGTTGGCAAACGCGCTGCGAAAGTATGTTCCTCCCAAAAAATTGTTCAATGGAAGAAACTATCGGGAGTATGAGGGTGAATATATGATGTACTATCGGATGATCAACGGAAAGAAATGAACATGGGAATTGTATTTTATCAAATTTGTCCATTACCATTAATTGTCAGTATATTAATAAGTTATTAAATGTATGTTTTGTTGTAAATTTTTCGTTTATTCCAACTTTTTTCACATCCCATTATGAGACCAAATCTGCTCTAGAAAAAAGGATAGTTCGTCGAAACACTTCCATCCTTTCAATTCTGTTTGTCCATTTTATCGAGCGAAACCCTCTGATTTCGAATGCTCGATTTCTATAATAGTAAAATAGAGCTAACGAGTAAAATTCTTATCGTCTCGATTTCTATAATCGGGCCCAATATATAACGTTTGCATACTCTAAAAAATTCTGCTTCCTCGTATATAATGTGCTTGAAAGTGCTATTTGCTTGGAACTTGTTCCATTACTGATAACATACGGATGAGAGTGTTGCTGCATTCATACTACCTATAATTATGCAAAACACTAGCTGACCTGGCAAACTTCGCTCCGCCTAAAATGTTTTTTTTTTGTTATCAATACCTCCAAACATTAATGGTTTCTTGTTAAGCGAATATTCCAATTGCAGAACTGTGTATTGATTGATCTTCTAATTGACCCTTTACATTTTCCTTTTACTATAAAAAAAAGGAACTTTTTTACATCTCAAATCGGACGATTCCTTCCTCGAGCTTTGCGCTTACCCTTTTCACTTGATTAGTTCAAGGGATATGCAGAAATTTGTGTTTCATTTGTATGGCAGCCACACCCCTCCCCACAGCCCTTAGAGAGGGGGAGGAGTATCGAACCATCATAGAAACATTTATTGCTCCCAAAATCATCCCATACCAAATTTGGTTCCGTTTGCTTGATTAGTTCTTGAGTTATATGACCTCACCCCCTTAGAGGGGAGGGAGGACTGTCGAAACACCATAGAAACGTATCGTGCTCTCTAAAACCTCCACATTGCTTGATTAGGTCTCGAGTTATTCAGAAATTTGTGTTTCATTTGTATGACAGCACCTCTTGAGAAGGGGGAGGAGTGTCGTACCACAATAAAGAACATTTCTTGCTCCCTAAAACCTCCACATGCCAAATTTGGTTCCGTATGCTTTCTTAGTTCAGAAAATGAGTTATGCAGAAATTTGTGTTTCATTTGTATGGTAGACACCACCATCCCCTCCCCCTTGAAGAAAGGGGAGGGATGTCGAATCATATTAAAAACATTTCTTGCTCCCAAAAATTCAAAATTTGGTTCATTATGCTTTCTTAATTCTTGAGTTATGCAGAAATTTGTGTTTCCTTGTAAACACATAATATAGTGGTTTATTTCAAAGGTTCGGGTGGAGAAAGTGTAAGGTTTTCCTACTGGGATTTGAAAGCATACTTCCATGAAAGATACATTGTATTTAAATAAATGCAGTGTATGTCCGTATTCCAAAATTCTGGGTAATCTTCCATATCTGCACAAGCACGAAAAATGTTCCGTATGCTGCTGACACCTTCTTTGTCGAAGCACATTTTAATAAGGAGGGCTTCCTCTTCTTCGAGGGTGTGTAGTGAATGCGGATGAAATTGCATTGCCATTTCGCAATATCTTCAATTCTTGTATCGAGCTGTGTGTGAAATCAACATTAGGTATGAGTGATGTCCGTTCGTTGTGTTGCACTTTCTTACTCCTCGCTCGCAACTGTGGTTTCATTGCATTCCATCAGTGGAAAGAAACTATACTTCATTATTCTCCTTCCCTTGTCTTTCCCGACCGACTACGGACGAGGGGTGACGGCTACCTTTCATGAGCCCGTAATGACGGAAAAGAAATCGAATGGTCAGGGCTGTTCGTTAGAGGGCAATGACACTTAGGTAATGGAATTGAAATCTTATAAGTTGGGGGGAGAGGATTAAAGCACACGATACTTGCAGTCTAATGCTTTGATTTTCTGCGTGAGTAGGAGGGAAACTCGGTTCCCTAACCAGCTAGCATTTAGTTCCTTGCTGGGGCGATGCTGATTGTCCCTTCCGCAGACCCTCTTTCTGCCTTGTCTTTTCGATCTCCTGGCGTCCTCGACTGAATACAATAAGGAATAGGCCCTCTGGTCGGACCTTTTCTTTTGAATTTTTATGTGTCAACGACGTTCACAATTATACACAACGTGAACTTTTAACGAAACTTTACACGACGCACACTTCTACTTCCGGAGACGGTCACTAAGGGTGGGTTTAGACTAGGGATATATTCATGTGAAGAAATATGATGAGATTTTTAGAAATCGCATCAATCGTTTACACTAGCGTGAACTTCTATAATGAATATATTCATATTTGCGGTGAATTTATTCACCTGAAGTAGAACTGCATCCAACTTCAGTGATTTCTCACCAGTGAGAAAATCACAAGCGTTTACATATGCTGAATTTATTCAAGTTATATATACCTCGAATAAGTGTATCATATTTATTCTCACCCGTTTACACCTATTTTCAGGTGAATAAATCCATCTATAGCTATAGATCTCCCTAGTGTAAACCCGCCATAACAGAAAGAAAGCCTATATAAAACCAAGACGGGTCTATGGTACTAGGTGAGGCCGTTTCGTCACTAAGTTGGTTAGTGGAGCGGTATATGAAAACAGTACGGAAGAAAGCAGAAGGGGATTTTTTTCCTTGAAGTGTGAAAGAGACAGACTGATCACGAGCGAGCTTGGGCACAAGCGTATTGTGTTTTGTTTACAAACAAAACACAGTAGACTTCCAAGATGGCTGAAGAGTGGTTTTAGCAAGTTGACCCACCTTAGGATATACTTCTACGCGCCTTGCTTAAAACGGACAAAAAGGAACAATGCCGACAACCGATCATAATTATACCATATCCCTTTGTGCGACAGTAGTCACCCTATTCATGGACGGGACCTCTCATTTACTCAAACCAGTCCATTGTTGAGTACGCAGGGTCCCTCAGATGAGTTTGTGCGGAGCTTATAATGGGCCTGATTCTCGAATACACTTCACGGTGGAAACGGAGGGCCTGATTCTCGAATACACTACGAATACACTTCACGGTGGAAACGGTATGAAACGCATTCGCGATGACAACGGTACGGTGTCGACATCTGGATGCGAGATTAATTTCCCACCAAATCTATCATTAAGATATCAAATTATCTTCAGATTAAATTTTTGTATGAGATTATTATATCACATGAAGAAAACAAAGTTTTCCACTCACATTGAATACCAGTTTGATACGAAGAAGTTAATTTTCTTTAATGATTTTTTATTTGAAAAGTGCTCATTCTGCCTGAAAACTCATTATTATCATCGACACTTCACTAACTCGTAAAACGTAGTTCATAGGCTTGCCGTTTATTTCCTTTCCACCGTGATGTGTATTCGAGAATCAGGCCCAATTACTCTGTCAATTGGCGATCTAACGTACAAATCTACACCTAGGCGGCGCTGCGGTGAAAGTGATGATGGTTTTAAATTTTGCCATGTGAGCTTATGGAAGGTTTGTAGTTCTTTCCATAAATTACAATGTTATAATCATAAAAGATTATTTGATTGCGATGAGTTTGTAAGAAATTTAATTCTGCGCAATTTTATATATAACATGTTATTTATTTACCTCTTTCAGTAGTGAAAACTATAAAAATGTAAATAGGGACACTACAAAAGTAGATCGATATGGACAGCAAACGTCGCCATATTTTTCCCGCTCTCTTGACATTTCTCTTCAGTAAGGATTGCCATTTCATAATGGAAAATACGATCCAACAACGAGTCGAGATTATTAGTATTTACTACCACCGAAATTCGGAGTCAATGGCCTCAACTTTAAGAGCGCTACGTCCAATTTATGGTCGTCATTATCGTCCTGCCAGATCAACCATTGGGCGTCTAATGGAAAAATTTGAGTCCACAGGCACAGTACAAAATATTCCCATGCCAGTGAGAGAAAGAAGTGCCAGTAGTGTCGAGAATATTGCTGCTGCTAGCGCATCAATTGAGGAAGACTCAAATCAGTCCCTCACACGTCGTTCTCAAGTGTTGAGTATCTCTGTGATGTCGTTGTGGCGAATTTTGCAAAAAGATCTTGGCCTACATCCTTATAAGATCAAATTGACGCAAGAACTGAAGCCGCTTGACCACCAGAAGCGTCGTATACTCGTGAGTTGGGCTGAGCAACAACTTAAAAATGATCCGGATTTTCATCGGAAAATCGTCTTCAGCATGAGGCTCATTTCTGCCTGAATGGCTTCGTCAATAAGCAAAATATTCAAATCACACGTACCCATGAGTCACCATTACATCCCGAAAAAAATACGGTTTGGTGCGGTTTATGGTTTGGCGGCGTCATTGGACCGTACTTCTTTCGTGATGATCAAGACCGGCACGTTACTGTTAATGGGAATCGCTACCGCTCAATAATAACCGAATATTTTTGGCCCGAATTGGATGATATAGACTTGGACAATATGTGGTTTCATCAGGACGGCGCCACAAGCCACATAGTGAATTTAACAATCGATTTACTGAAACCAAGGTTGGTGAGCGTGTTATCTCACGAAATGGCCCAGTCAATTGGCCGTTCGACTATTTCCTGTGGGACTACGTCAAGTCTATGGTCTATGCCAACAAGCCAGCGACGATTGATGAACTTCGTACGAATATCGAACGTGAAATTGTAGCAATATCGGCCGATTTATACTGGTAAACCGTCGAAAATTGGTGTCAGCGTCTGGACTTCTGCAAGCCAGCCCGTGCTGGCCATTCAAAAGAAATCGAGTTTCATACATAATAGCATCAGATGTTCCTTCACATGAATAAAGAATTTCATTGATATCCAAAACCGTTTTTATTTTATTTAAAAAAAACTTTTGTAGCGCTCTTATAGAGAAACCCTTTACTATATATTATATATTAGGCTGTCAAAAAAGTCCTGCGGTATTTTTTTTTAATTTTCATTTGTTCATAAAATTAGTTACAATTATCTGTTTTATGTCAAATATGAGCCGTTTTGTTCGATGACTTGTTCCCAACGAGATGCCAACTTCATAATACCCCTGTTATAGAAGCTCGCTTCCTGATTGGCAAAAAACTCGGATAGCCAATTTTCACAGGCCTCTTTTGTGGCTAAGTTCTAGCTAGCTCGTTCGCCATGGACAAAAACAGGTGGTAGTCACTTGGTGCAAGGTCCGGACTATACGGCGGATGCAAAAGAACCTCCCATCCGAGCTCCCGGAGCTTCTGGCGCGTCACCAAAGAAGTGTGTGGCCTGGCGTTGTCCTGATGGAAGACAATGCGGCCTCTGTTTATCAAAAATGGCCCTTCACATGCGTCGATACGGTCAAAGATGTTTTTTTGCGTCAACGTGTGTGGCACCCATATATCGAGCTTCTTTGTGAATCCAAGCTTCTTCAAATGGTTAATAACGGTTTGATGACTTATCCCCAGCTCTTGGCCGATGCTACGGCTGCTACTATGCCGGTCTTTCTCGGCTAATTCAGCGATTTCGTCGCAATTTTCGACGACAGGCCTTCCGGAGCGTGGCGCATCTTCGACGACCTCTACACCAGAACGAAAACGTTGAAACCATCGTTGTGCGGTGGAAATGGAAACTGTATCGGGTCCATAAACTGCACAAATTTTATTGGCAGCTTGAGATGCATTTTTGCCTTTGTCATAGTAGTACTGTAAAATATGTCGGATTTTCTCTTTATTTTGCTCCCTATTTTTCGACACTATAACTCACGAACAACTTAACCAAACAAAACACTGTTAAGGACTATATTATAGCGCGCAAAAATACCTTTCCAACAAGCTATAGTATGACTCGATACAATCAATACAACTAGAACTACGCGCTCACAACGACATCTCGCGGAAACACCGCAGGACTTTTTTGACAGCCTAATATGTTATACAGTATTGAACAAAACAATTGCAACTAGTCACTTTCTGTCATATAACTATCCGTATAAAAAGTGATAAATGTGCTTTTTTAAGAATGATGATTGGCTTTATTTCAACAACACATTAGGAATTCAAATAATCAAAATGAAACATAATTTGTACAAAAACATGTCAGAACGGTATAAAAAGCAAATAACAGAAGTATTTCTCCTGGACAAAACAATTGCAACTCTACAGAATTTTTATCAAATTAATGATAGTGTTCAGTATTTCGTAGCGAATCCCTTATTGTCGATTACAGCTTTGCATCTTCGAGGCATAGACTCGATCAAGTGATCAAGAAAGCTTTGTGGGATAACTCCCCTTGCTTTTTGGATTTGTTCAAACAATTGGTCTTGGTTACGCACTCCTTCGCGATCGATCCTTCAGTCCACGATCTCCCAAAGATTCTCGATCGAATTAAGATCAGGAGGTTGTGGTGGCCAGTCCATCACCACAATCTGATTGTCTTTGAACCATTATTTGACCACTTTAGCAGTGTGTTTAGGGTCGTTATCTTGTTGGAATATCCATTTTATTGACATATTCCATTCGGCATAAGGCAGCATAACGTCTTTAGGAAGTTGTTGTACCCAAAATGGTCCATAATTCTATTTATCAGATGGATCGGACCGAGACCGCTAGCAGAAAAACATCCCCAGACCATAACATTGCCGCCACCGTGCTTTACCAAACGCTTTCCGACTGGTCGACGTACGCGACAAATTCCGTCACTCCCGAATATGTTGAACTTAGATTCATCACTGAACAGGACCGTACGCCACTTTTGCACCATGCAGCCAATATGTGATGTAGCGAATAAGAGCCTTTTCTTCTGGTTCTTCAATGAAATGAGAGGTTTTTTTTGCCCGGCGTCGCGAGAACAAACCGGCTGCAACGGTACGTCGTCTGATTGTGGTCACGGCCAGCTGTAATTCCTTCTGAACTTTAAGTGATGATTTGATTAAGTCCTTTTTGATCGATCTGGCGATCAATGAATCCTCCCTAGAGGTGGTGGAGCGAGGTCTTCCTCCTTTGTGGTCAACAGCAATCTCTCCAGTTGACCGATATTTGGAACATAACCTTGATACGGTTGACTTTTTCACTCGATATTTGTCACAAATTGTTTTTTGTGATATGCCGTTCACGTAATCGTCGATTATCTTCATTTTTAATTCCAACCCAAAACTGTCTGGAGCCATGTTGATGCTTGACATGACAAATAAAAACAATTTACAATTATTGGGAAAATTAAGCAAAATCGTATAATGTTTACCTTGTTACAAAGGAGTATCAATCAAAAACCAAGTTTCTTATAAGTTAGTTAAGTTCACACTAGTTTTTATTTTTTGCGAAGAAAATGAACAGTAGAAAATGAAATGTTTTGTTTTGACCAACACGAAAAACCACGTGTCAACAAAACTATACACTTATGATAAAAACAAGCGGCTGATTATAAATGTTTTTGTGAAATAGGCAGCTAGACCGCTAAGCCAACAACTCCGAATAGTTTTTCTTCAAATGTTGTGGAAAAATCAAGTTTGCCAATGTGTTTTATCAATTGCAGGCTTCAGTTGCAAATGTTTTGTCCAATACTGTATATACGAATTACCCAAATTACAACATTTATTTTAGTTCTAGTTCGACCACAAAAGGTAAATAAGAATCCCGAGTCACGAAGAGGTTTGCTCCTTTTTTGGGAGAAACGTTTGACAGCATTGGAAAACAGACAGCATGGGGAAAAGACCTGCAAATATTTTTTTTTTCAAGTTACAACTATTGGTCTTCCAGATAACGTTTTCAATTTTCTCCTAAAACTTGATTTGAAATTTGGTTCTCTTGTGCATAACCATAATCAGACGTCGATACAGGACTAGAGATGAGGTTCAAACACTATTAAAAGGTATTTCACGCAGGAAACTATGTTCAATATATAAATCATTCAACTATCCGTCTGTAAGGGCGTATATACCAGAAGTCATATAATATGAAAGCTATGATCAAAACAAAAGAGCACGATCCCTTCCACTCTGACTATTTTTGGAAAAGCCTATAGAGCTACTATGGATAATTTCTTAGAAGAAAATACCCTCGGCCAGAACGGTATATGTATGGAGCCATTCCATGCTAAACCGATATAGTGGTTCTCAGATTTTCGTGAAAATTGCTAGTTTTGTTCCTTATTGCAAAATATTAGGCTCGAATTTTCCATTAGGGTACCCATTTCCATTTTAGGTCTGTCCGAAAAATATTTTTTTCCCCTTTTTCTAAAAATTACTTTTTCAAAAAATTCATAACTTTTGAACTACTGAACCGATTTAGATGATCGATATATAAAATGAAATCCAATGATCTGGTTTCGGGGCCAAACGTGCTATATTTGTTTTTTTTTCTTGAAAGCTGCCATTTTTCACATAACATATTCGAAAATGAGAGAGGCGTTTTTCTTCCTTTTGGAGTTATAATCTTTCAAAATTAACCAATGGTCCGAAAAATCAATTTTTCAAAAATACATTTTTTTTCTTCAAAAATTCATATTTTTTTAACTTTTGAGCCGATTTAGATGCTATCGACCTATCAATTTGAAGCCAATGAGCTAGTCTTCTTTGAGAAAATATTACACTAGCAAAAATAATGGATTCTGTTTTCACAATTATTGATTGTATTTGTTTTTTTATAATATGAGTACCGGTAAGTTTCTTTGTTTTTTTTTCAAAAATTAATGCTTTATTGTGCAAAAATGGTTGCAAATTTAATATTCAAAGTATTGCTCATCGCTAGTCACAACTTTTTTCCATCTTTCTGGCAATTCACGGATCCCTTTGCGGAAATAATCCAGTTGTTAGCCGGTTTGTCGGCTAACAACGAATCGATCCAATTTTTGACTTCATCAAAATTGGAGTAGTGCTGGTCAACCAGGCCATGTTGCATCGATCGTAAAAGGTAGTAATCGGAAGGAGCAATGTCTGGAGAATACGGCGAGTGGGATAGGACCGTCCGGCCGTCGATGTTGATTCATGGCCGGGGTATCCATACGTTGCCCGACGTTTAGGATTGTCATAATGGACCCACATTTCATCGTCGGTAACGATTCGATGCAAAAAACCCTTTCTTTTATGCCGTTGGAGCAGTTGTTCGCACGTGAAAAAACGGCGTTCGACATCTCGTAGCTTCAATTCATACGGCACCCAATGTCCTATCTTTCGGATCATTCCCATTGCTTTTAAATGATCGGATCGGAATACGCGAAATGACAGTAGCTTTCCAACAAATGTCAAGTTACATCATCTGTTGTAAAACCGACGAAACTTACCGATACACCTAATAGTTTTCATGGTAATGGGTGATTTCAAGTGGAAACCGAGGCTGCCATAGAGGGATGGTGCGAAAAGGGCAAATGTTCTGATAGCATGAATAAGTAAATTTACCAGGAGGAATGCCTACGGAAGAGATTACTATATTTTCTGGAGTACCATGAGGTGGATTGTCTACGGTGACCGGACTTGGCAAGCTGCTACTACAGAATTTGGCACTAACATTCCTAGAATAACTTTGCAGTTTCAACGTAGTGTTACTTGCATAATTTTTATCAGTACTTAGTTCTGATTTCTATGCTAAATAACACACCTCGAATGTATTAAACTCCATGCACAGATTGCTTAACGTTGAAAATACGAATTTCGAAACTACGAATGATAATTCAATGGACCCAATTTATTTTCCTCAAATCCTACGTTGATTAGGCTTTCTAAAAACGCTTCAGGGCTAGGCTACACCGAGAATCCGATAGTCGTTTCGCATACCATTGTCTAAAGTTGTTATCGGTCCCTGTTGTTATTTTCCCCGAAAAGGCCCACCGTTGGTTTTCAAAATCACTTCGACATATTCCTTAGGATTTGTCGGTATCCGATAGACTGCCGACAAAGTCTCAAGTCAAATCAAGGGAGTGATATAAAAGAATAGTAAAAAATATATTTACCAAGTTCATTTATTGACTAGATATCCTAATATCAGGGAACGTATATACATAAAATATTCTTGTTTTAGAAATAAGTTAAGCTATATCTGCAATAAACAAATGAAAGTATGATGTGAAATACTGATCTTATGATGAACTGAATGGGTTTACAATGAATAGTGTCGTTCGCCATTTTCGAAGAATTGATTCCTCCTTTGCAGAGTGAGAATATAAATCTTAATGCTTGGAACTTTGGAACTCAGGTAGTATGGTAACTATTCAACTACAGGTAATGATGTGTTATTTAGTTTTATGATGAGTGTAACATGATTCACTTAAATACATTATTTGGATAAATCTCTGGTTTTCCAAACGATAAAAGATAAAACATAATCTATAAACTCATAGCTCGCGCCAACCGCACTCGGAAGTCGCGATAGAGCATTTTTCCTCCCACTGGTACCCGGCTAAGATACATATCAAGGCTCATCAGACAGAGGGCTTTCCCATTCATGGGAAACTTCTGCGCCAGCTCTGGACTTATGTCCAAGCCTTCCGATTGGGCTAGATTGATTAACCAGGTCCATACGTTGGCGCGGGTCCAATCACGTGGATCGATCGGTAGTCCGTCGGCACCGTATTGGATTTTCCGTGGTGGGGGCAGGGGCGCCTGGTGATGATGATTATTGTTCCATCGGCGATCATTTTCATTGGAGAGTACACTGACCGCAGATAGGTCTAACGGTGGAACACGCCATTTAGCTACACTTTCCACTTGCATTGTTGTGGTTTTTGGTTTGACCGGAATCTGGAAGGAAACAAACAAAAGAGCTGTTATTAAGTTGTTCCGATATTTTCTCTTTTCCGAGACTGAAAGAATAATTAACAAATCTAATGTGCCCAATATTGTCTATGCGGAAACGTAAGCTGTTCACAGTTTGTTTTCTTGCTTGCTTTATGCTCTGCTAGTGCACATAATGGCAAACGCGCTGATCGTTGTAGCTTATTTCGCCGGCGCTATACTTGAACTTCCGGTGCTGCGAGAAAAATTGTTCGCCTTCTGCGCTATTATAGCACCACACGGAGAGGAACAAATCAATGCACGAGTTTGGCGAAATGCACCAATATGCGATCTCGAAATGCGACGTTTCCGTTATTATTTAGAGAATATTATTTTTCCCGGATGCTGGTGCTTAAATTTCAAACGAAACGTATAATGCCCGGATGATGACTCGACTAACTGTTGTTCAGCGGATGGTTTTGAAATACATGTTGATCGCTAGTCTATTCATCAAATGAGTACAATTGAAGCGCAATAATGCCGATGGTTGTTGGCTCGTTCGATTGAGCTGGACCAACAAATATGGGAATACAGTTCGGCCGATACGATATACTACACACAAAATGCAGACTACTGCTATTTTTGTCAAATCGAATGAATCAATGTTCCAGTGTAAGGTAAGAGTATGGCGTAACGAAGACGAAGGACTACACAACAGACATCTGCAACCAACCATGATGAAACATTCTCTAGCTGTTTCTCACGGTTTGTTGTTGGGGATTCAACAACACGGGGAACAGTTCCCCATCAGTGTAACGTTTTTATGATGGTTTTATTAAACTCTATGCCTGATAAAGCCTGAACTAATTGTCATCAAATCCAACTCCAAGCTGTCCAACTCCAAGCTGTGGTGGAAAAGTCTATTCGACCATATTCTGATTTGGTTAGCTCTACTACGCCAAATTTCTATGAATGGAATTAGTTTTTTAGCACCTTGACAGACGCTCGTTAGAGTCTTTTACAGCTACTAGATAAAACATGTTCAGCTTCTGATGATCGATGATCCTCCATCAAACCGTTTGTTCCGTTAGAACACTTAAAAATATAATGCCAAGCAGTCGAACATGAGCTTAAACACACTGATAGCAAATGCTCATTTTGATAGTCCATCATGTGTTGTACAAAAGCTGATTTGCAGTTGAATAAACGTAAACATCAATGGTTGGACAAGTGGTTCAATTTGGTATAAATAAGCTTTTTTACAACGTATAGTTCAGCATATTGTCTTATTGGGCACTCAATACTATTGTTCGACCAAACTGATCTTGTTACAGCTAATCAACGGTTCTAGTTGGTAGGTAGCTGAATATGAATGTTTGAAAAAAAGCTCCAATTTGGTCCGAACAACCTACAACGTATAGTCCAGCATATCATCTTATTAAGCACTCAATGCTATTGTTCTACCATTATGCAACTGACTAGTTTAATTACAGCTAATGATTGTTTGTTGGGCATGACCTATTGACCACACATGATGAGTATACGGATATACTTTGCGATAATTTTGAATACTTTTGCAGCTGAGAATAGAAATGGTAGATAACACAGGAGACGATCTCAATCATATCTCTTAGAATACAATTACTTCCGTATCTGCCGCACAAATCGCATAGAACTCCGATTTGATTCTCAATTGAATTTTATTTTTAACAATCTATATAAATAAAAATGTAAGGCAAAATCTGTTGGTAAGCGGAAAACCCGAAGAAGGGATGGTCCGATTTTAGCCTCCTGTATTTTGTTGTATTCATCTCTTCCCGTAGATCCCGTAGAAAATTTTCGGAAAATCCTGAAGCAAGGTCGGAAAATTGAATTCCCACATGTTCGAAAATTACATCATAATAAGCGTTGTTAGTCCATTCGATATTTGCGCTATCGAAATTGATCTTTGTTCGTAAGTGGAAATGGATTTTCAGGCGAAATAACGCATTTCCATATCTTATATCTATAAATAAAAATGGAAGGCCAAATGTGTTGGTAAGCGCAAAACCCGAGGAAGGAATGGTTCAATTTGAGTCATCTATATTTCGTTGTATTCGTTTTTTTCCCGTAGATCAGAGAAAAATCGGAAAATTCGGAAAATTGAATTCCCATATGTTCTACAATTAGCTAAGCATTGTTAGTCCATTTGATGTTGGCGCTAACGAAATTGATTTTTGTTCGAAAGTGTAAAAGGGTGGAAAGGGTTTACGGAATAACGCATTCCTATATTTTCTATCTATATAAACAAAAATGGAAGGCCAAATGTGTTGGTGTGACCTAAACCCGAGGAAGGAATGGTCCGATTTGAACTATCTTTATTTTGTAATATCCTCTGTATCAAACATGTATTCCATGCAACGGAGAAACATGTTATTTCCAAATGTTTGAATCTTGAACGTGAATTGTGTCTGAAAATAATTTTACATTAGGACGATTTTTTGTAGAAGTACTAGACAATTTATAGTAACAGGAAATTGTAAAGGGTCAAAGAGTAATCAATCAATGAAGAGTTTAGTGATTGGACTCACTAACGTTCACTTAGTAAGAAAACGTGAATGTTTGAAAGTATTCAAATCAAAAAATCTATTTTGGGAGGAACGAAGTTCGTCGGGTCAGTTAGTCCTCAATAAAATTTTGAAAGAAGCCGGCGTAGTTGGTGTACTCTTCTTTTAGCAATAAAAAACTCAAATCTCTCTGGATGATCTCAAAAACTCAAAAATGGTTGGAAGTATGCCAAAGCAATCGGAGCCGAATTGCATCAGAAATCGTTCAACTGCGTAAAGATACGATTGCTCAAATTCTCGAGAAGTTCAAATCGAGCTGTTCCTTATACTCATAAAGTGACGAGGAAGTCCATGAAAGTCGGAGTTCCTGAATTAGCCAAGTTTATTGTAAGAAAGGCACAGCCAATAGCTGAATCAAATAGCAAGTTTAAAATTCATAGACATTCAATGACTGAAATATGGTAGTTTGGTCAAACAAAACTAAAAAAAAGTAACTTGATAACTTGGTAACTAGGTTTTAAACATGATTGTTTGATACCTGTTGTAACCGTTTGTTGTAAGTGCATGGGCAAGATACACAGAGCTAGCATAATTTAAAATGGGAAATGCCTGAGTATGGCTTAGCTTGATGTTTCACCGTTCCATACCACACTTACAATGGTGAAATAACGCTACACTTTCCCATGCACTCAACGAATACCAGAATACCCATCACTAGGTGGCACTGATTTCATGGACGAATGTGGATGGGTGTGTGGAGATTTAAAAGTTCAGAATCTGAGTACGGTTTCAGAAGACAATGAACGTAGCTAAGATGGAGGGACTTGCAAAGTAGCTTTTGTACCGAAACACTCGATTTTTGGGATCAAGCGCCGTACGAAAAAAAACAAATTACGAAGAATAAAGTGGATGGCGGCGTAATAAAGAAGCCGGGTTTTAGAAGAAAAGCTAGCGAATAAAGTGAGAAGTTTAGGAGTGATTTGAGAAAATTTAGATGTTGACAGGACTTCAGAGAAGCCACTGATAGTGAAAAAAATGTCCACAATCACGTTGAAACCCCACCGGGGTAAGGAGATACTATTGTCAAGGCTCTGAAATTCCTACGAGCGAAAATCATCAGGGCTGTCCGAAATAATATTAGTATCTGCGGTGCACAGTATAATTCGGCCAGCCTCGGATAATGTTTTGGAATTTAAGATGACAATTTCCGGTTCGTTGAAACGGTCCTAAAAGACCGGAAATAGTATGGAATCACACAATACGAGCCGGAATGATAGTGTGTTAGAGAAAAAACAATAATGTTAGAGAAGGAGATAGGGTTAAGCCGGGTTTAGACGTTGTCAGTTACTCGGTTGCGAGTAAATGTCAAACGATCCGAAGAATTACGAACGCACCCATATATACTATTGTCAAGGCTCTGAAATTCCTAAGAGCGAAGATCATCAGGGCTGTCCGAAATAATATTAGTATCTGCGGCGCACAGTATAATTCGGCCAGCCTCGGATAATATTTTGGAATTTAAGATGACAATTTCCGGTTCGTTGAAACGGTCCTAAAAGACAGGAAATGGTATGGAATCTCACAATACGAGCCGGAATGATAGTGTGTTAGAGAAAAAACAATAATGTTAGAGAAGGAGATAGGGTTAAGCCGGGTTTAGACGTTGTCAGTTACTCGGTTACGAGTAAATGTCATACGATCCGAAGAATTACGAACGCACCCATCATGAAATTTGACATTTGATTTGCATGTGAAGTAATTACATTTCCATGTGGGTATAAACGGTCGTCCCGATTCGCAAATAAATTTACTTCCATTTTTACACAGCACGGTCGTCCCGATCCGCATTCTTATCATTATCATTTTTTATACGGTCGTCCAGAATCGTACTTTTTATGTGGTCGTCCCGATCCGCGCATATCCACTTTTTTTCTACCGTTTCATCGTGCGGTCGTCCCGATCCGTACTTATAAAGATTAACACATCGGTGTTAATAATTTGTTCGTTTTCCTTGTGCATCTTTAAAGTAACGCTTATCACTCGTAATCTAAATAATGCGTTACTGCGAAGTAATATGTATTAATGCAATGGATTTCCAAGACCGATGTGCATCAATACTTATTTTTCTAATATCGTCTACTAAACATGGTAACATAATTTAAAACAAAAACCCTTTGTTTTGTTACTCTATTGCAACCATAGTATTGAGCTAAATTAATTGAGAAATAAATCGTTTTTTCTGGCAACAAGTTTCAATTTTGCTATCATTCAAGTCAGTTTGCAGTTTAGATTTTCTGCCAACCATACTGCTGAATTTATACGTTTCTCAAACGTATCATTCACTTACTGATAATCTTCATGCCTCTCATGGTAGAATAGTTCTGCTATCCGCTAACGGAGTAGTCCCGGGCTGACCACACATGTCTTCATATAATTTCTAGTTGTCCCCTCGAAAGGTTCTACTGCCCTTTGGCACACATACAAACTTTAATGAATAAAAACAGATTTTTCTAATTTTTGCTTGGAATATTTCACACACGATGAGAATCACAACAAATGCACTTCGGAAACGTGCAGCTTTAGTATCACTTAATTCCCACGAAGAAGCCCTGAAAGATCTCGCCTCAAAATATTTCAATTCAAGGCGGTTTCCAATTATCCCGCTTAATCCTCGTTCCTGACAGGATCGCCCCACATGTGAGACCGCCCGAAGCCGAACGGTGACTGCCTGCTGATATGATGGCGGAAAATGTGCCGAGTGCCTAGCCTACTTAATCGCCAAACTGACGATGCCCGTGTTGCCAGAACTGGGCATGCCACACAATATCTTTGATATAACCGCAAGGTAGACGTGGGTCTACCGATGGCTTAGTAATCATTTGTTTGTATTGATTGAATGATTGAATGAAACAATTTTCCAATTCAATTGGATTAAACATATTTGCTGTAAATAATTTGAACAAATGCCATGTAATGTAAGGCACCTTGGTTTTGTTGACTGTGTTAGGGAACACATTTCGGTGGGAACGGAAGTCCCCTCAACTTGCATGTGTTTGCAATGCCAATTTCACCAGTTACCTTGGTTTTGTTGACTATGTTAGGGAACACATTTCGGTGGGAGCAAAAGTTCCCCCAACTGTATTTCTAATGCCAATTTCCCCAGTTTGCTTGGTTTTGATGGCTGTGTTGGGGAAATCCAATCAAAACATTGTTTTACGAAAATCTATCCTAGAACCCAGAACGAATAAATGGCTAAATAATTTAGTACAAATACAAATTAGACCAAATCTCCATTGAAATATTTGTGACTGGATTATTGATCAACTGAAGCGATTTTTTTTTTCTAAATGTGCTTTGTCATAACATAACGATGAGAAAAATCATACCATCGCAAAACAATTTGTTAACAGCATTTTTGTTCGGAGCTGGCAAAACCGCAGCCCAATATCGCATCATGAACCATGTGACGTGCACCGGAGGCTACTTCCGCATTGAATGTTTGAACTCATTTTAGTGACATTCAATGGATGCTATGAATGGAGCTCCAGATTCAATGGTTTTATTTTCCTGTTATATGCTTTTTTAATCTTCAATTGGGAAATCTGTGACACGCCACTGATGCTGTCTATCGGCAGCGGGAAACGTTTAAACATTATCCGACAAACGCCCAGTATCATCGCCATCATCCTTCATCAACAGAGTTCGTGTATGTTATGGGAAGCCACTAGCTACGAAATGCTACGGAACATGCGATAGACTCTCTGAAAGGATTTCCGTTTTGTTTATGTTGTGAAGTTTTTTTTTCCCATTTCATCCACTTCCTTCCACGGGAAGAACCCGTAGGAACAGCGCGGCGTAGCAAAACGTAAAATATGTGCTGTTGTTATTATTCGTTCGCGCTCACTTAATTTTCTCACATGTGAGAAAGACAGACACACAGAACATTGCTTTATGCGGACCCAAATGAAAATATGTATCATGAGCATACGTATGTATAGCAAATGCCAACTCCGAAGACTTGTATTTCATGACGATTAAAATATAAGCCGGAAAGAGTTTTTCCTGTGCCGCTTGTGGCCTGATCGTTGGCTTTGCCGGTGCTCCCACTTTAGTCATCTATTCAATATGAAAATTCCGACGATGTCGAGTCCATGACGACATGTTTACACTTGCGTACGCCAAAGTGAAACATTTTTGACTGAATATTTATTTCCTTTTTGTGAAGTGAATTTTCAAAGAACCATCCATCATGCTGTGAGGTAGACTGTAGAAGTAAAAATCGCAAATATGCAAAACAGTTATCAACGCTGCGGCCAAATGAAAAGCGAAATAAAACGTTCACACAGCAGGTTGCCTGCGCTTGGCGCTCGGCAAGGAACCCTATCTTGGTCTCACGTTGGTTTATTTGTTTTCTAATTTTCAAGCATTTCCCCTACCTGCTTGTGATGGCCAGACGGACGCACCGGAAAACGCGATGGCACCGGCAGAACATTATTATGTCATCCGTTTGAGTTCCTCAATCGGGGGAAGTTGAGCAATGGAATTATGTGTACTTCTCGCCGACTTACAACCGAGTTGCCTCTAGGCTAGGCTGTATGTTGCCGTTGAAAAAAACTTCTCTACTATGGTCGATCATTTTTGTATGCTTCAAAGTAATGATCGACGACGGGTCGAACGATAGATAAAATCAGTTATAATATTCTACCGCTCATCTGTTTTTAATTTGTCAGCTACCTACGTACATAGAGGTGCTCTGCGCAAGATCAGAACCCCATTTAGAACGAAACAGATTCCTTAGTTCGAACCACGAAAACGCGCGGTTATTAATATCCCGGCTTATTATCGGTGTGTGTATTTTGTTTATGCGTTCGATCCACACCAGATTTAAATTAGATTTCCTGTTTCCCTAATTGCTTTATTTTATTAGCATGTATATCCCGCACCGATCCCGGGATCGGATCCGAAGCGTTTGGAAGGAGACACATATTTCCGTACCACGGCGGGTAAGGCGGTAAGTCTGTTGCTGTGTACTTTTCTTGCCCACGGTCGTTCTTCCGTCTCTGGGACCTCGTTGCACGTGGGCAGGGGGCAGGAATCTCGCGACTCGGTTTGTTTTTGGTTCAGCCAGACAGTGCGCGCTGTGGTTACGCAAACCGGTAGCAGCATGTCTCTGACGAACAATTGGACATCAGACAGAGCAAGGGAAGTTGTACTTCCTGGGATAATTGAAACCAGTATAATGGTAGATTTGATTAAGCCGGTCGTTTTCGGTATTTCGTGCGTTTTGTTGTCTTTTCTCCCCTGTTTGCTGCCAGCGTTGAATATTCTTTCGGAATTACGTGTAGAGAAAAATGGAAAACCAATTTTTCACTATATCCTGAAGTACGATACGCATATAATATGACGTCAAAATCTCCCTGATCGACGTTGTTATCGTTGATGCTGTATTCGAGTGGAGCCATGGAATTTCCATAGGAAATTCTTTGATGCAATGTTCCTTCATCAACGTTAGCACAACATGAACTAGTCTTTTGGATCAGTCTTCACGACTTTGACTTTGAATATAAATATTTGATATTACGTTCCTTTATCAACACAAATGCATACAGATATTTGTGTAAATGCATATTATTTAACTCTCTTCAGAATCAAAGTTTGACTTGCCATTTGCCTGGGAATATTTTGAGAGAGCAAAAAAACAGCTGAGAACATCTATTGTTTTATTGAAAAAGATTATTTGCTCTAAGCCATAGAATGATTCAGAAAAATCTAGAACATCTAGAATAAGGCTGACCAAACGTATCGCTTTTAACGGGAAAATACCGTTTTTCCGACCATTTTTAATTGTCCCGTCTTTTCTAAATCTGTACCGTATTTTGAGTATTGAGAAACAAAATTTATTCCTTTGTCATTATTTTCGATTTTTTTTCGGATGAATTTTGCTCAGAGTATTCGCAGTGAGCGAGTCTACCAATTATGGGTTCGTGTAGAATAATTGAAGGGGTTTTAATGATTTCATTGGTGAACATTATGTTAAAATGCGTGAGTATGGTAACAAGCGATTCCTTTCTCTGAAACTTCTTCTTCGAGAGGTTTCTTAATATTTTTAACAGATTACCTACACGATTTATTTGAAGTTGCTATTTTTTCTCATTATATTAATAGAATTTTTCAGCATAAAAGGGGCATAAAGTATTTTTGACCAGTGAGGTGAAAACTACAAGTCTAGTTGATTCAGGTGTAATACAGGAGGCTGAATTTCATACGTTCTGTCAAATATATACCAAGGATTTGCAATTTTAAATCTTCCCGCAGGACATTTTTCATTTTTTTTCTTTTTTTAAGTTGGTACTACTGGCAGCGGTCTGCAGATTTTAAGCGCGATCTGTCATTTAGTTTGTTTACAGCACTATCAGGAACAAGTTAATTTTTTTTTGCTTGGCGATTTTTCTTCAATAATGTCATCGTAATCGAGTGGCTGAAGACGTACTTGAACGATCAAATTCTGATCCCGCGTTCATGCAACGCATCGAATCCGAAAAAAACACGTCGAAGTCAATCAAAAGAGAAGATGAATGCTGACTGTTTTCTTCGATATTCGTGATGTTGTCCACCCGGAATTCTATCCGGATGACCAAACGGTCAATAAAGAGTATTACTTTGGGGTTACAAAGCATTTGAAAGAGAAAACTCGTTGCAAACCGCCAGATTTGTGGAAGGATAAAACTTGGATTTTGCACCAGCTTATCGATCGATCATTATGAACGATTTTTTGACAAAAAATGGCACGAATGTGATTGAACAAGCACCGTACTCTCCAGATATGGCCCCGTGTTATTTTTTCCTATTTCCGAATCCCAAATTACCGCTTCGTAGGACAAGTTTGGACAGCTTTGAAGACGTACAAACGAAATCGCTGCGTGAACTGAAGGCAATTCCTGAATACAGCTATAAAAAGAGTTTCGATTACTGGATTGTTCGTTGAAAAAAGTGTAATGCTTCAGAAGGGCTCTAATTTGAAGGCGAAACAAATTTAGATGATAAATGAAGCGTTTTCTTTTAAAACACAAATTCCCGGTACATGTTTGACAGAATGTAAAACTGTGGAAATGTTTTACGATACGGCGTTTGAGTACATTAAAGAATGGAAGGGTGGTCTAGGCGGAAAATAACAGAATTAATGGATTGTATCAATATCTATTCCTGAATGGGCAGAGATCCAAAGTAGCATTAGTAAAAAACTTCCTGTTCAGATAGGTGAAAACATTTTGTTTGATGAGTGGACAATTATGAGAGGAATTATAATTAATGAGACATAAAGGTGAATCAAAGAATCCGTGCCAGTTACAGATAGTTAGGTGCGAATATCGAATATCGAAATTCAGAAAACAAACTTCTAAAGGGTAAGGAATTCATGAAGATTACTGAACTTTGATCTGAAATGTGACAAATTGTTCGATAAAATTTCCAAAAAACATACTCTTCTTCGCAAAGCCTAAATATTCCTTCCTTCGTTATAGAGAACAAAGCAGTACCATCTAAGAATATTTGAGTGTTTGGTTTCATTCTTAGTTTTGTTCATTCAATAACATTTTCCCGACAATACTAGAATATATATTTTTTGACTATCGTGTCCCGTTTTTATTCCTGAACCATTTGGTCAGCCTATCTAGAATACATTTGAAACAAATGTACGATGTGTACCTGAACTTTTTGAACTTCTTCTTAGATGTTCTGTTGCTTATGGTCTCGTTCTTGCCTAGGTTCAAGCCTGCTATCGGTTTCGGATATCTCTGTCATCTATGGTCTATAACATCCGGGACTAAAACATTGAAACTGCCAAAATGAAAAGTTTCAAATTTTCTACCATTCCATTCCACAAATTTTCTACCATTTATTTTATTTGTTTGAATAATGAAATGAAATCACATGAATGTGAACTGTAATTCTCAATTCGTCTTGGCTCCAATCACTGTCAAGTCGAGCCTCATTGAAATGTTTCACCCCCAAAATCCAACAATTATAGCGAAAGGTACACGTTTTTTATATCTTTTTGTTTTATTGATTCCAAATTCCATTTTTATTCCAGAATATGTTTTCATATATTATCATATAATTAAGGGCTTATGACAAGAATTTTTAAATTTACAGTTATATATTATATGTGGATTATATCTGTGATAAAAACTGGAAGTGGATTATATCTGTGATATAACCGCAACCTGTATATAAACGAGTCAAAAAAAAATTTTTTTTAATCGTTTTTTATGCATATATTTTTCGTTTTTTGAATATAAAAAAAGAATTGAATTTTTGATTCATCCCCTTAAAGTCATCAAATACCTTTCCCGTATAAAACATCCGAATTCATTCAGGAAGTAATGGAGGATAATTATTGGTGAAAAAAATCCTTCTACGCATATGATCGAATTTTGACAATGACAGAGTTATAGAACTTTTTGTTTGTTTCGGACTCTGTTGTCTTAAACTGGCTCTACATTAAAAACTACGCTATCGACGACGATTCTGAATTCGAAACACATCCATATTGCTTCCTTTATCCACGGACTTGCAAACCGTATTTATTACTCTCCACCGAATTGCAGAGCTTGACATTAATATGAGCAATGAATGTTTGCTCAGCTGAGCCGAATATGGTACTACCCAACGATTTAGAATGTCAATGTCTGCGTTGTTGATATTTGTGAATGTTTATCCACCATTATCAGAATTTCATCGTTGATATATTGGATATCACCATACGCTTTTGATCGTGTTGTTGATAAAATTCTTTTGGAAAACGTTCGGTACATTTCCATTTGCCATGCACGGTGATAAAAGATTTAGATCACCACGTGGGCAATGCACCATGTTTGTGGTAACAATATCGAACAGTCACCCGTATTCCGGAATCCGATTGCTTTGAACCTCGATCGGATCTCACGATTCATCTTTTCCTCCAGAAATTCGATCGACAGTTCTAACTTAACGTTATTTATATAAATCTCTTTGTCTTTCCGCCATAATTTTATCCATAATATTAAATTATCAAACACAATTTTCGTCCAATATTTTTCCCCACTTGCTGAGAATGTGTTATCCTATTACACAGAACTCATATAAGAGACTATTTTAATTTTTTCCCGTAGAGTCCTTTTTTCATTTACAATTTTTGTTCTAAAAGCGCGTTCGAATTGCATGGCAAGGCTGCCACATTTGCACAATTAGTTTAATTTAAGTTGCGATCCGTTCGGGTAAATCTGATTCGATAGAATTTCCGAACAAAGAAAAATAGTCGATCAGTAGATGGATCTGGAACTCTATACTTTTTCTCAGAGCCCATTTTGACGACTAACCAAACTAAAACCGAAAACATCCATGTTGAACGAAATACGTGTAATTTTGTAATGGAGCTTCTTTTGTTTGAACATACGTGCTGTCGTTTGAACAAACGCTGTGTTAGTGTTGCTCATGATAGCGTCTCGCAAGTGAATGTATTCTTCTTCTAACCGATTCTGTTGAATGTGTCATAGGAATCGCAGTCGTTCGCTCTCTTCCTTTGCGTATATTTGGATCATGAATTATTGGCACAGATCAAAACATCGTAGAATAACGTTGTCCTGGCCGCGTCGATTCATCAAACGACACACATAAGAATCCATTGAACGCACTACTCTCTTGTTTGTTTCGTCTCCTCCATTCAAATGTTCAAAAATATTAATTCAAAATGAGTAATGAGGTTCTTAATGAATGAAGTACTGTGGCGCATTCGATCTACACACGTGCTCTCCAGTCGGTTTTTATCGGAATTGACGACAATGACGTGATTGTTATTTTGCATTCCGAGCATGGGTGAGCTTAGAATTATTTCAATAAATCATTGTGCTCACCCAAAAAGGCTTTCAATTCGCTGGCGATGCGCCTAGCTTTAGTCGAATTGAGATTACTTACGCATGTGTGGAGTTAAAGTTCGATGAAGAGGACGAAATGCCATCTTGTTGTTAAACGTAAATAAATTCGTCCTGTTTGAAAAACGAATGACGGATCAATTATTTGGTATTTTTCATATAAAAATACGAATATCGCGATTAAAAATAGGGGATACAGATGAAAATTTGTTATATTTTCAAGTATTTTTTCAATCAAATTTATGCAAAAAAAACAAAAACATAATTATTCAGATTTTTTTTGGTGCATAAAACCACCCTAATCGGTACTAAATATACAGTAATCGGTACCCCAGCAATATCTTATATAGTTTACGACCTATTCTCATGCCTCCCAAGTTTCTTGGGTACAATTTCATTAAAATCGGTCGAGTCGTTTCGGAGGAGTTCGACAACGAACATCGTTACACGAGATTTATATATATATATATATATATATATATATATATATATATATATATATATATATATATACATATATATATACATATATATTAGGCTGTCAAAAAAGTCCTGCGGTATTTTTTTTTTAATTTTCATTTGTTCATAAAATTAGTTACAATCATCTGTTTTAAGACAAATATGCGCCGTTTTGTTCGATGACTTGTTCCCAAAGAGATGCCAACTTCATAATACCCCTGTTATAGAAGCTCGCTTCCTTATTGGCAAAAAAACTCGGATAGCCAATTTTCACAGGCCTCTTTTCTGGCTAACTTCTGACTACCTAGCTCGTTCGCCATGGACAAAAACAGGTGGTAGTCACTTGGTGCAAGGTCCGGACTATACGGCGGATGCAAAAGAACCTCCCATCCGAGCTCCCGGAGCTTCTGGCGCGTCACCAAAGAAGTGTGTGGCCTGGCGTTGTCCTGATGGAAGACAATGCGGCTTCTGTTTATCAAAGATGGCCTCTTCTTCATGAGTGCTACCTTCAAGCGGTCCAGTTGTTGGCAGTACAGGTCCGAATTGAGCGTTTGGCCATAGGGAAGCAGCTCATAATAGATTATTCCTTGACAATCCCACCAAACACACAGCAGAACCTTCCTGGCCGTTTGTTTGGCCACCGTCTGAGCCGCTTCAGCGGGCTTCGACCACGACCGTTTGCGCTTCACGTTGTCGTAAGTGACCCACTTTTCATCGCCAGTCACCATCCGCTTCAGAAACGGGTCGATTTTGTTGCGATTCAGCAGCGATTCACATGCGTCGATACGGTCAAAGATGTTTTTTTTGCGTCAACGTGTGTGGCACCCATACATCGAGCTTCTTTGTGAATCCAAGCTTCTTCAAATGGTTAATAACGGTTTGATGACTTATCCCCAGCTCTTGGCCGATGCTACGGATGCTACTATGCCGGTCTTTCTCGGCTAATTCAGCGATTTTGTCGCAATTTTCGACGACAGGCCTTCCGGAGCGTGGCGCATCTTCGACGACCTCTACACCAGAACGAAAACATTGAAACCATCGTTGTGCGGTGGAAATGGAAACTGTATCGGGTCCATAAACTGCACAAATTTTATTGGCAGCTTGAGATGCATTTTTGTCTTTGTCATAGTAGTACTGTAAAATATGTCGGATTTTCTCTTTATTTTGCTCCATATTTGCGACACTATAACTCACGAACGACTTAACCAAACAAAACACTGTCGAGGACTATATTATAGCGCGCAAAAATACATTTCCAACAAGCTATAGTATGACTCGATACAATGAATACAACTAGAACTACGCGCTTACAACGACACCTCGCGGAAATACCGCAGGACTTTTTTGACAGCCTAATATATAGGTATATATATATCCGAAAAAATACTTCATTTTTTTAATTGCACTTGATCGTTACAGTTGAAGACATATAGTGCTCGAGCGATTCAAATTCTGCCGTAACACAGATTTTGTAGGTAAACGCGGAGTAAAGGGATAGCGATGCCTTAGATCGAGAAGGTGAATAAACAAGGCCAATATGAGAAGGATCTGCAGTATTAGAACACATGTTACCCAACGTTTACCTAGTAAAAATTGTAAATCGCAACACTTATATAAAGTCATCCTTCATAACATACTTTCCACAAGGTAAAATGATGATTTTCTCACCTTTTCAGTGTAGAGAGTATGCTTGACCAGGAAATTAAAAAAAAAGCAAATTAACAACACAAATAACAAATAAAAAGAATTGCAAACCAAAAAAAAACATAATTTCACTGTCTGCGCCATCTGGTTGTAAATCTAATGCCAGCTCGTCAATTTGTGTTGTCATAACCGGAATAGTTTTTCTTATTATCTTATAATTATAAATCTCTCTTGATAAAATTGAAAAGCCCAATATCGTATCCATTTCCGTCTGGTTTTTCTTCATGCATTCCACAAGCCACAAGGCGCAAACCCACTTTTCCCGACAGAAAGTAATAAGGGTCTCAATCTTTAACAGTTCTCACACCAAATGGAAACCCATTGGGGAGATTCACGGAGGTAACGCAAGCTTCCGAGAGTGAAGTGAGAAAACAGAACAGTGTAGAAAATCACCAACCCCTCGGCGGAATGCTGTAAATGCTTAATAAGCGGATGGAAGCTTCCTCGACATGGCAGCAGCATGGCTTTCAATTATGATTTTTTTCCAAAAAAAAAAGAAAAATGCTGAAATGAATTCCGCCCGAGTACTGTTCGCTAGATCAGTGGTCTTTTCCGTTTCCAGGCGGGAGATCATTTGCGAGATCAAATATTGTGGTGGTGGTTAACTGGAAGTAAATTAGTGAAATGTTCAAAATTGGACCTCTGGGAAATATATCCACCGAGCAAGACAATGCGCTATTGTTGTACTAAAGGTTAATACTTAGAAGAGAAGAGAAAATAGCACCGTACAATTGTGGGAAATTTGGTTTCGTGGACCGCGGGGAGAGGGTTATGTGAGTTCAAGGGCGCAAATTTGGTTGCACATTGGACGGGAATAAGAAATTTCGAAAGCTGATAGTTAGTCGTCTTTGGGCAAGAGGACAATGTTGGAAACATTTTATTAGCTAGTAGAACTTTTTTAGGCAAACCTCAAACAGGCCTAATATTGTTTGTAGCATTTGTTTCCCGCGACGGCTACGTCTGCTTCCGCAGGAAAATATATTATTTTATCTATCAACCACAAACAAACACCACAACACAATAAAGCGGGCGGAAAGAAGCACCAAAATCAATGGCACATATATAGAGGAAGCCGTCATCCGACATATGACGTTCCACTTTTTTTTGTGTTGTCGCCGTCGTTATTGTTTAGCTTTCCAGCGTTCTCTCCTACCCATAATAGAGCTGCTCAGATACATATGCAACGGATAATAGACGGAGGAAATTAGTTTCCCACATTGTTGGTGGTAACATTTTCTTGAACCCTTGGGAAAATTGTGCTCTGAAGTTAGTGAACTCATGGGTCTGTTTTCGAAACAATAATACACTTCCGATGAAGCAACACGAAGTTTTTTTCGTTTTCCGAGGGTCGAATTCAATTTCATAGCATTTCATTACACTTAAAACTACAATGAGTCTATCGAAATAGAAAAGCTATTACTATCTCATACGACTAGACAATACTACCTTATCGTACCATCTGTCTTCAACCCATGTGATAAATGCAATTTATTCATACATGTTAACACTAATCCTCTGAGTTTTCGTTCAACGAATAAAATCTAATATTCATATTCTAGTAAACAACACAACAACATAATACACATGCAAACTTTGCTCCTGTTCAGGAACAACACCGCCTCTAAACAATCCCAAATATTTTCATTCATAATCATAGGTGTAAACAAAGACCATTGTGTGTGTGTGTGTGTGTGTGTGTGTGTGGGTTCTGAGGAACACCCGAAGTTTCCTTTGCCAACATCGCCTTGTACGGCAGCCAGACGAAATATTGGTTTGGTTAATATCCGGCGTGAAGAACAGCAGAAGGAGAAAGACTCAAAATTAACGTTTAATTAACAGGAAATCATCATCAACTTTAGTTACGTATAGATGATTTTTTTCCTACTCTTTAGCGTATTTGGTACACACGATAGAAGATGCCTAGCTGTACCGACAGAAAACCGGAAAGCCACACTTTAGTGCTTGCGCTTTCATCTGCTTCGCATGCGTTTTTCGACAGAGAGCTGATTTTTGCGTGTGCGATTTTCGATGTAGTAAATGTTTCATTCCACAGCAGAAAATTTATAAAAGCTTCATTGCTTACTAGTACACAGTTTTTGGGTTCGATAAATTTTCAGTCTCTATATTGTGAGTGAATTCCCGTTTGGAACAGCAGCGCTTAAAACGGTCATGTACCCAGAAAAAGGGTTACTAAAAGAAGCTACCAAATCTGTAGTAATGCAAACATTAGTAGAATGTACATATTTTCTGTAAATTTCGCCAACCGTATGTAAAATGAATGTCAGATGCAACAATAAACCCTACCAACGATTGATACATTTTAATACGCAGTATTGGTAACTTCAACGATTGTCATTACTAGTAACCGCGAAAAAAATGTAAATATAACACCATTAATCTAATTACCGAGCTGTTAATTGAGTTGAATGGCACTACTTTCCGATATTGATTTCTTCACAGAAGAAGTTCGAACTAAACAAGATTCAGAACAGGTAAGTAACTTGAAAATCAATTCAATTTATGTTCTTTAGTCAATATTGATACATATTGGACAGCCAAACAATGATCCGTACTCGTCTGCTGCGGGAGAATACGAAGACATCACTTCAATAATGGGGAATCTTACTACTTCGAAACACAAAAACTTCGCCGAGTCCTGATTTCACCGCTATGGTGTCGGATTTGGTCAAGGTCAACTTCATGAACGTTTTGCCAACGATTGTGATCGGTGGTCGATTGGATGTTTTCCGGATTCGTCACGACGGAGGTCAGACAGAGGCTGTCAGCTTCGTGATATTTCCCGATTGTGTTTTACTGAGAAATATTTACACGCTGATCCTGGGAGAGAATAACGGAGAGTATAGAGTCCATCGTAGCTGTTTATAGTAATCATTGTGTATTTTTTCGTAATTTGTAGCAGCGAATCAGACCCAATCGATGCAGGATCAGATGTCGGAAAATTACCGAATACCAAAATGCGTCCGCTGATGTCGAACCAGAACTACTAGCTTTGAATTCATAAATGTTGTTAATAACGTATTTTAGATAGCTATTAGTAGTTAAAGATAGTTTAAGATATAGTTCAATAAATGAATAAAGATGCATACAATAGCTCAACAATTAGTTTAGTTTAGAATATATGCAAAACCAACGTTGAACCGACGGCTTATCCTGGGTTATACTGACTGATTTGACATTTGTTTACCATTGCACAATGGTCCAGGAGGTGCATTTAAGTGGAAATTAGCATTTAGAGCTCGACAGTTATTCTCTAGACAAAAACTGTCTGAGACAAAATTGTTCATATGATAGAGCGCTCATTTTTATGTTATCAAAAATAGGTGACCAAAATTGTCGATGAAATAAAAAATATAACTTTCTTATTTTTATAGATAGAGGTAAACATAGTTCGACAATATTATAGTCCCAGTTATTTGAGACATCTTTGTAGAACAAAGTTGGTAACCATGAAAAAACGGGGTTTTTTGCTTTAATTTTTATATTTCAAATTCTACATCAAAACTGTCTACGTACGACTTTTAGAGCTTATCAATACCAACATTTTGGTATTCAGAACTTGTCAATATCCTATTCCTATTCAAAGTTATTGATGTTTTTTACCCAAAAATTCATGATTTCAATTTTAATTTACTCTAACACGAAAAATAACATAGTTTTAGAAATCGCACATCATGTAGGATGAAATATGCTCTTTCAAATGCCGCCAATAAAATGTGTTTATATTGGTCCCAGAAAGAATGACAAACAATTGAAGAGAGCGTATTTTTTGGGAAGAAATATCATTAACATTGAGTCAAGTTGAGATTTTGACAAGTTCTGCATCGCAAAATGTTTGTATTAGTAAGCTCTAAAAGTCTTTCGAAGACAGTTTGTATGTAGAATTTGAATTATAAAAGTTAGAGCAAGAAAACATTTTTTTCATGGTGCCCCTAACGTAACTAAGAAAAAAGGCGCTGTATCGATTATTTCAAGAGATATAAAACAAACTTTGTTCTACAAAGATGCCTCAAATAACTCGGACTACAACATTGTCGAACTATGTTTACCTCTATCTATTAAAATAAGAAAGTTATATTATGTATTTCATCGATAAGTTTGGTCACCCTATTTTTGATAACATAAAAATGATCATATGTAAGAACTTTGTCTAAGACAGTTTTTGTCTAGAGAATAACTGTCGAGCTCTAAATGCTAATTTCCACTTAAATATGTACGAATAATTCGTATTGCAAAAATTTACTAATTATTGCTGGTATTTACCAAAAAATTATTCATGTATACCAATTTACATCCATACCATCGCGAAAACAATCGTAACCATCCATCGTGTACATCATTCTATCGTAGTGAAACTAGAAGAATAAACCAACATATAAATATTGAGTTCACTCTAATCTTTCTAGAGGTGAATGAAACGCAAAGTTTGAAACGAGTTTCAATTTTCCTGTTACAACCAGAACGAAAATGCACAGCGCACGTGTTCATGCTCCGCTCTCGCGAGACCTATTTTGTTCCACCGTTCCACCAAGCAGAATGAGTGAATGCATCAGTTCTTTTCAGAACTATTTTTTCGCTGTGGGCTTGCAAGTTCGAGCGTCCGGAGGCACGTTTCCACCGGAGAACCGTGAACATCCACTCTCGTGTTATCGATCCAACATACACGTTGATACAATTTTGTCCGATGAAAGCCCCGCTTCGATTTTCTTGCCGTCTGGTGGAGAGTGCGTTTGTATTTTTGCATCGCCCGCACACATCGTTGTTGTTTCCATGCGTTGTCAATGGTAGATCGAAGTTAAGAAATGTGGAATAATGTTACTTATGGAACAAAATATAATCGCCTTATTCGCGATTCATCAGTCATTCAGCTAGAGACCGGACGTCAACATCCACGAGAATCTCAAATTGCTTTTCTCAAGACCGATAGTTGAAGTTTGGCTTTAGTTTTACTAAACAAACTTTTTCACGGTTAGACGCGAATGAACTGCAAAAGTTTAAAGCCTCTGCTAAAGAAACAAACAAGCAATTGTAACAGTCAGTTTTTATGTTGCTATCGTGTTGAACGAACGCGTTTTTTTTTACTTCAGAATGTATTCTCAGAATATGTACAAAGCAAACATAGCTTGCACTGATACGCAGAAGCAACGCGAAAAAGAATAAATTGCATTTGCGAAAAACATTCATTATTCAGCCAGTGAGCTGAGGTTTTTCTCGACGCGAAATCACTCTGGAGGATTGTTGTGAATGAAAGATGTCGAACCGAAAATGAAAAGGTGCTTCGATTCTAATACAGTTAGGTAGAGAGTGTTTGTGCCTGATTGAATCACACGCTAGCATTGTCGATTTTTTGCGTTGTCAATGGTGGCCCAAATATCGAATGTGTGGCTGCAGTGTATGTGTCTAGAAGAGGAGAGATTTGTGCATTGGCAATAAGGCCACAAATTTCGCCATATGGCCAGTTTGTGTATTGTTCTCGCGAGGGCAATAATGAATCAAGAAGCAACCATATTCAGTTAATTCTACAAAACCACGCAAACCATCAGATCTTTTCAGGGCTGCGAAGCTTTCTATTGAGGAGTACTAAAATTTCGATAAATTCTAAAATAATATCCGAATGATGAACAAGCGTATTCATTAAAATAATCGAGTGATCGAGTCAGTTGGTATTTGAGTAATCAATACTCTTTTTGTAGGTTGTGATGTGAGCTGCGGCGTAATTGATCGGAGATGAGAGTAATGGCAACAGCTGTGATGGGGTAAATTTTCGCCGTATGCACAGTATAGAGAACGAGTAATTTTTAATTATGCACCTATCAATCTCAGGGCCGCTTTACACGATAAATAAGAATGACATTACTTCATCAGAATGACAATAAAAATGATCGTGTAAGGTTGTCAAAATTGAAATGACGGGCATTAATGATGCATATCCGGATTTTCTGATCTCGCTCCATCATTTCCGTAATAGGGAAGGGACACTATCATTCGTGGTGTCTAGGATACTGTGAGACATCTTGTGTTAAAATCTATGTTTGTGAGAAAATTTACTCTCTATCAGGTTAGCTCTCTATCACTAGTTATGCTCCTCATGTTCTATTGTTGAACGTTTCAAAATGTAGATCTGGAGACACTTCTTCATAAGGATTCAAGTTAAACAAGGAATTAGCAGCATTACTAGGTGTAACTGGCCATGTCATTTCATGTTGTTTTCGAGTTCCGAAAACACAGAAACCAGGTTTCATATGATTTAAAATCAAGATACTTCAAACGGTGTTTGATTGCGTGCGAATATCCGTCCCGACGTCAAAAAAGGAAGCGGTGCAGTGATTGTTATTGGGGATCAAAATCGGATCCATTACGACAATCTGAAGCGAAAAAAAATCATAGGATTACGACGGTTACTAACCAACATCGATGGTCAAGCCACAAATCCATGGGTTGAAGGTCAGACGATTTATCATGAACTTTTGAAACCAGGTGATGCCCTCACAGGAACTTGCAACCGAACACAACTTATGCTGAACATTGAAGAAAAAATCGCCGCAATATGAGCAAGGAGACAATAGAACTAAACTTTGAGAGAAATAGCAGAAGCCATCGGCTGCTCATACAATATGGTTACAAATGCCCTGAAATACCGGAAGAAATCAGAACCATGAGGAAAAGGAATACTAGTTCTAGGTTTGACCGCCGAATACTGGTATTGGTAAAAAAAAGATCCTTTCCTTACATCTTCAGCCATCAAAAAGGAACTTGGACTGTAAGTGACAAATAGAACAATCCGGATCCGCTTGATTGATTGTAAATACCGTGCTCGTGCTGCCAGAAAACCCCATTTCGTATCGGAGAGAAATCGTAAAAAAATAACTGGTATTCACTAAACATCATCTGGAGAATCTCAAACAACATGAAGCCAGCTATTTCAGAAATTTGCTATGGAGTGACGGAACAAAAGTAAATTTATTCGGTGCAAATAGCCGACATTATGTTAGACGTCCCAGAAATTGCGAGTTCTCTCTACAATACACGAAGAAGACCATCAAGTACGGCAGGAGTTGCATTATGGTATGGGGGTGCTTTTCATGGCATGGCGTTGGATCCTATTTTGGATAGAGTCTACTATGATATAAAAATGAATTCCTTGGCATCTTGAATGAAGTAATGCTGCCTAATGCAGAGGAAGAAATGCCATTAAAATGGGGATTCCAACAGGATAACGATCCTAAACACACCTCGAAAAAGGTGAAACAGGTTGAAAAAGAAATTGACGTTTTGGACTGGTCAGCGCAGTCTCCGGACCTCAACCCAATAGAAAATCTTTGGAACGAGGTCAAGAGAAATATCGCGAATATAAAACACAAAAACTGAGACGAGTTGTGGAACGCGATAGCTTGGTATGCTATTCCTGTAGAAACATGCCAGAAGCTTGTCGGTTCCCTGACAAGGCGTTGCGAAGCTGTATTGAAAAATGAATATGTTTTCTTTATAATTAATGATTCGCACCTATTTTATTTTCCACCGAAAAAAGTGAATATTGCGGAATATTTAAGTGTCTTTCTTTAATCTTTATTAATCCATTAATTTTGTAACTAATTGTTAAGTTGCGTTTAAACAATAAAATTGATATGTAAAACTATAAAGTAAACCGTTTATTTACCACTTATTATCAAATTTTCTGAAAAGTTTCTCTCGCACCTATTTTTTTCCACCACTGTATATCTATCAAAAACATAAATAGTATCGCTCTAAATCCAACTCATTGTGACCAAATGAATTATTTTCGAAGCTGTAGAAGCTGTGGAAAATGGGTGGGCACAAAATTTAAATGTGGGTCCAAAATTTTATTGAGCTTAGTTTCAACGGTAACGTATCTCAGCGGAAAACATCTAAAGCCTTGTTTAGAGTTCCCGTGAACGTGAACTTGAACAGGTGGTGAAATAGTACGATATAAATGAATAAATAAATAAATAAATGAACATCTCAGAAACTCGTGGTGAATTCGAATATTCTTGTTCATACGTTCATATTGAAAATCCACCAGTAAACGTGAAGTAAATAAACATCGAGCTTTAACAAAGTTATTCGGATAAAATATACAGTTGTTCACGAATCAACCCGAAGCAACGAAATATTTTGACGTCTATATTCACCACTGTTTCGCGTTCACGTTCATCGAAGTCGACGAACTATGGTGAATTCACCAACATCTCGATTCCACGGTGGAAATTCAGAATAGTAGTGAAATATTGAATTAATCCATTTTTAACAATATGAATTGTGTTTGAATATGTGTTTCAACTGGAAAATGTTTCTTCCTATCGCTCACGATGTTTTCCCCGCGTTTTATATATGGACTGATGAATTATTAACAAAAAAGTGTTTGTTCACGTTCACGAGAACTCTAAACCTGCCTTAAGAAGTGTGGAGTAATCCGTGGAACAGTCCAGAATACTATACTGGAACATCATCAACTTGGATTTGTTGCTGATACACGCATAGACAATCTGATCATCCGAGAGATTATCCGGCGACATATGGCGAGAAAACCAAAATTCTTCCAATAGTTTCGCATTAAACCCATGGATTGACCCCCCAGAAACCTGATTTGAAACCAATTGAAAATCTATGGGCTATCCTCGACAACAAGATGGACAAATCAGATGTAATAAACAAATAAATCTCGTTTGCAGCTCTGCAAAGAGCTCGGAACGATTTGGCCCCACATCAACTCCGAAACCTCCTCAAAAGCATGCCAAACCGTCTGCAATTGATAATTAAGGCAGCAACATTGACTACTAAATATTTGTTTCTGTTTTTTTTTGTTGAAAACATGAAGTGTATTTTTGTGCTTGTTACATTAACGTTTTTTTAAATATAAATCAGCGATGTTTCATGGCAAAAAGAGTTTCACTTTTGAAAGAAAAAATAGTATTGTGCAATTCCAAATGAAATCTAACTAAAAATGCAGATTTGAAAAACTTGTATTTTTAATTGGAACGAAAGTTTGTATTTTGTTTAAGTTGGAGGAAATATGAGTTTTCCACAGTATTTGGGAATTTTTTGACTCAAGTGTAACTTTTAAAGAAGGGCGTATCGATTTTAGTAAGAGAAATCTTTGATAATTTATATCTCGAATACACTAAGAAAAAAAATAGTACTCTTTTTTTATTTACAAAAAAAACTTCCATTTGCAATATCTAAAATACATTTTTTTCATATAAAATAAAAGTAATGTACAAAACAAAACAATCATTTTTAGACACTAATTATGAATCCTGATGTGATTTTTTAAACAAAAAAACTATTCATCAATCTCCTTCTAAATGCAGTCATTCTCGAGATTTAAAAAAAAAAATTTCTGATTTATTGTCTTTTTTATAGTAAATAGGCTCTTTTAATATGTTTGTCGCCATGTGCATGGAACTTTATGAATTTGCTTATACTTCTCAACAAATACAAATACATCATTCTGGTAAAACTGTATGTTTAGGAGTTACGTTAAAAAACATTTGAAGACATGTGGGTTAATACAAAACGTAGCGATAATGTGTCTCAACGTATCACACGACAAAAATATCAAAAGAGCCTATTTACTATAAAAAAGACAATAAATTAGAAATATTTTTTTCAATATCTCGAGAATGGCTGCATTTAGAAGAAGATTGATAATAAGCTTTTTTGTTTTGAATCACATCAGGATTTATAATTTGCGGCTGAAAATGATTGTTAACATACAAAAATTCGAAGTTTCGACAATTCATAAAAATTCGATGTTCCACAAAGTTCGTCAAAACTAGTTTTACCATCTTGGACTAATTCTTTAAATTTTCTACATTACTTCTATTTTATATGAAAAAATAAAAATATGTATTTTAGATATTGTAAATTGATGTTTTTTTGTAAATAAAAAAAGAGTACTAACTTTTTTTCTCAGT